>NC_134693.1:32837214-33447214 GCF_050947455.1 Rhinoderma darwinii
GCAAAGGGGATGGGACCGATGTAGGCTGGACCCTTCTCGCAATGGACCATATAGGGGTCACATGATCTGCCTCTATGGTATGTACACCCTTTGATAGCACCATTGTGTACATGGGGTACTCCGAGTATAGTGCTATTATCTGTGGTGATCTATGGCGGTAAAGGGGTCAAAGTGCACTGTAATTGAATCTCTTTATATGGGGCTTACTGTGGCTGGCCTTGCTATAGGGGCACTGTGGCTATGAGTGATAAGTGGCCACTGTGGTTGGCACTATTGTGGTGAAAATGTGGCTGTCATTGTTATGTGGATACTGTGGCAAGCTCCAATATGGGGCACTATAGCTTGCACTTTATGGGGACTTTTTTTTATGAGGGTATTACGTTTAACTATCAAGTGTCTGTATGTGTGCATGCTTCTGTGTGTTTAACCTTGATGAAACAAGATATATATATTATATGTGTGTAAACCCAAAGTTTTCATTGTCCTCTGTTGGGGTTTGGTGTTCCTTCTAGAAGGTGTACATGTGGTCTGTAAAGTACTTGCATTTATAAAATGTATAATAGCTGCGTGTTAACGCAATCATTTTCCGTATTATTTGATAATTATAGATTGTGGTTGGCGTTGGGTTACCAGACACGGAGAATTTCCCAGACATGCCACTTTTGGACAGTAATCTACCTCTTAGACGATTAATAAACCATCATTTCTTTATAACTGTACACTGTGTATTCTTCAGCGCTGAACATTCACAAACTATGAGATTTCATATTACAAAAAAGGTGAAAAGCCAGAACACATACAATGAGTCATGAATTAGGTTATCTTTCAGCAAAGCCTGTTTTACAATAGTTTATTTCTTTACGTTGCGACTGCGAGGATTGCTGCAGCTTTTTTCATAAATATCCTTGAGATTTATCCTTCTATTAATGCAATTTTCTAAAATAGATTTTTTTATTTTTTACTTCCTGAAACAATTCTGTCAGGGGCAAAAAAGAAGGAAAACTTTCTGACCCCATAAACCGATTAATTGTTGCTTTACTGATTTTATGCAAAAAAATAATAAAAATCATAACATGAAAATATATGCAGCTTCCTAATATATCTTATGATTCACCATTTTCAAGATGTGTTTGCAGTCAGTGAATGTAAACATTTGGGCACATTCAGACGTGGCGGAATTGCTGTTGAAGTCCGCTGCATACAGTGGAATTCTGCAGCAGCCGTTTTTTTCATTTCTTTCTATACATTTTTAGGAAAGTTAGTTCAGACGTTGCGGAAAATAACTGTGCGGAAATCAGGCTGCGGTGCAGAATTTTCCCTCCGCAGCATGCACTTTCCATTGCGGAGAAGAAGCGGAATTTCACTGCGTATTTCAGCCTTCACAATGCAAAAACTGAAATCTGTGGCAAGTCCGCTGTCTTTTCTGCGACGTCTGAATTACCTGTCAAATATGCAAATGTTGCTGCAGATTCGTTGCGTAATTTCCCCAGATCTGCACCAACATTTGCAGTGGAAAGATTCTGCCACGTGTTAAAGGGGTAAATCTAACGGAATTGCCAACACAAATGTGAACATAGCCTTAGCTATAGTTGCTGTTTATTGTTTTGATTTATTTTTTTTACTTTTCGAAAATGCAATGTCTATTAGCCATTCCATTTCCCATATGGATTGTCACCCAGCTCTTGTGAATTTTGGCGTAGAACTACACACTGAGCCAGAGTGGAAAGACCTTGCAAAGAGCGTTTCCTTCTCTGACAGACTTGATGTATTACATAATTGTCCATTTATTTGAATGGGTGCTGTGCAATACTACAGTGGCTGATACAGGGGAAATAAGCAGCCACAAGTTGCTTCCTCCGGTGATAACAGATGATCAATGGGAGTTAGAGAAGCCGGCCCGGGGCATTAATTATCAGAATGTGTTGTCCATACAATGGTCATAGTTTGTACTGCAGGATTTTGTCTATCTGTCTTATTTGCTTATTTAAAGGGGTTGTACAGTTTCAGAAAATTAATGTTGTTTTTTGTATAATGAAAAGTTATACAACTTTCCAAAATATGTTCTGTATTAATTCCTCACGGTTTTCCAGATCTCTGCTTGTTGTCATTCAGTTGGAGCATTCATTGTTTACTTCCAGTGTATAAAATTCTGTCCATGGTCACGTGATGGACACACAGGTGCTGGGATCGTTAGAAGACACAGCTCTGATACACATACTGTAACGAGCTGTGCACCTGTGCGTCCATCACATGACCATGGACAGAATTGTATCCACTAGAAGTTATCAATGAGTGTTCCTACCGAATAACAACAAGCAGAGATCTGGAAAACCATGAGGAATTAATACAGAACATATTCTTGAAAACTATAGAAATTATTACAGAGATTATATTGGAAAACTGCTTAACCATTTATTATCCATAAAAATGAAAATCCCCTTTAAGAATAATTCTTAGAAATGGAAGTAAAGAATGCCATGTACTAGTCATCTCTTTAGAAATAAGAGCCATGAAAGTGTCATCTATTGATATACTTTTGCAGGTTTTTGCTCACGAGCTGTTTTCTAGGTATCTAAAGAAAGTTCCATGTAGACCACAAGGTGATACCCATTCAATACTAGTCATGTGAGGCCCATTCATAGACATTGCCACAAATAGTTTACAGAATATAACCCTGTTGGATGTGGGAACTACAAGGCTACAGACGATAACCGTACAAGTGTATTATAGTGATATAATTGAGTTAGTAAACACAGTGTTGTAATATGTGAGTAATAAAAGAACAATATTAAATTGGCAGAAGCGTAATAAATAAATTACCTTTCAAAGCAGTCTTTAAATGAGAATCTCTGAAGAGTTTAATGTTTCTTAAGTCCATTTTTCCCTTGATTACTTAATGGCATTTGTGCTTTTCAATGCATTAACTGCATCTTTTATGTTCCTTTTAGTCTGTGCTTTAGTTGATAGGAAGGATTGAACATACAGTATAAATAAAGAAGCCATTGATTATGAGGGTGGCGCTTCTTTATAGTAGCAGTGCAATATCAGAAATTGTCAAATTAAACAGCAGCTCTCCAATATAAGAAGTATATGTACAGGCTGCGTGCGGATTAATAGATCCATATGTACAGTTACGTCTATGACGTCATCACAGTTGTCTTCTATCAGATCCATTTTGTCTCATTATTTGAATGTTATCCTAATAGATTTAGATTTATTGAGAAGGTTAAAAAATGTTAACTGTGGATTGAAATTTAAGAAAATATTATCAGATCTGTGAACACATTTTTCCCAGGCTATTTGGAAAATTAAAGCAGAAAACTGATTGCTTGCTATAAATCCTTTTCCTGTCCAATTATTTTGATGAATCTCCACCAGTAGATAACAAAAAAAAATAATAATTAAAAAAAAAATGTGACACAGGAATTAAGTTTAGTAATGGAATCTAGTTTAAACACCTGTAGGGGCTTTTTCCTATTATGACACGTCAAATAAACAAGGTATAAATGTGTGATAGGTGGAGGGCTGACTTCTAGGACCCCACTGATACTGAGAATGAAGGGTCCCAAGTCCTTATTCTTGGCCACAGAAATGAATGAGTGTTGGAAACAGCGGAGTGCTCACATTCACAATGAGCGGTAATAAAAGTTTAAAAAATGTGTCTTTGGATAACCGATTTGAAGAACACGTCCACCGAAAATTGTCAACAAAATTGTCAACAAGTATAAGGCGCTGTTCACATCTGCGTTGGAGGCTCCGTCAGGGGCCTCATTCGCAGATCAGGCAGAGATTACCAAAAACAATAACCCATCATGCTGCGCTATTGTTTCCGGTATATCCACACACACATCGACAGAATTAAGATTGAACCCACTAAAGTCAATGGTTCCATCGGCCGTCAGTGGTGTGTGTGGTGCAATGGAACAGTCGCTACCGGTTTTCCCTTGTTCTGTCCTTTGACGGAGCAGAACAACGGAAAGCAGCGAGACAGGTGTAAACATAGCCTAACCGTTTGTTATCTTCACTAGTGTTCAAAAATTATTTTCTGCCATTTCTTAGTTTTAATTATTCCCCCTGTGTTTTCCAAAGGTGACAACATAAATTGGCAGCCATTACAGCTCCGATAAGGGGAGATCTTGGCCCTGGTGCTTGAGGGGGCCCAAAGGTCCCTCTTTCACATGAGGAGACAGCAGTATTATCAATGGTAGATGGGAACCCCTGTTACAGATTTTGCTTTGGGGTCCAGAAATTTCAATTTTCACCTCTCAAAGTCTTTTGTTTGCTGGGGACTTTTTTTTTTTTAGGTGGAAATACTCTATATACACATACACTTATTTATTTTGTTATACTTCTTCTTTTTTAAGATACTGGAATATGGAAAGGCTTTTACAATCCCAGTTCGCAGCACTTCCGCAAACCTTTTTTTCAACCAATTCAGCAGATTGGATGCCAACATGTTTTGTAGAAACAGTTAGATAACATCAGGTCTGTGTAGGATGTAGGTAATTTTAGTCCAAATAGAATAATTCTTCGAAGGATTTTGTTTCCAGGGAGCATTTACCAACAACATACGTTGTTTCATGGAAAGACCTGGCAAGTGACAATGTGTAGTACTGGATACTTTTATAATAACATAAGGGTTCTCCAGTATTATACATAGTACATTGTACATAGTTAACATAAAGGTTCTCTAGTATCAATAAATTGTTCTCTTTTAAATGGACCCTGTCACATTGAACATAGTGTCTGATCTGTGGACATCATTTTATAAAGTATAAATCCATGCTCACGCTGTTTTTAGGAGTCCAGTGGGCGGTCATACTCTGTGATCAATCATTGAGTCACTCCACCCTCTGGACTCATAAGCCTACAGGTTGATGGTTAGAGTTTATTTTGAATTGGATCCTTTGTGTGATGAGCAGCCATTGGAGGGACTACCCAAGGTGGATGGCAGAGGAAAAGGAGGAACGGTAGATGAGTCATGCGGCAAAGTTAACCTCTTTAGGACACAGACTATTTTTTTTATTTTTTATCCTTCCATTAACTTTTTATTTTTCTAACGTAGCTGTATGAGGCTTTGTTTTTTTTGCGAGACGAGTTTTATTTTTTAATGCCACAATTCTGTTGTACATATAATGTATTGTAAAATTTATATACATTTTTTGTGGGAGAGTAGAAAAAAAACAGTAATTCCCAATTGTTTTTGGGGTTTAGTTTTTATAACATACACCGTACAGTGTAAAGGACATGTTAACGTTATTCTTGTTTTTGTGCGGGATGAGTTGACCATTTTGAGGTATGTACAAATTTTTGATCACTTACTCTGTTATAAAAAAACAGAAATTCTGGCGTTCTATTTTTTTTTTTTAGCACGGACATGCCGATGCTAATTATGTGTACTCCTTTTCTTCCAATTTTTCTACATAATAAAGTATTTTTTTATTAAGGACAGGTTTTCTCTTTAGTCCCACTTTGTGTTTGTGTCTTTGTCAGCAGGCCACAATAGGGTGCGTCCTCACAAAGTAGGGCTCTACTGTCAGCACTGCTTGGACAATGTCAGACTGTGTAGAGACTCCTTATTGACAATTAATTGATTCATATATTTCCAGGAGGAATAACAGAGATATAGAACAATGCTGCATTTAAAAAAAAAAAAAAAATGTTCCAGGTTTATTCTTTTATGGGGAATACAAGTGTCACGGTTGTAGGGTATGTGAACTCACTAGGCCGCTTCGCCGTAGTGGAGAAGCAGCTGGCCAAACAACAGTCAATAACAGTCTTTTGGATATGGGTACCTGGGTAGAAGATCAGGCAGATGGCACTGGAGGTGGCAGATGACACCAGACATGGCAGATGACACCAGACGTGAAGGGTAGCAACAGACGGGGCAGATGAGGCACACACAGCTCCCACAATAGGCTTAGGCTTAGGCTCAGGAACAAACACAGCAACAGGATACAGGAAGCAGGATACAGGAATACTGGGAGCAGGATACAACTAAGGGACCATTTGCATAGACGAACACAGGAATACAAACAATGTTCAGGCAAGGAGAGGAAGGGCAGAGCCCTTTTTAAAGTCCAGGGTGTTACTGGGTTGATTGGGAAACTTTAGACAGGTGCGTGCGCTGGCCCTTTAAGGTACACCCTACAGGACACAGGAGAGCACTGCAGCCATGTCTGTTAACGTCTCTGAGGAATGAGACGCCGACATGAAGATACAGTCCTGCGGTCGCGGCTGCCGGTAAGTGGGACGTGCCGGTGGTCAGCGACCTCGGGCATAACAACAAGTATTTATTAAAACAGACATATCAGGAAAGCTGACAGGTCTTTTTAATGGTCTGTGTATACCATCCATGTGTGTTCTTACATGTGTATAGAAATATAAATCAGTCATTTACCCATATTATGGTCCTATTTCTCTAATTTGCCAATAATTAATATATTGCCTACCTTAGAAGCCGAATCCTTAAAAGCTAAATCTTTTAATAATGAAGTAGGGAAGAACAATAGATCAGATCCCAATACAGTTCTCTGCGTTTATAGAGAACAAAGCTAGCTATATATAGCAGAGTAAGCCTCTTTATAGAAATTTAAAGGTTAGTTTTTTTAGTTTCTCACAGTCCAAAATATTGCTTTCTTTGAATAGTTAATATTGTGCGCTATTATAAAAAAAAGAATACACTAAGGTTTCGTTCAGAAAGCTAAGACGGAAGTCGCAGATGTCAACATAGCCTTAAATGGGTTTTACCATTGCATCGTTTTTTGATGATTGATCACGGTGGCTCGAGCACTAGGACATCACCGATCTCAAGAATAAATGTTTACTCCAGTTCCCAATGGAAGCACATCCTCTCCCCATTGAAATTAAAGGGAAGTCTTCATTATACAACGACTGTGTAATACAGTGTCCCCTATGACGAAAAGACGTCCTACTTTATCATATCCAACAGATCAGATCACCTATCAGAAAAAGTAACTACTCATAATTAAATGCATTCTGTAATATAATATCAGATGCCGACATCAACATGGAGGAATTTTAGCCTACTCTCCTTTGCAGAACTGCTTTTGTGTATGAATGTCTTGTTTCAGCTCCTGACACAGCATCCGGAGTGCATCGAATATTTTTCTTGCCTAAGGCGCAAATATGAAATGGTGCCCACCAATGAGAGAACAGGAATAGACTTTATATGTGCACTAAAGGTTGCCCTTGCAGTCAGACAAGGGTGGTGCTTTTTAGTGACATTTTCACCTTGCTTCATGGATGGTGCATCTCGTTTTGCTAATTGGCGATTTGGCTAATTGGTTGTTACTGTTATGGAGGGCAGTGACTGTAACATTCATTGCGGGCTGTGGTCAGGGTTGGACTTGACCCACCGGAGTACCAGAAGATCTGATAGGCCAACGCTACCAAAGAGTAATGAGCCCTAAAGGTCTAGCAGAAGACAACCCATTTGGAGGGTTTTAGGGCCAATCACTTGGGGTCTAATTCCTATGAGTTGATTAATAAATAACCTATTATATCATATTAATGATATGTCCTGTGTGTGCAATGATAATAACTACCATATACAATGTGATTTTAAAATTAACATGCACATATTCTGTATAGATGGAGGGTGGGCCATAAGAATAATAACCTATGGTGGGCCCAAGGAACTTTGACACTGGCTTTCACGGCTATGGGGGATTTGGCAATTACTGCTATGAGGTTTGGTTGCCGTCACTTATATAAGGGGCTGTACCTGTCACTATCATGGGGCATGTGGCTGTTACTTATGGGTACATTCTGGCTGTCACTATCATATGAGGCTGTGGCTGTCAATGTTATTGGGCACTCTGGTGGAGACTGCTCTCAAAACAGCATTACAAGCTTAAGTCGGCAAGGTCGAATTGACACAATCTTCCTTTTCACACCAGTGTCGAAAGCGATCTCCACACCATAAAGGCAGAGCAGACCAGAACTGTGGATAGTTACAGTATGTGGTCCAAGTGGGTTCTATTCTTACTCCATAAAGGTGAATAACATCCTTTTGTATTATTTTTACTTGTAAACACGGTTATTTCTGTATTGGTGGAGGTGAAATGGATAAGAAACACGGATAAGAGAGCTATAAACCGTGTTAAGCAGCTGTTTATGACAGCTCACCATCAGCTAGGCCATATCTTTTGGCACGGGTTCATGCATGAATGTTTATATTACTGGAAAATGAATTGTGAGCAGATGTCTTATTGGTTTTTCAAACCTATTGTCTTGATGGACTATGCTCTCTAAAGAGACAAGTGATGCAGCTCTAGAGACAAATACAGCACACAACAAGAAAAACAGAAATAGAATATTTACAAAAATAAATATATATATACATCTCAAAATGTTATAACAAACGGCCATAAAATATAAGATACTGGATAAAGATTGCATCTACTCTCAGATATGGCATGCAGCCAACCAGTGTTTACACCTGTAGTAAGTGACATCTGATAACACCCCATCAAATCAAGTAAATAAGAAATGATCGTTATATGGGAGCAATAAACCCAGCCAATTGTATCAAAATGGCCTAAACGCAATAAAAATTACATTGTATGACATTACGTTTAGGACACAAGGGCTAACATTTAGCAAAAGTGGCGTCATTGAAGCCAATGTCTAAGTTAAAACTCGGCTAATTTATTGGCATAATGTATGTTGCGACAAATGTATAACTGCACGTGCCCAATCTGATAAATCTGTCACGGTCTACATCACTGCTATTAATTTTCACACTGGCTAAAATGACGGATGGCCCTTTTTCTATGGTAGGCTCTGTGTGGGGTAAAGATTCGACTTTTTCATAATGTGCTCCTTTTTGTGAATATTTTTAAAATGACGCATTTCCTAAATGTGTCGAAATCCTGTCCAGGCAGTAGGCCATGGCCACTTTTCACTTAACATTTAGAAACTGACGTGCATGGTGCAAATTTCTCTGAATTCTGATGCAAATGGTTAACAAATATGTCACACAGCAGATCAAATACAATTTTGGAGTAAAATACACCAAAACAAAGAAACAAGTAAATTGATAAATGTGCGCCAGTTTTTTAATCCTTACAAGGAATAATATCCCCAGTTTGTAAAGGTCTATGTACTGTGGAAATATGTCCACTCTCATATCACTTATTCATCATTACAATGTAATAACGGGTTAGGGCCTGTTCACATCGGCGTTTGGTTTCTGTTGATGGGTTCTGTCAGACCTTTCTGTCGGAGGAACCCATCAACGGAAATGCAAACGGAAACCATAGCTTCCGTTTGCATTACCATTGATTTCAATGGTAATGCTTCCGTAGAAAATGGTTTCCGTTCTGTAAGGTTTCTGGTTTTTTTATGGAATCAATAGCGCAGTCGACTGCGATAGTTTATGGGGGCACTCTGCTAGCACTATTTATTAGGGGTACTCTGTTGACACTGCTTATGAGGGGGACACTCTCCTTGCCCTCTTTATGAGGGGGCACTTTGTTTACACTGTTAATGGGTTCCCTCTGATGCACTGTTAATGGAGCAATGTTGGCTGCTGTGGGGACATGTTCTGTACTACTCGTAGATGGAGTTTACTTAGAAAACTATTTTTAATCTTAGGACTCCCTGACAATACCTATTACAAATAGGCCAATATGGCTATCAGTCTTATAATAATAAGGAAGCAGAAAAATAGTCTAGATCTCTTGAGAATTTCATACATTTGTGTGAGATCCATAGATCAGCAACAGGTTATAGGCTACCAACTTAAAGTTTATTGTTCTTCAGTTTCAGGACATAGGGCAAATGAATGTCAGAAACTGGGATTGAATCGGAGGCAGCAGTTAAAGCCTTGAAACAAAAATATAGCGGCATTCCCTGTGAAGCCCGGGATTCATTATCAGAATGGACATGCCATGCACATTACAATTACAACTTCCACAGATGACCAACCCACAGACATTTACCACTGGCATCAACATTTATTGTTACTAAATTAAGTGGGAAAAATGCTATTTGCCCATCGCTTCCAAAGGCAAATAATATGCTCAGAAAATATCAGTCTAAAGGAAGACTCGGCATGTCCGTGCTTGCATTTACCAGAACCAGATAAATATAAAGATAAATAAGGCGGATTACACTAGCAGAGCATTAGGTTTCTTGAATCTTTTATATCCACAACTACCCCGTATCATTTATCATTCCCACATAACACGGTGCCCCTAAGTCCACAACTATCAGGCTATTACAGGATAAAGAGATGACTAATGCAGTAGATTAGGTATTCGACTTTGAGTGCACTCTTCAATGTCCATCTCATCCAGAACAGAGACCATAACAAGATTATTTGGGGCATTTTGGTGGTGGCGATTCTATGTGTTTTAAAGTGAACCATACTGTTACTTAAAGGGGTTGTATGAGATGAGAAAGACATGGCTGCTGTCTACCAGAAGCAGGACCACTCCTGTCCATGGGCTATGACTGATATTTCAAATCATCCCGATTTCAAGGGAATGGGGCTAAACTACAATACCAGAATTGTCAGATTTCTGATGCCGGATTAAATCGGTTGTGTTATCACAGATAAGACCTTTCACACTAGAGTCATGGTCCTGGATTTTGGCACCACCAGTTTACATCTGATTTCAGATGAATGACATAGCAGCTTTACAATCTGGTTTATAGAGTAGGGGACCCCAGTAGGGGGCCTCCTCTATGATATCCATATGTCCTAAAATGGCATATGGACAGGTGAATGTTGCTTGTTAGCACATGATCTATTGTCCTCCAGAAGAGATTTGTTTTTGTGTTTGCAAGCGTCCTCTCTTACCCCTCTCTCCTTCTCATATAGTCTCTCTGCAGCTCTGCTCTGTGTAATATGATCACTCAGTGAGAAGCTCCAATGATAGTTGTAGTTTTTCAGTGAGTGCAGAGATTCTGAAACAGTCATAGACACTGCATTAGCCAGGTACAAGGGAAAAGAGGCATCTATAAGTAGATTTTGTTAACAAGATATATTACAAAGTTTATATACACTGGCATAAAATGTAAATAAGGACGCTTTACAACAGCATCTAGATGGCCATGTTTTATAGTATCACGTTTTGTATAAACCTTGTTGTAAAATCCTCTGAAAATCCCTGTGATTTTTCAGTGCAGTGCACAAGGGAGCCGCTGGCAGCATACAGCAATCCAGACTCTACCTCTGGGACTCTCGGCTCTACATGATCAGAGCTTGAAAAACGTAAAAATTAAAATATACTTTTTATTCAAGCATGTGACACATTATAAAATTGCCTCTTAATCTGCATCAATCATTACTGAGCTCATTATGTTTTAATTCTGTTGTTGTCTCCAGCCTGAATTGTTTACTAATTTTATAATTTGTAGAATACTTTAAGTCCTTCTGGGAGAGAATTACATTCATTAACGTATTCTCTATGCACAGCCAATACTGTTATGCTGATACCTGGATCGAGAATGGATTTTAAACAACATGTAATATAAAATACTTTTTATGGCTTCAGTCGACTAAAACGTATTGTGCTTACCATCAAACAACTTTTTCTAACTTTATCGTCTCCTTCTTGCATGTCACTATCCTATTAAAAATTATTCCTGAAATATTGCAGTTTTCATACTGGCCACTGAGTCCTCACAATAGACTTACAATTGTTAACATCTGTTCTGGAGAGGTCACTTTTCAGCAGTCATATTATTATTATTATTATTATTATTATTATTATTAGAAGGCAGAATTACAATGAAAAGTATCACCTCTTATATTATAATTCTGGAGGTAGATAACACATGTTCATATTATTGACAAAAGATAATGTGGGCATCTTAGCTCTTCTCCCCTCACTGGACTTTTAAGAAATGCTTTCAAAGAGATTGAATATGCAGCATGCATAGAATGCCACAACAATGCACCCATAATAGTGCCAGTGTGCCCTCATACTTAGTGACAGCTCTCTGCCCATGATGAGTGCCATCCAATTTGCCCATGGAATGCTACCAGAGTGCCCTATTAATCATATCAGTCAGAGTGCCAAATTAATAGTGCCAGCCAGATTGCCCTACTTAACGTGCCAGCCAGAGTGCCCCAATGAATGTGCCAGCCAGCTTTCCAACTTTTTAGGGGAATTCCCATCTCAGACCCCCACCAATCCTGAGTTCTTATTAAACACTGCATCCCCTTCTCTGTTTTACACTGGACAATGACACCCCGGGCACCCGTTATTCAGAGAACTACAGCACGGCCCCATTTAGTATAGGAGGTCTCCGCTTTTTTAGGGTTCTCAATACACATGCAGTTTAATTGAGTCAAATTATTATTTTGCTAAAATCTACTGTAAAACTTGTTGATTTGATCGACTTATCCATGTTTGATCTGGAACAGGTAAATCACAGATGATTACAACATGACTTCCATGGTTTCCCAGTTTGCGTTTCACATTTTTTTCTATTCGTTTCTCAGACAATTGGGATGAACTATGGAAGACTTTTGCTCTCTTATATAAAACAGGGCTGGGAGGTCTGTGAGTCAGTTTCTGTTTGCAGCTCGTACAGTAAATGACGGGACTGAATAACACACAGACAGAGACAGCGACAGTGTTGGGGAGGGAGAAAAAATGACATGAAGGAGAGTTATATAGAGATTGAATTAGAGGCTTACAAAATGTTTTTTCATAATTATTGCTGGGGAAGTCAACATTAATATGGCCCTATAGAAGGGAATGGAGCCTGAAAAATAAATGCTGTGTAATTTTAGCTCCATATTAACTTCCTATAGTAACATGAAACTGATATAAGCACCAAATTCGCAGTGATATGCCATATATTAAAAATCAATTCACTTATAAATCATCGCAGAAAACCCGAAATGGATTTCCAAATAATTGTTTCTTTGGCCAAATTAGTATTTACCTGTGAGTATTTGTGGAAATGTGGCCACGCTATTAAAAATCACCCTTCCTGGTAGAAAAGACTATGTTTGTGTCTGGAGGAGCACGGAAGCTGCAGCTTATTTCAATATTCCTCGCAGCCAGGGCAGTAGTTGTTGATAACTTGTTCAGCCAAATTCTATGTTTGCAGTAATGAAATTATATTAGTGAATTACTATTTAAGCAGTTTAGAAATAGTTTCATCAACGTGGGGTTATACTTGGAATAACCGAAAAAAAGAAAAAAAAACAAAAGATCTGGACGAGTAAACTATAAAATATAAAAATTTCAGTAAAATTATCTAATATATAAAAAAAATAGTTGCGGCAGATTCACAGTTCACATGAGTACACATTGAAACAAAAGGCAGTCCATATTTGCATTTACTGATTCTTCTGGTTATTTAAATGTAGTTCAAAGATGGATTATTTTAATATTCGACTCTGTGATATTGAATATTGAAGGGAAAACTGAATCATATTAAACATTGTTTTTAGAGTGTAGCTTCACCTTTGGTGAACCTACATGAATATGTAGGAAACTGCATAATCAGTAAGGAGCTGTTCAATAATAATTATCCTGGGTCATAACAAGGATGGGCCTGGCATGGCCCTGGGTGGTGTAGGTGGTGCCAGTAAGAAGCCAGCAGATCTAGAAGAAAGTGCTGCAAGAGTGGTCAGAACGGAATCTTTGCCCCATGTGACAGAACTTCACTATGATGGCGCTATAATAGCAACCAGAATCTTCCCTTCCTAATTTCTACCTTTTGCAATCTCCGCTTTCCAGTATATTTTCCCATTTGCTCCTCCTTAGGCTCTCAGATACAATGCGCAAGAGGATTTTATAATTTTGACATAGAGATTATGAGTCACAGAACGGTTCTCAATCTACACCGGAGTTTACAATAAGAGGCAATAACATGAATAGATAGACACTTGAGGCCAGATGTCATCCTCACTGCTTCACATGTACGTCATATCTAATGATGATTCAGCCAAATAAATGCCTGAAATAGACATTTTATTTTGCAGTGATACATTCCTTAAAAGCATATTACATATATATATATATATATATATATATATATATATAAAAAAGACTATAGGTGGTACAATAGAAGTCACAAGAGAAAGGACTAGGACAGGACCCCGCCACAAGCTCTCTGACAGTGGTAGACTACCACTGTTCAGCCGGTCACATGCCTTGGTCTAGCCAGGGTTGCCAGGTCACGGACTGTCTGTATAAATTGTGGACTTTTGGCAAGTTTCTGTAAAATCCCGAATGAAAAGGATGATTCTGTGATTTCTTTAGATGTTGGGGTTTATTCTGCATTTTGTAAGGATCTGTAACTCAGCATCCATATCCAGCTATGGACCTATATTGTACCTATCTTATAGCCTGTGCATGCAACATATTTAGGAATTTATAACCACTATTCACCATATAATAGGTTTCTCGGAAAATACCTCAAAGTACTAAAGCATGCTTGGCCGAATATACATATTTATTCCAGTGAGGAGAGGTAGACAAGCTTGCAAAGGAACAAGGAATTTAGTGTTAGTATTTAGTATCGTGAGCATAGGTTTATAAGTGGCATAGATATTATACAGGTGGCATCCAGCAATTTTTGGATTTCACAAAGGAATGTCTTCTAAAACCCATTTAATCCCATGTTAAACAGCCCTGGTTTCATAATTTAAACACGTCATCCAACCAAAGCCATGGTCAGAGGAAGCTGATCTAGTGTTTTGGTCAGATGTTTGAGTATGCCCAACATCTTCCTGACACCAAATCCAAACACTCTTTGATAAAAGAAGTAATAAATAAAACTCTTTGAACATAAAGACATAACAACGAAGAATATTTGGCAATTCATCTCATGCATACGCCTGTACAGGGGCACGCAGAGTCCCTACGGCTCTATATTACAAAGCCAATGGATGCCATAATATGGTTGTAGGAATGAAGCTGAAATGCTTTTACGAGCACTAGCAATGTACATGGGAACATAGGTATCTATGTGAATGTTTGTATACGTGGGCACAAATACCAGGGTAGCAGGCATAACAGCTGCTATAGGACCCAAAAATTAGTGGGACCATCTTTACATAGATGTAAGGTGCAGTTAGTGATTACATAGAAAATGTATGGGGGCATGGGGAATTGAATAGGGCCCCATGGAGCTCCCTGGTTATCCCTGCTGTGTGAATTATCTCTTTTATGCAGAAATTACTTTTTGCATTATCCCTGTACTAGGACATCATGTATGCATTATTCCTGCATGTAACATCATCATGTTTTTTTCCAGTGCTGTGATATCACAGTGTACATAGTGACCTTTTTGTGCTTTATTACTGTGCTATGTATAATATGGTGCATTATCCCTGTACTGTGACATCACTGTGTGCATTATTCCTGTACTGTGACATCACTGTGCATTACTCCTGTACTGTTACATCACTGTGTGCATTATTCCTGTGCATAAAAGAGACCAAAATAATCATAAACTTTTTATGTTTTGCTGTGGGGCCACATAGTTACTTATTACGCCCCCAATTACGTGTTATTGAAGAATTGCTATAGCATAAGATCTCATATATTTTAGAGAAGGTTGCATTTCTTGCATTTCTTGTTGGATTTAATTTCTTGAAATCTGTATAGAACTGTAAGTTTCACCATTGTAATGTTTCGCGTACAATCAAAAACTTTGTGCAACTGATTCGACAAATTTAAGACTATTCTGCCTACTGCTATTACATACTGAACGTATGCAATGTATTCTTTAAGAGCGAACAATTTACCGGTGTTGTAGTGTTAAAGCTATTTTACACGGCCAATTATCGAGCAAACGAGCGTTCACGATTCCCGATCATTGCCCTTTGTAAACGATTAGCCGATGAACAAGCAACCGCTCGTGCATCGTCTGATCTGCTTTTTGCTTATGCAGCATGAAATATTATAGTTGTCGGCAGCACATCTGCCTATGTAAACAGGGAGGTCTGCTGCCGCCATGATAGAAATGCTGCTTGTGAAAGGAGCAAGCAAGCGTCTCGTTGATCGCCCCTCGTTTACGCGGCCCATGTTGGCCAGTTTAAGAGGACCCCTAGTTTGTCCTTCATTTGTAGTCGTTTTAAGACTTCATTAGAAATGTGTGAAATATAAATTGTACACACTAATTACTTTACTTCATGCCTTAAAGCCAGTCTGCTGCCAAAAACTGAAAGCCCAGTTTTGGCAGGAGATTTATTTCCCTCAGGTCTGAAGAATGATTTTTTTTTCATACATGGTGTAGGAAGCTAAGTGTGTCACCGCCACTGTCACCCTCAGCAGCTCTTCTCACTTATGGTGGAAAACCGAGCCTACCCGCAGGGTTCAGACCTACCACCCTAACTAATCCTTAAATAATTTAACTACAAAATAGAGACTCCACTTTCATATCCCTCTCAATTTTTCATTTTGGCCTTTTTTCTTCAAGACCTACATCTGCAGCATAAATCCCACTGCCTAACTTGCACAACAGTCTGCTTGTACGTTCCATGTGTCTTATGTGTGTGTTTCTTAGGCCTAGTTTGTTTCAGGGCATACAAACTTTAATGGATGTATTATATGATTTTATTATTTTTTGGATCTAATTTACATGGCGAGCAGAAAAACCTTACGGCCATTAAAATTAGCAGCAACATACCAATGTCGCCACTCATCGCTCTCCGTATCTCTTGATTTTTAATGGTGATGCACCTCAGGAGTGGTCAGCTGTCTAATACAATTGGTGGTGATCCATTTTTTCTTCTCTTCATTGCTGAGGGTTCCAGCTTTTAGACCCCTAATGTCATAGATTTTATTTGTTAGAAAACCCATTTAAAACCCTTTCATATATTAAAAGCCATAGCTATAAGAAAGAAATGTCCTTTATATATATTCCTGATTAGTAAGGCCAATGGGACATAGCATCACCTGTCATCACCTGTAAGTCACATGCCTAGTACTTCACCTCTATGTGAGTGACAATGGCTAATCATTATAATAGAGCGCGGGTCCAGTGTTGTCATCCGTGGACCACATCTGCTGTTGCTTAGCAGCGGCTCAGACATATTTGGGTTTCTGCTAAGCAAACAGCCCAGAAATTAATTATTAAAGAATCTGGAGATAATTGCAATGGGTTTTCACTGGAGTTTCCCTTTAAGTAGGCAATGTACAGAGTACGTACATTATCTGTTCCGCTCCAGCTTATTATCAATCCTGTCTGTCGGCTAGAGGATGCATTGTGCTAATATCAATAAGTAATTAGTATTTCCCAGAACAGAGAATATCTTTTCAGTAGCTTATGTTAATGCCAAATCTGTCAGTTATTCAATTAATTTGTTATAATTAAAAGAAAACTAAAGGTAACTAGAATGTGATTGCACATGGAGAAGTTGCATTGTGCATCCATAACAAAAATGAGTGGGTGAGTCATTTGTCATTAAGTAAAGGGGGAGATATGTTCTATCTGTGATGAGAAAATGTGTATTATATAAGGCAGAAAGCAGTCCACTTGTAAATAACACATGGCGTTCATTACTAATGAATAACCAAGAGAAGTATTGACCACTCCACACCATGTCCCTATTTTGTAATGTCAGACCCATGCTCTCTACGGTGAATGCTATCCGCAATATCATTCCAAATTCTATTTGTCATTCCTCATGGTTCTCCTTTTTTTTTAGAGCCTCTCCTTTCATAGTCTTTCAGACACTTCGTCAGACAGTCCACATCTATGGCAATCATAGAAGAGAGTGGGTCCAAAAGCAAACATCCAAAATGGGCCTTCCATTTTGGTGCCAGAAAAGAAAGGCCAAGGGTTGGGTTTCTCCTCTACAACCTGTCCATGACACTTTCCTGACCACCTTGTTTGCTGACAATGCAGTTCTTCTGAATAGTTTCTCAGCACCTAATAGCAAAGGGGATTGACCCAACTAGGGCTGGACCCCCTTTCTCCAAGCCTCTATGATATGTATGCCCTAGGTCAGCATACTTTCTGTGGTCCAATGTTTCCTTTTCTACACTGTGGAACACAGTAGGTGTTTTATGTTGATGTGATAAATTATAATAATTACGTGTTAGGCCCTGTTCACACCTGCGTTGTGTCATTCCGTTGTTCCGTCAGCAGAGCAGAACAAGGGAATAATGGAAGAAATTGAACAACGAATACAACCGGCGGCTGACAAAAGCCATTGACTTTAATGAGTTACATCCGCTTTCCATCGGGGTATCTGTGGTTTTACTGAAGACAATGGCGCAGCATGCTACTCTATTGTCTCCGGTAATCTCGGCCGGATCTGCGGCAGAGGCTCCTAATGGAGCCTCCAACGCAGATGTGAACGAGGCATTAGAAAACCAAATGTAAGTGTATGTCACTAAGTCTCACAGCGTCTTTGGGATGTTTGTAGCATAAATATTATCTTTTTTTTTTATCCTTGTTCTGAATGATTGACTGATTCCAGTTTGGGTTTGAACAGTGACTTAACCAGCAAGATGATACAGGTAGCACTCGCAACAGTACCCCAATATCTTAGATAGAATAGATAGATAGGTAGATAGATAGATAGATAGATAGATAGATAGATAGATAGATAGATAGATAGATAGATAGATAGATAGATAGATAGATAGATAGATAGATAGATAGATAGAGCTATGGACTATATTATAGGCTGTAATTTAGTTTTAGTATAAGTAATTTATTTATTTTTATAAATTTCGTCAAATTTTTATGTAGAAAAATTCTGTGTGTAATCTCTGGTGCTCTTCTGAGCACTGTGCTCCATCCAATGCTGATGTGCAAGCCATAAACTTCATTGGGACTATATTATACATGTGGAGGTATATATCAAGTGAAAAATAAAACTCTAGGATAGTTAAAATAAAGGGGATAATACTACAAAATAGCAACTCAACTGGAGATGATTGAAATGTTTCTATACATTTTATGGGACGAGGCCTGGGCTCGCTTTTCGCACATGAGCTATCATCGCTGCTGCACTAGTGGTGGCAGACAACTGTGCCATGTAGCGTGACTTTCCGGAATTTGATTTGGTTTGTACAAGTTGTGACACCCAGGACACATTACAGTAAATTGCAACTTGTCATAGATGCAATGACCTACACATTCTATAAAGTTCAATGTCAGTGAATTGGACACAATAGAAAGCAATCATTGTAAAGATGTATGGTCGGAGTCAGAATGTTACCTTTGCTACGGGGGTGCAGAGGTTGCAGTGGCACCTGATCCCTGAGGGGACAAAGGCCCCTCTGCCACATAAGACACCAGTATTAGAGACACATGATAGGTGGGAGGCTCTGTTGCAGATTTTGCATTAAGGCCCAGGAGCTTCGAGTTACGTCTTTGACCAGTATCCAGAGCTTTTGCATACACAGGCATGTCAGTATAGTAGTAATGAGTAATGACTTCACTACAGCCATAGTAAATAAGGCTCCATGCACACGAATGTGTTTTTGCGTCCTCAATTCATCCACAAAAATGTCGATGAACTGCGGACCCCGTTCTTTTCTATGGGCCCATGCACACAACCGTGGTTTACACGGACCGTGAGGCCGGACCGAAAAAAAATAGGACATGTCATTATACGGGCCGCATGTGTGGTCCGGGCTCATTGAAATCAATGTGTGCACGGTCCGTGATTTCCAGATGGTCCGCGGATGACACACCGTGCCGTAACCACGGGCCGTGCACACATTGATTTCAATGAGCCCGGACCACACATGCGGCCCGTATAATGACATGTCCTATTTTTTTGCGGTCAGGGTTGATTTTTATTTTTTACATTACTGTTTCAGCTGCATAAAAGTTGTCACACTCAATAATCCCGTTATAATACACTCAGGATACGGCTACTGTATGTTCCTGCTATTGTATAAATATGTTTCTCGTATAAATATCAATGTATACATTATCACATGGCTTCTTATGTCCGTCCGTAAAATTATTGTGCCATATCAAATCACAACAGCAATGAAATTGTCTATGTCACAGGTTGTCACCCTCCAGTTTTTGCATGAATAAAAACTATTGATTGTATACAGTTTATCTACAGTAATTCACAGTTGTCATGTTCACTTCTTAAGAGCAGGACCGAGCAGTAATTATTCCCTTTCAATATTTTCCTATAATATCTTGCACCGCGCTACTTTTCCCACAGAAGTAAAGTATAAGGCCTTATCCAGACGAACGTGCATTACGTCCATGCTACGCGCCTGGAAATCATGTAAGTCAATGGGGCCGTTCTGACAGGTCGTGATTTTCACGCAGCATATATCCACTGCATAAAACTCACGACATGTCCGATACTTGCCCGTGTTTAGAGCAGCACGCACCCATTGAAATTAATGGGTGCGTGTAAATCGCGCACGGCAAACGGAAGCACTTCCGGGTGACGCGCGTGATTCGCGCTACAGTTGGTAAAGAAGTGAAGGGAAACATAAAAGCCCCTCCTTCTTTACTATGTCGTAACATAAAAACAGAGTGTCATAATGATGCCGGCTGCGCGAAAATCACGCAGCCACGCACCATATACATATGCCACACTGAACTTTTGCGTGTGCAAAACGCCGCGTTTTTTGCGCGCGCAAAATGCACACGCTCGTGTGAATCCGGCCTAAGAGGGATACCTATGGTGAGTGCTACCCTCGATCCTGGGACTGATTATCATAATTCTAGGATTTTTCTTGATGGATGATGCTCATATAGTTTATTTACAGAAAAAAATATTTATCTAACCATTAAAATGTATTTTTTTCTGTGTCCCTCGATAATTCTATGTACTGCAATACTATCATGTCTAGGAGGGATTTATGACACTGTTCCCGACCTTCTTCAATCATATGCATAAAATGGCAGAACTACAGTAAAGACTGACACAAAGGCAGCATAGTAGATGAGTGTGAGCAGGGGAGAATTTTTACTTTGTATAACTATGCAGATTCATACACTATTGCAGGTCGTTGGGAAGCTGGATAACAACCCCTATGGGCATTTCAACTACCGCTGACAGTGGTTATAACTTATTATCTTTGTAAACTCCGAATCTGAACAGTCAGAACAAAATTGATCAATAAACTCTGAATAAAAAATACAAATAAATAAAATACCTTTGCAGTTTTTTTCTAGATATTGGGGATATTCTCCTAATATTATTAAAATATAGGTGAACAAGTGTTATAGAAGGTTCTCACATCTGGAAATAAAGTAGTGATAATGGGGGTAGACATTTTCCTGAAATTTACTGCAGGTTCAGGCAGGCACAAAGTGACCGCAAGGCCCAGACCCCCACAGACCCACACAGAATTTTCAGTAAATTATTGTTTATTTTATAATGAAAAGTTATACAATTTTCCAACATACTTTCTGTATTAATTCTTCATGGATTTCAAGACCTCTGCTTGTTGTTATTCAGTAGGAACATTCATTGTTTACTTCCAGTGGATAAAATTCTGTCTATGGTCATGTGATGGGCACACGGTTGCTGGGATCCTAAGGCTTTGTTCACACGCTAAAGTAAAAACGGCTGTAAAATACGGAGCTGTTTTTCTTTTGACACAATGAAACACGGCTCCAAAAACTGCTAAAGAAGTGACATGCACTTATTTTTTATGGGGCGTTTTTTTACGCCCCGTCTGAACGAAATGCCATTTTACCCATTGAAATCAATAGGCAGATGTTTGAAGGCATTCAGCTTCAGTTTTTTCAGGTATTATTCGAGGCGTTTACATCTGAAAACTCTGCGTGTGAACATACCCTAAGAAGACACAGCTCTGATACACATACTGTAACGAGCCGTGCACCTGTGTGTCCATCACATGACCATGGACAGAATTTTATCCTCTGGAAGTAAACAATGAAGGTTCCTACTGAATAACAACAAGCAGAGATCTTGAAAATCGTGAGGCATTAATACAGAAAGTATACTGAAAAATTGCATACATTTTAATTATACAAAAAAATAACTTTAATTTGCTGAAACCGGACGACCCCTTTAAATCCCGTTATGTCAAGTAGAACCATGGCTGGGCGCATCTTATAATACGGCATTAAAATGTTGTGAAGAATATTACAGCCTCTTCCTAGTCTGAACTGGCTGCTTACAGAAAACAATAGATTACATTCAACTGCACAGCAAACGGAGATAAAAATCGACTTCAGGATTAGTGTCTCTTTAACAAGCCAAGAGTAAATCTGAAAATGAAAGGATAATGTAATTCATTTGGCTCACGCTAACTCTCCCCCTGTGCTCCCGCAATGATCCGTACAGTAGATTCCATGCAGTCTTCTGGCAGGTGGCAGAACATGTAGGGGGTCATTTTAATTATTGGTGTCTCTTTTAATGCCACTTACCCACCACAGAGGGCTGCACTGTAAAAGATAAAATCCCTTGGAAAGCCAAGCTGTCAATCACTGCCCCGTAAAGTCACATCCCACTAAACAGGTGCCCGCTTGAATGGCAGAACTGAGATTATTAGTTAGCTGTGCTACCCAAGGGGCTCTGAGTGACTGACGTGTATCACCCACCGTAAATATGTCTACTGCCCCAGTATTGATGACAAAATTGTCCAGAGGGCGCAGTTCATAGATTCAGGGTCAGGTTTCTTAACGGAGTTCTCAAATATTAGTACATGAGTATTGATTAAGAAATTAGTATGCAAATGCAGTCCTGGTAATTACAACATGGCCTGCTTTCCAAATTAATTTGCAGACGTCTCTTTTTTCCTCTTTCTTCCTGCAAGATCGATGGTTATTTAACTCGCTTCTTGCCAAAATTGTAGTGCATTAAATCTTACCTGTTGACAGACACAAATTTAATTACTCAGTACAGTCCAGGTAGGTTTAAATGGCCTAGAAATGGGCTCCGTAAAATGAGACTTGTAGAACTACAAGTCTCAACATTCCCAGCTTACACTAAGCTGGGCCTTATAGTTCAATGGTAACATATAGAGGGCTTATCACATCACCATGTTACTATAGTGAACTACTCTACATCCTGATATGATTTTAGGAAACTTGCTGGACATGTGACGGTTAATACAGAAACCAAGCTGAACAAAATCGTATCTCGCTTTAATTAACTGCAGATTTGTAAAGCCGGCGCTTATTTGCGGTTTTTCATTTGAACCCCAAAAATTCAGTTGTCATAGCAATGATTTCTACAAACCAGAAAATCCGAATGTAACACGCTCAGAACTAGTAAACAGTCTACAAAGGTCATGAACAAGTATCTATCCAGAAAATACAAGAAGGGACATCAGAGCTCTACAAAGGCGATGCAACACTCATGTTACAATGTATCTCTTTGACTCGGCGAAAAAATGCAAATCACCTCGCACAATTAAAAATAGCAAGTAACAGCCAACGCTATAGACTTGGGAGTGCATACAAAGTTGGCGAAAGAATCAACATTGTTTTAATTGCTAGCGCTAACTATGGCAGAACAAAGGAGAGGACTGTGAACTCTCATCATAAGGAACGAACAAATACAATACTAAACTTTAATACATCGCATGCTTTCCGTACGTGTCAGTAAAACTAAAGAGGAACACTCACCTGCGCTATATATACAATGTAATCTAAATATGCATATCAACCAATCCTTGTTGGCACTCGCACATTACCAATGCAGCCTGAAGTCAGTGTATCTAGCTCTTACTTTATCTTCATCCATATGGAGCAAAACTAAGAAACCAGACTGCGAAGGGTTAACCACGAGATCCTATCGATTTGTCATTTTATTTTATTTTTAACGAAAGAAACTACAATTATTATTTTTGCCGCAGAGATGGGTTTTGTCAGCAAGATTTGTGAAGAGAGCAATTTCCTGAAGCTGTCACCACAACAGGTTGTATTCGCAGCTCCAGCCAAAGGGATCATTTCTGGATTCTATAGACTACGGAATAGCAGTGCGGAAATAATAATAATACTCATAATCATCACTATCTCTTATTGTAGAGCAAATTAAAGAGAAGATACTTCTGGCTTGACATAGACTATAAGACACATAACAGCTTACCTTGATTTAATTCATGGTTTCTCCGGTTAGCTTGGTGAGGGTGTGGGTTATGCCAAAGGAAATCATTTCTAATATAAAAGGATAAAAAATCCGGGAGGAGAGACGGGAAAAAGGGAGGAGAAAAAGCAGGAGGGAAAAGAAGAATGAGAAAGAAAAGAGAAAAGACAGTTTCTCCTGCCCACACTGAAATAGGAAATCACTGACAATCAGCGAAAGGGAAAGCATAGACATGAGCATACCAGAGGGGGCAGACAGGGTATGAACACAGAGCGGAGCACTAAAGCTAAATAAAAGCACAAATAGAAAAAAAATCCCAGCCACACGTGAAGCTGGAGCAGTCGGGGGTGAACCGAGGGGTTCTGCATTATTATAATGAGTGTAGTAAACAGTTGCATGCCTGCTTATGTGGGTCAGATGGGAGTTGTAGTATATACTGTCCTATATACTACGCTCCAAAGCTGATCATATACCTAAACGCGTGATCCTAACTTGAGTTGTGTTTCCTAATGAACGCTACACAGATTTTGCAATAATTATTGTACAGATAAAATGCTTTCTGTAGCTATTTTCACATGGCCGTAATATGGCAACGTTTTAGTGTCTGTATTCAGGACGACCGTAGGCGTAGGGTCCTATGTTGACTTAAAGGGATTGTCCGGTTTTAGTAAATTAATGTCGGCTTTTTTTATAACTAAAAGTTATAAAATTTTCCAATATACTTTCCGTACTAATTCCTCCCGGTTTTCAAGATCTCTGCTTGTTGTTATTCAGTAGGAACATTCACTGTTTACTTCCAGTGGATACAATTCTGTCCATGGTCATGTGATGGACACAGTTGCTGGGATAGTTAGAAGACGCAGCTCTGATACATATACTGTAAATGTAACGAGCTGTGCACCTGTGTGTACATCACATGACCATGGACAGGATCCACGGGAAGTAAACTATGAATGTTCCTACTGAATAACAACAAGCAGAGATCTTGAAAGCCATGATTAATACGGAAAGTACATTGGAAAATTGTATAACGTTCAATTATACGAAGAAATAACATTAATTTGCTGAAACCGGACAATCACTTTTAAGTTCGATTTAGTAGAACCACAGTCTTGCAACCGTAATTTGGATATTAAAATAAAAACTGGAAATGGCCTAAGTGACATTTGTTCTGTGTACATTTTTATTGCTCATGGACAGATATTTTTCTACAAGACAGATATTTTACATACAGATATTATGCTTTAATATGAGTGGCATCAACCATACACATAGAGAACTGCAGAGCATTACTGTCAGGGCTGCCATCAGGGCAGTACAGGTGCCTAATTATTAAGGTCCTTGATGAATAGGCAAAAAACAACAATTAGCATAAATGGAAAGTCTAATGTATTTAATTTTAGTTAAATTAATTAGATATTAGTCTGTAGAAGAGAAATAATGGGGCAGATTTACTAATGAAGTCTGAGATTTAGATGTAGACTTAAGGCCCTATTAGACGGAGCGATTATCGTACCAATTTTTGGAATGTAAGAGATGATCGCCATGTGTAATAGCATGCAACGGTTGATCGTCAAATGAGAAATTGTTTTGTTTCCGTGGTTTAGCCACATTTACCTGGGTGAAAGATTATCGTTCATCGCTGCCACATCCCCTCGTCTACTCAGAAATCTTCCAGTTGTTAGCAGTTCAGAGATGAGGTGTGGGCAAACGAGCTCGTAGTAACGACTGAACATCAAAAATCTTCAGCAATTATTATTGTAATAGACTGTCTTTTGAACATAAACGACTCACTAAATCATCATTCTTTGCTTGTTCATGAAAGAATATCTGCCCTTCTAAGGCTGGGTTCCCACAGTTTTTTGCAGGCAGAAAATCTGCCTCAAAATTCCGTTTGGAAATTTGAGGCAGATTTTGCTCTGCCTGCATGCCGATTTTCGCCATTGAGCGACACGGGCAAAAAATGCCTCGAAATATGCTATCTATGCCTCCGATTGATGTCAATGGGAGGTCAGAGACGTAAACGCCTGAAGATAGGGCATGCCGCTTCTTTTTCCCACAATAAGGTTTTTCCAGCGTTTTTTGGCGCATTTTCCAACGCAGTTTCCGCGTCAAAACACGTGTCAGACAACTCAGTGTGAACTTACCCTAATAGTACTCTTAGACCAGGCAGTCAGAAGATGCACCATATTCATCACAGTGGTGCACGCTGTATGATAAATTTGGTCCATCTTGCCTGACATGGAAGCCATTTTGGATATACTCACTTCATAGTTACATACTGTAGTTAAGGTTGAAAAAAGACATAGGTCCATCAAATCCAACCTATAATCATTCCGTATTGATCCAGAGGAAGGCAAAAAAAAAACATGAGGCAGATGACAATTGCCTCATTAGGGGAAAATTCCTCCCCAACTTCAAATATGGCAATTAGATCAAATCCCGGGATCAACTTCCCATCTCCAGAATCTTGTACTCAAAACCTGTAATATTATATTTTTCAAGAAAGGCATCAGGACCCTTTTTGAACTTGCATGAATTAACCATCACAACAACCTGTTGTGGAGAGTACGAAAATCTCACTGCTCTTTGGGCGGGTTCACACATAGCGGAATTTCACTTAAATTCCGCTGCGGACACTCCGCAGCGTTAATCCGCAGCGGAGCCGTTTCTCCATTGACTTTCACTTTAATTTAGCAGTGTTCGTTTACACGATGCGTACAATTCCGCTGCGGAGCATAGGCTGCGGAGCGGAATTTGGTGTCCGCAGCATGCTCTGTCTGTTGCGGAGCAGTGGCGGACTGGTTGCGGACTCATGGCGGAATTTCTCCATTGACTTCAATGGAGAGTCAAAATTCCGCAATGAAGTCCGCAGATCTTATGTGTGCTGCGGAGCGTATTGTTTTTACTACCATGACATTTCTTCATTCTGGCTGGACCTATGTATTTCTAGGTCTACAGCCAGACTGAGGAAGTCAATGGGGCTCCCGTAATGACGGGAGCGTTGCTAGGAGACGTCTGTAAATAGTCACTGTCCAGGGTGCTGAAAGAGTTACGCGATCGGCAGTAACTGTTTCTGCACCCGGGACAGTGACTACCGATCTCAATATACATGTATCTGTAAAAAAAAATATAAGTTCATACTTACCGAGAACTCCCTGCGTCTGTCTACAGTCCGGCCTCCCAGGATGACGTTTCAGTGTAAGTGACGGCTGCAGCCAATCACAGGCCAAGCACAGGCTGCAGCGGTCACATGGACTGGAGCGTCATCCAGGGAGGTCGGGCCGGATGCCGAAAGAGGGACGCGTCACCAAGACAACGGGCGGTAAGTATGAATTTCTTTGACTTTCACTAGGGAAAGTGCTGTCCCTTCTCTCTATCCTGCACTGAATAGGGAGAAGAGAAGCACTTTTCCTGCAGTCCGCAGCGGCCAGTCCGCATCAATTTTCTGCACATTTTGTGCAGATCCGCTGCAGAATCTGCAACGCAGATTCTGTGCGGCATTGATGCGGACAGTTGCGGAGGAATTCCGCCATGTGTGGTCATGCCCTTTCAGTAAAGAATCCCTGTTTATGATTATGGTGAAACTTTCTTTCCGCTAGTCAAAGAGAATGCCCCCTCCGTGTTATTTGTACATTGTCATTAGATTGCCCTTAAGCTGTGTTTTTTTTTTCTAAACTGAATAGCCCCGAGTTTGATAACCTTTCCTGGTACCGAACTCCACCTAATCCCTTAATTACCTTGGTCGCCCTCCTTCGCACCCGCTCTAGTTCAGCTATGTCCTTCTTATACACAGGTGCCTAAAATTGTACACAATATTCCATGTGTGGTCTTATTAGTGATTTGTATATAGACAAAACTATATTATGGTCATGTGCAACTATGCTCTTTTGATGTATTTTTTATGATTGTATTTGCCTTGGCAGCAGCTACCGGACACTAGTTGCTCATTTTAAGTTTACTGTCAACCAATATCCCCAAGTCTTATTGAGTGTCAGTTTTACCCAGTTTTTTTTACTATTTAATGTATAATTGTAGAATTTGTTTCCTTAATTTGCCATTTCTCTGCCCAAACCCCCAGCTTCCCTAAATACCTCTGTAATAGTATATCATCATCCTCTGTGTTAATTACTTTACACAGTTTAGTATTATCTGCAAATTCTCAAGTTATATTCTGTAAGTTCTCTATCAATAATAATAAACATATTAAAAAGAAGAGGGCCCAATACTGACCATTGTGGAACCCCTCCAGTAATTGTGACCCACTCTGAGGATGTACCATTAATAACCACCCTCTGTTTTCTATCACTTAGCTGTTAACCCAATTCCACATATTTTTCCCCAGTCCCAGCATTTTCATTTTATATACCAACTTTTTATTCGGCACGGTATCAAACGGCTTAAAAATTCTACATAAACCACATCCACAGCCTTACCCAGGTTCAGTTTGGTACTTACCTCCTCAAAGAAGCTGATCAGATTAGTTTGACAGGACCAATCCCTCAAAAGCCATGCTGCTTTCTAAGTTTAGATTTTATTGAGATACTCCAGAATAAAGTCTCTTAAAATACCTTCAACCTTCAAACCATCAAATATTTTTACCTTCCTTCCTGCATTATCTGTAAAAGGTGTGTGCTTTATGTCAGCTGCAATGAATCGTAGTTAGTTGACAGATTATTACAGTCTCTATTAAGTGAGAGAGTAACGCCCCTCCGTCAGAGACCGGGGAGTGCAGTAGTGCTGCATACAGAACATTATCTGTGTCTGTATAGTATATATTGTTAGTATCCCGCCTTAAATAGGCATCCGGGAGTACAATAGAGCTGACATGAAATCCCCTACATTCTGCCGGCCCTGTCCCAATCTACACAGGAAAGCTGACAAGTGAGTTGCAGAACACAGAAAATGTCCACGTATTGTGACCCCTTTCTGGCCAGTGTGAAAACTGAAACATTTCAAGATCTATTTGTATATAGGTAGCAATAAAATATGCTTCTTTAAAGTTCTTTCTCTTTCACTCAATTCATTTTGTAAGAAATTGATTCTACACGATCGCTTAACCAACAACTGCAAAGTCTATGAGGTTTTAGATGGAATATCATTCAAATTCAGTCCTAATAGATCAGTCCATCTAGATTAGTCCATGTAATAGATCTAAAGGCATATAAAAGACCTAAACTATTCTACTACGATTTTGGTCTTTCCCATTGGCAGCGAGGGCCTGAAAATATTGAGAAGGTTTTCCAAACTTTCCTTGTTCATGACACCAAATTTTTCTAGAGAACAAGCCAGGACAATCTGTCAGCACAGACACATACACTACATTACAGACAGTGGCGTAACTACCGCTATAGCAGCCATAGCGGCTGCTACGGGGCCCGCGGCATGAGGGGGCCCGTGTCGCCCGCCGGCACGGGCCCCCACCATGGCCGGAGGCTCCGCTAGCAGCCGCTATGGCTGCTACAGCGGGACGCCACTGAACACTACGGCAGAGCAGGGAGGTATCTCCCCGCTCTGCCATTAAACAAAAGACATGTATCCCCTATCCACAGGATAGGGGATACATGTGTGATCGCTGGCATTGATAGGGAGAATGGGGGACTGAAAGTCCCCTGAAGTTCTCCATCACAAACCTCGGACTTCCGGGGTCTGTGTCGGCAGCTCCGTAGAAATGAATGGAGCGCCGGTCGCGCTTGTGCGCATGCGTGACCAGCGCTTCTTTCATTTTTATTGAGCTGCGCAGATGCCGGAAGTCAGAGGTTAGTCATGGAGAACTTCAGGGGACTTTAGGTCCCCCGTTCTCCTCATCGCTGCCAGCGATCACACATGTATCCCCTGTCCTGTGTATATCCTGTGGTGAGGGGATACATGTCTTTTGTCTTTTCACACTGTAGGTCGCATTTTTTTGGGGGGTTGGGGACGCTGTATGGCGTTCCCTACAGGGGGGAGCTGTATGGCATTCCCTACAGGGGGGCTGTATGGCGTTCCCTACAGGGGGGCTGTATGGCGTTCCCTACAGACCCACCCTGTAAGGAACGCCATACAGACCACCTGTAGATAACGCCATACAGACCCCCTGTAGATATCTACAGGGGGGACTGTATGGCGTTATATAAAGGGGGGTCTGTAGGGAACGCCATACAGCCCCCCTGTAGGGAACGCCATACAACTCCCCCTGTAGGGAACGCCATACATCTCCCCCCTGTAGGGAACGCCATACAGCCCCCCCCTGTAGGGAATGCCATACAGCCCCCCCCTGTAGGGAACGCCATACAGCCCCCCTGTAGATAACGCCATACAGACCCCCTGTAGATAACGCCATACAGCCCCCTCTGTAGATGGCGCCATACAGCCCACCCTGTAGATAACGCCATACAGCCCCCTTTGTAGATATCTACAGAGGGGGCTGTATGGCATTATCTACAGGGGGGACTGTATGGTGCTATCTACAGAGGGGGCTGTATGGCGTTATCTACAGGGGGGGCTGTAAAAAAGGCACTATCTACAAGGGGGGGGGGTTGTGTGACACCCAGGGGAGGGGGGGCCCCAGTCAAAAGTTTGCTATGGGGCCCAGTCTTTCCTAGTTACGCCCCTGATTACAGACCTTGCTTGAATATAGCAATGGCCACAGGAACAGGTGCGCACTTTTCTGGTACTGGAAATATTAACGGGAACAAGTTACTCTGACAATTTTGTAGAAGATATCTGGATCTTCTTGAATTCCTTATTAATCCAATTGTGGAAGAAGCAAACGAAGAGAAGGAATGTTATGTTAAGGCAAATGTCAATGCATACGTCCTACAAGGCAGCGGGTAATATGGAATGAGCTGCTGATGATAATTCCAGGAATAGAGCCCATTGCATATGACTATTTAGAGAGCAATTAAAGCTTTCTTAGGCAGAAAATCTAGAAAGAAATGAAGTTATATTTAGAAATATAATATACTTTAAAGAATACCATATTTTAGTGCTCTGTAGGGGACATTTTAAAAGCTAGTGCACAAGAAAATTGTATGGTAACACAGGATTTGTTTGCTTTTATTTTGTCATTTGCAATAGAGAAATGACAGATAAAAGCAGATTGGTTACCACAGATTCCAATACCTTTTTGTATGGCATTTTCTTTCATTTATGTATTTTTATACGTTCCTTCTAGATTATTGGCAATCAGTAAGTAATGACATCGACTTGTCTCAGGAAAAAAAAATTTTATTTTAGTCAAAATTGTATTAATAAAACACTAAAGAATTTATGTAAACTTTTATCTTACATTCTAACCCTCCACTGAAATCAATGGAAACCCTAAGGCCCCATGCCCATGACTGTAGATTTTGTCCGTAATTATGGACCGATTGATTTTTATGGCTGACGGACACCTTCCTGTATATTTACTGAGCAAGCAGTTAGTGGGGTAGATCTGGAGAATGAAGACATGGGTCAGCAGGACCAGGCAAGAAGCTGGGTTAATGTAGTTAGGGTCAGTAGAAAGGGGTCCAAGAAAAGGAAGGTCAATCCTGTTTCTGTTATTCCAAGCAAAATTACCAAGTTGGATGATGATGCGAGGGTGTCAGTCTCAGAAATGGCAGCCCTAGTGGATACTGATCTCCCTAACAGCCGGGAGAAAAGCCCAGCTAGTAGTCGGCGAAATGGTAATGCAGGTAAGGCAAAACAATTTGTAGTTGTAGGGGATTCTATAATTAGGAAGACGGATAGAATAATTTGTCGCCAAGACCGCCTCAACCGAATGGTTTGCTGTCTCTAGGCTACAAGCTGAAGGGAAGGACCTCCAAGGTTGTATTCTCAGGAATACTGCCTGTGCCATGCGCATCGCAGGAAAGACATCGGGAGCTCAGGGAGTTAAATGCATGGCTTAAGTCTTGGTGTAGAGGAGAAGGCTTGGGTTCCTAGAGCACTGGGCTGACTTTTCATTGGGGGTACAAACTGTATTCTGCAGATGATTTGCACCTAAATGGAAGAGGGTCCGCTGTGCTGGGGGAGAGAAATCTAGCTGGGGTGGTGGAGTATTTAAACTAGAGCTGAGTAGGGAGGTCAATCTAGAAAATAAAGGGGTAGTTAGGTTAGAGAGGGGTCAGACTGAATTGTCGGCGGAGAAATAGACTGTGGGGAGAGGACTAGACAACAGGATAAGGAGATCCTTTTGTTACAAAACTGCAATGAAAACAAAAATGACCAAATAATGTCAAATAATCACATTTCTGATATCAAACGTGGCAATTTGAAATGCAAGTTAAAGTGTATGTTCACACATGCCAGAAGTCTAGCAAGAAAAATGGGAGAGCTGGAGGCCTTGGTACTGGAGGAACATATAGATATAGTTGGTGTTGCTGAAACATGGCTAGACTTCTCACACGACTGGGCTGTAAATCTACAGGGTTTTACACTGTTTCGGAAACACAGGACAAATAGGAAAGGCGGTGGTGTATGTCTGTATGTGAGAAGTGATATGAAGGTGAGTTAATAGTGGGCAAAGATTGTTAGGAGGTTAAAACCTTGTGGGTGGAATTACAAAAAGAGGTAAACACTGAAAAAATTACTTTTGGTGTAATCTATAGACCCCTGAATATAACTGAGCAGATGGAAGTTCAGCTATATAAACAGATGGAGTGGACAGCACAGGCTGGTATTGTAGTGATAATGGTAGATTTTAATTACCGGGATATTAATTGGTGTCATGGTTCGGCTTCAACTGCGAAGGGGAGAAATTTCTTCAACCTGTTGCAGGAAAATTTTATGGGCCAGTTTGTGGAAGACCCGACTAGAGGTGAAGCTCTCTTGGATCTGGTCATTTCTAATAATGCAGAGCTTGTTGGGAATGTGAATATTCGTGCAAACCTCGGTAACAGTGATCATAATATAGTTATATTTTACCTATACTGTAAAAAACAAACACAGGCTGGGAGGGCAAAAACATTTAATTTTAAGAAGGCCAATTTCCCCAGGATAAGGGCTGCAATTCAGGATATAGACTGGGAAGAACTAATGTCAAATAATGGGACAAATGATAAATGGGAGATCTTAAAATCCACTTTGTATAATTATAGTGCAAAATTTATTACTATAGGTAACAAGTATAAACGACTAAAATTAAACCCCACATGGCTTACACCTTCTGTAAAAAGGGCAAAATATGACAAAAAAAAGAGCATTTGAAAAATACAAATCTGAGGGTACATCTGTAAAAAAAAAGTAATAAAATCTGCAAAAATACAAAATGAAAGGCAGGTGGCCAAGGATAGCAAAACAAGTCCACAAAAATTCTTCAAGTATATAAATGCAAAAAAGCCAAGGTCTGAATATGTAGGACCCCTAAATAGTGGTAATGGGGAGATGATCACAGGGGATCAAGGGAAGGCAGAGTTACTAAATGGGTTCTTCAGCTCTGTATATACAACAGAAGAAAGAGCAGCTGATGTAGCCGGTGCCAGTGCTGTTAATATATCAGTTGATATACTGAATTGGATGAATGTAGAGATGGTCCAAGCTAAATAAAATAAAATAAATGTGCACAATGCCCCGGGACCAGATGGGTTACACCCTAGAATTCTTAAAGAGCTTAGTTCAGTTATTTCTGTCCCCCTTTTCATAATATTCAGAGAATCTCTAGTGACTGGAATAGTGCCAAGGGACTGGCGCAGGGCAAATGTGGTGCCTATTTTCAAAAAGGGCTCTAGGTCTTCCCCGGGTAATTATAGACCAGTAAGCTTAACATCCATCGTGGGGAAAATGTTTGAGGGGCTATTGAGGGACTATATACAGGATTATGTGACAAAAAATAGTATTATAAGTGACAGCCAGCACGGTTTTACTAAGGACAGAAGTTGTCAAACTAACCTAATCTGTTTTTATGAAGAGGTAAGCAGAAGCCTAGACAGAGTGGCCGCTGTGGATTTAGTGTTTTTGGACTTTGCAAAGGCATTTGACACTGTCCCCCATAGACGCCTAATGGGTAAATTAAGGACTATAGGTTTAGAAAATATAGTTTGTAATTGGATTGAGAATTGGCTCAAGGACCGTATCCAGAGAGTTGTGGTCAATGATTCCTACTCTGAATGGTCCCCGGTAATAAGTGGTGTACCACAGGGTTCAGTGCTGGGGCCACTATTATTCAACTTATTTATTAATGATATAGAGGATGGGATTAATAGCACTATTTCTATTTTTGCAGATGACACCAAGCTATGTAATATAGTTCAGTCTATGGAAGATGTTCATGAATTGCAAGCGGATTTAAACAAACTAAGTGTTTGGGCGTCCACTTGGCAGATGAAGTTTAATGTAGATAAATGTAAAGTTATGCATCTGGGTACGAACAACCTACATGCATCATATGTCCTAGGGGGAGCTACACTGGCGGATTCACTTGTTGAGAAGGATCTGGGTGTACTTGTAAATCATAAACTAAATAACAGCATGCAATGTCAATCAAGGTCTGAACATGTAGGACCCCTAAATAGTGGTAATGGGGAGATGATCACAGGGGATCAAGGGAAGGCAGAGTTACTAAATGGGTTCTTGAGCTCTGTATATACAACAGAAGAAAGAGCAGCTGATGTAGCCGGTGCCAGTGCTGTTAATATATCAGTTGATATACTGAATTGGATGAATGTAGAGATGGTCCAAGCTAAATAAAATAAAATAAATGTGCACAATGCCCCGGGACCAGATGGGTTACACCCTAGAGTTCTTAAAGAACTTATTTCAGTTATTTCTGTCCCCTCTTCATAATATTTAGAGAATCTCTAGTGACTGGAATAGTGCCAAGGGACTGGTGCAGGGCAAATGTGGTGCCTATTTTCAAAAAGGGCTCCAGGTCTTCCCCGGGTAATTATAGACCAGTAGCTTAGCATCAATTGTGGGGAAAATGTTTGAGCGGCTATTGAGGGACTATATACAGAATTATGTGACAAAAAATAGTATTATAAGTGACAGCCAGCACGGTTTTACTAAGGACAGAAGTTGTCGTCAGACCAACCTGATTTGTTTTTATGAAGAGGTGAGCAGAAGCCTAGACAGAGGGGCCGCTGTGGATATAGTGTTTTTGGACTTTGCAAAGGCATTTGACACTGTCCCTCATAGACGTCTAATGGGTAAATTAATGTCTATAGGTAGAAAGTATAGGTTGTAATTGGATTGATAATTGGCTCAAGGACCGTATCCAGAGAGTTGTGGTCAATGATTCCTACTCTGAATGGTCCCCGGTTATAAGTGGTGTACCAGAGGGTTCAGTGCTGGGACCACTATTATTCAACTTATTTATTAATGATATAGAGGATGGGATTAATAGCACTATTTCTATTTTTGCAGATGACAACAAGCTATGTAGATGACACCAAGCTATGAAAAAGCCGAACACTGCACTCGGCTATCTCCGGCGCTCCCATAGAGAATGAATGGAGCGGCAGTGTACATGAGCGACCTGCCGCTCGGTTCAAACGAGGGGTTCGGGCAACTTCGGGGTCTCTGTTCTCGTAAACTGTAACCGCAATACCTCTTTAAATGGTCTGCCATTCAAATGTAATGCTACATCAATCCTGCAACGGTAAGATGCTGCTGCTGGCGATAGCAGATGATTGCTGGGGTTAGAAAATCCAAATGCATGTCGATCAACTGACTGCTGGGGTGGTTCCTATTTACAGAGGACCTATCATGGCTTTTTTTTTTTTTCAAATAAAACCACATACCTCCCCTTATTCCTGGCGTGATGAGGAGAGATGAGGTTTCCTCCTCTGTACCTATACTCAAAATTAGCATCTAAAGTGCCAAGTAGAGCAGGGGAATAGCGGGACAACAAGTGGGCCAAAAAATTAAAAACTACAGTGCTGGAATAAAGAGGACGCCAGAAATACATCATTAATACAGTGAGGCACTTTGACCATTAAAAAGCACGCATGAATGATAACATTAGAATCCATAATGCAGCTGATACGTTGAGTCAATGTAGAAAGATCAATCACCTTATAGACGGAGGCTTGCTTAAAATTCTAAGGAAATCTCCAGATATCGAGGGACTATATTTTTGTTTTGTTATTTTATTAAGGCAAACTAATTTAAATGCAGAACACATCCTATCAGGTCTGTGGAACACAAGCTAGTAAAATACGGGAGAATGGAGATATAGGGGTATGTGGCTTTGATTCTACACAGGTACAAAATAGACGAAAGTAGGGGAACTAAAACGATGACATTAAACATTAAGGTTTGGCTTTAGTGTGTGTGACATTTTGAATTATTAAACATCATATAATCACAGTCGTTTGCATAACGCTCTATGTATTTTCATGAAGTATTTAAATCATTTTATCATCAGTCACAGCGCTCCAATTGATTCAATTAAAAGACCAGTTTGTTCTCCAGCAGGAAAAAAAAAACCTTAAAGTCTTCACTAAAGAATATTAATTTACCTGACCTTTGTTTAATAGTCTTTATCTCATTGTATTCTTTGGGACATTCATTTATCCTTTTGATAAAAAAGGGCACGCTAGAAATGGAGCCTGAAATGCTACCATCTAACTGTTAAGTGTTTATCAGCTCGTGGGCCCAAAAAAAAGAAAAAATCTAATTCAAAATTCAAAGAAAATGTAATGACAGGGGGGTAGGGAAACAGACAGTGAGCCCTAATCTACCCACCACTCAGTCCCTGCCTACTTGCAACGACCCGCCCTAGGCGACGGGGTACAACTGGGCGACGGTCCCTACGCTCAGTAGGTGCATGACAGACAAACAGACAAGGGGACACAAGCAAAGGGAAATGGGGCAGTTGCCCACGGCAACACCGTGAGCAACAAGAGAGGTGAACAAGCCGAGTCAAACCAGGAATGTACGAGGTACCAAACGCAGAGCAGGAGAGTAGTCAGTAAGCCGGGGTCAGTATGAAGAAAGGTCAAATAGCTAGGAGCTGCAGCAAGGCCAGGAAACCACGCGAGAAGAATCACAAGCAAAGGAGGAACAGGAAAGGCAGGTATAAATAGACAGAGGGCGGGAGCTAGCTCCGTCTGGCCAGGCTGCGATAGGTTCTCCCACTCCTAAGCCTGCCATCCTGAGTGGTGGAAGATGGAGTCAGTCTCAGAGACATAGAACCAGGTGCAGACTGATTACCCATGGGCGTATACACAGAAGTTGTGCCTGGCAGATCCTTTACAGTACCCCCCCTTTTATGAGGGGCCACCGCACCCTTTCTAAGTGGACCTGGTTTATTGGGGAAACGAAGGTGGAACTTCCTGACCAATACCCCAGCGTGAACATCCCGGGCGGGTACCCAAGTCCTCTCCTCAGGCCCGTATCCTCTCCAATGGACCAGGTACTGGAGGGAGCCTTGGACCATCTTGCTGTCCACAATATTGGCCACCTCGAATTCCACCCCCTCAGGGGTGAGAACGGGAACAGGAGGTTTCCTCGAGGGAGTCCAGGACGGGGAGCAGCGTTTAAGGAGGGAGGCATGAAACACGTCGTGTATACGAAAAGATGGGGGCAACTCTAGTCGGAAGGAGACAGGATTGAGGACTTCAATGACCTTATACGGCCCTATAAACCGGGGAGCAAACTTCTTGGACGGGACCTTAAGGCGCAAGTTCTTAGACGATAACCACACCAGATCCCCGACCATAAACAAGGGGTTAGCAGAACGTCTTCTATCAGCCTGAGTTTTTTGTACACTCTGGGACGCCTCTAGGTTCTTCTGAACCTGGGCCCAGACTGTGCACAGTTCCCGATGAACGACCTCTACCTCGGGATTGTTGGAACTACCAGGTGGAACGGAGGAGAACTGTGGATTAAACCCAAAATTACAGAAAAAGGGGGAGACCCCTGACGAGTTACTGACCCGGTTATTAAGGGAAAATTCGGCGAGGGGAATGAATGAGACCCAATCATATTGACAGTCAGAGATAAAACACCTTAAATATTGTTCTAGAGACTGATTAGTCCTCTCAGTTTGGCCATTAGTTTCAGGAGGGAAGGCAGAGGAGAAGGACAGATCAATCTCCAACTTTTTACAGAAGGCTCTCCAAAACAATGAAACAAATTGTACCCCTCTGTCCGAAACAATATTGACAGGGCCCCCATGGAGACGCAGGATGTGTTTGACAAACAAGGTAGCTAACGTCTTAGCATTGGGTAGTTTCTTGAGGGGCACAAAGTGGCACATCTTACTGAAGCGGTCTACTACCACCCACACCACCGACTTGCCTTGAGATGGAGGCAAATCGGTGATAAAATCCATGGAGATATGGGTCCAAGGTCTCTGGGGAATGGGCAAAGAACGTAGTAAGCCCGCTGGTCGGGACCTGGGAGTCTTGGACCTGGCACAAACCTCACAAGCGGCGACGTAGGCCTTAACGTCTTTAGGCAACCCAGGCCACCAATAGTTTCTGGCAATGAGGTGTTTGGTACCCAGGATGCCTGGATGACCAGATAGTGCGGAGTCATGATTTTCCCTAAGTACCCTTAGCAGGAATTGCAGGGGAACAAACAGCTTGTTCTCAGGAAGGTTCCCGGGAGCTGAACCTTGCTCAGCCGCAATTTCAGAAACTAAATCAGAATCAATAGAAGAAACGACTATACCAGGAGGCAAAATACAAGCAGGATCTTCCTCCGAAGGAGGGCTGGCCATGAAGCTACGCGACAGTGCATCGGCCTTAATATTTTTAGAGCCAGCCCTATAGGTAACCAAAAAGTTGAATCTGGTAAAAAATAGCGCCCATCGAGCTTGTCTCGGGTTTAGCCTCCGGGCAGATTCTAGGAAAACCAGATTCTTGTGGTCGGTAAGGACCGTTACCTGGTGCCTAGCCCCCTCCAGGAAGTGGTGCCACTCTTCAAATGCCCATTTAATGGCTAAGAGTTCGCGGTTGCCAATATCATAGTTACTCTCAGTGGGCGAAAACTTCCTGGAGAAGTAGGCACAGGGACGGAGATGGGTGAGGGACCTGGCACCCTGGGACAAGACAGCCCCCACTCCCACCTCGGATGCGTCAACCTCCACGATAAATGGCTCCATTTGGTTGGGCTGGACCAGCACCGGGGGCCGAGATAAAGCACTTCTTAAGGACCTCAAAAGCCTGGACAGCCTCAGGAGGCCAGTGGAGGAGATCAGCACCTTTGCGAGTGAGGTCCGTAAGAGGCTTAGCGATGACCGAGAAGTCAGCAATAAATCTCCTGTAATAATTAGCGAACCCCAAGAAACACTGTAACGCCTTCAGGGAGGCAGGTTGGACCCATTCCGCCACAGCCTGGACCTTGGCGGGGTCCATGCGGAATTCATGAGGAGTGAGGATTTGACCCAAAAATGGTATCTCTTGCACCCCAAACACACATTTTTCGGTCTTAGCAAACAGTTTGTTTTCCCGAAGGACCTGGAGCACATTCCTGACATGCTCAATGTGGGAGGACAAGTCCTTGGAAAACACAAGTATGTCATCAAGGTACACAACAAGAAATACCCCCAGGTAATCTCTTAAAATCTAATTTATGAAATTCTGGAAGACCGCGGGGGCATTACACAACCCAAAGGGCATGACGAGGTATTCGAAATGACCTTCGGGCGTGTTAAACGCAGTCTTCCACTCATCCCCCTCTTTGATGCGGATAAGGTTATACGCCCCCCGTAGATCAAACTTAGAGAACCATTGGGCCCCCTGGACTTGATTAAAGAGATCAGGAATCAAAAGAAGGGGATACTGGTTCCTTACAGAGACCTTATTCAAGTTACGGTAGTCAATGCATGGCCTAAGACCACCATCCTTCTTCCCTACGAAGAAGAAGCCAGCACCTACCAGAGAAGTAGAGCGGCGAATGTAACCCTTGGCCAGGCATTCCTGGATATACTCTCTCATGGCTTCACGTTTGGGACAAGAAAGGTTAAATATCCTACCCTTAGGGAGCTTAGCTCCTGGTACCAAATCGATAGCGCAATCGTATTCTCTATGAGGAGGTAACACTTCGGAGGCCTCCTTAGAGAAAACATCGGCGAAGTCCTGAACAAACTCAGGTAGCGTGTTCACCTCCTCTGGGGGAGAAACAGAATTAACAGAAAAACATGACGTCAAGCATTCATTACCCCATTTGGTAAGCTCCCCAGTATTCCAGTCAAACGTGGGATTATGCAACTGCAACCAGGGAAGGCCTAAAACAAATCGGACGATAATCCCTGCATCAACAGTACAGAGCACTGCTCCAAATGCATGGAGCCAACAAGAAGTTTAAAAACAGGGGTATGCTGAGTAAAATAACCATTAGCAAGAGGAGTGGAGTCGATACCCACTACCGGGACAGGTTTAAGCAAATCAATCAAAGGCATAACTAGAGACATAGCAAATTCCACAGACATGATATTAGCAGAAGACCCTGAATCCACGAAGGCACTGCCGGTAGCAGACCTACCACCAAAAGAGACCTGAAAGGGAAGCAAGATTTTATTACGTTTCATATTTACGGGAAATACCTGTGCGCCCAAGTGACCTCCCCGATGATCACTTAGGCGCAGAAGTTTTCCGGCTGCTTATTCTTACACCTAGGACAGGTGTTCACTTGATGTTTGTCATCCCCACAATAGAAGCAGAGACCATTCTTCCTGCGGAACTCTCTACGTTGTTGGGGGGACACGGAGGCCCCGAGTTGCATAGGTACCTCCGAGTCTTCCGTGGAAGAGCGAAGCAACGGGACCTCGAGAGGCATCATGGGGGAGTCAGAGGGGAAAACACAAAACCGTTCAAGTTGTCGTTCCCTGAGACATTGGTCAAGTCGTACCGCTAAAGCCATAACCTGGTCTAAGGAGTCAGAACAGGGAAAGCTAACTAGCAGGTCTTTCAGGGCGTTCGACAGACCCAACCTAAACTGGCACCTTAAGGCAGGGTCATTCCACCGAGAAGCTACGCACCACTTCCTAAAGTCAGAGCAATACTCCTCCACAGGTCTCTTACCCTGACGTAAGGTCACCAGCTGACTCTCGGCAAAGGCAGTCATGTCAGTCTCGTCATAAATGAGTCCGAGAGCAGAAAAGAAACGGTCAACGGAGGAAAGTTCAGGGGCGTCAGGAGCCAGGGAGAAGGCCCATTCTTGGGGCCCTTCCTGGAGCCGGGACATAATTATACCCACCCGCTGGCTCTCAGAACCTGAGGAGTGGGGCTTTAAGCGAAAGTAGAGCTTACAACTCTCCCGAAAGGAGAGAAAAGTCCTCCGGTCCCCTGAGAACTGGTCAGGCAACTTGAGGTGGGGTTCAAGAGGTGAGGTGAGGGGTACTACCATGGCAGCGTCAGGCTGGTTGACCCTCTGAGCCAGGGCCTGGACCTGTAGGAACCCTGCATTTGCTCAGCCAGGGTCTCAAGGAGGTCCATAATAGAGTGAGGGACCAGGGTAGCCTAGGTATATGGGCTTGTGATTATGTAATGACAGGGGGGTAGGGAAACAGACAGTGAGCCCTAATCTACCCACCACTCAGTCCCTGCCTACTTGCAACGACCCGCCCTAGGCGATGGGGTACAACTGGGTGACGGTCCCTACGCTCAGTAGGTGCACGACAGACAAACAGACAAGGGGACACAAGCAAAGGGAAATGGGGCAGTTGCCCACGGCAACACCGTGACCAACAAGAGAGGTGAACGAGCCGAGTCAAACCAGGAATGTACGAGGTACCAAACGCAGAGCAGGAGAGTAGTCAGTAAGCCGGGGTCAGTATGTAGAAAGGTCAAATAGCTAGGAGCTGCAGCAAGGCTAGGAAACCACACGAGAAGAATCACAAGCAAAGGAGGAACAGGAAAGGCAGGTATAAATAGACAGAGGGCGGGAGCTAGCTCCGTCTGGCCAGGCTGCGATAGGTTCTCCCACTCCTAAGCCTGCCATCCTGAGTGGTGGAAGATGGAGTCAGTCTCAGAGACATAGAACCAGGTGCAGACTGATTACCCATGGGCGTATACACAGAAGTTGTGCCTGGCAGATCCTTTACAGAAAAGTTTAGCTACATTCACATTTGGTGTCAACATTCGGTGTTTGTGCATGGAAATTCTCCTAACGCACAGGTTGATATTAGCCAGACATATGCCAAAAGAGTGGCCGTTGGTATACCATTGTCCAGAGGAGTGTTTTAAAAAGTCCCACTTAACGTAATGCTCGAATGTGAACCTTGCCTAATTGTTTGCTTGACTAGCAATTTCTATTACCTCCACCATTGTCGAAATGGGAGTGTCATTCTTGGCCAACACATTTACAAAATTTTCCACGTCCTTCATCCAAATGTTCTTGTTCACCTATTAGAAGGACAATATGTACATAGATAGTCGGTCCCTAGGTGTTGGAGGTTTCTTCAGAGGCGTAGCTTGAAACACCTGGATCCCAGTGCAAAGTCTGCAAGAGAAATAACAATTCTGGAGCACCTTTTCTTAGAAACTCTACATTGTGACTTTCCTTCGATATTCCTCCTGGAAATGTATGAATACATTGACAACAGGGTGCTGCCAATCTCTTTGTCAATGCGGCACAAATACTGTGTCCATTCAGTACTGACAGTGTCCAATAGTATGTAGGGACACACACTGATGACAAAGGCAATGATTACACCCAGAAGTCAGTTTATTAATATAATTCCAAGAGGAATAACAGAGGAAGAGCGCAATGTAATCATCTTATAGTTCGGCACACTTATAACTCTCCGGGACCCTCTCATCATACTCCCCCTAGTAAATGGAGACCACTACTCATTCAGCAGCTGCCTCTACTTACTGCCTACTGAATGTCCCAGTCGTGAGTGTTGCATTACCAGTCTTACCTAATGCCTCCAACAGCAATATTTCCTTTGTCAAATTATCTTCATAGGGGCATAAAATTACGTTTTGCTTTCTTTCTTGCGTTAAACATTGTAGTCTTCTGCTTGTTTCCAGTATTGTGCTATGTAAATTTAATGGTCAGGGCAGACCTGGAAGTGAACACTATAATCAAGAATTGCTAAGAAATGTAATCAGTGCTGACAGCAAGTTACCGTAGTCTGTTGTTGAGAAATGGACCTAAGGCATTTGCACGATAAATTGACAATGACATATTGAAGCATTGAATGGAGATTCTTTCGATGTACAATAATGTAGCAATGTAAGTACTAAGTGGATACTTAAGGAAGATAAGTATCACCTTTTATGAAAATTGGAATTCAATATTACATGCTTGAAAGCTCTTCTTGCTGCAGAAGAAATCGCAATTTTAATTGCTTTAGTATTCTGTACTACCACTTATTACCACTAGTGGCAGATCACTTCTACAGACACCAATACAATAGCGACGTCTGCAATGAATCCTATTCAGGCAAATTGTTATTGTTATGTTAAGATATTTCATTCATTATAGATGGCAGGGCAATCATTTCCGTTTCAGAGGATCTCTACCACATTTTTGCTGCCCCTTTAAAAACGCAAATAGCGAAGGTCTATTTTTCACAAATATAATTCTTTGACCTGATCATGAACTAATGTTTATGTTATGTTGCAGTCTGTGAGACTATACGGAGATCACCAATGATTTTTATTTTTATTTGTGGGGGGGTTATATCTGGTCATGATTAGATAAACCTTTATTCAAATATCTAATCAGCCAATTCTGTGACAGCAACTTAATGCATAAGGCGACTTTCACATGGCAGTATTCTGGTCAGTATTTTGCATCAGTGTTTGGAAGCCAAAACCAGGAGTGAAACATAAACAGAGAAAAAGTATAATGGAAAATTTGCACCTCTTCCGGGCCATGGATCCACTCCTAGTTTTGGCTTCCAAATACTGATGCAAATTACTCACCAGAATACTGCCATGTGAAAGTGTCCTAAGGGTGTATTCACACAATGCGGTTCTGCTACATTGGTTGCCGCGCGGCCGAAAACCCACACTAAATAATGCAGGCATTTTTTCAGTGCAGTTTTCGGTCCTGCGGCAACAAAAACGTGGCAAATCCCCACGGTGTATATACCCCTCAAGAGTACAGACAGCATCTTAAAAGAGATATGGGATATCTGAGTGACTATGAAAGTAGGTTCTCGACCGGATGGTTTGAGTATCTCAGAAACTACTGCCCTCCTGGGATTTTCACTCAAAGAATTCTCTAGTAAAGAGAAAGGTGCTCCAAACAAAAATACATTCAGTGAGCGTCAGTACCGCGGTCAAAAAACGCATTTTCCAATGAGATAGGTCAGAGGAGAATAGCAGGACTGGTTAAATGGAATGTGTCATAATAAAATGACCTATTGTTTACATAAAATGTTTATGTTAAACATATTTTTTAAGAATTTTTTTATACATTTTTTCTATATACTATATTTAAAAAATCCTAAAATCTTGCAGTTTTCACTCTGACCACTGAGTCTGGCAATCAGGGACGGCGTTACTCGGGGGTGTGCAAACTGGGCAATTGTCCAGGGCCCCCATCCTTGTAAGGCCCCCTGCCCACTTTAGCAGCCATAGTGGCTACTATGGGGCCCGGCGGCACGGGCCCCTTCATGCCCGGTGGCGTCGCTAGCACCGGGGTGGGCTAGCGACAGCCACATTTAATTGTATCTTCATCCTCAGGACGCAGATACAATTGACTACCATGGGCTGCAGGCCACGTTAGGCCTGCAGCCTATGAGGCACTGGGAAGAATCCCTTCACAGCCCGGCATAATGACGTCACTGCATCCCGCTGGCCTGTGCAAGGGTCCCGCACGGAAGCTGTGAAGTGCTCCGTCCGTCCATCGCTGCAACAGGGCTAGGTAAGTACCATTTTTTGGGGGGTTGTGTGGCACTATATACAAGGGGGAGCCAATGTGGCACTATATACAAGGGAAGCGATGAGCTGTGTGGCACTATATAGAAGGGGGGATATGTGGCACTATATACAAGAGGGGCTGTGTGGCACTATATACAAGGGAGAGGGGCTGTGTGGCACTATATACAAGGGGGGCTGTGGGCACTATCTACTAAGGGGGGCTGGGTTGCACTATCTACAAGGGGGAGCTGCATGGCGCTACATACAAGGGGAGGGGGCTGTGTGGCACTATATACAAGGGGAGTCTGCGTGGTACTATACAAGGGAGGGTTGCTGTGTGGCACTATATACAAGAGAGGGGAGCTGTGTGACACTATATACAAGAGGGGCTGTGTTGCACTATCTACTAGGGGGAGCTGTATGGTACTATATAGAAGGGGAGGAGGGCTGTGTGGCACTATATACAAAGGAGGGGGCTGTGTGGCACTATATGCAAGGGAGGAGCTATGTGGCACTATATACAAGAGAGGGGGCCTGTGATGCACTATATACAAGGGGGATGTGTGGCACTATATACAAGGGGGCTATCTACAGGGGGCACAAACGGGGCATTATTACTGTGGGGCACAAAGGGGGCATGGTTACTGAAGGGCACTTTTATTGTGTCAAGGACTGAGGGATCATTATTACCATCTGGGGCACTGGGGATTACGAGTTTGTTTAGAGGATGGGGTATAGGTGGGGAGGGTGCTGGAAAAGCAAGAAACCAACATGTCTGTGTGTCAAATTCTGTAGAGACGAGTCGTGGCAGTAGTCTGGGCCGGATGGAGAAAAAAAGGGAATGTGAATGACTCTAATCAGAGGAAACATCTTCTGTGAGTCACTAGATATACTGTAAATGTGCTGTAATCACTTATAGTGGTAGATTCCAGTTATACACAGGAGCTCTGCAGACCATATACGATCACTATATGGTGGTAATATTGGTCTATGTATAGAGGTTTTTAGTCAGTCACTGTATGGGGGTATTATTCAGTTACTATGTTGTTATGGTGTGGCGGTATTATTTAGTAACAGTATGGGGTATTATTCAGTCACTATGTGGTTATGGTGTGGCGATATTATTTGGACCTTATATTGTGTTATTATTGGTAATATTGGTCTTATAATAGTGAGTTATGTTCAGTAACAGTATGCAGGTAATATTTAATCTGGTACAGTGGTATAATTTAACAGCAGTATATGTATATAGATATTTTTTTGTGAAAAGGGGGACATATGCTTTGGTGCTTGCAACACTGCTAGTTGCGCTCGAAATCAGCGATGCTGTTCTCGGCACACCACCTTCTGAATTGACTGTATTGTTGACACAGTAATTCAGCATTTGGGGCCCCACTTTTAACTTTTTCCAGGGCCACACATTGTCTAAAACCGGCCCTGCTCACAGTAGACTGACACTTCCTGTTCTTTAGAGATCATTTCTCAGCAGTCATCTCATTATCATCACAATCAGCATTACAGTGACAGGAAACACCTCTATATAGATAACACAGGATCCACCACTCACAGTAGGTGATGGACACAGATCACCTTCTTCTTCTTCCTGCATAATGACCTCTGCACAGGTCACAGGGCATGGCTAGAAAACACTCCCATAGAGGTCAATTGGTCATCACCAGACTATTGTTTCCTATGGTCCATGTGGCTGCTGTAAAGGATATCTCTAAATCAGGGCCGCACCGTCCATGAGGTGAGATAAGCATCTCACCTCAGGCGATGGCCTGCTGCCTCTCTGAGGGGGTGGCGGCGCCACTGAAACCAACCGCCGCCACCCCCTCCTGCACAATAATTGTACCTGCGTCTATAGGATTCAGATATAATTACATGCATAAGCGCTTTTCAATGACAAAAGTGGCGCGATTACGTCATCTGGCCACTTGCATCATTGATTGACAGGGCAAGGCACCCTGCCAATCAGCGCCCTTCAACAACGCAAGCGGCGCAACCACGTTACCGCTCCGCTTGCGCCGTTGAAAGGCGCTGCCACTATATGTGTGGCACTATCTATAGGCGGGCAATAAGTGGGGCACTATCTACAGGGGGGCTATATGTGGGGCACTATCTACAGGGGGCTATATGTGGGGCACTATCTACAAGGGAGGGCTATATGTGGGGCACTATCTACAGGGGGCTATATGTGGGGCACTATCTACAGGGGCTGTATGTGGGGCACTATCTACAGGGACTACTATCTACAGGGGGATCTATCGGGACCACAGGGGATCTATGTAGTTTACTATCTACAGGGGGCTGTATGTGGGGCACTATCTACAGGGGCTACTATCTACAGGGGGATCTATGTAGGGCACTATCTATGGGGGCACTATCTACAGGGGCTCTATGGTGGGAAGTATCTACACGAGGCTCTATAGCAGGCATTATGTATGTGGGGTACTGTCTACAGGGGGCTTAATGTGGGGCACTGTCTATAGGGTGACCTATGTGGGCACTGTCTACATGGTGCTCTATGGGGGGCACTGTCTACAGGGGGCTCTATGGGGGCACTATCTACAAGGGGCACTGTGTGGGGGGTACACAGTGTATGGTGCTATTATAATTAGCGCTTCACTGTATAGTTCTACTACATTTAGGGGTGTAGTGTATGGTACCATGAGAATTTTATCTTCGTTTATAGTTGCAAAAATGTTTGAAAAGTGAGAAACTTGAGACATCTGAGCAGCAAACTACAGAAATGGGCTGTGGCTGGGAGAAGTCATGATAGAGGTCTGGACCAGATGCAGAAGAAATGAGAAAATGAACAACTAGAATCTGAGAAATTGTCACCTGTAAGTCACTTAATGAAAATGTTTATTCTGCCTCTAATCAGTACTGTAGTCACTGTATGATCTGCAGCGAGATGATGGGTGGTATGATTATTTTTTTTTGTAGTGATGCTAGTGATGTAGAACAGCCAGGGGAATGTCAATCAAGATCTGGGGGGAGCCATTTAAATTTTCGCCTCAGGCAGCAGAAAAGCTAGAATCGGCCCTGCTCTCAATGCTATTAACAGCAGTGCAGGCAATATGATTGTCCCCATAAACATGTACAGAAAATATAATTTACAAAATCTAGAAGCAGAAAATAAAAACATTTTAGAAAAAAGTAATATATAGATATATATAGTTATGTATTTGTTTTAGGTGAACTTTAGTTAAAGTTGTCTACTGATGATATGTGATCATTTCTATGGATTCTGTTCATCGATATGTAATAATAATTGTGCAGCTATACATTGATCCCAGTATTTTCAAATGTAATTAAAAGTATGCCAGACAACAGAAGCTGATCTTACAAATATTGTAGTTCGCTGCAACTTTTTATGGCTTCCGCAACACGACTACTTTGGGTTGCATAAATTGCATTAGTGTCGGGTTTCGTTTTGGATGCCATGCGTTATTGTGCATTCAAAGTCACCTTGTTTCAAAATGTGATTTGTAAATTGGGAATTCTGTGATCAACAGTAGCACCAACTTGTTCACCCGTCAAACATTGTATTGAACAAAATTCATTGAGACTTTAAAAAACATGTCACGGTTTACACACGGTACATTATACCCTTCTCAGCCATAACCACTTCTTATGAAGAATTGACAGGGAGGTGAATACGTTTTTTTATGTTGCCTTGTAATTGTGCTCTATGATGGGCAGTAAATTCTAGCGGTAGTGCTACCTGACAGGTCTTTGTCCCAAGAGGCTGCCACATGTCAGTGGGGCTGAATAGCGCTGTTGTTTTTCTCCTTCTTATTGCTTCTCATACATAAAATTCAAGTGTTGGAAGCCTAGAAACCCAGACAGTGTACTCTCATCCGCCACAAAGTCAAAAATTTTATTTACATAGTGCCTTTGAAATGGGGGAATATGAAAAGGACTAAATAATTAATTTTTGGACCATAAGGTATTAAAACGACTTACTATAATCATGAGTATGTTGGGAATGTTGTATTGAAAGACCCACCAAGAAATTACCACAATATTCACAATACACAACGATGTAAAACTGTGCAAATTATGTTTTTAACAATAATCGACAAAGGTCTCTGATTGCAGTCAGTGAATTGAAATGTTTCCATTTAATGACCACAAGCAGAGATCTAGAAAATTGTGAGAAATTGATACTCAAAGCATATGTAGTAAGTTGAATACATTTTAATTTCTCAGGACTGGTCAGGGACTGCTGGGAGTTGTCGTTTTTTAACAGCTAGAGCGCCATGGATTGGAACATACAGTATGAGTTTGGTTGTTCTGAAGTGTAGAAGTTTCCATTTTTGAGTACTGAAAATGTATTCAGATGAAAAACTGCGAAAAAAGAAAAGCTGAGTGTTGTAGCAAGAGGTAAGATAAAAAGTTTTAATAATAATAATAATAATAATAATAACAATGTTAAGGATATAAACTCTTTTGGCGGCAGAGAGTGGTCCATCCAATAGTAGCAGATGATTGGGCCACTGAACTGCAAATCCATGTATGCACTTTTTTTGTAAGATGTATATGCCGGCTTCCCTAGCTAAGCAAGTATATGGGATATTTGAAGACAAGAGAATAAGAGGGACTGCCTTTTGATTCTCCATACGGATCCATAACACAGTATATGCAACTGATTATTATGTAACATCAATAAAAAAGTGATAACCAAACTGAGACCATAACAGATACTGCATCTGTATGTATTATTTGTCAGTCCGCATGCACACAACCGTGCTTTTGTGTTCGCAATTTATCTGCATTTTTGCGGATAAATTGCAGACCCCTTCATTTCTATGGCCCTCATGCACACGATCTGTGGTTTTCACGGATCTAAGCTGAGGCCCCGAATCCGGGCAGCAAAAACTCAGGACACGTCATTTTACGTTCTGGATTTGCAGCTTGACAAACTGGTGACATCATTTTTTTTGTTGTTGCGGATCTGGGAATCCTGATGACACACGGATGCAAAACGGAAGGTTTTTTGTGGACAAATGGACCGCAACGGATAAGTGGTTTTGAGTCCTTACAGTTAGGTGCCAGATGCAGGTAAAGTGGCCTGAAGTAGTGTGTACAGAAGCTAATTCATTGTTTGTGTAAGGGCCCATATATATATATCAGTTTATGCTGTTCATGACTAGATTTTCCAGCAGTTTTTTCATTTATTTTTAATTATAAAAAATATGTATATTCCAAAGGTCAATATTTTGGGTAATTTTTCTTTTTGACATTGAATATTCAACTAAGTTATCAGCACTAAAGCATGATAAATATGTGGCAGTTTTCTGCCTGTATATAAGATTGTTCTATTTAATCACTAGGAAGTTCCACCCGCAGCACAGTCTACAAATAATTTTCCATATTACTTCTAAGACTGTAGGAATCTTGTGTCGTTCCATTTGTCTTCTGTACGAGACAAGGAATGATGAGGCCTCACCTTCGCTGCACAACCTTGAGGCAGCAACCTTGAACTTCAATTACAACTTCTTTATAAATTATACCGTTTTACCTCAATGCTCTTCCAGTACAAGAAGTTTGTAACACAAAGTACTTAAAGAAATATTCCCAACTTAAACATTTATCACATATTCACAGAACATGCCATGAATGCCTGATAGGTGCAGGTCTCAGCTCTGGGACCCGCACGTATCTCACCCGACCCCTGTCCCGCCGCATCCAGGCAGTAAATGAATCAGAGATGTGCACGGCTCTCTCCATTTACTCCTATGAGAGTTACGTAAACAGCCAAGCCTGTGTTCCTTGGTCGTCCAGACCATCAGGATGCCTTCTCACAGTGTGGACTGCAGTGTAGGGTTGAGCTTTTTGGGGTGGCAACCCTCCTATCAAGCAGAGGCGTAGCTAGGTTCTCCAGCACCCGGGGCAAAGATTCAGTTTGGTTCCCCCCCCCAACCTCTTTCCCGACATATCCTTCCCCCTCGCCGTGTTTGTTTTCTCTACCAATCAATGACGTGTCATTTCTTTTCCACATTTCTTTTTATGTAACTCGAGAATAAAAACATTTGTACATTTTACAAGCAATATAGTTCTCTACACAACACCAGAACCAAGCTCAGTACATACAGTGAAGGAAATAAGTATTTGATCCCTTGCTGATTTTGTAAGTTTGCCCACTGTCAAAGACATGAACAGTCTAGAATTTTTAGGCTAGGTTAATTGTACCAGTGAGAGATAGATTATATAAAAAAAAAAACAGTTGTTAATCCCTCTTACATGTTAATCCAAAAATTTAAATTCCTTTACACCGCTCATCTCTATGCCATTCTAAAAAGTCCCAAACTAAAACCTGCCACACCCTGTGTGAATGAGGCTTTAGTCTGGGTTCCCACGTACTGTAAATGATACTAAATTTACGCAACGGAATTCTGTGCAGAAATTCCGCAGCATTTACAGTAGCAGCAAAGTGAATGAGACTTGAACAAATGTCATGCAAACACTGCAGAAAATCTGCATCGAAAACGTTTATAAATTGACCTGCGGTGCGGATTCTTTTGTTGTTCGTTTTCCCCATTAAATTCAATAGTGATGTAAAACCCTCAACAAATAGCCAAGTGTTGCGACTATTGTGGTGGAAACAATCGCAATTGAGAAAAAAACAAAAAACTAATACTTACACCCGGCCGTTTTCATAGCGACGCTTTCGTCTGTTCTCCATCCAGGCCAGCCTCCTGGGATGATGTTTCATCCCATGTGACTGCTGCAGCCAATCATAGGCTGCAGAAGTCACATAGGCTACACCGTCATCCCAGGGGTCCGGACTGCACAGAGAACGCGTCGCCATGGCAACAGCCGGGGATAAGTATAGACATTTTTTTTTCAAGCACTCGTTTCTGCAGCAGAGATCCCGCACAAAAACTGCACCACCGCGGTTTTTCCGTCGGAATTCCCTGTGGGTTCTAGGTTCCGGATAAGTATGATTTTTTATTATTTTCTGTAGTTGCGATTATTGTGGCGTAATCACTGCGAATATGCTGCAAAAGTCGCAACACTGGGCTTTCTGTTGCGGGTTTTGCATTCAATTCAATGGGGAAAAGCTGCAACGGAAAATCAACAAAAACGCAGAATAAATTGACATGCTGCGGAATTAAATTCCGCACCGCAGGTCAATTTACTAACATTTACACCGTTTTTTTTTCTGCAGCGTGGGCATGAGATTTTCTGAATCTCATCCATTTTGCTGCTACTGTAAATGCTGCGGAATTGCCGCACAGAATTCAGTAGCGTTTACGCTTCGTGGGAACCCGGCCTTAAGGTAAACTCATAACTCCAATGTGTTGAAGACCTCAGATGTCACTTTCAGATGTAGCCTGGCATGAAGCTGAAGTTTGCTTGAAGAATAAGCTTCACATCAATGATATAGCGTATCCTGGGAATAGTGTAAGGGTGTTCGGTGCTTTACAATATGCTCCAAATATACCGACAATTGTTTAGCTGTAGCTGCTCACGTAGAAAGTAGCAGAAACTGCATATTTCATATTACATTTGCATTTTTGCTCAGTCCTGATCTGTAAATATATATGCGAAAAAATACCAAATTCCTGACTTGTAGATTTTTTTATGAAAAGGATATAAGCAGAGTTCCTCCCCAGGATATATATTGTGGGGCCCGGCTTCTGTGAACCTGCATTACCTCAGTGACTTCTCTTAGTTGCCGTAGAACTGAAGAAAAAGCCTGTTTCAATAATTCACATGGCAATGATTCTGTCTAGTTGCCTGGCAACATTTTTTTTTTTTTGCATCCAATTGCAAAGCGCATCTTCCGGGAGAGGGGACAGAGTACGCCGGCTTTCCAGCCACATAAAGTTATAGGACACATATTCGTACACTTTAGCCAGCTCTGTTTTTAGCTGTGTCGGGGTATTTTTATTTTGCGGTTTTTAAAATTTTGGAAACTTCTTTTTATTTTTCCCTAGACCTTAAAAAAATCAATCAAAATCTGCTTTCAATGAGCGTATCACTATCTAGTTCTGCACACTGACAATCTGTTTTCATGGCTTTTGCACTATTTAAACGGCTTATTTTGTACTCTGTTTCCTAAAATCCTTTCCACTGCAATTCTTTGAAGTAAACAGACCATAATACATTGTATCAGGGTTACACTACCGTGGATTCAGTGCAAGAGGGGTTATCCGGGAAGTGAAATTTATTTAGTAGGGGCAAATTAAAGAAACCAAAAAAGCAATACCTACCAATCCAGCGCTGAGGCCCTGACAGTACTCCCCGTGGTTATTTACATGCACGTAGCATGTGACTGCTGCAGCCAATCAGAGGGCTCAGCGGAGCTCAGCGGCCATATGTTCTATTTCTGGTATTGTTCCTAGAAATACGATTCATCACCTCAGAGCCCTGCTGAGCCCTCTGATTGGCTACAGCGGTTGCATGCTACGTGCATGTACACAACCACTGGGAGTGCTTCCGGAGTCTTAGCGCTGGATTGCCGGGGGTAAGTATTGCTTTTTTTGGTTTATTGATTTCAATTGCAGCTCCTACTGAAAAAAAAAATTCACTTCCCGGATAACCCCTTTAACTGGCATGATATAACATGTGGAGGAAAGGGTCATACTTCAGGGGACCCAAGGTATCATAATGTTCAAGATTAATTTATTCATGGTGCAGACCAACCAATGGTTGTTCAATTTTATTTGCATACCCTTTGTATGGAGTTTTGGGTTTATTCAAAGTACTTTTTTTTCCCCCCTCAGTTCAAAAACAAAGCTTCTACCAATCAACTTTGCCCTATTTTTAATCTTTTTATCTAAAAAGCTGTAGCTTTGGCATTTCTCATGAGTGTTCTAGGATATCAATCGGCTCATACTCCTCAAGATTTTGCCCTTGGAATAATCCTCTTCACCTATAGAATGTATATTCTTGGCAAGGATTATTCACACCTTCGGTCTTTCCGTTCTACTTTGTGTTTATTATCAAATCTTTATCGGGCTTAAAGGGATCCTGTCATCAACATCTTACCTGTTAAACTCGCCTGACCCCTCAATGGCCGCAGCTGTCCAGAGTTCATTCCTGTTCTCTTCTTTCCTGAAGTCCTCCTCTGTCTGTAAATATCGTCGTTTAAACTCTTCCCGCCTTTTATGGTAATTAGTTTTCCCTCTGGGATGCAGCTTCTTAACCCCGCCCACCGTTGCCACCTGTCTGGCCCTGACTGGCTAAGTAGCTGTCAATCAAAAAGAAGGAGGTGGAGTCCACTCTGAGACGCTGGAGGAATGAAAATCTGACTCTTTTCAGATGAAGATTTGACTCTTTTCTGCTCATTTGCATACGGCGTGGGACCACTGAAAAACGGAATACTAAAGCTACAGAGCTCACTTAGAACATATTTATAGCTTAGATGACAATGATTTTTCACCCACTTTCACCAGGTATTGCTGGCTTTATAGCTAAAATGCTGGTGACAGGTTCCCTTTAATCTACCTCACTTTACTAATTGTAAATTGTAATATTTCCTACTCCCATGAATGCCCTAATAATTCAGCAGCTCATTGAGCTTCATGTTTGAGGTGCTTTCTTAATTTTGACATCTAACGTGAATCTCATATTTGTGTTCTATCCACTGCAATTCTTAAAAATATATCTACTAATAAACTATTGCATGCCCTAAGCATCGTCTTGGCTACTTGACTACTAATGAATAGATGGGCACTATTTAAATCAATCCAGAAGCACAACTCATACACTTCTCCTTCCTCTTCTCAAGTTTTAGGTTGGACAACTTTGCAGAGGTCATGTTGCACCTCCTAGATTTATGGAACCACTGGGGTTTCAAGAAAGCTACCAATGTAATTCTAGCCATGCTGAGTTCTTGCAATCCCTCAAGTGGCTAATTTTCACTCCGGACATACAATACCAGATTAGAAAAACCCACCCCCACGCCTGTCCATGGGTTGCGTCTGGTATTGCAAATCAGCTTTATTGAAGTGAATGGAGCTGAACTGCAATACCATTCATAACCTTTGGATAGGTGTGGAACTATTTTTAGAAAAAAAGCAGCCATGTTTATATGTTCTCCCATACTTCTCCCAAAATCCTCAACCCGGACCTTTTCTCATACATTCATTTCTCCTCTCCTGCTCGTATTCTCTTCCTCACATCATTGGGCATGCCAAGAATCTTCAAGTTTAAAAACTCTTCTCCCTAATTTAGCCAACAAGCTAAATAAACATACAACAATTGTCCATCTTTACCCAATCCTTAGACATAACCATTTACAAAGTTATGCATTTAATTTCTTGATTTTACCATTTTCTTTGGACTGTGAGACCATTCTTCTTGTCTTCTTAATGTTATATTATATAATTATTTTGAATATCCTGGTCATACTAATGAATACCCCATCTCCCATGAAGATACTGATGCTATATAAATAAATTGTACTAATACATAACCGAATAAAGGCTGGAAAGGGTCACCGAAGGAACAGTTGACATTCTACTAGACAGACTTTTCTGATTCAAGTATGAAACAAAACTGTTCGGGTTAATGAATTTCAATACCACAATGATACTGTGTTTGTAGGCACCATCATATATTCCCTTTGAAATCCTGTTTATGATGCCTTATGGTGGTTAAAACAACCTCTATATGTTGGTCTTGCACATGTTCTGAACATCTTGAGAAAGGCCATTAGAAATCAATCAACACAGGTTTTCCTTCTATCTTGCCCCCTATAAATCATATCATGTGAAGCGAATCAGCAATTATTTAATCAGCGATGGCATGAGCCAATGATTTAAATAATAGCACCTCACACTGCACAGCAAGACCATCAGAGTCAATGGACTAACATTACAGAAAAAGCAAGGAATCCAGGTGAAAGATTTAAATTTGTAGTTGATAAGGCTTTACACAATCACATTGACACCAAAGGATTTCTTAACACCGGCCAATCTTGGCTGTAAAAACGAGCCCTGATTAACGAGACAGCACGTTGATCGGCGCTCATTTGCTCCTTTCAAAAGGAGCTATGTATTGGGACGAGCGATCGTTACTATGATCGCTTGCCCATGTAACTCTGGCGCTCTGCACTCATTGGCATACTACCTCTCCCAGCAAGCACAGCTGCCAGGTTACATTTGGTACATGCTGTATGGTTCCTGGATCTCCACACTGCCGTGCATGTGCACTTCCTTCTGCTGCTAGTATTGCTGGGTCTGCCCACAGTGCGGGCACGCGCTCACTTCCTGCATCTTATAGGGCCAGCCCACGCACCCAAATCCTTCCCCAGACTAGCTCTCTCAACCACCAGGTATATTAGTCTGCTTCGCTGGACGCACCCTGCCTGGGCAATATTGGAACAATCTAGGGTTATCCAGCAAAGGTTCCTGTATGCACCTGATCCTGTCTGCTATTGCTACCAGTTATCAGCCGGTATACAGTTGTCAGTTACCAACCTGTATCCCGTCTGCTATTGCTATTCGCTACCAGTCTGCATCCAGTAATCCACTACCAGCCCACATCCAGTAATCCGCTACCAGCCTGCATCCAGTAATCTGCTACCAACCTGCATCCAGTAATCTGCTACCAGCCTGCAACCAGTAATCTGCTACCTGCCTGCATCCAGTAATTCGCTACCAGCCTGCATCCAGTAATCTGCTACCAGTTTGTATCCAGTTACCTGCTGTCCAGCCACCAGCTACCTACCTGTGTCTAGATATCTGCTACCTGCCTATGACCAGTTACCCGCTACCTGCCTGTGTCCTGTTATCTGCTGCCAGCTGCTACTTTCACTGTCGGAATAGCCCAGTTGATCCACATCCCGCTGGTTGTTTCAGTTCCCATGCAACCCTTCCATCATGTCAGCAGCACATCTCCCTGTTTTCAGAGGGACAACGATAATATTTTGTGCTGCATAAACTATACGATTCGCCGATGAACGAGCGTTTGCTCGTTCATCAGCTGATGGTTGCCCTGTTTACACAGGGCAACAATCGGGATGGAGCGTTCATATAAACGCTCGTTTGCCCTATCGTTGGCCCATGTTAAAGAGCCTAAGAGTCTGGCCTTTGCTATACAGATATTAGGGACCCTATTAGTGTTATTTTCTTAAATATGGTGCCGTAATGTAGATGGAAGTTGGCAACTATTTTGTTGTGGTTGTCAAATTTGTAGTGGTATCCAATTATCCAAATGGAAAAAGAAACTATGAATTCCATTTTTGAAAATTGCAAAGAATGACATTTTCAATAAATGTGATGCAACAGCGTCAACTAAACTTTTAGTTGTGTCAGGCCAATAAAAGTCAACTATATATCCAAGTTTCTGGTAATGTCATTTATGGCATGAAATAAAATATGTTGTCTCCTCTTAGATTGATGTTGGAGTATCCCATTGTTTTTGTCTGATTTTCTGACAATCTATGTTCACACCAGCTTTATGCTGTTCTGTTGATCTGCTCCATCAGAGGAGTAGAATAAGGGAATAATGGAACCAACGGTTCCGTTGCACAACGGACACCACCAGTTGCCGACGGAACCCATTGACTTTAATAGGTTCCGTCGGCTTTCCGTCAGGATGTCTGTGATTTTATCGGATACAGTAGCGCAGCAAACTGCGCTATTGTCTTTGGTAAACTCCGGTAAGCCCTGTCGGATCTGCGACGGAGGCCACTAACGGAGCCTCCGACGCAGATGTGAACAGAGCCTAATGTGCATGATGTCACAGATGTGGTCATGGACACAGTGGATTGCTATTGGATTTAGGTCTAGGAAGTGGGTATCCCAAAATGTAACCTAATGGGCCACTTTAATAATGAATTCTGTCCGTAATTTTATAGCTTAATCAAGTATTAAATCTACCTATTTTGTTTGTGTACCACCCAAATTTGTTCCGATGCAGAAAATCTACATTTGTGTAATAAATTATAGCACTTGAGTTTACTGTTAACTCAATGTTGTGCTCTGCTGAAGAGATTTTGTTTAATAAAATTGCTCTTGTGGTGCAAAAATATTTTTGATAAGGTGAACCCAATACAAAATGTATTCTGTCAAAGGGGTTAAGTGGGGACCAAAAATTATTAGCAGTGTACTCACTGCAGTATGTAAGTACACTCACTAATATACATTCCGGTCCCCATTGCGCTGATTATGAGATTTTCAAAGATTTTTTTTGCGCTGGCCGGGGGACCGGTAGTCTAGTTTCACAGTCTTCTTTGATGACGATACGACTCTTCGTCACATGATAGCTCACGTACAGCAAGATCGGTCACATGACGTAGAGTCGCATCGTCATCAAAGAATTAGTGTGACGGGGGACCGGAATTTGTATTAGCGAGTGTATCCACAAACTGTAGTGAGTACACTGCTAATAATTTTTCGTCCCCACATAACTCCTTTAAATACAAATACAGTAATTAAAGAATATAATTTTAGTCATTGACGTAAATTTACATTAATTAGTAAAACAAAATTACGCAATAGAGGCTTTAACGGGGTGGCCCAGCATGGGAGAGTCATACTTTTGCAAATGCAGAAGCCTGTTTTCTTGCAAACCAGTCAGAAATTAAATATAACAGCTTTTCCTTGAAACATTGAGATTGCCCACTATAGGATGTAAATTGCATAACCTATACAGTATATATGTATGTATATATATATATGTGTGTGTATATATATATATAGCAGAGGCTCTCGAGAAGCAGGTTTCATATCATTGCTACAGCCAGCATGAATGCTGCCTTTGATTAGAATGTCACCATGTGCACTGCGTGTAATAGAGCCTGGCATGGATGAAGAGCAAGGGAGAATTAATTAAGTAAATCACACCATCATTTTAATAGCAACTAGCAGCTATGGGAAATGATTGAATAATCAACTGATATAGTTTACAATGACAAACAGAATTCATCATGCTCGTGGAAAAATACGGTATGTTTCTCAAAATTACTTCAAAGGAAATGGATCATCAGAAAATGACATAATATTTAAATCAGGTTTTTGTTATAACAATATATAATTTATTTATTAATTATTTTTCATTACTATTAGGGATCCATGTTGATCCATGTTGTATGAACCATACAATAGTAGGGAAACTATAATAATCGATAGGCCCATACTGTACCTGTAATGGTACGGGGTGGGGAGACGACAGGTGAGCCCTAATCTACCCGCAACTCAGTCCCTGCCTACTTGCACGGCCCGTCCTAAATGACGGCGTTCAACTGGGCGACGGTCCCTACGCTCAGTAAGTGCAAAGACAGACAACACAAGACAAGGGCACATAGAAGCAAGGGGAGTAAGGGCAGTTGCCCACGGAAAACCGTGAGCAACAGGCAGTGGTGAACGAGCCAAATCAAACCAGGAGAGTACGTAGTAGCCAAACAGAGCAGGAGAATAGTCAGGCAAGCCAGGGTCAATAATTTACAGCGGTCAATCAGGTAAATAGCAGGAATAGCAGAGCCAGGAAAACAAGAGAATCACAGGCAAAGAACATGCTGCAAGTGAGGGTATAAATAGACCAAGGGCGGGAGCTAGAACCGTCAGGCCAGGCTGTGATAGGTTCTCCCTCTCCTCAGCCTACAAGCCTGAGTGGTAACAGATCGCGTCACTCTAGCAGACCTTGGAGCTGATGAAGGCTGATTAACCCCGGGCGTTGACACAGAACCTGTGTCAGGCAAACCCTTTACAGTACCTCCATATGCCTTCAAATGATGTTTACAGAATCTGTTAAAAAAAAAAAAAAGTGAAATGTTAAATTGCAACTCGTACTGAAGAGGTTTTTACCCTTAGATGCATACGGTGCTGTACGGAGACACCATATGACAGCACACTGAGTGCCTACAGCTCCGCAATACTGTGTACAGGCTCCATGCACGTGGCTTCGCCCTGTGCAACTGGTCTTAAAGGGGTTCTCCCCAGGGCCGATTCTAGCTTTTCTGCTGCCTGAGACGAAAATTGAAATGGTGCCCCCCACATTTTGATTGACACCCCCCTGGCTGTTCTACATCACTATCAGCCACCTCCAACTCTTTCGGATGCACCGTTGCCTTGTACTCCCCTGGCAAGCGCGGTGCAGCCTGGCAGAGTACACCTCACTGCACGGTGTGTGCCCAAGGAGTACAAGGCAATGGCGCATCCGAGAAAGTTGGAGGAGACTGGTAGTGATGTATAACAGCCATGGGGATGTCAATCACGAATGGAAAGGTGGGTTTTGGAGGCAGGATTATGTAAATCTTCAGGATAGCGGCACCGCCCCATTACCCTTCAATGAGTAATTAGCATATAGTGTGCGCCATTTTAAAAGTTGATTTTATAGATTTTACTGCATCTGAAAAAAACATACAAGGTGTTACGGCCACGGTTACTGACCGCGACCTTCACTTACCTGCCTCCTGCAGATGCTCCTCGTCCTGTCAGCATCTTCCTCCCCAGAGACGTCGACACATGTGCCCGCTCTGTCCCGTAGTGTTCACTAGAGGGCGCGCGCGCTGGTTTCCAGCCTCAAAGGCCCAGCGCGCACAAATGTAAATAATTAATTAATTATTCCCTGATCAACCTGAACTATAAAAAGGGCCCTGCCCTTCTGATCTTTGCCTGAGCGTTGTTAGTTTATCCCATGTTAGTCTTTGCAAATGGTCCCTTAGTGTTATCCTGTTCCCGATGTTTCCCGTGCCCTGCTACCTGTATCCTGTATCCCGTGCTGTGTCCTTGTTCCTGAGCCTGTTAGTGTTTGAGTTGTGTCCTTCTGCACCTGCTGTCATCTGCCACATCCAGTGTCATCTGCCACGTCCAGTGTAATCCACCACGTCTGGATTAAACTTCTGCACCCACCTCCATCCGTGCTAAAGCCTCGGCCACTGTCTGGACTATTTCAGGTACCCTTGTGCTACGAACTGACTCTTGCATAGACTGTGACTTGGCCAGCTGACTCTCCGCTATGGTGGAGCGGCATACTGGGTCCACATACCCTGTGATCGTGACACAAGGAAATGTTTGGAAATAGGTCATGTATTACCACATTGTGGAGGTTCAAGTGTTTAAAACTACTTGACAAATTCCCATTAAATATACAATGAACTGAAAACAACTCCACCTGCCCTGCAATTTTGTTATTATAAATATATCCTACATAATTACAGCTTCAGAAGCAAGCTCTGACATATATACAGTACCACAACCAAGCTCAGTACATAAATACAGCAACAGAACCAAGCTCAGTACATAAATACAGCACCAGAACAAGCTCTGACATATATACAGTACCAGAACCAACCAGTACATAAATACGGCCCCAGAACCAAGCTCGCTACATATATATACAGCGCCAGAAAAAATCTCATACATATATACAACACCAGAATGAAGCTCATACATAGAGACAGACCAGAACCAAGCTCATACATATATACGGCATGGGACCAAGCTCAGTACATATATACATCCCGAGAACCAAGCTCAGTACATATATACATCCCCAGAACTAAGCTCAGTACATAAATACAGCTCCAGAACAAAGCTCATAACACATATACAGCACCAGAACCAAGATCATAACATATATACAGCACCAGAAACAAGCTCAGTGCATAAATACAGCTCCAGAACAAAGCTCATAACATATACACAGCACCAGAACCAAGATCATTACATATATACAGTACCAGAACAAAGCTCAGTGCATATATACAGCATCAGAACCAGGATCAGTACATATATACTGTCACGGTCACAGGGTATGTGGACCCACTAGGCCGCTCCGCCGTAGCGGGGAGGCAGCTGACCAGGTCACAGTCTATACGAAAGTCAATAGCAGATAGCAATGCTTGGGTACCTGAACTAGTCCAGACGGTGGCTGTGGCTTCAGCACGGATGGAGGCCGGTGCGGCAGGTAGCCCCAGACGTGGCGAGCAGTATGCGATGTAGCAGAAGACACTGGACGTGGCAGAAGACACTGGACGTGGCAAACGACACTGGACAAGGCAGAAGACACTGGACGTGGCAGAAGACACTGGACGTGGCAAACGACACTGGACATGGCAAACGACAGCAGGTGCAGTAGACACGACTCCAACACTGGTAGGCACAGGAACAAGAACAATACGGAATACAGGAATGGGTAACAGGGCATGGGTAACAACTGGAACGGGGAAACACTAAGGGACCATTTGCGAGACAGACTGGGATAGACTAACAACGCTCAGGCAAGGATCAGAAGGCCTGGGGCCTTCTTATAGACCAGGAAATCATGGCAGTTGATGATGATGACGATTTCCTACGGGACACAGCAGAACGGAGCGGAAATTAGCGTTTGGATGTCTCCTAGGAAGGAGATGGGGACCAGTGCTCACGGATCCATGGCTGCAGGCGTCGGGAGGTGAGTAAACCCGACGGCCCGCGGCCATGGACGCTACATATACAGCACAAAAACCAAGCTCAGTACATAAATACAGCTCCAGAACAAAGCTCATAACATATACATAGCATCTAGAACCAAGATTATAACATACATACAGCACCAGACCCAAGCTCAGTACATATATACCGCACCAGAACCAAGCACAGTACATAAATACAGCTCCAGAACAAAGCTCAATACATATATACAGCACCATAACAAAGATCATAATATATACAGCACCAGAAACCATCTTAGTACATAAATACAGCTTCAGAACAAAGCTCATAACATATACACAGCACCAGAATCAAGATCATTACATATATACAGTACCAGAACCAAGCTCAGTGCATAAATACAGCATCAGAACCAGGATAAGTACATATATACAGCACAAGAACCGAGCTCAGTACATAAATACAGCTCCAGAATAAAGCTCGTAACATATACACAGCATGCAGAACCAAGATCATAACATACATACAGCACCAGAACCAAGCTCAGTATATATATACTGCACCAGAACAAAGCGCAGTACATAAATACAGCTCCAGAACAAAGCTCAAAACATATATACAGCACCAGAACAAAGCTCATTACATATATACAACTCCAGAACCAAGTTCAGTACATATATACAACTCTAGAACCAAGCTCAGTATATACACACAGCACCAGAATAAAGGTCATTACATAAATACTCAGGAAAACAGCAGACCAGTGACAAAAAAATCTTCAGTGTGAAAGGACAACTCCCCAAACATGGGTGGTGCACGCAGCAAAGAATCCCAGGTCCAAGGGAGAAGAAAGGAACTGCAGAACTCAAGATAATCCAAAGAAGTATATTTGATTCATTCACCAAGCATAAAAACACTTGGGTCTTTATCAAGCATGGCTACATAGATTCAGTGCACACTTTATATAGTACAAAACATGACATCATTTAATGTACATCATTTCATGAAAACAAAGTGTAAAAAAAAAAGTAAATACATCCATAATAACATTTATAAACATCTCCACATGTTCCTTTCTTCTATTTCAGTACATAAATACAGCACCAGAACAAAGATCATAACATATATACAGTACCAGCACAAATACAGCTCAATTTAGTGCAACCCCTGTTGTATAGATTTGTATGACATAAAACTACAGCTCACATTATGGCCCGAACAATGGTAAGGATATGCTGGGAGTTGCTGTTTCACAAAAAAAAAAATCATACCACCCATCATCACGCTGCAGATCATACAGTGACTACATTTCTGATTAGAGGCAGAATAAACAATTACATTAAGTGACTCACCGGTGACGTTTCAGATTCTAGTTCTTTTTTCTTCTCTATCCGATCCAGACCTCTATGATGATTTTTCCCGGCCACAGCCCATTTCTGCAGTTTGCTGCTCAGATGTATTCAGCGTCTCATTTTTCAAACATTTCTGCACCTATGAACAAAGATAAAATTCTCATGGTGCCACCCAAAACAAAATATAATAGCGCCATACATTGCACCTCTAATTATAATAGCGCTATACACCGTGTCCCCAATTATAATAGCACCATACACTGTGTCCCCTACACACACACAGTGCTCCCTGCAGATAGTGCCCCCCATAGAGCCCCCTGCATATAGTGCCCCACATACAGATGTAGCCATCTTTAACTTGATTCTGATAACTAGCTGCAGACTGATATCACACAACAAAAGCCATTGAAGTCATTGAAAAAGTCAAGATCTAGCCATTGTTTATTTAATGCGTTAAAAGTCAAGGTAAAGACGGCTACATCTGTAGATCCCCCTGTAGATAGTGCCCCACATAGATGCCCCTGGAGATAGTGCCCCACATACAGCCCCCTGTAGAAAGTGCCCCACATACAGCCCCCCATAGATAGTGTCCACATATAACTTGCGTGTGTGTATATAGTGCCCCACATATAGCCCTGTCCTGTAGATAGTGGCTTATATATAGCTCCCCCTATAGATAGGGCTCCACATATAGCCCACCCCTGGATATAGTGCCCCACATATAGCCCACCCCTGTATATAGCGCCCCACATAATGCCCACCCCTGTATATAGTGCCCCACATATAGCCCACCCCTGTAGATAGTGCCCACATATAGCTTCCCCTGTATATAGTGCTCCACATATAGCCCACCTCTGTAAATAGTGGCCCACATATAGCCCACCCCTGTATATAGTGCCCAACATATAGCCCACCCCTGTATATAATGGCCCACATATAGCCCACCCTTGTATACAGTATCCCTCATATAGCCCACCCCTGTATATACTGCCCCACATATAGCCCACGCTTGTATATAGTGTCCCTCATATAGCCCACCCCTGTATATTGTGTCCCTCATATAGCCCACCCCTGTATATAGTATCCCTCATATGGCCCACCCCTGTATATAGTGCGCCAAATATAGCTCCCTCTGTACATAATGCCACTCACATTTTTATTAGGAAAAAAAAAACTCTACATACTCACCTTGATACCGTTCCCACGCCGTCCGGTGGCAATGCAGACCTGTAATCTTCTGAGCAGGTTTGCTGGGGCGTTGATTGACAGGGAAAGTATTTTGGCTCTGCAAATCAGCGCATTTAAACGACGCAAGCGGGGCGATGAAGTCATCGTGACTTGCGTCGTTGAATAGCGCTCAATAGCCGGGAACGGCGCTTGGCCATTCATCACTTATGCAATGATAGTGCAAAAGGGGGTGGCGGAAGCTGGTTTCAGTGGCGCCGCCGCCCCCTCAGAGAGGCAGCAGGCCGCCGCCTGAGGCGAGATGCCTATCTCACCTCATGGATGGTGCGGCCCTGGTTCTCCCACCATTAAATATCATAGTCATTACATAGAGCATCAACAATTAACAATGTTTGCCATTTATCCCTGAAGGACCAAGTCTATTTTGGCATTAATGGCTGTCAGAATCTTATCGTTTTTGCGTATCCGCATTCAGAGAGCCATAACTTTTTTTAATTTTTCTATTGACATAGCCGTATGAGGGCTTGTTTTTTTTTGCATGATGAGCTGTACTTTTTTAATGGCACCATTTTGGGGTACATAAAACTTTAGTTTAGTAGAGAAAACAGACATAGCGGGTGGGAAGGAGATGTCGGGAAAGTGGTTCGGGGGGGCGCCAAACTGAATCTGGAGAACCTAGCTGCGTCTCTGATATGGACAGTGACGTTGGCAGCAGTGCTGGAGTCCCCGGGCAGAACATCAGCTGATGCTCTGCTCGGGGACTCCAGTGATAGGAAACCCGCAAAGTCACTGACCATGGGGGGTGGGGAAAAAAAATCTATTCCTCTGTTCTTAGGGGGGGGTTTATATGGCATTCCCCATGTGGTTTAAATAACATCTTAAATTTATTAATGGGTCGTTAAGATCCCATATGTATGTATTTATTTAATTATATTTTAGTCCAACTAGGGAACTCAGTATTTCAAAGCAATATTGCCTGTCAATATTGGCCTAATAGGCATGCAGGGCCGGGACATGGGATAGGAGAAGGTAGGCGACCACCTAGCGTGCCACATCACCAGACTGTGAGGCGGAACCAAGTCCTTATTTATTTTAGAATGTGATCTGGGGTCTGTATTAATTTTAGGGTCCGATCTGGGGTCTTTTTTTAAAAATTTCGGGTCTAATCTGAGGTCTTTATTAATTTTAGGATCTAATCTGGGGTCTGTATTAAAGAGGTTATACCACAACAAATATATATCAGCTATACACAGGATAGGTGACAAATGTGTGATCAGTGGGGGGTACAATTGCCAACCAACCACTAGAACTGGGGTCCTAATTTCCCATTTGAATGGAGCGGTGGTCAAACATGCGCTCAGCTACTTTATTTAATGTCTATGGGACTGACGGAGACAGGCAAGCCCAGATTTATAGGGGGCATCAGTATGGGGATGCTTGTGTTGTTATAGGGGATGGAAAGGGGCTGTAGAAGCGAGATGTACATTAAATCTCTTGGGCCTCAATACAATCTACAAATCTGTAACAGGGTCCCCACCTATTATGTGCCATTTATAATACTGGTGTTTTCTTATGTGGCAGAGGGGCCTTTAGGCCCAATCCAGGCTCCAGGGCCGGGGTGCGACTGCTACCTCTGCACCGCCTATAGATACGACCCTGGCCAAAACTGTCTTAGCAGCAAAGGCTGCAGTCTTTGGCAGAAGACATCATGACGTTCTGGGCCGGATGGAAAAGAAAAGGAACAACTTCACTCAGAGAAAACGTCACCTGTTAGCTACTGGATATAATTGTTATGTATTTTGCCTGTGACTGATCAGTGCTGTATTCAAATTGGTAGCATAGACTTGTCCCTGAATGAAAAAGCAAAATTTGTCCCTGACTGTGTGATTAGGTGTTTATGTGTTACGCTTTTACTTTCTTTCTTGTGTTGGCGGTGTGGCTTATATATTAAAGAAAGTGGCATACAAATTAATGATGGGGTGGTACTCTGTTGCCAGCCGGATTACTCATGCAATCCCCAACTACCCATTAACCTGTTTCCTTGGAAGTTTATCATATATCTATCTAGCAGATGCCAAAATAACTAGAGCCCACTCTCAAACAGTCCCATTTAGAGGTGTTAAATTGTGCATGTGCAACATGTTGTTGATCAGTGGAAAACTTACCAGCGTTCTGCTTGATAGCAATGCAAAAACTGTAGTGTACCTGGATTCGTTACACTTATCCACATCTCCATACTTTCCTGATTACAGAACTGTAATTACCTCTCAGACTGCCACCTCTCCTTATACGTTCCCTTTCCTATCCCCCCTTTTCTTTTATTCTTATTTTACCTTATTTTTATTTAGTATTTCTTCTGTAAATGGTATATGCTTTTTATTACACACACTATGACTCAAATGTGTATTTGCGATATAAGGGTATGTTCACACTAACTTTTTTGCCTGCATGCTGTTTGCCGCGTTTTTCACACCGTTTTTCGCCTGCGGCCATTTAGCGCCGGAGGCAAAATATGCTTTCTCTGCCTCCCCTTGATGTCAATGGGAGGTCAGAGATGTAAACGCCCAAAGGCATGTCCCTTCTTTTTCCCACGAGACGGTTTTTCCGCTTGCGGGAAAAAACCGCCTCCGCCTCCCATTGAAATCAATGGGAGGCATATTCGGACATTTTTTGGCGCGTTTTCCGACGTGGTTTCCTCATCAAAAAACGTGTCAAAAAACTCTGTGTGAACTGTCCCTTACTGTTACTTCTTTCCAACTGCAGTTTTGTTTATTGTGATATTTTTGCTTATTTATTTTTGCATCTATGGGAATTAAACAAATATTTCAGATTGTGACTGTTCTTTACTTTGCAAACTTTAATAAAAAAAACTATTTACAGGTACATAGGTTGAAACAAGACACAGGTCCATTTAGTTCAACTTTTCTCAATAAATTACACATCATTCATTGATAGATTAGTTATAACCCCAATGCCATTTGGCAGTTAATAATCATCTAGCCCTTTTTTAAATGCTGACATAGTATCTGCCATTACTACGTCTTCAGGTAGTGTATTCCACAGTTTCACTACTCTAACTGTAAAGAACCCTGTCCTGTACTGATATCTGAAATGTCTTTCTTCCACACGCAATGAGTGTCCCCTGATTTTTTGTAAAGTCCTTGGAAAGAACAAATAATTCCCTAGTTCTTTTATTGACCAAACATATACATAATAACAAGATCCCCTCTAATGCTTCTTTTATTCCAAGCTGAACAAGCCCATATTTTTTACCCTTTGATTGTAAGAGACACCTCCCATTCCATTCAATTATCTAGTCACCTGCCTTTGAAACCTATCCAGCTATCCTATATCCTTTTTGCAATGTGAAGCCCTAAACTGATTCCCTTATTCATCCTTAAATCTTATTTGCTTTTGCAGTTGCTGCTTGACATTGAGTACTGCTGCTTAGCTTACTTGTAACCAGAATACCCAGGTCCTTCTCTTGTTCTCTTATCCCCAGTTTTATGGGTAATGTAGTCACTCTTCAAAGTCCCAAATTTGTTTCTAGCAGATGGCTTAAATACAGTAGTTAATGCATATGTAACCCTCTGTATCGTCAGCTAAAGGTCTGGCTAAATTGTTAGGGGTGCTGACACCACAGGAGAGGAAGAGCGGCAATGTCCCAGGAGGTCTGTGTATGTACTGCTCTCTCGTCTCCTCCCTGTTGCAGTTACCCCCCTATCTGCTCCCTGTCGCCGTGTTTGGTTCTCTGGCACAGACAAGTCCACTGTTTTAATGTAAGTTTCATAGTGATCTGCTCCCAAACACCCTGGGCTCACTTCTGTAACAGCCGACCCAACGTGTGTATGGGTAGGCTGGGTATGAAAATCAATAGGCAAGGGGCCCAATCTTGAGATCTTTGCGCTGGGCCCACCTATGTGTTAAAACAGCCCTGCATTAAACGTATCCCATATTAGTCTATAAGTGGCTGATGCCACAGTTAGGCATTTTTATCACAGCCTCCATTTAACATGTGTCAGCAGCTTTTCCCGGTATATACATTAAATGGAGAACAAAAAGCAGTGTGAACATAGTCAATTATGTATTTTTCACAGAGTATATTCATACGCAGCAGAGTTGTTCTAGAAATTGTAACTGAAAATCCATTCCATACATCTTAATGTGGTTGTTTCTGGCGCATGCACGTGGATTTTTTCAAACTTCATTCAGATATACGGATCAGTTGCAGAAATTTCTGGAACAAATCTTCCACGTGTGAATTTATTCTAACTCTGTATATTGTGCCTGAATGGTATGCAAAGTTATTAAAAATGGCGTCTTCATATGACAAGATTTTTACAAACTAAAATTAACAGATTACCACCTTTACAACTGTGGTCCCAGGGATCAGTACTGCAGGGACCAAATCTTGGAGGTATCACTAGTTGGACACCTCCATTTACACAATCAATGGGATTCTAAATATCTGCCCAATTTAGTTGATTCTGAGAAAAAAAGGATACATACAGATTTGAGCAAAAAATTCGGAAAAGGATAAATGCACAAATAAGCTAGAAATAACAACAACAATCCATTAAACTGTTCATGTTGCGTGCTGAATGTATTATGCAACATGAGTGTAACAGGATGAAGTCAGTAGATGTAAGCCAAGAAGCTGTGTTGTAGATATGCAGTCGTGCCTTAATAAAGACTGTCATGTTCTGTGCAGATGGAACTATGAGAAGCTGTATGGATTGTAAGTGGTCCAAAAGGTAAATGTATATACGACAATGTAAAGTGACATAACCGTTCCCATGACACTGATATAATTCTGTGTAGTAACCTAATAATGGGTCTGTTGTACTATGTGTTAACCCAGTCAGAGAAAAAGAAATACAACGCTGTGGCCAACAACAACCAATCAGATGCTTTTACTTTTTCTGACTGTAGTCACTTATTTGCACTATTGTTTTCAACAGCATCATGTATCCAGCCGTTGTGGTTACAATGGGAGTGGAGTACTGTACCTCGAAGGTTCAAGCTACATAGTGACTGAGGCCTCATGCACACAAACGTGTTTTTGCAGCCGCAATTCACCCGCAAATCTGCAGTTGAAATGCGGACTTATTCATTCCTATGGGTCCATGCACGCGACCGTGATTTCCACGGTCCGTGCATTGGTCGGGAGCCAGACCGCAAAAAGATAGGACATGTCATTATACAGGCCGCATTTGCGGTCCGGGCTCATTGAAATCAATGTGTGCACAGTACGTGATTTGCGGGCTGCCCCCGGATGACAGTCCGCAGCCGGCCGTGCCGCAATCACGGGCTGTGCACACGGCTACGGTCGTGTGCATGAGGCCTTAATGGCGTTGAGACAGAGCATGCGGCAGAATGTAAATTCCGCACCACAAGCTATTTTCCGATCCATTGTTTTCTGCAACGACTGCACTAAGTAAACTAAACATCAATAGAACCAAAGAAATAAAATGTATTTTGCGGATTTCCACGGCAGCAAGTCCACAGTGGAATTCCACTGCACATCCGCCACGTCTGAACACGCCTTTACAGAACTCATTTTCAAATTATATACTTCAGCACGGTTAGGACACAACTAATTTTCGAATACCGTACTGGGCTGCATGTAAACACAGCCTATCTTCTACAGGAAAAATACAAATACTGAAGTTCTCATAAAATTAGGGCATAGTACAATAACACCCGACAAGGTGCCAATAGAATATTACCACTTCTCTGCTCCCTTTTAAGAAAAGGAACCTGTTCCTAGTGAAGATCCGCACACTGACCAGGCGCCGCAGGGCAGATATAGTCCTCTCCAAAACCAGTGTGTTTGGATCTGTAGAAGCGACATCAGCTTCTAAAAAATGGTCAAATGTCCAAAGATTTTACACAACGTCTTTCAATTTATAAATTGTTGTCAACTCGGGAACCCTGCGCAAGAATATCTCCTATGGTGATTTCCCAGCTTATTTCCTCCATATCATGACACAAAGAGGTGTTGTTATCCACCACTGTAGAAAATGTCTGTCTAAAGAAATACTCCGACTGCCGGGAACTATTTCTAACTATGGGAATAGGAATTTTCATGACAATACTTCTCAATGCTCACTGACGGACATCCTCCCTAGCTACAGCATTTATATGTCTGACCTCCCACTGCATACAGATGACACAAATTATGTTGAAAATATAAACATTTCAGGAGCAAATAGCAGAAATAATATATGGAAAGCTTCAAGAGCTATTAAGTCAGGGAATGTTAGTGTATTGTGACAGCTTACAACTTCAAATGAATCTGGTCCAACAGCCTGAAAAAGGTTAAGCCAGTTGTCGCTATGTACCATAACACAGCACTACAGTGGGGTCCCTGAACTGTAATGGCGTGTTCACACGGTGCATATTTGAGGCAGTAATTCTGTCCATATATGGACAGTGACGTTGAGAGCAGTGCTGGAATCCTCGGGCAGAGTACTAGTGCCTAGGGGCAAATATGGGCCTGGATTCAGGGCCCAGCAGACAGTATTACACCATATGTGAAACTGTCTGCTGGGCCATTTGTCTAAGCCTACCACATGGTAGGCTTCAATGCATGGCCCATGTGTGATCCTGTCTGCTGGGCCCTGTATCTAAGCCTACCACATGGTAGGCTTAGATACAGGGCCCATATGTGATGCTGTCTATTGGACCCTGAATCTAAGCCTACAACAAGGCAGACTTAGATACAGGGCCCAGCAGGCAATCCATGTGTGATCCTGTCTGCTGGGCCCTGTATAAAAGCCTACCACGTAGAAATTCCACTGCGGAAATCCTGTAATGAAAAAAAAAATGGATATACTTATCATAGCAACGCGTCCCTCCGACTTCATAACATCCTGAGGTTCCGCAGCCCTAGGATGACGTTCCATGTGACCGCTGCAGACTGTAACTGTGATGCAGTTTTTTGCACGGGAATGTCCGCTGTGGAAAACTGCATCACTCAGCTGCCCTGGTAGCAGGCCGGCCTCCTGGGATGACGTTTCATCCCAGGAGACCTGCAGCGGCGCTCACATGGGATGAAGCGTCATCCCAGGAGGCCAGCCCTTTGACGTCATCCAGGCCGGCCTGCTGGGATGATGTTTCTTCCCATGTGACCGCCGCTACAGAATGTGATTGGCTGCAGCACTCACATGGGATGAAACGGCATTCCAGGAGGCTGGCCTGGACGAAGAAGCACAGAATTCTGGGTAAGTATAAGATTTATTTTTCTGAGATGCACGGAACAGGGCAGCTTCATAATGATCTCGACACACCTGCAACACTGCCACCAATATTTTGCCCAATAATACAAAGGAAACGGGACGTCTCAGATCCTGTGCAATTATCTCCTTCTTCCAACCTTTAAGCGCTTGCCACACCACAAAGGCCTTTGTGACATTAGTAACCCCCCACAACTTGAACATAAAGGCCATGCCGGCCAAATGTCTGCACACTGTAGCAGCGCTGCTGCCAGAATTACGCAGCCGAACCAGAAATTCTAAAGTAACATCCAAATGTCGGTTGTCATCAACCAGAAAAACATTATCAGCTACCTCTAACCACAAGGACCACAACTTACAATGGCTCTTCCATGTAGACGGAACGACAGAGCCCATCAACAGACTTATAAGTTCTCCTCTACCAGGGTCCATAAGTGACGGGGGGGCTCCCCCTCTCCAAACGCCATTGGATGCAAGTCCCGGAACAACGACATCAGTGAATGAGACAATGCACCAGCCACTTTATTACAAACACCCGAAACATGTTTTGCCCGAAACCATACATTAAAATGTAAGCATCTCAAGACTAAATACCGCAACAAAGCTAACACGGGCAACAAACCAGATGACAAGCCATTAACAGCATGCACTACAGACATATTATCTGTCCAAAAACGAATGTGTCTAATAGCCATCTCATGACCCCACAACTCCACTGCTACAATGATGGAAAAAAGTTCCAACAAGGTTAAATTTTTGGTCAATCCAAGATCAAACCAAGAGACTGGCCAAGGAGACCTGCACCAGCTATGGCCAAATATCGCACCAAAACCATCACTACCAGCAGCATCCGTAAACAACTGAAAGTCAACATTAGAGACTTCCATTTCTTGACAGACCGCGCGCCCATTTAAGGAAGTCAAGAAATTCAGCCAAACAAACAAGTCCTTACGCATATTAGCAGACACCCGTATAAAATGATCAGGATGTTGTACACATTTAGTAGCCAGGGATAATCGCCTCGAAAACACCCTACGCATTGGGGTTATACGACATGCTAAAACCAACAAACCCAGTAAGAATTGCATTTGTCGCAGCGTCACCTTCCGTCACCCCACCACCTGATCAATTTGCAACACTAAACTAGCCAACTTATCATCAGGTAACCTAAAAGCCATATCAATTTCAATTCCTAAAAAGGACAACACCGGGGAGGTGCCTACGGTCTTCTCTTCAGAAATTGGCACACCGAAATGCGCCATCATGTGCCGGAAAACTGACAACAAATACCCACACAGGCCCGACTCCTTAGGGCCGACAAGCAGAAAATCATCAAAATAATGAATGGCAGAAGAAAAAGCAGATTCAAAACGAACTACCCATTCCAAAAAAAAACGAAACATCTCAAAGTAATTATATGAAATAGAACAGCCCATAGGCAAACATATCCACATAAAAAGAACCATCTAAACAACATCAGAGTGATTGGAAACCATCAGGGTGAACAGGCAGCAAACGGAATTCAGCTTCAAAATCAGACTTCGCTAACTATGTACCGCGGCCTGCAACGCACACCAATTGAACCGCGATGTCAAATGAAGTGTAGGAAACCATCGAATCTTCCCTGGGAATACCGTCGTTGACCGATGCCCCGCGAGGAAAGGATAAATTAGGAATAAGTCTAAAACGACCCCGCTCTTTTTTGGGCACGAAGCCAAGGGGGGAAACCCTCAGGTTAGAATACATGGGGGTTCCGAAAAGGGGCCAGCCATCCAACCCAACTACACTTCTTTTGCAATCTTTTTCCATGCTACGTAGATGTTCTCACTGATAGACTTCAAATTGTCTGACAATAACAACGTAAACGTATGCTCGTAGGGTATGGTAAAACCAAAACTAGAACCCTCAATGAGTAGACCTGCCTCCCGCCTCCTGGGGTACCGATCTAGCCAAGGCCCCATCTCGCGGACGATCACCGGCGTTCTCTGCTGAGCCGGAAGGAGGTGCATTAGCCGGCTGCTTGCCTCTCTGGAAGCATCTAAGCACCGCGTGATCGCCCCCACAGATGGAGCACTCATGACAGAACTTGCAATTTGCAAAGAAACGGCAGTGACCTTCATTGTACAACCAACAGACCCCTGTGGACCGAGTGGCCACGGCTCCAGGAGCGGTTCCTGAAGCTGCGGCCGCTTGAGAAACAGGACGTTTGGGCTTCCCAGTTTTGGCTAAAATGAGTTGCAACCAGACGTCAGTCGCCTTTGACGCCCAACTAATGTCAGGCGCCAAAGCCAAACGACAGCGGAATTCCTCATTATAGCTCCACCATGCCGCACCCCCGTGCAGCCTGTGGGCGTTAAATATTGTATCAAAATATATGAACATTTCTGCCCCTTTTTTCGGGGAAGCGCTGACAAATTACGCGCGCCAGGATAAAATAACCCTGAAGCCAATTATTAAATGTCTTTGCCACTTTTTTATCGAAACCCTTCTCAAAAGTGCGCCCCTTGTCAACAGTCACCTATTCAATAGAAACCAACGACCAAATGTCAACGAAATCATTCTTCCATATTTTCTCCTTGATTTCTGCTGACAGGTGAGTACCGAGAGAAGCCACGCAACAAAATATGGAGTCCATAAACTTTAAACTACTCAATTCTGATTCCTTCGCAGATGGGAGCTTAGTCCCCCCTGGCGGAACCGAGGAAGCAGGAGCACCCTCATTCACGTTTAAGCCAGCTACTACAGCCTTTAAAACAGAAACTAAATCAATACCAGACAAAACGCTCTTATTGAGCCATGCGTTATTACATGTAGACTCATCGGGGGCAGAGGTCGTAGTGTCTCCTGAAGGTATACTGTCCGCAGGCAAGATCGTTGGAACCAAAGGCTGACTTCCTCTTGCCGGACAGGCAATGGAAGACTCCGGAACTGCCGTTGCGGGTAGGTGAAGCGCTTCTTGACGCCGACCGTGATCCCGCCTCATTGAACGATCCTTAGCCGACTCCCACGGGGACCAGGAAGAAGATGAAGAGGAGGGTATATCACATCACTGGAGGATGATGACGGGGACCTTTGACGTCTGTGACGGTTATGGCGGCGATGCTACCTCGAGCGATGTCTCCTCCCTCCCTGAGACATCTCTGGTACGGCACCTGTGGAAGAAAAAAGTGACAGGGCAGAGGAGTTGCAACCGACATTAACATCCTCCCTGGAACCAGCAATGCTTTGATCTATTGTCTGACTAGAACCCCTGGGAAGGGAGCAACTAGGCGCATCACGCAACTGGCCAGTACCGCGTGACCATGGGTGAACTTCTGACAATACTGCAGGTTGCACGTTCAATACCATCGACCACACGGTCTGCTCATCTGTAAGCTGGGCTTTATTGGTAGACACCTGTCTTTTCTGCCTGTGCCTAAGTCTCTTCCCTCTCATAGGCGGCTCCTGTCCCTATAAGGAAGCAGCAGCGCTGGGAGCAGCCGTAAGTGGAGCCGCCTGCCACACTCTGGCGAGACTCCGCTCCTACACACAGGCCGCATGGTAGGACACCATCTCGGCCACATCTGACGCAGGCACCGCCTCAACGCTGTCCTGGCCTGTAAGTAAAGTGGTATTAGCACTCCTCACCCTTTGCTCCGCAACAGCGAGTGCAGGAGTCACTAGAGCCACTGTAGCTGCCTGCAATGCGGGCCTCTGCGGCCCATGAGGCGGGAGATAGGAGGAACAGGTCGGGCGGAGGAAGGGAGGAATCACATCCCCACGCTGAAGCAACGGAGGAGGAACGCTTCTGACCTGTGTGCTCCACTACCTCGGCCCCACAAGCTGCACTTGCGGCGCTACCACTACCGGCAGCGGAGGTGACACGAGACTGGTGAGCACCCCTGGCAGTTGGGCTAGGGCTTAATCTAGCTGAGGGATGGGTCACGCGTTGAGGCCTACCTTGAGTAGCTGCTGGTAACTGCTCTTGGGCCAGTTAATTGACTCCCTGCTAACAGTGACTCCAGCCAGGCGGTCCCCTCAAGAGCCACCCGCTGTGCAACCTGCAGGAGTTCGTCAGCCATCAGGAAGAGGATGAAGGCAGAAAAGAACCGAAAATGGAAGCTCAAGATCTTCCCACTCTACAGAAGTTGTACTTCTCATTGGAGCAGAAGGTAAGAGGGGGAATTGTACTTGAACCTTCATATTTATTAACTTTACCACACCCCTCGCACCACAATGTAACCAATCCTGGATCCCTGGGCATTTCATGAACTTTGAACCTCTCCTCCTCATCCCTTGCAGTCCTTGGCACTTTCCCTAAGTGGTTCATTGCCTACAAAAATCAATCAGTATCACTTCAAAAATTCTCAGTGTAGCCTTAACAAAAACATAGTTACAGACAATATCACTCTCTCAGATTATCCAATATCATTGGTTTTCCCATCACAGCATTGCGAACAGGTGGAGGTCAGCACTCCAGTTTATTTATCTCGTGTTTCTGATGACAAAGCTGAATTCATTGATCGTCCTTATCATAAATGCTTATTTTGAACTTAGCAAATCCGAGTGCTATTTTCCTGTCACACACTCTGGCTGAGTTTCTATGGTAATAAAGCCAGCCGTTATCATGGTAACTAAGGTTTCATGAGTTTCTTCCATCCATTTATAAAGCACTCTGTAAAATACGTTCTGCAAACACAATGTTTCGGGGAAAGTTTGATTCAATGATTATTGTAATGGTCCAAGTCTCTCTCCTGTTGCTGTGTTATTCTCATTAATTCTAAAGTCAGTCAAGGTCCATTTTCAAGTGCTGAGGACATTAAGGCATTATCAGAGGACGCCATTCCGCGTAAACACAATCACACGTTAGTGCGGCTCAGCAGAGTTTTCAGGATAATTTTTTTGTTGGCTTTTTTAACATTTTCAAAGAAGAAGGTTTTAAGTGGAAATAACTTGACTTTAGAGTAAGAAGAGTGAAATGTAGATGTTGTGTGCATGAGCCCTTACGGTTAGAAAACATAAGAAAACATTTCCTCACTCAAGAAAAAAAGCAAATAAGAAAATATCTACTCTGTTATTCCTCCTGGAAATATATGAATAAATTAACAACTTACCATGGTGTTCCAATTCCTCTCGCCAATAGGGTGTGATGTACGTTTAACGTGTATGCCAGGAAAGCTCCCGCCATACAGGCTAAACATGTCCATAGGGCTCTATTAGCCCGACGGAGGACAAAAGATATCGGTATACCTTTTCTTTTTTAGATATGGAATAGCGCTACCACAAAAAAAGATGGGTGACAGATGCCACTGCATGGCATAAGTCACAGGCTGCTTTACAATAGCTTTTTGTGATGTATCAGTTAAACAGATGGCATTATAGCCTATGGTTGACGTAACCCATAGGCTATTATGCCATCCCTTTAAAGACAACCTTTCAGCTCCCCAAACATGTGCAACTGAGAGCAGCATGTAATGGGCAGGGCTGCATAAACCCTGGGGCACTTTAAAAAAAATTTCTACCATCCTCCTTTATTTAGATATCGGTGCCGTTATATTTGGCGCCCGATATTTAAATAACCCCCTGAACTGCCAATGGGGCGTGTACTGGCAAGGGGGCGTGTTACTATGGCTGTGACACTGTCCAATCAGATATGGACAGTGTTACAGCAAGAGCGAGGATAGAGGAGAGAGTGTGTGCGAGCGCGCACGCTCTCACTCTTGAGCTTTCAAGACCAGTCTTCTGCCGAAATGGCAAGGGGGCGTGTCACTGCTATAGACAGTGTAAGAGCTGCGGAGCACTTGCACTGTTCGTAGCAGAGACACGCCCCCTTGCCAGTTCGGCAGACATAATACAAGACTGATCTCTCACAAGAGCTAAAACATTGAGAGCGCGCATGCGCGCTCTCCTCTCCACGACTCCTACACTTTCCGTAGCAGCGACACACCCCCTTGCCAGTTCGGCAGAAGACTGATTTTGAAAGATTGTGAGAGCGTGCATGCACGGTCACGCTCACTTTCTCCTGTAACCTCGCTCTTGCTGTGACACCATCCATATCTGATTGGCCAGTGTCACAGCCATAGTAACATGCCCCCTTGCCAGTACACGCCCCATTGGCAGTTCAGGGGGTTATTTAAATATCGGGCGCCAAATATAACGACACCAATATCTAAATAACAGAGGACGGTAGAAAAAAAAATTAAAGTGCCCTAGGGTTTGTGCAGCCCTCCACATTACGTACTGCACTCAGCTGCACATGTATGGGGAGGTGAAAGGTTCTCTTTAACAGATATGTCATGAAAATGTTATCAGGCTCATGAGGTATTAATTTAACGGATCCCATAATAGTGTATGGGTAATGGATGCCACTGTAAGGCAATCGTCACAGCCTATGTTTAACATACATGTTGGGAGCTTTCCCCGGCGTATACCTTAAACGTAAGTAGGAAACGTAATGTGAATGGTGCCTGAACACTCAACCTGCACGTAGCTTGGCATTGAATTTTAGAGACGGGTGTTTGACATTATCATGTTGTAGACTTTGTAGTAATTGAGATGGAATGTGGATTCTAGCAGTTTCTAGTACAGAAATGATGTGTATTTATATCTTTCTCTGGTCTCTCTTCCAATCTACTAGAAGCAGCGGATAAAAGCAGAAAAATCCTTTCATTCATCTCCAGTCTATTCGTGCCTGAGTAGCTCCACCTGTATATGTATGAGGAACCTGCCACTGACTGTCAGCTCCGTTTTATACAAGGAAGAAGAAATTTTGCATTCTCATCTGTGCGCTGGATGTATGTTTAGAAAGGAGACAAGAGCTCTGTCAGCTTCAAGCTAGGACTTCTACACTATTTTACATGAAAAACATATGACCCCCGAAGTATTTTGACAAGAAATAGCCATTAGATCTATGACATCCATGTATAATCACCCCTTGCCCTAGACAAGCTTTATACCACAAGGTTTTATCATTTTATATGACTTGTTCTGGAACTTGCGAAAGATTTTTAAAGCTGCATTCTAATGATAGGTTCTTCAGACATGTTTTTTAGATGATATTCGTACCCATGCAAGCAGAGCCAGATTTACCTATAGGCACAGTAGGCCAGTCCCTATACGCAGCTCTTGGAAAGTGCATGCGCTGAAGAGAAAGTTTACAATGGACAGAAGGTATTTTTATGTAAATGAGTGGTGCATATGTTGGTTGGGTACGCACAGCGCTGTGAGAGAGAGAGGAGGACACCAAAGGAGAAAGGCTGCAGAGGATTTTAGTTGTGAGAAACTCAGGTTCTGTCTGTTCAACCCTTTAGATGCCGTGTTTAATGCTGACCGTGGCATCTAAGTGGTTAGACAGAGGGCGGGAGCTCCCTCCATCACCACCATGCGAATGCAATCGCAGGGTTTCTGATGGGTTGATCTGGCATCCAGGGCCTAAACAATGGCCCCCAGTTCTGCCATACACTGAAGTGTTTCACACTGATTCATAGAATACATTGAAATACAGAATTATTGCAATGTATTATATGAGCAATCAGAAGGTCAATTGTTTAAGTCACTAAGTGGGACGTAAAAAAACAAAAGAAGTAAAAAAAAAATGAATTTCCTCTTTTTTCCCCGTACAAAGCCCTTTATTTTAGGAAAAAAGTGTAAAAGTAAAAAAAAAACTACATATGTGGCATCGCTGCATTCATAACGACCCGTACAATAAAATAAACACCATAATTATCCTGAATTTATGTCTTAAAAAAACAAGACTAAAAAAGAAAAGAAAAGGCAAAAATGTGATCATCCCCTCTTCCAAGAAAGGAAATTAAAGAGGCTCTGTCACCACATTATAAGTGCCCTATCTTGTACATTATATGATCGGCGCTGTAATGTAGATTACAGCAGTGTTTTTTATTTAGAAAAACGATCATTTTTGACGGAGTTATGACCTATATTAGCTTTATGCTAATGAGTTTCCCAATGGACAACTGGGCGTGTTTTACTATATGGCCAAGTGGGCGTTGTACAGAGGAGTGTATGACGCTGACCAATCAGTGACCAATCAGCGTCATACACTTCTCTCCATTCATTTACACTGCACTAGCGATATAGCTATATCTCTATGTGCAGCCACATAAACACACTATAACGTTACTGCAGTGTCCTGACAATGAATATACATTACCTCCAGCCAGGACATGATGTGTATTCAGACTCCTGTCACTTCTGTATAGTCTGTGTGATATTTCCATGAAAACTGACCCAACTCTCCAATCCGTGGATAGATAGGACATGTCCTATCTTTCCACTGATCAAGGACGGGACCTGGCCGGCACACAACGGTCGTGTGCATTAGGCTTTGGGAGATCCTATGAAATACCCCGTTAACAACTCAACACCAAAGTATGCATATACAGTATATTTATATTTTTTGTATGAGATATATCTATATACTGTATGTATATATATATATATAGATATATATATATATGGTAGTTTATATACAGTATAGTAGTGTAGTGGCTTGGTGTTTAGTTCAGTGGTAACACTGCTTCCATGCAGAACTAGTGAGCTGAGTATAAATCTGACCAGGGCTATATCTGCATGGAGTTTGCATGTTCTCCCAGTACTTGCATTAGTCTCCTCCCAAAAACATCTCTTGGTCATATGGCCTCCTATGAAAGTGTGATGAAAAACATAATCGCTAGTAAGGATAGGGATGGCTGGCTGTGAAGATCCTTGTTACAGGAGAGGTGGTCATGCATCTGTTTGTACAACCCTCTTAAGTTATGGTAACATATGTATAAATTATTATTTTAATATAAAGGGGTGCAACTTCCTATGTTGGCCTGACCAGACAGAATGACTAGCTCTATGTTGTCTTCACGTCTGTAGAAGGGCATTCTAAGACGGAGCGCACTTTGATGAATCTAGGCCATCGACAGACATGACTTTTCTCAACAAAAGACTCTCCTTTCTTAGTTCTGTGGTAACCTACTTATTTTAATGAATGGAACTTTTGCCATTAGCAGCACAACAGAGTAAAATAAAGTCATTATGTTAAAGATTTTGCAAATTAAATCAGCTTTACAGTAATGACAATACGGTTGCTTATTATAATTATTATGCACTAATTGGACCGATAAAGCACAAGTTATTATATATATATTTGTGGTTTATATATTACAAGGTTTCAGTGAGTAATTTCCCGGGTCAGAAAACATTGACAGTGTCTCAGCCTCTGCACGTCCTATGGAGCAAACATCCCTCTGAACCACAGGGGGCATCTTTCTGGCCAACTGTAATTACCAACACTTCAGGGGATTAGGTCGGCCAGAACACTGGGGGTTCTGTCATTTGCCATCCCACCACAGCTGTACGTGGAAGCTCTTCTCTCTTATGTCTGACCTACCATATGTTCTTTCTCCTCACTTTGTTTTATCTGCCTGGTGATGTATCTGCAATATTGACTAGTAGATGATACCATTTGAGGCAAGTAGTAATCATTTCCTGGGCAACTAGAATAAAGAAACATGATAGATTTTTCCTACTACGAGTCCTTTTATACTTCACTTATTATCTTGGAAGCTTATGCTGCAAAGCATTTCAATACATTCATAGCTTAAAGGTTCTGGTTCACTGGTCAATGCTTACTTTTTTAAATAATTTATAACTTTATATTGGTAATATTTCAATTTTATAATAAAAAGTTTTGTAATATACTTTATGTACTATATATACACCATAAAGGATGAACATGGGACTGCTATGGGACCCTTGGAGAGAAGCCCAGGTTGTCCTATCCCTTTTTCTATTGGGTGGCATAAACCTTCACTTGACTTCGCTCCCCAGAGGAACTGCATTTTTAGCAAACAAGGGATAGGCAAATGGGCCCAAGGGTCATGGGAAAGGTATGGAGGGGGAAAAAAACACTAGACCCTTCTGTCCTGAGTGTCCAAACTGGCCACCATAAAGTTGGGCTCATTTTAATTTTTGCTATGAGGCTCCCATTCTTTTATGTACGCCACTGATGATCACCGTACCTGTTTCAGTCTCTGAATGTAAAAGAGAATCAAGCTGAATGATGAAGAACTGAAACACAAGTAGATTAGAAAGTGGCATGACTTTTCATTATGATCTCTTTATAAATTAGAAACCCCCTTTGATGACACAGCCACTTTACTACCTGTCCCGGGATTAGCCCATATTAGGAAGGAGGATACATTATAAAGAAGACACCTACCTAGGGCACTATTGGGGGAGGTGCAATTTATGAATTAAAGGGGAAAAACTGCTTTGCCTTTAATCATTTAAGCACCAAGTCAAAACTGGCCATTAGGACCACACAAAATGTGTATATTTTTATATATATATTTTTATATCAGCATTTCAGAACTCAGAACTCTTTTACATCAATGCAGCAATATAGGATCTTGCTTTTGTGCAGGATAAGTTGTACAGTAGTTTCTACATGTACCATTTTGGGGCATGTATATGTTAGCGTTTAATTTTTATGAATTTAATTTTATGGGGACAAGGGAAAAAAAACACCATACTGCCAAGGTTTTTTTCTCTTTTTTTGATGTTCATCGTTGACCTAAAATAAGTGTATATAAAGTATTTGGTCTGAACTGTGTGGACACTTGAACCTCTCACTTATATGAGCTTGTTGGACATTTCATTTGAAAACTGTGGCCATTAATATGGATTTAGACCCTCTTTTTTTACTGTAACAGCCGCCACTCTTCTGGGAAGGCTTTCTACAAGATTTTGGAGTGTATCTCTGGGAGTCTGTGCCCATTCACCCGAAAAAAAAACATTTGTAAAGTCTGGATCGCATTTCAGTTCATCCTAAAGGAGTTGGATGGGGTTAAGGTCAGAGCTCTGTTCAGTCATTCGAGTTCCTCTACCCCCAAACTCATCACACCATATCTTTATGGACCTCACTTGGGTCCATAAAGATATGGGGCATAGTCATGCTAAAACAAGAAAGGGACTGCAAACTGTTCCCACAATGTTGGAAACATACAATTGTCTAAAATGAAAGAAAAAAACCCGACCATTATCTCTCCTCTATCATAATTGTCAGTAGGCACTATGCATTCCGGTAGGAAGCATTCTCCTGGCATTCGCCAATCCCAGATTTGTCCATCAGACTTCCAGACAGTGAGACGTGATTCATCAACCTAGGGAACACATTCCTACTGCGTCCAGTGGCAATGTGCTTTATACCACTTCAGTAAATGCTTGGTATTGTGCATGGTGATCTTAGGTACATTACCCATTTCATTAAGCTCCTGACGCACAGTTCTTGTGGTGATCTAACTTTCAGAGGCAGTTTGGAACTCTGTAGTGAGCGACACAACCGAGGAAAGGTTATTTTTACATGCCATGCAAATTATCACTCGGCGGACCTGCTCTGTGAGTTTACGTGGTCCAACGCTTCGTGGCTGAGCTGTTTTTACTCCTAAACACTTCTACTCCCCAATAACAGGACTTACAGGTGACTGGGGCAGATCTGGCAGATCATAAATTTAACAAATTGACTTGTGGATAAGTTGGCACTGCCACGTTCAGTATGACCCATACCACTAGCAATATTTGTCTATAGAGACTGCATGGCTGTGTGCTTGATTTTATGTACCTGTTTGTTATGGATGTGGTTGAGAGGGGTGTCCACAATAATTAGGAGGGGTGTCCACATACTTTTTGCCACATAGTATATTCATAGAAGATGTTGTGATGCTTATGGGGATACTAATACTTGGGTACTATAATATTGTATATGTGTAATAAAAAAACTAAATTTTATTCAAAAACATTTTTTGTCAACAATTTTTTTTGTCCGATAAATGAAAACATAATTTAACATATATTTTTAGTAGAATATGCTGGCATACAGGTATTTTACAAAAGACAGCCCTGGAGACCTTTAAAGCATCCCAGGCTGACTACACAGTGATGCCAGCCCCAGTGATCATGTTACCAGGGCTGACGATCACAGATACAAAAGGGTCTGATCATGGCACTAAACGGTTAACTGCCGGAATATGAATTTTCTCAGATCCCGGCAGTTGCATTGGGAGAGCAGCAGTGTACTATCGCCACCCTCCTGCTGGTGATTACAGTAGCACAGTCCACGCGATCACCCTGACATAATGGAGCGTCATGATGCCTTGATTACCAGAGGCGCTTGATGGCCCTTCTACAGATGCAAGGTAGGGTGGCCAACTGGGCCTGCAGTACAATGGAGGAATGGAGGGAAATTGGGTAGGCCTTCTAAATAATGCCATAAATTGGTGAGGCGAGGGGGATATTCTGTTAATGATTGTGCTCTGACAGCTTTCATGTTGAAATTTAGGGACTAAAGAGGGCCATACACATTAGATGTCTGTTGGCCGAACCCGCCAATTTTGGCGGGACCCAACTCTTCTCGATGCCCGATGTCGAGGGAGAAAAGGGTTGGGCATAATGAATTTTAACATGCCCGATCCGTTTGTTTCTTAGTAGATCAGCTGCTGCCAGAGGAGTCTGGCAGCGACTTTCTCCCTACTTCCTATGGATGGTAGGGCCGACCTGAGCATGCATGTGTATGGTGTAATTTGGAGGAATAGTTGTTGGTCGAACGATCATTCGGCCCACTGTTATATAAAGTGTATGTCCAGCCTTAGGGTTGGAAGGTGCAATATGGAACCCCTGCCTTGTGCACCAAGATAGCTTATCTGATCCGTTTGCCCCTATGTACAATCATCCTCCATCAATTTGCACTTAACAGAGCTGCAGTCATACTGCTAAAACAGGGCAGAGTGGAAATATTGGAGTACCAAATGAAACAGAAATTAAGAGGAAAGCAGATGCAAACAAGGATAAACTAAGCATGGAAAGACATTAAATGAAAGGGCAAACTGTTTCGTCAAACAAGTCAAAGAAAGGATCCACTGACAGAATAATCACAGAGCACAACAAAATGAGCTGTGTTATGATGACGAGTGACAGATGAGCAGCTGAATGCCTGATAAGTAGAGGGCACAGGATTAATGGAGTAGCACATTTAAAATCTTCAAAATCAGCCCACGTAGATGAGATGAAGACGCTTTACAGGTGCTAATATAAATACCATATTCCTTATAGACCAGATTGGATATAGAAACAGATGATTAACATAGACATATGACCCAAATCATCCAATTATAATTCTCAAATCAAGATTATTTGAACCTTCAATTTGAACAAAATATTTTTGTAATAATAAGATACCGAGGTTCATGAGGCATCATTTCTTTATAATGAACCTGGTCATCGATATAAGGCAACTGATAGACAACAGTTGAGTATTTATCACAACCAATTGCACCATTAACATGTATACTCAGCTTAGCCAAACCAGAGGTGACACTCAGCCGTTCTCTCGGGCTCACCAGTGAGTACAAAAGAGCCGTAGCCGGTTGGATGTGGGCTGGCTCAATTATATCATTTTCAGGGGCACTTTATATAAGACACTATTTTGGGGGGGGGGCACTGTATGTGTTGCAGCATTTTAGAGGGCACTCTATGCATGGTCTTTTTTTCAGGGCCGTTTTTTATGATGTACTGTATGTGTGTCACTACTTTTGGGACGACTAAATGTAAATTATTATTTTATGGGGCGATATGTATGGTAGTTGTGACAAACATATTCCGAGGCTTAATGGCTAGAGTAAAAACTGAAGAATTTAGGATTATTTTTTTATTTTATTTTTTTAAATAGACATGGAAAATGTAAAAGAAAATCACCAAAAAGTTTTACAAAATGAACAGAAAAGAAAAAAATGAACAGAAAAAGTTTAACAGAAAAACTTGATTTAAACAATAGGTCACGATCTGAAGGCTCATTCCCTTTAAAACTGAGAGAGTCTGTGTGTTCGGGTACTAATCAGTCTCAACCGGCAGGGATAATACGCTGAGTTCGTACGAAAGGAATCACACCACACAGAGTCTGGTACAAAGCTCCTCACTCAGCATCAGGCGTCACTGATTTATTTATTACACACATTTGTTCTATATCTCCTTTCTCCTGGGGGTGGGTACATGTTATCACACTTTTATAAAAGCACGTATCACTGTAAGCCTCTTGTTACTTTGTGTCATCCTTGGATAGGTTCACCCTTATCTGGTCCTTTAGATATGTCTTCCTAGTTCATAGTTCGTTCATACCAGGAAGTGACTTGTTATTTTATTAGTGCGTAGTCCCTGTTCAGGGGCCATCTTGCCACGTATACTTATCTAATCCTATTACTATTGCTTCATCACAATTATGTACACAACTCTATAGTCTATATTTTATTAAAGAAAGAAAATTATTATAAACATTAACTTCTGTCCACTCCATCCTTCACAGTCCCCCCTTTTATCATTATTTTCTTCATTTCTTAACCTAAGTGTGTCCGTGCTCTGGGAAAGGGGAGTAAAAGGATTTTTTCACCAGTTTGAGACGAGCCTCCCCTATTAGGAGACCCCCCTTTGTAGCTGGACTTAAAGAGTCGGTGCACACCCTACACTATCTATTCATCTTCAGAACAATAGTCTCGATAAAGGGTGGTTGTTTTCATGGATGGAGTTGGTAAAAGTCCTTCAATTTCTGAAGAAAACATAAAAGTGGGAGTTACTTCAGTTATAGTTTTAGTCATTAATTTCTTCATACATGGTAATACACAACAAGCAATAACTGCGAAAAGCACTAGAAAGATTAAGATTACAATCCCAATTTGGGCCAGAATTTTCTGCCATCCGGTTAACCATGAGAAATACTGATCCCATGGGTCTGTGAAACCTCAATTTCGTTTTAATTCCTCGGATAAAGAAACAATCTGTTTGATTGCCATGGTTACTTTGCCGTTTGGTCCTGTGTTATCTGGAATAAAAGTACGACAGGTAGTACCTATCATGGCACAAACGCCTCCTTTTTCTGCTAGTATCATATCAAGGGCCATACGGTTCTGGAAAGTCATAGTAGATGTGGGTCCTAACTGGTCAGCTAGACCTTGTAAAGCGTCCCTAGTATAGTTAACAAACCGTTGCTGGTTGTAATAGATATAATTTATCCAATCTACATTTTTGTTAGCTGTGATCATAGGGATTAATGATTCAAATCAAGCTGCTACCTGATCCCGGGCCTTGAATTCATCTGGGACCCCCCTTGGGACTCCTATAGCATCTATATACACATGGGGGTCAAAACTTCCTTTCAGATCTCTTTTTTCCCCTTGTAAATATGTGACTATTTTGAGAGATGGTCTCTTGGGTTTCTAACTGTATACCATTCCATACTCCTAAATATCTCTTAAAATTGTTATCAAGAATACAAAATATCTCCTATTTCTTATTTGGCTATTATTCATACATAATATCATCCCATCAGTTTCTTTTATTACAATCGTAGAGTTGAGCCTCTCCTTGTTGCATCTTTCATAAGTCTTATTTATCATTTCGTTTCTATTTTTACTGGTTGTATATTTCTGTCGATACTGTAAATCTGGTTCATAACAACAAAACCACAGCCCCGGCGTCTCTTCTTGTATGCTAATGTTGGCTGTTTTGTCTATGTGAAGGTACACAGTCCCTCCATGTGGTCCTTTTTTCCAAGTCCCTTCGGTTGTAGTCACATTTGTAGTATAACACGGGGCATTGGCCTTACATGTGTAGTTACCCTCCTTTCTATCCACTGTGGCATTCGCCCACCCTGTCCTGAACTGTTCCAGTGATTCTGTACTGATTACGTGTACAGGAGTAGCAGTTCTGCCTTTTTGTATAAGAGCACACGCAACAACCGCCGCAACAACCGCAAAGATCTTCATTCTTCTGGCTGAAGAACCTTTTTACAATGACTGGCGTGAATCCAGCTTGCCTTTCCTTCGAGCTTCACTGAGGTGCTTGTAACGAGTAGGACTTGAAAAGGACCATCAAATCTTGGGTCTAGACTTTTCCTCACGTGTCTTTTAACAACGACCCAATCTCCTGGTTCTAGCTTATACGTCAACTGAATCAGGACCTGGAATGGAAGCAAATACTTGTGCATGCACCTTGGTCAATTGTTTGTTCAGCGTTGATACATAATCTGTTAGTCTACCATACTGCATTTGGAGCACCTGTGGAAAATAACATCCTAATCTGGGAGCCGACCCAAATAAGATCTCATATGGGCTGAGACCTGTTCTTTTTGTGGGCGTGTATCTTACTGAGAACAAGGCTAATGGTAGACACTCGGTCCATGGTTTCCCGTTTTCTACCATTGCTTTTTGGATTTTCAATTTGAGAGTCCCATTTAGTCTCTCAACCTTCCCACTGCTTTGTGGATGGTATGGTGTATGTAGGGCTTGACTTATGCCTAGAGCTGACAACACATGGTTCATGATTTCACCCGTAAAATGAGTTCCTCTGTCGCTCTCGATCACCTCTGGAACTCCATATCTGCACACCACCTCGTTGATCAGTTTCTTTGCTGTGGCTACGGCTGTAGCTTTGGTTACTGGAAAAGCTTCTGGCCATCCTGAAAAGAGATCAATACAAACAAGCACATACTCCTAGGTACCAACTTTGGGTAGTTGAATATAGTCTATCTGCAGTCTCTGGAACGGATATATAGGTCTGGGTTTGTGCTTCTGTGGTACTTTTACAGTTCTTCCAATATTATGTGTTGCACAGATCATGCATCCTTGTGTAAAACTGCTGGCCATCACACTAAACCCTGGGGCATACCACACCTTGTTTACCAAGTCCATCATTGCCGTTTTTTATTGGTGTGTCTCTCCATGTGTTATCTGGGCCATCATTGGGAACATTGTCTTAGGCAGGCACAGTTTATTCTGGCATTGCCAGAGGCCATCTTTTCGTAGCGTTGCTCCTTGGGCCGTCCACTTGTCTTTTTCTTCTTTTGTTGCTTGTCCTTGAAGTTTTTTGCCGTAGTTCCGGGCTTACAGCTGGTCTTGTTTCCTCTGGATCTTTTATCTGACATACGGCTGCTAACACGGGTAGCTTCTGTGCTGCTTGCTTTGCCGCTTCGTCTGCCAGGGCATTTCCTTTTGTCTCTGGTGAACTCACCTTAGTGTGAGCTTTTATCTTTACTACTGCTACTTCTGTGGGTAACATCAGGGTCGCCATCAAATATTTTACAAAGTCTGCATTCTTTACAGGTGTACCTGCAGAGGTCAAAAATTGTCTTGCCCTCCATATGGGGCCATCATCGTGTGCAATCCCAAATGCATATCGAGAGTCAGTGTATATATTTGCTGTCTTTCCTTCTGCATGTTGGCATGCTGCTGCCAGGGCCTTAAGCTCCGCTTCTTGTGCTGAGCGGGACGCTGGTAAGGAGGCTGCTTCTAGGACTACATCTTCGGTGGTTACTGCATATCCTGTAAGAAAAGATCCTTCTACAAAATACCTTGAACCATCCACAAAGAGTATTTAGGTCTGGGTTTTGGAGTGGGGTATCTTTTACATGTGCGAAGCCCACTGTTTCCTGGGCCATAAGGGCCATACAATCATGTTCATCAGTTTCAGACAAAAATTGTGACCATACTTTACCTACGTCTTCTCCCCCCTTGCTCCAAAGGCAGTAAGGTAGCTGGGTTCAATGTAGTACAGCGGTGTAAAGTAACCTGCTCAGGGAGAAGAAGCGCACAGGTTAATCTCAAATGTCTTGCAGTGGACAAATGCTTAGGTTGTACTTGAGTTAGAATAGCAGTAATATATATATCATGTGGTGGAAATGCCAGGACCAAATCTGAGGCCTTGTTTAACATTGAATTTACAGCAATGATAGCTCTCACACATGATGGGGAACCTCGGGCCACAGGGTCTAGTCTAGCTGAATAATATACTATCGGGCTCTGCTGTGGTCCATGACTTTGTGTGAGAACCGCAGTGTCATGTCCATTTTGTTCAGTACAGTACAAAGTATATGCTTGCGTAGAGGTACTCCATGGATTGGTGTCACAAGCCGCTACCAAACACAACTCCTCCTCATTCAGCTGATAATCCAGAATACTTTGAGAATCTCACTTTTATCAGGTTCTGCAAATACTTGATTAATACAAAAACAAATAAAAATAAAACATTCCCAAAAACTTTACATCAAATTAACAATGTCCAGACAAGTTTTGTTTTGCCTTCTCCCTCATCTAAATCCATAAAGACTCGTGTGAGTGATGTCACATCGCCTCCTGTGTAACTTTGCTGGAGGGGGATGGTCTCTTACACATAAACCAAAATTGTACCTGATCAGTTCCTTCACCCTTCCCCCCTTTGTGGACTCTGCGAGAGTGATGTAGCAGAGTTCACAACTACATCTCAACATAACACTAATTTAACCCCTTGTAATGTACAACAGCCTGAAACAAAAATGACTTTTTCCTGACAAACATTTGATCTTTACAATGACATAACTCATGTGTGAAATCAAAAACAAAACAATTGTAGTTAGTTATTCAATAAAACAGAAAATATTATCTCTGATCACATTAATTACTGCAAACCAATAAACAGTATATAAAAATAGGGAACGGTGGGGGCACATACATTTTCAAAACCCCGTGTCTCACAGTATCTGTAGTTTAATACATCTGAATTAACATCAAAACACATGAAATCTGATCACATCATAACACATAAATATCGTAACTTTTATAACCAACAGCGCTTGCGCAAAAGAGAAGAAATGTATTTAGGTTTGTAGACATTACTGATATATATATATCTCAGCAGTGCATATTGAGATCCCTCTGTCTCATCAGCCCTGCAGACTGCACCCAGTCAGCCCCCCTCCTCCTCCTCTCAAACACAGCACACTTTAGGGGGGAGGGAGGTCACAAACTCGCAGCTTCTCACAATCTTAACACTTTCAATGCCGGCAAAACAACATACGTATCTGCAATCATTTATCACACCATTGTACAGGAATTATCTACGTTAATGTTTAACCGTACAATCTGACGGCCACCATCTCTATATTATGATGACGTGTTGTTTCATCAGTGAACTAAAACTGGAACTTCTGTAAATAGAAAAAACACTACAAATGACAAAATTAACAAGGTGATTATTTCATACTGATTTGGTTGGGCCGGGCGTGGCCACATCCTACGGAGGGGGCTTATAAAATCCACCTTCTTGTGTGAGTACCGGATATAACGGAACAACAGGTTTAGGTGTACCAAGATGGCCTCCTGGGGCGGGGAGTGGTGCCGAAGGCGTGGCATATATGGGAGGATCGGGGCGTGGAAAGTGACATGATACACAATATTCAACTTGGGGCGGGTTCTGTTAACCACAACTGGGACACTCCCACGAAGTTAGAATTCCACCGTCGCCATTATAGGGCGGTGGCTGGACACGTTCTTTGTAATACACATATTTGATGATTTTACCCTTTCTGTCTCGTATTTCTTGCTCAGTAAACTTGTCTTTAGTTATGGCTATGGCTGTTCTTTGCCAAGCTAATGCTTCATCTAACTTTCCTTCGTCACTTAATCTTCCCTTGTTTTCCCTAAGAGCTGCAGCCCATTCTTCCATCTATAAATATGCCACCTATGTGCATAACTTTCTTACTATTTTCTACATTCTTCTTGCCTTCTCTTTTTTCTACTATCTCTTTTGCGGTTAATGAACCACATTCCTTTGCCTGTCTCTTTGTTTTAAACACATTAAACATACTGTTCTATATTTAACACCGTCCTGAGAATGAAACCTTATTCTCGATGTTTCTGAACACAAAACACAATTTTTTTTTATTTTTTTTTTAACACAATTATAACTGACTGTCTGTCTCTGTCGTCTTAATGGTATCAACCTATACCCTGCGACCAATTAAATTATTACACTTACACCTGTCGTCTTAATGGTATCAACCTATACCCTGCGACCAATTAAATTATTACACTTACACCTGTCGTCTTAATGGTATCAACCTATACCCTGCGACCAATTAAATTATTACACTTACACCTGTCGTCTTAATGGTATCAACCTATACCCTGCGACTATTTGTCTCTGTCGACTTAATGGTATCAACCTATACCCTGCGACGAATTAAATTATTACACTTATACTTATCACCTATGCCGGCGAGACGCGACTATCTATACTATGATTCTTGGAACCACACAGCGGGTTAACTCTCTGTCGCTGAGAGTGTGGCCGGGATCGACTCCAAATACCTCGGTATCTTATCACCTGCTCACTCTCCCACACGGATAAGAGCCAATATTCATAAACATGAACTTAACCTTACCGTGTTTTATTTGAAGCTGATCAGACTTCCTGGGAGCGTGGCTGGTGATTCGATGTTGAGGCGTCTGGGGGTCGTCGATCACGGACACGGCTTATCCCTCGAGTGTGGCCCCACGTTGGGCGCCAAAATGTTCGGGTACTAATCAGTCTCAACCGGCAGGGATAATACGCTGAGTTCGTACGAAAGGAATCACACCACACAGAGTCTGGTACAAAGCTCCTCACTCAGCATCAGGCGTCACTGATTTATTTATTACACACATTTGTTCTATATCTCCTTTCTCCTGGGGGTGGGTACATGTTATCACACTTTTATAAAAGCACGTATCACTGTAAGCCTCTTGTTACTTTGTGTCATCCTTGGATAGGTTCACCCTTATCTGGTCCTTTAGATATGTCTTCCTAGTTCATAGTTCGTTCATACCAGGAAGTGACTTGTTATTTTATTAGTGCGTAGTCCCTGTTCAGGGGCCATCTTGCCACGTATACTTATCTAATCCTATTACTATTGCTTCATCACAATTATGTACACAACTCTATAGTCTATATTTTATTAAAGAAAGAAAATTATTATAAACATTAACTTCTGTCCACTCCATCCTTCACATGTGTGTGGAGACGTACTACAACATTAAGCTACAATTACGTGGATAAAAGATGGCACCAAGGACCGATTGCCAAGCTCCACTGGCATAAATACCCGTAATGCATTTTTTAGGGACGTTAGTGTACTTTTGTTCTATTCTTCTTATTTTAACTTCCTTTGTATTGTCCTTTAGTAACTGTAAGGCCTCATGCACACAACCGTAGCCATGTGCACAGCAGTGATTTTCGGGTCGGCAGGCCCCGGAGTGTCACCCGCGAGCCGCTCGCAAATCGTGTGCCGTGCACATGGCTGCTTCCATTATTTTCTATGAGCCTGGACCATGCACGGATCATGAAAACCACGGTCGTGTGAATGGGCCCATAGAAATGAATGGGGCCGCAATTCTCCCGTGGATTTTCGGGGGAATTGTGGCTGCAAAAGCACGTTCGTGTGCATGGGGCCTAATTTGTATGCACTGTTGCTAAACCCTATTAACCCCTTTCCTCTACAGCCATTTTTAGTTTTTTCCTCTATGTCTTTAAAAAGTCAGAACTTTTGTATTTGTTTATGTACAATTTGAATATTAAATAAGCCCAATTTCAAAAATGAGTTTTAATACTGAAATGTTGGCCTACTGAAAAGTATGTGCAGTATATGCCCTCAAGACGTGGTCGGGGCTCCTTTTGCATGAATTACTGCATTAATGCGGCGTGGCATGGAGGCGATCAGCCTGTGGCACTGCTGAGGTGTTATGGAAGCCCAGGTTGCTTTGATAGTGGCCTTCAGCTCGTCTGCATTGTTGGGTCTGGTGTCTCTCATCTTCCTCTTGACAATACCCCGTAGATTCTCTATGGGGTTTAGGTCATGTTAGTTTTCTGGCCAATCAAGCACAGTGATACTGCGGTTATTAAACCAGGTATTGGTACTTTTGGCAGTGTGGGCAGGTGCCAAGTCCTGCTGGAAAATGAAATCCGCATCTCCATAAAGCTTGTCAGCAGAGGGAAGCATGAAGTGCTCTAAAATGTCCTGGTAGACGGCTCCGTTGACTCTGGACATGATATAACACAGTGGACCAACACCAGCAGATGACATGGCTCCCCAAACCATCACTGACTGTGGAAACTTCACACTGGACCACAAGCAACTTGGATTGATGCCTCTCCACTCTTCCTCCAGGCTATGGGACCTTGATTTCCAAATGAAATGCAAAATTGACTGTCATCTGAAAACAGGACTTTGGACCACTGAGCAACAGACCAGTACTTTTTCTCCTTAGCCCAGGTGAGATGCTTCTGACGTTGTCTCTGGGTCATGAGTGGCTTGACACAAAGAATGGGACAGTTGTAGCCCATGTCCTGGATACGTCTGTGTGTGGTGGCTCTTGAAGCACTGACTCCAGGCGCAGTCCACTCCTTGTGAATTTCCCCCAGATTCTTGAATGGTCCTTTCTTGACAATCCTTTCAAGGTTGCGGATATCCCTGTTGCTTGTGCACCTTTTTCTACCACACTTTTTCCTTCGTGCCAACTTTCCATTAATATGCTTGGATACAACACTCTGTGAACAGCCAGCTTCTTTAGCAATGTCCTTTTGTGGCTTACCCTCCATGTGGAGGGTGTGAATGACTGTCATCTGGACAACTGTCAAGAAAGCAGTCTTCCCCATGATTGTGTAGCCTACTGAAGCAGACTGTTGGACCATTTAAAGGCTTAGGAAACCTTTGCAGGTATTTGTGTTGATTAGCTGGGCAGTGCAGCATGGAAAAAAAACTATTTATTAATGATCCAATGTTCCCAATAAGGTAACATTGGGTACCCATATCATCTTTTGATGTTTCACTTAAAATATACTGTGATATTTAAGTGATTTAAGAGGTTATGAGCTATTCTTAGGTTGGTTATATTTCTGTACTATGTTTTTCTCTAAGTTGTCATTTTCAGCTGACTCTAAATATAGCAAATGATCAGGGATTCCTATTAGTAATAATACTGAATACTAAAAAGAATACAAAAAAGTTCTCCTAGGTCTAAATTTACCCACAGTCTCACATACATACTCTAATAATATATTCAACTGTTAATGATGAGCCTTTGAGTCAAAGCAGTGTAAAATAAGTAATATAGGAAAATAAATTTCTAGGCAGTGGAGGAGCAAATTTCTATAGATAATGAACTGGAAGCCGGTGGAAACCATGACAGCAAAAGATGAGTCATTTATTGAAAAGAATTAGCGTAAAACTATATAGACGTTTTTAATCCATGTGCAGAAACTCAAATTGATAAAATAAAAAAATAATCAGTGCACATGGCAGATAGAAGATTTTCTCCAACTGATTTAATGAAGCATTATCATAATTAACCCTAGAGGTGTATCATAGCGAATAGATGTGGTCAACAATCCCTACAATAGCCTAGCCCCCACTAAGTGATTCCCTACAATAGCTAAATAGCACAATTAATGTGGATAAGTCAGATGAGGCTCTATTCACATCTGCTTTGTGGTTCCTGTTTATATCGGAAATCACAACGCTATGATGGATCTATTGCCCAACAGACCCCATTGACCGATAAAAGGGTCTGTTGCATACGGCTGAGGTGTCCATCGTTTTAAAGGAAAAAGTAGTGCTGCATGTAACCATCAAAATCTTTATAGGGGTCATAACCGTTTATACAGAGCACCAAATTCCTTACTGCTCTCCACACAGCCATACGTACATGATAAAATTAATACTGCCTACAGCTGCCACTAGGGAGAGCTAATTTCTTCCGAATTTATATTACTCCCATTAAAATCAATAGGAGTCGTATAAATACATGAGCAGTAAGCCCCCAATTAACACAGACAATATTGCTTTCTTAAAGGGGTTGTCCAGTTTAGAAAACTCATTTTCATATTCCCTATTAGGGAATTCTGAGTTATCGGAGGGGGGTCCCTTGTTCAGGATCCTCATCTCTTGGCCAGAGCGGAAAGCAGTTTAAAAGAGTGCCGGTGATTCATACATCATTTTTCTACTTTGACATTTAGTAAAAGTTATATTTCGTATTGAGCCTTGGTTGGTGAAGCAGCTACAAAGAGCATCTCTCTGGAGGACCTGTTCTGCCCTACATACAACCCATTGATTTAAATCGGCATTGTGAAATACTTCATTTCGGTGGTGGTGGTGGTGTTACATGGAAATTGAACACTTGCTGCCAGATTTGCTGACTACAGCTGATTGCTAGGGGTTCCACAGAGGCACATAATCCACATAGGAGCTGTATGCACAAAACGGTAGGCTATATCCTACAACTTTATTATTTTCAGACTATAAGGTCCACGTGAGCGAGGAAGAACAAATAATGGCAGCTCGGATTATTTAATGTAGTTTTAATTTCTACCAGCAAATTATGTTTTGTTGTATTATTTTGCCCATGTATTTGTATCTGACTGTGTTAACATTTAATTGCACCGGCTTAAATGCTTGACTTTATTACTAAAAAACCTTGAGTACATTACTATGGACAAGACTAAGACACCTACCTGTAAACCAGAATAATATACAATGCACTGAATGCCTGACTACAATGCAGTGTTAAGGTCACCATAGACCAAAGATTAATGGTTGGCGATAGAATGATCAGGGCATCTACGGTTAGGTAATTATTACCAAACAATCTAAATGTTTTCTATCAGTTGTAACATATACTGGGAAAACTTAAAATATATTCTTCATTAACATTGGTAGTAATGGCAACTGGTAATAGCATGTGCACAGAATATGCCATAAATATCTAATTGGTGGGAGTCCCACCTGTAGGACCCCCACCTATTGGGAAAATGGAGGTATCCTGCAAGCAAATGTGGCCAGTACAGCTGCATATAGGAGAAGACTTAGTTGAGAGATAGCCTCACACAGTAACTATAGGGGTCGCAGCGGTCGCAATTGCGACCGGGCCCCAAAGCCAGGGGGCCCGCGGCCCCTCTAACCACATCAGTTAATAGTTACTATAGTAACTGGGGCCTATGTAATAAACGACACCGGCCCCTGTTACTATAGTAACTGACAGTACTTACCCTCCTCGTTCTGGAGCGCAGCGGAGGTCCGCGCACAACATCCTGACCCTGGATGGAGTCAGGACCACCGCTGCGGCCGAAGAGGAGGGTAAGTTTAATATCACTGTCTGCTGGAGCTGATTGGCTAGAGTACCGGGAGTCGGATCCCGACCTATCAGCTCTTTTGAAGGGGCCACAGTGCTCATACGAGCGCACTTCCCCTTCATTCTTGTCACTTGCTCACACTGTGAATCACCGACACGTCTATGTGAGCAAGTAAGGGAAATTAAGGGGAAGCAGAGCTGCACCCCCTTCAAAACAGATGATTGGTGGGGGTCCCGGGCGTTGGACCTCGACCAATCAGCTATTGATGGCCAATCCCGAGGTTAGGCAATCAATGTTTAGCGATTGGACAACCCCTTTAAGCCTACCATGTGGTAGGCTTAGATACAGGGTCCATGAGGCAGGATGACACAATGTGTGATTCTGTCTTCTGGGCTCTGTATCTAAGCCAACCACATGGTAGGCTTAGATACATGGCCCATGTGTGATCCTGTCTGATGGGCCCTGTATCTAAGCCTACCACACGGTAGGCTTAGATACAGGGTCTTAGCAGACAGTAATCTTATACTGTATAAGATTACTGTCTGCTGGGGCTCTGTATCTAAGCATCTTACCATAACCACATGGTAAGCTTAGATACATAGCCCATGTGTGATCCTATCTGATGGGCCCTGTATTTAAGCCTACCACATGGTAGGCTTAGATACAAGGCTCCAACAGACAGTAATCTTTTCTGTATAAGATTATTGTCCGCTGGACTCTGTATCTAAGTCTACCTTGTGGTAGGCTTAGATACAGTGTCCAACAGACAGTATCACACATGCACATGGGCCCTGTATCTAGGCCTACCACGTTTTACTAATGTTTTTTTTTGTGTTTGCGTTTTTTTACAGGTTCAGTTGGTGGACTACGTCAGATTTGAGGACTACTATTTCGATGACGGCTTTTTTTATTATCAATAAAATGGTTATCGAGGGTTGTGTGTTTTTTTTTAATCTCAATAAAATATACACTACCGTTCAAAAGTTTAGGGTCACTTAGGTGTATAGGTGTATAGAGGCCCATTTCCAGCAAACATCACTCCAGTGTTCTAATGGTACATTGTGTTTGCTAACTGTGTTAGAAGGCTAATGGATGATTAGAAAACACTTGAAAACCCTTGTGCAATTATGTTAGCACCGCTGTAAACAGTTTTGCTGTTTAGAGGAGCTATAAAACTGAACTTCCTTTGAGCTAGTTGAGAATCTGGAGCATTACATTTGTGGGTTCGATTAATCTCTCAAAATGGCTAGAAAAAGAGAGCTTTCATGTGAAACTCGACAGTCTATTCTTGTTCTTAGAAATTAAGGCTATTCCATGCGAGAAATTGCCAAGAAACTGAAGATTTCCTACAACGGTGTGTACTACTCCCTTCAGAGGACAGAACAAACAGGCTCTAACCAGAGTAGAAAGAGAAGTGGGAGGCCCGCTGCACAACTGAGCAACAAGACAAGTACATTAGAGTCTCTAGTTTGAGAAATAGACGCCTCACAGGTCCTCAACTGGCAGCTTCATTAAATAGTACCCGCAAAACGCCAGTGTCAACATCTACAGTGAAGAGGCGACTCCGGGATGCTGGCATTCAGGGCAGAGTGGCAAAGAAAAAGCCATATCTGAGACTGGCTAATAAAAGGAAAAGATTAATATGGGCAAAAGCACACAGACATTGGACAGAGGAAGATTGGAAAAAAGTGTTATGGACAGACGAATCGAAGTTTGAAGTGTTTGGATCACACAGAAAAACATTTGTGAGATGCAGAACTGAAAAGACGCTGGAAGAGGGCCTGACGCCATCTGTCAAGCATGGTGGAGGTAATGTGATGGTCTGGGGTTGCTCTGGTGCTGGTAAAGTGGGAGATTTGTACAAGGTAAAAGGGATTTTGAATAAGGAAGGCTATCACTCCATTTTGAAACGCCATGCCATACCCTGTGGACAGCGCTTGATTGGAGCCAATTTCATCCTACAACAGGACAATGACCCAAAGCACACCTCCAAATTATGCAAGAACTATTTAGGGAAGAAGCAGGCAGCTGGTATTTTATCTGTAATGGAGTGGCCAGCGCAGTCACCAGATCTCAACCCCATAGAGCTGTTGTGGGAGCAGCTTGACCATATGGTACGCAAGAAGTGCCCATCAAGCCAATCCAACTTGTGGGAGGGCCTTCTGGAAGCATGGGGTGAAATTTCTCCCGATTACCTCAGCAAATTAACAGCTAGAATGCCAAAAGTCTGCAATGCTGTAATTGCTGCAAATGGAGCATTCTTTGATGAAAGCAAAGTTTGAAGGAGAAAATTATTATTTCAAATAAAAATAATTATTTCTAACCTTGTCAATGTCTTGACTATATTTTCTAGTCATTTTGCAACTCATTTGATAAATATAATCGTGAGTTTTCATGGAAAACACAAAATTGTCTGGGTGACCCGAAACTTTTGAACGGTAGTGTATTTCTATGTATTTTCTTTTAACTTTATATCTACCTCCTTAGTAATGACCGCTGGCTGATTGACAGCATCCATTACTAAGGCGGGGCTTAGAGTTAGCCGAGTCAGAGGCCAACTCTAACCTGCATTATTACCCCGTTACCCACCGCCACCAGGGGTGCCAGGTAGAGCCGAGTATGATCCAGTACCTGACCATCTGTAGTGATGGTCAGGCACTGGGGTGGCCGCAGGCTAGTATTATTAGGATGGGAAAGGCCAGAAACAGTGGCCCTTCCCATCCTGGTAATGCTAGGCTCCTGCTGCTATGTTGTATCTGGCTGATTATGAAAAATGGGGGGGGCTCCACGTCATTTAAAAAATAAATAAATAAATATTTGGAAAGAACGATGTGGTGTCCCCCTACCCATTTTTTATAACCAGTCAGATACAATACAGCAGCAACAGGCTAGTATTACCACGGTGGGAAGGGCCACTGTATCACGTTGGGTGCGTGGACCCACTGGGTCATACCGCCTTCACGGTATGGCAGCTGGCCAACAGGACACAGGTCAAAGTCTATAGTTCAAATAGGTGTACCTGTGGCAACTTCGGACAGCAGCAAGACAGGCTCGGATGAGACTTTGGCAGCAGGTAGACACCAGGCTTGGTGTAACAGAACAGGCGTAGTACTTAGCGCAGCACGACTCCAACTCTATACGGCACTTGGTTCTGGATAACACGTGACACAGGAAGCAGGAACGGGAACACTAGGAACTAGGAACCACTAAGGGACCATTTGCAGAGACAAACATAGGTAAACTACAACAACGCTCATCCAATGCAGGAAGGGGCTGGGCCCCTCTTATAGTTCAGGTTGCTCATGGGCTAATTTGGTCTTTAATTCAGGTTCGCGCGCACAAGCGGGCACGAGCACCCTACGGGACACAGCAGAGTGAAGCGGAAGTGAGCGATGGCGTCTCCTGAGGAGGAGATGGGAACCAGTGCTCACTGATCAAAGGCTGTGGCCGTCAGGAGGTAAGTAAACCTGGCGGCCTGCGGCCATGGGCATTATACACTGCATCTGGCCGTTCTTAGCCTAATAATATTAGCCTGCGGCCGCCCCAGTGACCGGCCATCACTACAGATGGTCTGGTACTCGATCATATCCGGCTCTTCCCGGTACCCCTGGTAGCGGTTGGTACAGGGGTAATAATGGGGGGTTAGTGTTAACCTTTTTACTGGCTAACATTAAGCCCCGCCTTAGTAATGGACGCTGTCAATCAGCCAGCGGCCATTACTAAGACGGTAGTAATAACGTTTAAAAAAATACAAGGACATAGAAAAAATATTTTATTGAAATAAAAAACTATGTCATCAAAGTAGTCCTCGAATTCGACGTAGTCCAACAACCGAACCTGTAAAAAAACACAAACACAAAAATTATTTGTAACATAAAAAAGCAAAGCAATTATTATTCTTACCTTTCCTAGTCCAGGGCTGGACCCGCAATGTCAGCGAGCTGGGTTCTATATCTAAGCCCATCATGTGTGATACTGTCTGCTGAGTAACTGTATCTAATCCTATCATGTGTGATACTGTCTGCTGAGCCACTGTATCTAATCCTATCCATAGCTATGGGGTCGTAGTGCTATAGATATGCTGTCTCATATATATATACACGCACACACATATAGATACACATATACACACACTACATACACGCACAAATTTTTTTTTTATTTGGGGGGGGGGGTATATATATTGGGACTATTTCCCCTTGCGTTTTAAGACCTTAGTGACGCCCCTGGATGCTAGTGCTGCATTCTTGGGTCACGTAGGAGACCCAGCGATGCAGCTGAAAGCTGTGGGCCGTTGGCCATGAGAAGTTTGGGGGGGCCCAAGAAGAACTTTTGCATCGGGGCCCATGAGCCTTTAGCTACGCCCCTGGCCTCCCATGTTAAAAGCTGTCTCCATTGAAGTCCTACATATGTTATGTAAAAAGGACATGGCTTCACCATTAAGTGGCCTACTATATGCCAGCCACCTTAGCTTGCTAATTGGTGTGGGTCCAAGAGATTAGTATATGGATATGCCATCAATTTGTGAAGTTGGAATTTTCCTTTATGTCACATAGTTAGAGAACGGGTCGTGTGGTCCTTATCCAACTTTTGATGGCTGTCTAGTGGTCCTCTGCTGTTCAGCTCTTTTGAAGATATTGGAACCTGTCATTACATTTAGTAATCAGTTCTTATGAGTGACCAAGTGGGCAATGCTTTGGTAATGTAAGGGTTTATACATTAAGGTCTCCTTCATTTGAGTTTAGAGTCATTGCAGGTTGATGATACTTTGTATACCAATTTTGAACATCTTCTTCCACTCCTGCTTCTCTCATTATATATTCAGGTTAAAGGTTCACTATCATTTATATATTTTTAATCAAAATCAAACTCTTTATTAGCAGAATAATAACTTCATAATATAGTATAGTAACAAGTTCTGCCTCCGTATCTATTTTATCCCTCTTTCTAAGGGCGGATTCACACGAACGTGATTTGCGTCCGTGCAGCCTGCATGGTTTTCACGCGGGTTGCACGGACCTATGCAAGTCTATGGGCCAGTGCAGACTGTCCGTGAGTTTTGCACAGCGTGAGTCCGCTGCGTAAAACTCGCGACATGTTCTATGTTTCTGCGTTTTTCGCGCATCACGCACCCATTGAAGTCAATGAGTGCGTGAAAATCACGCATGCCCCACGGAAGCACTTCCGTGGGACAAGCGTTATTCGCGCAACAGCAGTAAAAGAATGAATGTAAACAGAAAAGCACCTCGTGCTTTTCTGTTTACAAACATCCAAACGGAGTGTCATAATGATGGCGGCTGCGTGAAAATCACGCAGCCGCGCATCATACGGGGCTGCGACACGGAGCTGTTAAGTGCCCTTTGCGCACGCAAATGCCGCATTTTTTGCGTGCGCAAAACGCACACGCTCGTGTGAATCTGGCCTAACTTCCGTTGTTAAGTGGCATTATCCCAGTAAAAAAAAAATCTGATGCGCATTGTCATGTCATGTTTACCTAACTCAATTTATGTATATACACTTTTCTTCCTGTCCTCCTATGCGTGCACGCTCCCGTTGGCCTCCCAAACCACTCTCTGCTTGTACAGACAGTACATCGGCTATTTTATAACTTAGATGTGATAGTTTACAGCTGGATCCTGTGTGTCAGAGACACCTAGGACCCACAGTCACTTGAACGCGTCAGTGCCGCTGACCTGACGGTTTAAGGTCTCAGCGCTAAATACATCTGCTCTGTATATAGGATACAAGGCAGCTGTATCTCAAAAAGTAAAAATTATTTTTAATAAAAAGTATTTAGAAAGTTGCACAAAACACACTGATAGATAATTATATATACATATATTTAAAAAAAACACGAAAGGTGTACATAGCCTTTAAAGGTTGATTCACAGAAGAAAGAAGCAGCATGTTGTCCACTAGGTGTCCACTTCATTTTACCTCTTTCTATTTTACACACATACTTTTTAGCACAGAAAGCAGTTGAAGCAGAGGATAACTACTTTTTGTAGATTGAATGTCACCCTCAGATATATAATAGGTGATGCTTAGACAAAGTACATAAAAATTTAAGAAAGTCTACCAAAAATATTTTAAACACTTCATTGAAATGATGTTACCTATTATCTCATGCTACTACTTTGTGTAGCAAGGCAATAAGGCTCAACATGAATGAGTCCATGCCAATATCGGCCTTGTAGCTACATGCAGTGGTCCTGAGAGCCACAGATGTCCCATGAGCCACTGGTTGGAGAACACTGACATAAAGTATATTTGAGATCAGACTTATTGGAGGGAATTTATTCACCTTTCTACACCAGTTTTCTGGCATAGAAAAGTCCCAGAAAGTTGAAAATTGCGAGTTTTTGGCATATTCCGCCATTTTGGAAAAAGAGGCATGAATTACCAAAACTGCAAAAATTATAGCAGAAATCTACGCCAACTTCTAGCTGGCATAGATTTTACTTCGATTTTTCGTTCCCCCGATCAGACTGCACCCTCCTTCCCCATCAGTCAATAAAATATATATATATATACATATATGTATGCTCACACTTCACTGCTCCTTTTTGCTTCTCCTCTCCGGATCCTCTCATCATGTTGCATCTCATAAAACGTTATGCTAAAGTTGAGCCGCGTCAGGACATTGTATGTGACGCAGCACTCAGGACACTCGGCGTCAGGACCTTGTATGTGACGCAGCACTCAGGACACTCACCGTCAGGACCTTGTATGTGACGCAGCACTCAGGACACTCACCGCCAGGACCTTGTATGTGATGCAGCACTCAGGACATTTACCGTCAGGACCTTGTATGTGACGCAGCACTCAGGACACTCGGCGTCAGGACCTTGTATGTGATGCAGCACTCAGGACACTCACCGTCAGGACCTTGTATGTGACGCAGCACTCAGGACACTCGGCGTCAGGACCTTGTATGTGACGCAGCACTCAGGACACTCAGCGTCAGGACCTTGTATGTGACGCAGCACTCAGGACACTCGGCGTCAGGACCTTGTATGTAATGCAGCACTAAGGACACTCGGCATCAGGACCTTGTATGTGACGCAGCACTCAGGACACTCGGCGTCAGGACCTTGTATGTGATGCAGCACTCAGGACACTCGGCATCAGGACCTTGTAAGTGACGCAGCACTCAGGACACTCGGCATCAGGACCTTGCTTGAGCACCGGCATGCTGAGGGAGCCTGAGGGGACCCAGTTGGGAGAAATGATGAGAAGTGGTGAGGTGAGTATAATTGTTTTACTTTATGTCAGATGTCATCAAACTATGAAATGCCCTTACCCAAGATATAGTAATGGCAGACACTATGTCTGCAATTAAAAATGGGTTGGATGTTTATTTACTGACGAATGGCATTGAGGGTTATAACTAATCTAGCAATAAAAACGTTTAATTGAGTGAGACAGGTTGAACTTGATGGACCTGTGTCTTATTTCAACCTACTTAATTACGTAGGGGGAATGGATGGCGCAGGGTCAGCGGAAAGTGCAACAGATTAGAGGTGTGCGTCTCTTAATAAATCTGTCGCATCTTACTCCAGCGGAGCAGAAAACTAAGACTCACGTATGAAACGCCAGTCCTATTAAATCTGCCCCATGGAGTTTTACCTGGACTAATGCAAACTAACCCACTGCATATAGAAGCATCGATGACTGGTTGGCAATAGCCTTGCATCATCTACAGGAAAGAAAATTTGTAGTTGTCACTCACTGTATTACTCGATTGATTTTGTGCAATTGCCCTGGTACATTCTGCCTGATCTTTTATTACTCAGGAAAGAGACAGCAGTGGTATCAGACATGATTACAAGTGAGAATTCACATGGGAAACTATGGTCTTCACTGGAGTTTTTGTAGTTATTTTCCCTTTTTCTAGCCAGTACAGCAATATTACAATAATATGGTCACTAAGGTAGTATATATATATATATTTATATGTCCGTTGCAGTGACAATAGTGGAGACTCTAAAAAAAATTCATAAGACTGATTGTGCTGTCATATTGTAGAAATTGCTACAAAATAAAGAACACAAGCCGTCATACTAGAGAAAAACAACCAATCCGTACATACTATAATCTCCTATGAAATAATCCTTTAAATAATTAAGTACATGAATAATCTGTAAACAATTAAGAACTATATTTTCTCTTGTTGGTTGTGCTTGGTTTAACATTTTTGAGTCTCTGACTCCATCTGCTGATATTCTGTATTATGACAGTGATAAAACATCACATTATAGGCTGCTTAGCCGATACAAGGCCATATGCTTTTAAACTATCAGAATTAATGAAAAAACTGAAACAAAAACTGCATCATGTGCCATCAGCTTTTATATATCTGTTGTGAAGAAGTTGTACAGTATAATCATTGTCCTCTGTTGTCATTACTTGTCCTGTTCAACTTAAAGGGGGTTTCCAAGATTAGGGTAGATTTTGGAAAACCCCTTTACTTTACAGGACATCGGAAGACACAAATATTTTCACTATACTTAAAGTCTTGAAAAAGAGTCTTTCAGGTTCTGCGGCTAGCTATGGATCGGCACCACTGCCATTCCTTCAGACAGTGATGTCATGTCCATTGAGCCATCAAGTCACATGACCATAACAGCCAATCATGGCATGGCTCTGTGGATGTAGCATCACAGGACCATGCCATTATTGGCTGTTATGATCATGTGACTCAAAGGACATGACATCACTGGCCGGAGGAGAAGCTGTGTATAGTGAGCTGCAATGCTGGAAACAGTCTTATTGAAAATATTTGTGTTTTACAACATCCTGTAAAATAAAGGGTTTTTTGGAAATCTACCCGGATCTTGGAAAACCCCTCTAGGCCTTCATACACACAATTTTTTTTCCTGCATTTTAAAACGTATGTAAAAAAAGGGCAGCCATTTTTAACTGAGATTTTTACATTCGTTTTTTGTGGCGTTTTTTATTTAATCTTTTTGTGCAGGTGTGCTTCCTGGCGTTTTTAAAGTCCAATAAAGAAGCCTATGGAGAAAACGTCAGAAAGAGTGACATACCTAGCGCATGCTGCATTTTGAAAAATATTTATGGCTTAAGAATAGGGAATAAATATTACAGTTGTGGAAAACCCCTGTAAAGGAGCATTAAACCTAGGAATGAATGATACAAAAAAATAGAAGAAATATTTTCCCCTACTGTATATCATTCTGCAGGATTTTCTATGTGTTCCTGAAACAAGCAGTCTTGTAGAAATCCTGCAAAGAACATAGGGGTTGCGTCTCCTGCTGATCTGTTCTATTTTCAGCTGATGAATGGCTGAGGGGTGAAGCATAGCAAGGGGTGGGGCTAAACAATCATTTTGTCCTACTGCAGACAGGGCAGAGTCCGGAGGCTCCTCTGCAGCCAGTTGTCTAACAGCTAGACACAGGATTGTGAGGTGAAGAAGGAGAGAGGAAATGGCTGATTTCTTGGACACAGATTTCTTTATATATTTTTTAGTTTTAATTGTAAGATGAGACAAATGTGTTCAAAGGAAAGGAGGAAATTAAATTACAAAGGTAATTTTAACTAAATTAATTTATTTCAGTAATAATAATAAAAAAAAATTATCCTAAAGGCTTACATAGCCTTGAACGACTAGAATTTTTAATTTTTTATTTTTGCTTCCCGACATTCCTGTGGTGATAATGCTTTTATTTTAACATTGAGACAGATGTATGTTGTTTTTTTCGTTGCAGTACGAGTTGTCTTTATATGCTTACAATATTCGTGTGATTCCTCAATTGTTTCTTGTGCTTAGTTTTTAAAGCGATCACCGTGCAATTAAAATGACATGTTAACTTTATTCTGTGGGTCAATACAATTATGGTGATATGAAATTTATATATTTTTTTTTATATTTTACTACTTTTACAAGGGTAAAACAAACTGTAAAAATAAAATGAATGTTGTGTTGCCAAATTCCGAGAGCCATAACTTTTTCATTTTTCTGTCAAATAAGCGCTTTGAGGGAATACTTTTTGCAAGACGAGCTGTAGTTTTTAATGGTACCATTTTGGGGTACATGCAAGTTTTTGATCACTTTTTATTAAATTTTTCGTGGGAGATGAGGTGATCAAAAAACAGCAATTCTGGCGTTTTATTTTTTGATGGCGTTTACTGCGCATTTTTTATAATGTTATATTGTAATATTTAAAACTTTTAAGGACATGACAATACTAATTATGTTTTTATTATTTTGTTTTTTTACAATGCTTCAGGGGGGAATGGGAAAAGTAAGTTTTTTTAACTTTTAACATTTTGTTTTGTACATCCAAAAACTTTTTATTAAACTGATTTTTACTGTTCTTATTAGTCCCCTTAGGACAGGGGTGTCAAACTCATTTTCACCGAGTGCCACATCAGCCTTATGGTTGCCTTCAAAGGGCCGATTGTAATTGTATTGTAAGGGTATGTTCACACGAGGTCATTACGTCCGTAATTGACGGACGTATTTCGGCCGCAAGTACCGGACCGAACACAGTGCAGGGAGCCGGGCTCCTAGCATCATAGTTATGTACGACGCTAGGAGTCCCTGCCTCTCTGCAGGACAACTTTCCCGTACTGAAAACATGATTACAGTACGGGACAGTTGTCCGGCAGCGAGGCAGGGACTCCTAGCGTCATACATAAGTATGATGCTAGGAGCCCGGCTCGGTGCACTGTGTTCGGTCCGGTACTTGCGGCCGAAATACGTCCGTCAATTACGGACGTAATGACTTCATACCCTTAGACTGTATAAATGTATAAATGTAACAGCTCGCTTAACTGTTAAGGAGTAGTTACATTTATACAGTCTCAGGGTATGTGCACACACACTAATTACGTCTGTAATTGACGGACGTATTTCGGCCGCAAGTAGTGGACCGAACTCAGTGCAGGGAGCCGGGCTCCTAGCATCATACATATGTACGATGCTAGGAGTCCCTGCCTCTCCGTGGAACTACTGTCCTGTACTGAAAACATGATTACAGTACGGGACAGTTGTCCTGCAGAGAGGCAGGGACTCCTAGCATCGTATATAACTATGATGCTAGGAGCCCGGCTCCCTGCACTGTGTTCGGTCCGGTACTTGCGGCCGAAATACGTCCGTAAATTACGGACGTAATTAGTGTGTGTGCACATACCTTCACAATTCCAATCAGCCCTTTGAAGACAACCATAAGGCCAAAACATATTGTTAAATAACCTGAGACACCATATCACACACACATTATATATATATATATATATATATATATATATATATATACACACACAAAAATTTCATATATATATATATATATATATATATATATATAGCTCCATCTGTCAAACACCTTAGAAGCCGCGGTCGCTATTGCCCGCGGCATCTAAGGGGTTAAACTGCCTGAATCGGTGTCCTCTTCAATTCTGGCATTTGCGGCAGGAGCCTGGCAGTGTATAACAGCTGTGTTCCTGCCGCTGATCTCATGGGTACAATGGCAGTACCCACGAGTGACAGATATATCCGTCACAATGGAACTAGCACCCGCTTGTGATGGATATATCAGTCGCTAGTCGTTAAAGGGGTAATGTGTAATGTGCCTTTAACATGTTTTCTTTTGTCAGAGCAGAGTTAGTATTTAACCTTTTAGTGACCAGCCTATTGTGGGCCTGTGGCGAAACCGGGTCAGTGGGGGTCGGTTTACGCCAAGAGAATGTGGGCGATAGATTCAGGCGACACAGATTAACAGGGAACAAGCCACAGTGGCGCGTTTATTAACAGGGACAGACACACACAGAACCAATGCATCGCTGCTTCTCCCCTCTGGGCTGGATGGGACAGGCTACCTCACTATGGGGTCTCTCCACTGTACCTTTCATCCTTTGGGGTGTCTCCAGATCCTCCTTAGTTAGATGGTGACTCCAGCACTTGTCCTCTATTACTGTCCCTAGGTCAGGTACCATCTCTGAGGTAGACAGCCCCTGCCTGCAGCTCACACTGCTATCTCATCCTCTCCTGGGCTGCAACTAACTGAGAACTCATCCAGCTCCACTATATCCCTCACTCACCCCTCCCTTTTTCTTATTTACATTAGACAATTTCCCGCTCTCAGCCTGTGACTCATTCTCCTTCAGTATAAGATTAACCCTAGAGGGGGAGGACAGTGAAGCAGCACTGAATACAATACAATACAAATCAACTGGTTATCAAACATAACGTAATGCAGTTTGAGGGGACATATCCCCATCTAGCACCGGGCGCCATCTAAGCTATGGCACCCGGATGGCGGGAGTGCGACGGTTTGCGGCAGGCTTAACCTGTATTTGGGTACAATGCCTGTAACTGTCACCCGTTCCGCCACAGACCTCCCCCAGCTTAGATCCAGAACCAGTCCTGCTGACCCTCTGTCGAGTCAGTGATGAGATCTGGGCCCGGTGCTGTCAGTCTCCGCCCATCAGTGTCCTGCTGCCGAGAGAGTCCATCAGCATTCCCGTGGTCCCGGCCCTTTTTATGAGAGATGGTAAAGTTATAGGATTGTAAGGCCAGGCTCCACCGTAGTAAACGCCCATTGTCCCCGGCGGTTCGGTTCAACCAACTGAGAGGACTGTGGTCTGTGACTATTGTGAACTCCCTCCCATAAACGTAGGGCTGGAGCTTCTTTAGAGCCCACACGACAGCCAGGCACTCCTTCTCAATGGTTGCGTATGCCCTCTCTCGGTCCAGCAACTTCCGGGAGAGGTACGCGACCGGGTGTTCGTGGCCCGCCTGGTCCACTTGGCTCAGTACCGCTCCCAGCCCGACGTCTGAGGCATCGGTTTGGACTATGAACCGCCGGTGGAAGTCAGGGGCAGCCAGGACAGGGGAGGTGGAGAGGGCAGTCTTAAGGCTCCCGAAGGCCACCTCACAGTCAGGGGACCAGGGCATCAGTCGACTGAACCTTTTGGACGTCAAGTTGGTCAAGGGCTTGGCCAGGGTACTATACTGCGGGATGAATTTTCGGTAGTACCCTGTGACTCCCAGAAAGGCCCTAACCTGCTTCTGGTTGGCCGGCCGGGGCCAATGGAGAATGGCCTCCACCTTGGCCGGCTCGGGGCGGATCTGTCCGCTGCCCACTCGGTGCCCCAGGTAGGCGACTTCTGCCATCCCCATCTGGCACTTGTCGGGGCGGATGGTGAGGCCGGCATACCGGATGCGCTCCAGGATCTGCGCCACGTGCCCCAAGAGTTCCTCCCAAGTCTCGCTAAAGATAGCGATATCGTCCAGGTAGGCCTGGGCAAACTCCTGACACCCCACGAGGATCCGGTCGACTACCCTCTGGAAGTTCGCGGGGGCGTTCTTCATCCCGAAGGGCATGCACGTAAATTCAAACAGGCCGAACGGGGTGATGAACGCCGAGCGCTCGTGGGCTTCCGTGCTCAGAGGAATCTGCCAGTAGCCCTTGCTGAGATCCAGAGAGGACACGAAGCGTGCCCCTCCCAGCCTATCGAGCAGCTCATCAATCCGGGGCATCGGATAGGCATCCGTAACGGTTACCTCGTTCAGCCGCCGGTAGTCTACACAGAACCTCGTGGTTTTGTCCTTCTTGGGGACCAACACAACGCCGGCGGCCCAAGGACTGTGAGATGGTACAATGACCCCCATCTCCAGCATTTCTTCTACTTCTTTTCTCATCGCGGTCAGCACTGAGGGAGCCACTCGGAACGCGGGCTGCCTCAGGGGTCGGGCTCCTCCAGTGTCGACCTCGTGAGCGACTAGGGAGGTACGTCCGGGGGACGCGGTGAACAGGGCCTCCTGGGCTGCTAACACCTCCCCCATCTCCCTACTCTGCAAGCGCGATAGCTGGACTTCAAGCTGCACATCTGCCAGCCCTGTCTGGCGTCGGGCCTCTGCCAGTAGGTCAGGGATGCGGTCCACGTCAGGGTTGTCCATGGGCGGGCAGCATATCGCGACCGCTCCTACCTCCCTTACCACATAGGCCTTGAGCCGGTTTATGTGGTAGTTCTGTACCGGCTTTTCTGCTTTGTCGTGGGCTACTAGGTAGTTTGTCGTCCCCTGTCGCCCCACTACAGTGTACGGTCCAGCCCAATTGGCCTGCAACTTGTTGCCTCGTACTGGCGCGAGGACCAGTACCTTCACCCCCAGCTCTCGGGGTCGGGCGCTACGGTTGTACTCGTCCCGTTGACGGCTTCGAGCTACTTCCAATCGCTGATGGGCCAAATCCATCAGCCATGCTAGGCGCTCCCGCATTTGGCTCACATAGTCTACTACCGGGATCTCCGGGCTTGCAAACTTCCCTTCCCAACCTTCCCGGAATAAGTCCAAGTGTCCCCGGACCCGCCTCGCGAACAGCAACTCGAATGGGGAGTGCCCGGTAGACTCCTGCGGCACCTCTCGATAGGCAAAGAGAAGCTGCTGCAAGGAGCGGTCCCAGTCTCTCCCCTCCGAGTGGACGTATCGGAGTAGCAACTGCTTGAGGGTACCGTTGAATCTTTCACACTGTCCGTTCGTTTCGGGGTGGTAGGCGGTGGTTCTTAGAGAACTCACCCCGTGCCGATTCCAGAAGTCCTGCATGAGTTCTCCCTGGAATTGAGATCCCTGGTCTGTGAGTACCTCACGCGGGAACCCCACCCGGCTGAAGATGTCCATGAGTCCCTGGGCGACGTGCTCGGCATCTATGGAGGACAGAGCCACTGCGTCCGGGTATCTGGTAGCAAAGTCTACCAGGGTTAGGATGTAACGCTTTCCCCCTCGGCTGGGGGGATTAGTGGGGCCAACCAGATCTATGGCCACCCACTGGAAGGGCTCTCGGATGAGGGGCAGCTGCTTGAGCGGCACCTTGAGCGGGGCCCCCGCCACCCGTTGGCAGACAGGGCACGAAGCTCGGTACCGCCGCACGTCCTCAGTCAGCCCTGGCCAAAAGAAAGCCTTTGAGAGCCGGGCCCTGGTGGACCTGGTCCCAGTGTGACCCGCCGCGGGTATATCGTGGGCCAGGGCTAACAGTCGTGCACGGTAGGCTTGGGGAACAAGCAGCTGTTTGGAGGCGGTCCAGGGCGACGCGGGCTTGGTCGGGGCTTCGACCCGGTACAACAGCCCATTGTCCCACTGGAACCCTGGCTGGGCCCCTCCACTGGGTGGTCGATCGGCCAGGCTACGGGCAGAGGACAGGGAAGGATCCGTATGCTGGGCCTCCCTAAAAGCGACCCTATCCACATCCCCCAGGTCTGTCGTGGGGTTCGTCAGGTCGGTCAGTTGTGAGGCGTCAGGGGCTTGGGTACTTCCCACCGGCGGTTCGGGGGGCGTGGCTTCCGGGAGAGGAGCCTCGGTGGTTACACGGGTCGGTGGTGGAGGCCGGTAAAGGTTCTCCTGGGCTTGGCTGCGGGTCACGGCCCCAGCGAACTGACTTGTGAGACCGTTCCCAAGGTCGTTCCCCAATAAGACATCGGCGGGGAGATCCAGCATGAGCCCGACTTCGACCTCCCCTTTTCCGGGGCCCCAGTCCAGGTAGACTCTGGCGCGGGGAATGGACCGCTGCTGTCCGTCCGCCAGGGCAATCCGGGCTAATCGCTTGGGAAGAACCTTAGACTGGGGAACCAGGTCCGCTCTTACCAGGGTGAGGGATGCCCCCGAGTCACGGAGTCCTTGGACGGTGCGGCGTCCCAGCACCACGGGCTGTCGGTGGCCCTGCATGTTGGCAGGGACCTGGTTCGTCACGAGGCTCGCAAGCTCTACGTGGTAGACCACCTCCTCCACCTCTGGTGCATCTTGGAGGTGGTCACACTCATCGGGGTCGCCCGCCTCCGGGCAAAAGGCGACCCGGGTTGGGGTTGGTCTGGGAAAGGGCACCATTGATTGGGCCAGGGGGCAGTCCCGTCGGAAGTGCCCCGGCTGGTGGCACCCATAACACTGGCGGGAGTCCGTAGGGCCGCGGACCCTTGGAGGGATCGGGGCGGCCGTAGGCTGCGGCTGGGGTCTCATCAAAGTTGGCCGGGGTGGTTCCGCTATTTTGGTAGGGGCTCGGAGCTCTCGACGTTGGTCCTGGCGCGGAAGGCTTCTCCACTGGGGTCGGTGGGCCAAGAACTCGTCGGCCAGGGTGGCGGCATCTTCAGGGGTGCTGGAGTGGCGGTCCGCGACCCAGGCACGAACGGGGACCACCATCCTGGAGAGGAGTTGCTCCAAAATGACGAGGTCCTCCAGGGCCTCCCGACTGAAGGCCTTCTTCCCCTCGGCCCACCTGGAGCAGCTTAAGCGGAGCTGGGCTGCCAGTTCCACATGGGTACCCTGGCCGGCGAGCGTCAAATTACGGAACCGCTCTCTGTAAGTCTCTGGTGTGATCGCATACCTCTTCAGCAGGGCGTCCCGGAGGCAACCGTAGTCCCGTCCGTCCTCTGGACCTAGGCTCCGGTAGACTTCAAGGGCCCTCCCTTGCAGGCTGGGCCCCACGTAGCGAGCCCATTCGGAGGTGGAGATGTCATGCACCTGTAGCTGTGTCACCAGCATGGTTAGGTGCGCATCGATATCCGTGGACGAAGGATCCAACTTGAGGAGGTCGTTGTATCGTAGTTGAGGTCTTCGGGGCCCGGCAGGGATTGAGGTTGTTGGTTCTGGGGGTGCCACTGCACAGGCCACGGCCCCAACGATGATCAGGCGCTCGACCTTGGAGCTTTGAGGCCCCAGAGCGGTTAGCAGATCCCCCATCCGCAGGGCCTGGGTGTCCAAGATGGCGCTACGGCCGGTTCCCTGGCGACTGGCCGGTTCTTCGGGGCAGAAGTCAACGTCACCCTCGGCCATCTCTCCCATCTCGGCCGGGTTCGCCAGGTCCCAGGCTTGGAGCTTCTCAATCAGCCGATCCTTGATGTCGCGGGACGAGAAGGCAATACGCCGGAACCGGCACAGCTCTTGGAGTGTAATTCGGAGGTAGCTAACATAGGGGACAGCCTCTGCTCCGCCGGGAGGATCCATAGAGTCAGGCTCCATGACTGGGGATTTAGGTGCCTGTGGTCCCCCTGTACTGCAGCACGTGTGGCAGTCCGCCCTTGAGGTCTGGCCGCGAAGCGCCGGATGGTACCAGGGTACCTATCCCCTGCCGCTTCCCCTAGAACGGGCTGAATCTATCCCACCGCTGCCACCAAATGTGGCGAAACCGGGTCAGTGGGGGTCGGTTTACGCCAAGAGAATGTGGGCGATAGATTCAGGCGACACAGATTAACAGGGGACAAGCCACAGCGGCGCGTTTATTAACAGGGACAGACACACACAGAACCAATGCATCGCTGCTTCTCCCCTCTGGGCTGGATGGGACAGGTTACCTCACTATGGGGTCTCTCCACTGTACCTTTCATCCTTTGGGGTGTCTCCAGATCCTCCTTAGTTAGATGGGACTCCAGCACTTGTCCTCTATTACTGTCCCTAGGTCAGGTACCATCTCTGAGGTAGACAGCCCCTGCCTGCAGCTCACACTGCTATCTCATCCTCTCCTGGGCTGCAACTAACTGAGAACTCATCCAGCTCCACTATATCCCTCACTCACCCCTCCCTTTTTCTTATTTGCATTAGACAATTTCCCGCTCTCTGCCTGTGACTCATTCTCCTTCAGTATAAGATTAACCCTAGAGGGGGAGGACAGTGAAGCAGCACTGAATACAATACAATACAAATCAACTGGTTATCAAAAATAACGTAATGCAGTTTGAGGGGACATATCCCCATCTAGCACCGGGCGCCATCTAAGCTATGGCACCCGGATGGCGGGAGTGCAGCAGTCTTAACCTGTATTTGGGTACAATGCCTGTAACCGTCACCCGTTCCGCCACAGGGCCTTAAAGGGGTTGTCCAGTCTCTAAAAATTGATGGCTTATCCTCAGGATAGGCCATCAATAGCTGATGGGTCGGGTTCGACTCCCAGGACCCCCGCCGATCAGCTGTTTTGAAGGGGGTGCAGCGCTCGTATGCTGCTATTCACAGTATTGCAGCCTTCTCCTATTCACTTCAATGGGAGAAGGCTGCAATACCTGTGAATCACCGCTACATAAGTGTCAACGATTCACAGTGATCAAGTAGGAATAAAGGGGAAGAAGCGTTCGTACGAGCTCTGCACCCCCTTCAAAACAGCTGATCAGTGGGGGTCCCGGGAGTCAGACCCCGACCCATCAGTTGTAAATGGCCTATCCTAAAGATAGGCCATCAGTTTTTAGGGACTGGACAACCCCTTTAATGTTGAAGCGTTTTTTTTCCATTTTTTGATCGTCACGTTTCAAGAGCCATAACTTTTTTTCCTGTAGACATAGATATAAAAAGGGCTTGTTTTTTACAGGACAAGTTGTATTTTTACATGGCACCATTTTGGGGTACATATCATTTTTTTATTAACTTTTATTAACTTTTTGGGGGGGAAGTAATAAAAAAAAATTACACAATTCTTTTTTGCATCTTAAATTCACAGTGTGGTATAAATAGCAAAACAACTTTATTCTGTGGGTGGACTATGGTGATACCAAATTTATATATTTTTTTATTTGTTACTCCTTTTGCACAATATAAACACTTTTTTTTATAAAAGTATTTGTTTTTGTGTCGCCATATTGTAAGAGCCATCATTTTTTTATTATTCCGCCGACTTAGCTGCATGAGGGCTTTTTTTCGTACCACTTTGGGGCACATACAACTTTCTTTTGTAAGGCAGGATGAACAGAAAACCGCAATTCTGGCAATGTTTTTTATTTAATTTTTTACGGCGTTCACCTTGCGGGTTAAATAACGTAATAGTTTAGTTTTATAGTTCAGGTTGTTACAGACCAGAACAATTTATGTGTAGCTTTTTTACATTTTTCTTTTTTTCGCTTTTTTATAATAAAGCATTTTGTAAGAAGAATAAGTGGGTTTTTCTTTTTTTTTTACTCGGGATCTTTCATTTATTTATTATATTATTAGTATTTTTTACTTTTTTTTAGTCCCACTAGGGGACTTCTCTATGCGATCGTTTTGTCGCTTTTATAATACACTGCAATATTTCTGTATTGCCGTGTATTAGGCCTTTCATTATAAAACTGACAGGCAGTTTTTATTAGGCCCTGCCTCTGACTTAGCTTAATAGGCATACACTGATGGTAGACCTGGGAACCTTTGTTAGGCCCCTAGCTGCAATTGAAACCATCGGTACTTCGCAATCGCGCCACTGGGGTCCGGATGAGGTGACAAAGGGACTTCCCTACCTCTGAAACCACTTGTAACCCCATACAAGGGGTTACTTGGCCGGGATCGGTGGTAACTCTGATTCTGGCCACTAGACTAGGAGCCCGGCTATCTCCAGACAGCCCGAAACCTTCTCTAGCCGGCACAGGGCAACCATGCCGGGCTTATGACATAGCACCATGAAAAGGTGGTGCTGTGGTATAAGTACCCTCAAAGTGTACCTGAAAAGATAAAAAACTTTTATATATGTGTTCTTTTTAAGACAATCAAAAACTTTTCAATATATTATATTTACCTTACTGCAAGCATTAGCCAGCTGTGCTGTAGTCTTCTTCCCCCTCTTCCTGCTTCTCTGTTACTGCTGCAGTCCCCGCTCGTTGTCATTTGGAATCCGTAGCCAGCAACATCAGACGCTGGCTGCGGATTCCATGAAGAAAAGTGGCTGAGGGGGAGGAACTCCATCGACGTGCGCGCTCCCGATTATCAGCCATCTGAAACAGAATAGCTGTCCCTGCTTGCCGATGTTTGCAGCTGTTTTTTCAAACTGTACTTCACTGCCGAAATCCCTGGGCAGAGCGCTAGTATAGGCTCTGCTCGGGACTCGGGACCTGGGAATCCTCCTGACGTCACTGCCCATACAGTTAGGTCCAGAATTATTTGGACAGTGATACAAGTTTTGGCATTTTAGCTGTTTACCAAAATATATTGAATATACAGTTATATAATCAATATGGGCTTAAAGAGGCTCTGTCACCAGATTTTGCAACCCCTATCTGCTATTGCAGCAGATCGGCGCTGCAATGTAGATTACAGTAACGTTTTTATTTTTAAAAAACGAGCATTTTTGGCCAAGTTATGACCATTTTCGTATTTATGTAAATGAGGCTTGCAAAAGTACAACTGGGCGTGTTGAAAAGTAAAAGTACAACTGGGCGTGTATTATGTGCGTACATCGGGGCGTGTTTACTACTTTTACTAGCTGGGCGCTCTGAAGAGAAGTATCATCCACTTCTCTTCAGAACGCCCAGCTTCTGGCAGTGCAGATCTGTGACGTCACTCACAGGTCCTGCATCATGTCGGCACCAGAGGCTACAGATGATTCTGCAGCAGCATCGGCGTTTGCAGGTAAGTCGATGTAGCTACTTACCTGCAAATGCTGATGCTGCTGCAGAATCATCTGTAGCCTCTGGTGCCGACACGATGCAGGACCTGTGAGTGACGTCACAGATCTGCACTGCCAGAAGCTGGGCGTTCTGAAGAGAAGTGGATGATACTTCTCATCAGAGCGCCCAGCTAGTAAAAGTAGTAAACACGCCCCGATGTACGCACATAATACACGCCCAGTTGTACTTTTACTTTTCAACACGCCCAGTTGTACTTTTGCAAGCCTCATTTACATAAATACGAGAATGGTCATAACTTGGCCAAAAATGCTTGTTTTTTAAAAATAAAAACGTTACTGTAATCTACATTGCAGCGCCTATCTGCTGCAATAGCAGATAGGGGTTGCACAATCTGGTGACAGAGCCTCTTTAAAGTACAGACTCTCAGCTTTCATTTGAGGGTATTCACATCCTAATTTGAGGAAGAGTTTAGGAATTACAGCTCTTTAATATGTAGCTGCCTCTTTTTCAAGGGACCAAAGGTAATTGGACAATTATCTCAAAAGCTATTTAATCGGCTGCATGGGCTATCCCCTCGTTAATCCATCATCAATGTAAGGTCTATGGCCGCGGCCCGTCGTTCTGACTTACCCCTCGATGACCGCGGCCATGGATATGTGAGTTCTCTTCAGCGTCGTCCCCCTTTGAGGCGCCGGCACTCACTTCCTGGTATCGAGACTGTCTCCTGGAGGGCGTGCGCGCCCGCACGTGCACGGTCTTAAAGGGCCAGTGCGCACATAATTGCAGGAAGTCTGCAATCAAGCCCAGAATGCTACTGGACTATAAAAAGGGCTCTGCCCTCTTGTTCTTTGCCTGAGTGTTGTTCGTTATCCAAAGTTTGTCTTGCAAATGGTCTCCTAGTGTCTTCCAGTTCCCAAGCGTTCCCAGTTCCTGTATCCTTTATCCCGTGCTATCCTGGTCAAGTGCCGTGCTGAGCTGTTGTCGTGTTGTGCTGTATTCCACGCCTGTTCTGCTACTCCACGCCTGACGTCTACCTGCTGACTGGTCCCAGCCGAGCCTGTCTTGCTACTGTCCGAGTTGCCACAGGTACCCTTTATGGACTATAGACTCTGTACTATAACTGTTTGGCCAGCTACCATGCCGCTACGTGGTACGGCCCAGTGGGTCCTCACCCCGCATCATGACAATCAATTAAGCAGGTAAAAGGTCTGGAGTTGATTCCAGGTGTGGTATTTGCATTTGGAAACTGTTGCTGTGAACCCACAACATGAGGTCAAACGAGCTCTCAATGCAAGTGAAACAGACCATCGTTAGGCTGAAAAAAATGGAGAAATCCATCAGAGACATAGCACAAATGTTAGGAGTGGCCAAATCAACAGTTTGGTACATTTTTATAGTAGTATGGAGAAGGCTTGGAACGGCTCATGATCCAAATCCCACAACATCCTTTGTAAAACATGGTGGAGGCAATGTGATGGCATGGGCATGCATGGCTGCTAAAGGCACTGGGTCACTAGTGTTTATTGATGATGTGACTGAAGACAGAAGCAGCCGGATCAATTCTGAAGTGTTCAAGGATATACTTTCTGCCCGGATTCAACCAAATGCAGCAAGGTTGATTGGACGTCATTTCACAGTACAGATGGACAATGACCCACAACATACTGCGAAAGCAACCCAGGAGATTTTTAAGGCAAAGAAGTGGAATATTTTGCAATGGCCAAGTCAATCACCAGATCTCAACCCGATCGAGCAAACATTTCACTTGCTTAAGAGAAAACTGAAGGCAAAACGACCCACAAACAAGCAACAACTGAAGACGGCTGCAGTAAAGGCCTGGCAAAGCATCACAAAGGAGGAAATCCAGCGTCTGGTGATGTCCATGGGTTCCAGAATTCAGGCAGTCATTGCCTGTAAAGGATTCTCTACAAAGTATAAAAAAAAAACATTTTATTTATGGTAATGTTAATTTGTGAAATTACTTTTGAGCCCCTGAAATGAGGAGGCTGTGTAGAAAAATGGTTGCAATTCCTAAACGTTTTTACAGGATATTTTTGTTCAACCCCTTGAAATAAACCTGAAAGTCTACACTTCAACTTCATCTCAGTTGTTTCATTTCAAATCCAATGTGGTGGCATTCATGAAGATTGGGTCACTGTCCAAATAATTCTGGACCTAAGGCCTCATTTACACGAGCGTAATATACGTGCGTGCGAAGCGCGTGCTTTTCACGCGTGTCGTACGCACCTATATTAGGCTATGGGGCAGTGCAGACAGTGCGTGAATTTTGCACCGCGCGAGTGCGTTGCGTAAAACTCACGACATGTCCTATATTCGTGCGTTTTTCGCGCATCACACACCCATTGAAGTCAATGTGTGCGCGAAAAACACGCATGACACACGGAAGCTCCTGCGTTTCATGCGCGTTTTTCACGCATCACTTGTTATGTCCATGAAAAGGAGTTTATAAAGCTGGGCCAAACAAGCACAAACCAGGAAGTGCTTGCGTTTCCTATGCGAGTGGGCCAGACTGGAAACTCCACCCAGACAACTGCAGGCATGCCGCGTGGGCTGGATGTGGAGAGGCTTATCAGCCTGGTGCAAGAGAAGGGAGAAATCTGGGATACCCGCGCTGAGTCCTATCACGATCGCGCGGCCAAGGAGGACGCCTGGGAGCAGATAGCCCAGGCGCTGTTTCGCTCCGAATGGGAGAGCAGCAGGACTCGCGAATGCACTAGGATGGGTGAGTACATGTGTTTATAAACGATGCAATGTCATCCCTATTGAAGTAGTGTGTCCCGGTCTGTGTCTTTAGCTAAATGCCCAACTTCCATTTTGTGTTGCTGACGCATCACCGTGTAGCATGTAATTTGCTGTGTAGGGCCCCTCAGGTATTTTAGGGCCGATTTGTTTGTGCCTTACCACAATGTGAGGGTCCCAGAGGACAGGGTGGCACGCCTACACGCGGCCATCATAACCCTTATCGATTCCTCAACACCCCCCCACAATCCGCACCACTGCTTCACAGCGATCGAGCAGTGGCGCGAATTTTCCCTGGCTAGCACCACGTCTAATTTACCAGCCCCATACCACCCACCCACCCCTAGCGCAAGGCCTCACCCTTATTTCCGACCCATGGCTCCCCCTTTCCCTGGCCCAAGTTACCAGGGCCATTATCAGCACCACTATGCTGGAGAGGAACATCCTGAGCAGCTCCATGGCCAGCATAGTGGTGCTGAAAAGCCTGCATACTCCTCCCCGGGCCACAATTATCAGCACTTGTGAAAGTGCCTGTGTGCTGTGCGGAGCAACGCACATTAGTGAAGGGCTCTAAAGTCTGGCCACGTACATTTTACACCATGTTGGTGTGTAGTTTTTTTTCTTTTGTTGTGTTCCTTTGCACCCCTTTTTTGCTGTGCATTGTAAACAGTAAAACCAGGTTGTTGACAGTTGCAATTGCGTGGTGTTATTTTTTCACACCCCTCCACACAATGTTTGCCGCAAATGTATTTTACTGTACGAGTGTACAGTAAAATACATTTGCGGCAAACATTATGTGGAGGGGTGTGAAAAAATAACACCACGCAATTGCAACTGTCAACAACCTGGTTTTACTGTTTACAATGCACAGCAAAAAAGGAACAGCAGGAATGGGTGCGGTGACGACTGTGGTTTCAGCAAGCAGCCGATGGGCTATGGCATTCACAGACAGGAGGAGTTGGTCTTGTCGTGACTGGAGATCCTCCATCTCGGTCAGCATGGCTTGTGTCGTCAAGGTCTCAGGTTGACCAGCGGGGTCTATGGCCTGAGCGTACTGTCACGTAGCTGGTTTGTGGACCCACTAGGCTGTACCGCCATAGCGGGGAGGCAGCTGGCCAAACAACAGGGAATCCCAGCAATACAATGTCACGCACAAGGGTACCTGGATAGTCCAGACAGTGGCCGCAGCTCTGGTACTGATGGAGATGGGTGCAGCAGGTAACGACAAATGTGGCGGATGACACAGGTGCCGCAGGTTGCGCCAGATGTGGTGAATTCCTCCGGACGTGGCAGATGACACAGGTTGTAGCAGATGACACAGGACATGGTGGATGGCACAGAAGCCGCAGGTTGCGCCAGACGTGGCGAATTCCTCCGGACGTGGCAGATGTCACAGGACGTGACACTACTCCGACACTAATAGGCACAGGAACAAGAACAGCACGGGATACAGGAACAGGTAACAAGGCACAGGTAACAACTGGAACGGGAAACACTAAGGGACCATTTGCAAGACAAACTTGGGATAACTAACAACGCTCAGGCAAGGATCAGAAGGGCTGGGACCATCTTATAGACCAGGAAATCATGGGCAGTTGATGATGATGATTCCCACCTGTGCGCGCTGGCCCTTTAAGGCCGTGCACAAGTGTACGCGCGCACCCTACGTGACACAGCAGGCCGGAGCGGAAGTGAGCGCTGGCATCTCCTAGGAAGGAGATGGGAACCAGCGCTCGCGGATCCATGGCATGACTTGGCCATGAACGCTACAAGAGGCTATGCCTGGGACACCGGACCTGGGAATCCTCCTGATGTCACTGCCCATATATGGGCAGTGACGTCAGTAGCAGCGCTAGGGTCCCCAGGCAGAGCGCTAGAAGAGGCTCTGCCCAGGACTCGGAGCCAGGGAAACCTCCTGACTTCACTGCCCATATACATAGGCCTGATTTACACAAGCGTGTGCGTTTTGCGCGTGCAAAACACGCTGCGTATTGCGCGCGTTGCCATTGTGTTTGGAATGCGTATACGCAGCGCTGTTGCATTTTTAACCCGCGCGCGACCTGCGTTTAAAACGCGCGTTAAAAACGCAGAGGTAGTTAATGCGAGGCCAGCCTACAAATAGGCCTGCTGGCCCAACCCCTGCTTGCTGGAAAAACTGGTTTTGTGCCTTAATTGCAGCCGCTGCAGAAACCCCAGTGTGTGTTTCAACAGTTGACACGTGTTTTGACTTGCAAGGCACAGTTATGCCTTCTCAGTCGCTGGCACGTGTGCTTCTTGCGTGGATGATTTTGCGTCGTTTTGGCGAACGGCGACCCATGCTGCAGCACCAGACGCGTGGAAGAAGTTGCATTTGGGATCATCCACTTGTGGCCCAACGAACCTCCAAAGGGCATTTTCATACTCTCTATGAGGACTTACGTCGGCACCCCGAAAAATTTAGAGCGTTCTGCCGCATGTCTGTGTCCACATTTGATCTTCTGCTTGCGCAGATTTGCCCTGGAATCACCTACCAGAATACCAACATGAGACGCTGCATTTCCCCAGAGGAACGCCTGCTTGTGACCTTGAGGTATGTGTGCACTTGCAATTACTTCTTCAATGACACTGTCTGTTTTACAAGTCCGCCCTAACATGTGTTGCTTATTGGTTTGGTTTTCTCTTGCCTTTAGATTTCTGGCCACAGGCAATAGTTACCATTCGTTACATTCGTCACACACTGCTGGGCTTGGCCCCAAATTCGTGCACACGTTCTATGAGGTATTAGTTCATCTATAGGGGTTTGCCATTGTTTGCAAGAGATGTGAAAGTTGGCGTGCTGTCATGTGACAATAGCCACACTAAGGACAGTCGCGATTTGAGTCGCCTAACTTTTGGCCAACCATCATTCATTCTCATGAAAACAGTTTCAGGAATGGCAAATGGCCCGATCAAACCCGAACAGATGTAAGCTCGCAACCCACGTCAAGGGTTCTCATGTATTGCGAGTCCCTAACACTACACGCCCATAACCTAAAACACCAAACACTGGCCACTTGGGACCTGTGGACTAAGAACTCTAAAAAATATGCAACCCTTTAAATGACATCAAGCTCCCATGGTGTGGCTCCTGATGGGCTCTCAAAATATGCCGCCAAACTATCCCGCACTCGAAGTCCGGATGTGAGAGATCTCCCTAGAGGAATAGCCGGGACAGTGTCGCTGGTGGCTGCATGTGTTAGTATATATTCTGCATCAAAGGTAGCATCATGAATGCGGCAGAAGTTATGCAGAACTACACACGCTTGTATGACACGTGTCACATTCTGCAGGGACAATTGCATTGTAGACAGAAAGACCCGCCACCTGTTCAACATAATGTCAAAGGCACATTCCACACATCTTCGAGCTCGGCATAGGTGGAGATTGAACATGCGGCGACGCTCATCCAAGCCCCTTCTTGCAAAAGGCTGCATTACTTGCCTTGTCAGGGCAAACCCTCATCCGCAACGATGACATATGGGATTGGTGGGCCGCTGGAGCCAGGGAGGATGGAAGGTTCCGGCACCGCCAGTCGATTATTCAAAAGTCGTTTACCAATTCTTGATGAACGGAATATGCGGGCATCTGCAGAGCTTCCATACGAGCCTATGTCAACAATTGTGAAACAATAATTTGTGTCCGCCAAGGCCAACAATACCATAGAAAAAACCTGTTTGTAGTTATAGTATCGCGAGCCACTGCGTGGGGGCTTCTTCACCCGAATGTGTTTGCCATCTAGGGCACCAATACAATTAGGAAATTGAGATGCTCGAAGAAATCCCTCCGAAATTCGTAGCCACTGTTCCGTCGTGGGCTGAGGCATGACCGTGGGCTTCAATCTCTACCACAAGAAACTCAAAATGTAACGAATGGTAACTATTGCCTGTGGCCAGAAATCTAAAGGCAAGAGAAAACCAAACCAATAAGCAACACATGTTAGGGCGGACTTGTAAAACAGACAGCGTCATTGAAGAAGTAATTGCAAGTGCACACATACCTCAAGGTCACAAGCAGGCGTTCCTCTGGGGAAATGCAGCGTCTCATGTTGGTATTCTGGTAGGTGATTCCAGGGCAAATCTGCGCAAGCAGAAGATCAAATGTGGACACAGACATGCGGCAGAACGCTCTAAATTTTTCGGGGTGCCGACGTAAGTCCTCATAGAGAGTATGAAAATGCCCTTTGGAGGTTCGTTGGGCCACAAGTGGATGAACCCAAATTCGACTTCTTCCACGCGTCTGGTGCTGCAGCATGGGTCGCCGTTCGCCAAAACGGCGCAAAATCATCCACGCAAGAAGCACACGTGCCAGCGACTGAGAAGGCATAACTGTGCCTTGCAAGTCAAAACACGTGTCAACTGTTGAAACAAACACTGGGGTTTCTGCAGCGGCTGCAATTAAGGCACAAAACCAGTTTTTCCAGCAAGCAGGTGTTGGGCCAGCACACCTATTTGTAGGCTGGCCTCGCATTAACTACCTCTGCGTTTTTAACGCGCGTTTTAAACGCAGGTCGCGCGCGCGTTAAAAACGCAACAACGCTGCATATAGGCATGCCAAACACAATGGCAATGCGCGCAATACGCAGCGTGTTTTACACGCGCAAAACGCACACGCTCGTGTAAATCAGGCCTATGTATATGGGCAGTGAAGTCAGGAGGTTTCCCTGGCTCCGAGTCCTGGGCAGAGCCTCTTCTAGCGCTCTGCCTGGGGACCCTAGCGCTGCTACTGACGTCACTGCCCATATATGGGCAGTGACATCAGGAGGATTCCCAGGTCCGGTGTCCCAGGCATAGCCTCTTGTAGTGTCCATGGCCACGTCATGCCATGGATCCGCGAGCGCTGGTTCCCATCTCCTTCCTAGGAGATGCCAGCGCTCACTTCCGCTCCGGCCTGCTGTGTCCCGTAGGGTGCGCGCGCATACTCGTACCCGGCCTTAAAGGGCACAGGTGGGAATCATCATCATCAACTGCCCATGATTTCCTGGTCTATAAGATGGTCCCAGCCCTTCTGATCCTTGCCTGAGCGTTGTTAGTTATCCCAAGTTTGTCTTGCAAATGGTCCCTTAGTGTTTCCTGTTCCAGTTGTTACCTGTGCCTTGTTACCTGTTCCTGTATCCCGTGCTGTTCTTGTTCCTGTGCCTATTAGTGTCGGAGTAGTGTCACGTCCTGTGACATCTGCCACGTCCGGAGGAATTCGCCACGTCTGGCGCAACCTGCGGCTTCTGTGCGATCCGCCATGTCCTGTGTCCTCTGCCACAACCTGTGTCATCTGCCACGTCCGGAGGAATTCGCCACATCTGGCGCAACCTGCGGCACCTGTGTCATCCGCCACATTTGTCGTTACCTGCTGCACCCATCTCCATCAGTACCAGAGCTGAGGCCACTGTCTGGACTATCCAGGTACCCTTGTGCGGAACATTGTATTGCTGGGGTTCCCTGTTGTTTGGCCAGCTGCCTCCCCGCTATGGCGGTACGGCCTAGTGGGTCCACAAACCAGCTACGTGACAGTACGCTCAGGCCATAGACCATGCTGGTCAACCTGAGACCTTGACGACACAAGCCATGCTGACCGAGATGGAGGATCTCCAGTCACGACAAGACCAACTCCTCCTGTCTGTGAATGCCATAGCCCATCGGCTGCTTGCTGAAACCACAGTCATCACCGCACCCATTCCTGCTGTTCCTCCTGCTCCACTTCTTGTCTGTACCAGTACCAATCCCCTGTGCTTCCTGCCGCTACTTCCACGCTATGACGGAGATCTGAGGTCCTGCAGGGGATTTTTGAATCAGTGCCAGATCCACTTCAAACTACATGCCAGCTCTTTCCTGCCATGATTAAGAACGCAGACCGCGTTCGAAACGCGTAGGCTCGGGTATATACCCTGACTACTTGCACCTTGGGACTGCGTCTCCCTTTCGATTTTAAGATTTTCTTCAATAAACGTGGGACTCTCATTTCCCTTTTAAACCATCTTCAGCACTGGATCATTCATCTCTTCCATATTACATGCCAGGTCCTTCCCTTTGAATGACGTCAGGATCGCCTTCATCATCTCTCTCCTTACTGGCAAAGCCCTGGCATGGGCTAATCCCCTGTGGGAACATAAGGGACCGGAGACCCGTGACTTGCAGTGCTTCTTATGGACCTTCCGCTCAATCTTTGAGGAACCTGGGAGAGTTTCTTTGGCTGCTGCATCCCTGCTGACCCTACACCAGGGAGACCTCTCCGTGGGCGAGTATGCCATTCAGTTCCGTATCCTGGCTGCTGAGTTGACCTGGAACAACGAGGCTTTGGTGGCCACATTCTGGCAGGGACTGTCTTCAGGGATTAAGGACGAGCTGGCTGCTCGCGATCTGCCATCTACCCTGGACGATCTTATCCTACTCGCCTCCCGGGTTGACATGTTCCCAGGAGGTTCTCCGAAAGAAAGAACTACCTAAGCTGGGTTCTACTTTCCAGCGATACTCCTCAGTCGTCCAACCAGAGGATCTTGTGCAGAGTAACCAGGCCAAGTTGTCTATCCATGAGAAACAGCGCAGACGCACTTCTTGACTTTGTTTGTATTGCGGCCTCGGAGGCCATATTGTGCGTCTGTGTCCCCAGAGACCCCATTGCCTATGATTGGTTGGAGAGACAACCCTAGGTGGAATGGTACCTAATAGAGCATTCTGCTCCAAGTTGACTATTCCTGTGACCCTAGTATCCAGCGAGAGGACGCATCGGGTTTCTGCATATCTTGACTCTGGGTCTACGGCAAACTTTATCCAAAAGGAGCTAGTGGATCATCTTCAGTTGCCCACAGTACCCCTGGAGACTACCTTTGGCTGTTGACTCGGTGAATGGACTGCCTCTGACTGACCCTATCGTTTCTAAAACCTAGCCGTTGAAGCTCCAGGTTGGAGTCCTTCATTCTGAACTGATTTCTTTCCTTGTTTTGCCCAAGGCCATCAATCCTGTTCTGCTGGGCCTGCCTCGGCTTCGACCACATGCCCCGGTCCTGGACTGGAATTCTGGAGAGGTTCTCCAATGGGGCTCCAAGTGCCTTGGTCGTTGTCTGTTGCAGATCCATCCTGTCCAGCCTCCTGTGCCTCAGTCATTGGTGGGACTCACCCCCCCCCCCCCCAGTTTGCTTAGTTTGCAGATGTTTTCAGCAAGAGGGAGGCTGAGACGCTGCCTCCACATCGGACTTATGACTGACCCATTGAACTGGTTCCTAATGCCTCTCTCCCCCGTGGCCGAGTATATCCTCTCTCCTTGCCTGAGTCTCTATCCATGTCAGTCTATATCAAGGAGAATTTGGAGAGGGGTTTCATACGAAAGACTTCCTCCACGGCCGGGGCTGGATTCTTCTTTTTTAAAAAGAAGGACGGATCCCTTCGACCCTGCATGGACTACCGTGGTCTCAACCAGATCACAGTCAAGAACAAATACCCATTGCCACTTATATCCGAGCTGTTTGATCGCATACGAGGAGCTAAAAAAAATTCTGAGCTAGACCTGCGGGGGGCTTACAATCTAGTCCGGATTCGCCGAGGTGATGAATGGAAGACGGCATATAACACCCGGGACGGGCACTACGAATAAATAGTGATGCCCTTCGGACTGTGTAACGCTCCCGCAGTGTTTCAGGAGTTTGTTAATTATATCTTCCGAGATCTCGCCTATGTCTGTGTTGTTGTTTATCTCAATAATATTTTTATTTTCTCCCCAGATTCGACGACTCATCAGAGGGACGTCCGTCAAGTTCTACTACGATTAAGGGAGAATCGTTTATACGCCAAGCTGGAGAAGTGCGTCTTTGAGAGGAGTTCTCTGCCCTTCCTGGGCTACATCATCTCTGAGAAAGTGAAAGCTGTCCTGGAGTGGCCACGTCCTCAAGGCCTAAGGGCCATACAGCGGTTCCTGGGATTCGCCAATTTCTAACAGCAATTTGTTTCAAAAACTCATCTCTGATGGCTCACATCTCTACCCTTACCAAGAAGGGTGTGAACGCCAAGGTGTGGGCTCCAGAGGCAGAGTCCGCATTTATTAGCCTCAAGAGAGCCTTCACTTCAGCTTCAGCTTCGATCCTCCATAATCCTGACTCATCTCGGCAGTTCTCACTGGAAGTGGACGCTTCCTCTGTTGGTGCTGGCACACTTCTGTAGCAGAGGAGCTCCAAAGGAAAGGCAGTAGTATGTGGCTACTAGTACTATTCTAGACTTTTTTCTTCTGCTGAGTGCAATTACTCTATTGGAGATCGGGAGCTACTGGCCATCAAATTGGCTCTGGAGGAGTGGAGACATCTTCTATAGGGCGCAGCTCACCCCATCCTGATCTTCACCGACCACAAGAACCTTCTGTCTGCTCAACGACTGAATCCCCGTCAAGCCAGGTGGTCGCTGTTCTTCACCCGTTTCCAGTTTGTGCTCCACTACCGTCCCGCGGACAAGAATGTGAGGGCCGATGCCCTGTCCAGATCATTTGAAACGGAAGACACGGTGGAGTCCCTTCAGACTATCATAGACCTGTCCTGCATTGTCAATGCTAATCGTCTGCAGGTTAGAGACATCCCTCCGGGGAGGACTTTTGTTCGGTTGGCAGACAGGAGAAGAATTCTCCACTGGGGACACAGTTCTAAACTAGCTGGGCACGCTGGGGTCCGTAAAACCCGAGACCTGATTGCTCGTCACTTCTGGTGGCCCACGCTAGCTAAAGATGTTCTGGACTTTGTCTCTTCTTGCATGGTGTGTGCTTCTAACAAAGTTACTCACTCCAAGCCTGCCGGCCTGCTTCAACCTCTGCCTGTACCCAACGCCCCCTGGCAGCACATTGCAATGGACTTTGTCACAGACCTTCCCCCCTCAGCAGGATGCAACACTGTCTGGGTGGTGGTGGACCGGTTCTCTAAGATGGCACATTTTATCCCGCTGACTGGCCTACCTTCTGCTCCTCGACTGGAGAGTCTCTTGATTCAGCACATCTTTCGCTAGCATGGCTTTCCTCTTCACATTGTGTCCGACCGGGCCGTTCAGTTTACTTCAAAGTTCTGGAGAGCCCTCTGTAAACCCCTGGATGTGAGATTGGAATTTTCCTCAGCCTATCACCCCCAGTCCAATGGGCAAGTTGAGAGGATAAACCAGATCATGGAGAATTATCTCCGCCACTTCATCTCTTCAAACGGTGAGGGGTCCGAGCTCTGGGACCCCTCACCGTTTGCTAAAATGAAGCATCAGAAGCGCTCAGGTGAGCGCAGTGCTGCTTTGTTTCTGCACGGCTCTGCTCGGCGTTCCTCAGAAAGCCAAGCGAGTGGTTTACGGGCTCAAGTCTATAAGTCCTTACACCACTTGCTTGGTTTTCTGAGGAAGCCGAGCAGAAACGAAGCAGCACTTTTCTTACCTGAGCAATTCTGCCGCTTTGTTGTAGCGATGGTTGAGGAGTTTTAGTGCTCAGACCCCCACCTACCAAAACTTCTGACATGTTACTATAACATGTCAAAAGTTTTTTGACATTTTGTGTGATTTTTGGACTACTTCGGATTCGAGGACTACTTCGATGAAGTTTTTTTTATTTTTAATAAAATGGTTAACGAGAGTTGTGTGTGGGTTGTTTTATTTCAATAAAATATATTTTCTATGTGTGCGCGTTTTTTTTTACATTTTATTACTACTGCCTAAGTAATGGCCCCTGTCTGATTTACAGCATCCATTACTATGGCAGAGCTTAGTGTTAGCCGGTAAAAAAGGCTAACACTAACTCCGCATTATTACCCCGGTACCCACTGCCACCAAGGGAACTGGGAAGAGTCGGGTACTACCCAGTACCCGACCATCTGAAGTGACGGTCGGGCAATAGGCCAGCCACAGGCTGGTATTATGAGGCTGGGAAGGCCCAAACACAGTGGTCCTTCCCATCCTGGTAATACTGGGATGCTGCTGTGTTGTATCTGGCTGGTTATGAAAAAATGTAAAAATGGGGGGGGGTTCAGTAATTTTTTATTAATTTTCATGAATTTTTTTAAACGACGTGGGACTCACTAATTTTTCATAACCAGCCAGATACAACATAGCAGGAGCACGTTGGCGTTACCAGGGTGGGAAGGCCCACGTTTTTTGGGCTTTCCCACCCTAATTGTACCAGCCTGCGGCTGCCCCATTGCCCGGCCATTCCTGCAGAGCTGCAGTGTCCTTCACGACAGTAAACTAAACAGTGACAGCTCTAAAATGTCATTGGTTGGTTTAGATCATGTGGTCCCAGGATATCCCCGGGTAACTGGCCTGTTTTATAAGTAGACCAATGAAGTGTGGTTACGGGTACCTTGTGATGAAAACTCATTAATGACAGCTTAGAGCTGTTACTGCTTAAGGGGCGCAGGATAACCACATATTCCCCAGAATTTTGGTGCATCTCGGGTGCGTGTGCCACTAAATGAACCTAGTGCGGGGACTACTTCAAATACAAAGGAGTCCCTGCGCTAGGAGTTATTAGTGTTCATTCACCTACTTTATAAAGTAGGTAAATGATCGCTAGTAACCAGGTTACTAGCGATCATTCACTTAGTTGTTGGCGTTCCTATGCTATCCTCTAATCTAGTGATGCAGGACTGTGTACAGGTATGTGTGTATATATATATATATATATATATATATATATGTACAGGTGTGTGTGTGTGTGTGTATATGTACAGGTATGTGTGTGTGTATATATATATATATATATATATATATGTACAGGTGTGTGTGTGTGTGTGTGTGTGTGTGTGTGTGTGTGTGTGTATATGTACAGGTGTGTGTGTGCATATATATATGTATATGTACGTGTATATATCATTGGCGTCGCTAGCATCGGGCATCCGAGGCCTAAGCCACAGATTTTTGGCGACTGCCACATTTAATTGTATCTGCGTCCTCAGGACACAGATACAATTGAATACTATGGCAGAGGAGAAAACTATCCACTTCCTGCTCTGGCATTCACTAGGCTGGAAACTATGTTAGCTCTGCAGGTTATAAGACATTGGGACAGAGCTCCGGCGCAATGACGTCACTTCATACAGCTCTGTCAACATCTCGGTCCAATGCCCACATCAAAAATTGAGTTTTGCTTGGAGTGCATGTGTTCCCCTGTACTTCATTTAGTCTTACCACTCTTGCATTTCCTATCTTGCTGTAATTTGCTGCGTGGCATGACAGAAGTGTGCCATGGCACCAATGGCCTTGACCATGAGGCAGCTGAATCTAGTCAGGTCATGCACCACCTCCAAAGGTGAACTATACATAATTATAGATGGATGTTAGGAGCGCATGAACAGGAGACATTTATTCCAGAACTATACTTGAAATGTTTACTATACTAGCCATACTAGCCCACAGTTTGGCAAATAATAGCACATAGTGCAAAATGTGTACATAAAGCTCGTTATGGAGTTAAAAGAGGTATAAATGATAAAAACAAATTAATTTAAGGGGAATTCTGTTTCAGCAAATAAATGTAATTGTTTTTTGTATAATGAAATTATATACAATTTTCCAATATACTTTCTGTATCAACTCCTGGTTTTGAAAGATCTCTGCTTGCTGTCATTTAATAGGAACCTTCATAGTTTACTCTCAGGGGATAAAAATCTGTCCTGGTCATGTGATGGATTCACAGGTGCAGAACTGATTACAATTACAGTCCAGGTATCGGAGCTGTGTCTTGTAACAAGCTGTGCACCTATGTGTCCATGATTTAAACAGAACAGATTTTTATTCCCAAAAGCTGGCCATACACTAGCTATTTCTCCCTACTTCCCATACACATGCACGCTCGGCACGGTCAACTGTGCATGCGTTTTCAATAGGGAGAAGGGAGAAAGCCGCATTCAGACTAACGAACAGAAGTATTGGGCAATTTAAAATATAATGCCTGACCCGTCTCTCCTCCGACATCTGCCGGAGAGAGTGGGAGCACTCTCATCATACACATGCCCTGACAAAATCGGCAGTTATGACCGACATACATTTAATATAAATGAAGAGTAAACAATAAAAGTTGCTATTGAATGACTGCAAGCAGAGATTTTGAAAACTGAAGAATTAGAGCTTGGTGAAGCTATTGCCTCATGCACATGACCGTGTTCGGTCCGTGTTATATGAACCGCATGTCGGCTGCGTTTTCCCGGATCAAACACAGTTCAGGGCGCCGGCCTCCTAGCATCATAGTTATGTACGGGAATACTGTCCAGTACTGAAACATGTTTTCAGTACGGGACAGTAGTTCCGCAGGGAGGCAAGGACACCTAGCGTCATACAGAACTATGATGCTAGGAGCCTGGCTCCCTGAACTGTGTTCGGTCCGGGAAATGCGATCGACATGCGGTCCGTATATCACGGACCGAACACGGTCGTATGCATGAGGCCTTAGACTACATTCACACGACAGTGAAAAACAGCCATGTGATGGTCGTTTTTTGTAACGGCCGTCACACGGCCGTTTTCAGAACAATGAAGTTTTATGTGTGTATTCACACGACCGTTTTTTAACGGCCCGTGAACATTGAATGTAAAAAAAATAGGACATTTCCTATTTTTGGCCGTTTTTACGGCCAGACGGCTCCCATAGAAGTCAATGAATGAGTTTTTACCGGCCGTATTCCAAGAAACAATCCTTGTTTCCGTCAAGAGACAATCCGGTAAAAACTAATCCTGGCCAAGTACTCCCCGCACACAGTGCTACTTTGAGCGCTGAGCCTGGGGAAGCCCTTGAGATTACTGTCCATATAAGGACAGTGAAGTCAGGACTTTCAACAATGGAATCCTCGGCCAGAGCATCGCAAGATCCCTGGCCGGGGACTCCTGTCTTGTAGATAGCACCCCTCCATATAGATAGCACCCCTCCATGTAGATAGCAACCCCCTGCCTGTAGATAGCAACCCCCACCCCCTGTATATAGCGCCACTGTAGCTCCCTGTAGGAGCGGAATCTCCGGCTTTGGCTGGGGATTCCGCTCCTGGAGAAGTCTCCGGCGTCACTATCCATATATGAACAGTGACGTCAAGGGGTAACTTCTGGAGCAAAATCCCTGGCCCGCTCTGGCAGGGGATTCCGCTCCTGGAGAAGTCCCTGGCGTCACTATCCATATATGGACAAAAACTTCAGGGGCTCGTCTATGAGCGGAATCCCCGGCCCGCTCTGACAGAGGATTCCGCTCTCCCGACGTGACTATCCGTATATGGACAGAGACGTCGGGGGCTCCGTCTATGAGTGGAATCCCCGGCCAGAGGGATTCTGCTCCTACAGTGAGCTACTGTTGCGCTATCTACAGGGGAGGTGGGTGGTGCTATCTAGATGGCGGGTGCTATCTACAGGGGGGTGATATATGGGGGGTGTGGCACTATCTGCAGGGGACACTGTGGCGCTATCTACATGGGCACTGTGGCACTATATGGGGGTGTGGCACTATCTACAGGGGACACTGGCGCTATCTACATGGGCACTGTGGCACTATGTGGGCACTATGTCACTTTATATGTGGGCACTGTGGCACTATCTGCAGTGGGCACTGTGGCACTATGTGGGCACCATGGTACTATGTGGGCCCTGGCACAATGTGGGCATTATCTGCAGTGGGCACTATGGCATATCTACAGGGATATTCCGGCACTATCTAAATGGGCACTGTGGTGTTTTCAGAGGTTGGGACACAAAAACCCCTGTCAAATTAAATCCATCCTTTTCTTTTAACGGTCATGAAAAACAGATACCAACTGGATGACAAACTGCCATTAAAACGGACAGACGGGCTGGAAATGGATGAAAATTTGGAGACACACTGATGCAAAATGGCCATGAAAAACAGATGTTTTTAATGGCCATTTTTTTTCACAGTCGTGTGAATGTCTCAACCACTAGTTGTCAATCCAGTACTAGATCTTGATGAAGATTTAGTCCCAGCCACTAGATGTCGCTCAAGTATTAAAGTGTAAAAATGTCAGCGATAACCCCTAGATGTCGCTCGAGTATTAAACATTTTTTATATATAGACAATGCCACTTGTTTCAGATCGATCAATTCATCTATACCCATTTCTCTACTTGCACTTAATTTATGTTTAAGGTTAAATGTAAGATATTGCCTTCTTATAAATGTAGCTATCCAAAATAAATATTCAGATATGAAATCTGAAATCTATTATTCTCTCCTCTCCAATTATTTTCTGTATCCTTCAAACAACAAATGATCACATGAACACAATGCAGATAAGTCTGTACTAAAAAAACGAATTTAAAGCTGACCTTCAAAACTACAGTGAAAGAAAATTGAGAATGGTCACAAAATTATTATTAGTCATTTCTGCCTTTGTGTAGGAACCGAGGGTCAACAAGTTGATTTGAAAGGTTAAAAACATCACAACTTTACACATTAGTCACAATCAGAGTTTCATTCCTTCATTCCTTTTAGATGGCATCGCTGGCACTGGCGTAGCTATAGGGGTCGCAGCGGTCGCAATTGCGACCGGGCCCCGAAGCCAGGGGGGCCCACGGCCCCCCGCACCACATCAATAAAAAGTTACTATAGTAACTCGGGCCGCGGGCCCCTGTTACTATAGTAACATACTTTACTTACCTTCCTGGTTCCGGATCGCAGCGGAGGTCCTGACGTCAAGCGCTGTGCGCAGCGCATGACGTCACAGCGCTATGCGCCGCGCACAGCATCGAGACGACAGAACTCCCGCCGCGGCCGAAGAGGAAGGTAAGGTTAGCCCTGACTGGCGGGGTCTGACTCCCGGGACCCGCCAATCAGCTGTTTTGAAGGGGCCGCAGCACTCGTACGAGAGCTCCTCCCCTTCATTCCTGTCACTTCATTCCGGTCACACTGTGAATCGGTGTCGGCGATTCACAGTGTGAGCGAGTAGTGAAATGAAGGGGAGCAGCTCTCGTACGAGTGCTGCGGCCCCTTCAAAACAGCTGATTTGCGGGTCCCGGGCGACACATCAGCTATTGATGGCCTATCCTGTGCATAGGCCATCAATGTTTAGGGACTGCACAACCCCTAAGCCTACGATGTATCAGGTTTAGGGGGCCCATGAGACAGGATCACAGATTGTGTGATCCTGTCTGCTGGGCCCTGTATCTAAGCCAATCACATGGTAGGCTTAGATACATGGCCCATGCGTGATCCTGTCTGCTGGGCCCTGTATCTAAGCCTACCACACTGTAGGTTTAGATACAGGGCCCCAGCACACACTAATCTTATACTGTATAAGATTACTGTCTGCTGGACCCTGTATCTAAGCCTACCTTGTGGTAGGCTTAGATACAGGGTCCCACAGACAGTATCACACATGGGCCCTGTATCTAAGCCTTAGGGTATGTGCACAGACACTAATTATGTCCGTAATTGACGGACGTATTTCGGCCGCAAGTACCGGACCGAACACAGTGCAGGGAGCCGGGTTCCTAGCATAATAGTTATGTACGATGCTAGGAGTCCCTGGCTCGCTGCAGGACAACTGTCCCATACTGTAATCATGTTTTCAGTACGGGACAGTTGTCCTGCAGCGAGGCAGGGACTCCTAGCGTCGTACATAAGTATGATGCTAGGAGCCCGGCTCCCTGCACTGTGTTCGGTCCGGTACTTGCGGCCGAAATACGTCCGTCAATTACGGACGTAATTAGTGTGTGTGCACATACCCTCACACATGTGTTACTAATCATTTTTTGTGTGTTTTCTTACAGGTTCGGTCGTTGGACTACGGCGGATTCCAGGACTGCTTCGATGACAGCTTTTTTTTTGTTATTAATAAAATGGTTAATGAGGGTTGTGTGGGTTTTTTTTTTATTTCAATAAAATATTTTTTCTATGTCTTTGTTTTTTTTTTTTAAACTATATTACTACCGCCTTAGTAATGGCCGCCGGCTGATTGACAGCATCCATTGCTAAGGCGGGGCTTAGTGTTAGCAGGTACAGAGGCTAACACTAACCCCCATTATTACCCCGTTACCCACCACCACCAGGGGTGCTGGGAAGAGCCGGGTACCATCCAGTACTTGACCATCTGTAGTGATGGTTGGCCACTGGGGTGGCCGCAGGCTGGTATTATCAGGAGGGGAAAGGTCAAAAACAGTGGCCCTTCCCATCCTGGTAATGCTGCCTGCTGCTGCTTTATTGTATCTGGCTGGTTATGAAAATGGGAGGGACCCCACGTCATTTAAAATAAAAAATAATTGGAAAGAACGATGTCGGGTCCCCCCCAATTTTCATAACCAGCCAGATACAACACAGCAGCAGCAGGCAGCATTACAAGGGTGGGAGGGCCACTGTTTTTGGCCTTCCCCAGCCTAATACTACCAGCCTGCGGCCACCCCGGTGCCTGCCCGTCACTACAGATGGTCGGGTACTGGTTTGTACCCGGCTCTCCCCAGTACCCCTGGTGGCGGTGGGTACCGGGGTAATAATGGGGGTTAGTGTAGCCTCTGCACCGGCTAACATTAAGCCTCGCCTTAGTAATGGAGGCTGTCAATCAGCCAGCGGCCATTACTAAGGCGGTAGTAATAAAGTTTAAAAAGATACAAGCACATAGAAAAAATATTTTATTGAAATAAAAAAACACAACCCTCATTAACCATTTTATTGAGAATAAAAAAAACGCCGTCATTGAAGTCCTCGTATCCGAAGTCCAACAACCGAACCTGTAAAAAAACACAAACAGACAAAAATAATCAGTAACACATAAAGAAGCAAAATTATTATTCTTACCTATCCTGGGTCCAGCGCTGGAGCCGCAATGTCAGCGAGCTGGGCCCTGTATCTAATCCTATCATGTGTGATACAGTCTGCTGAGCTGTGTATCTAATCCAATCATGTATGATACTGTCTGCTGGGCCCTATATCTAATCCGATCATGTGTGATACTGTCTGCTGAGCCACTGTATCTAATCCTATCATGTATGATACTGTCTGCTGAGTCCTGTATCTAATCCGATCATGTGTGATACTGTCTGCTGAGCCACTGTATCTAATCCTATCATGTGTGATACTGTCTGCTGAGCCACTGTATCTAATCCTATCATGTGTGGTACTGTCTGCTGAGCCACTGTATCTAATCCTATCATGTGTGATACTGTCTGCTGAGCCACTGTATCTAATCCTATCATGTGTGGTACTGTCTGCTGAGCCACTGTATCTAATCCTATCATGTGTGGTACTGTCTGCTGAGCCACTGTATCTAATCCTATCATGTGTGATACTGTGCTGGGCCACTGTATCTAATCCTATCATGTGTGATACTGTCTGCTGAGCTGTGTATCTAATCCTATCATGTGTGATACTGCCTTCTGAGCCACTGTATCTAATCCTATCATGTGTGATACTGTCTGCTCAGCCACTGTATCTAATCCTATCCATAGTTTATAGGGTCGTAGTGCTATAGATATGCTATGCTGTCTCATATACACACTTTTTTTTTGGGCGGACACATATGTATTGGGGCTATTTCCCGGACATTTTAAGCCCTGAGGGTATGTTCACACGGCAGCGTCCGTTACGGCTGAAATTACTGTGCTGTTTTCAGGAGAATGTGCATGTGGAGGCGTCTTTTGCTGCGTCCATTACGGAAGTAACTGAAGCTGGTTTTCCATGGAGACCATGGAAAACGGCTCCATTTACGTCTGAAGAAGTGACAGGCACTTTTTTACGCGCCGCCTTTTGACAGCGACGCGTAAAAAAAAATGACCGTCGGCACAGAACATCGTAAGACCCATTTAAATGAATGGGCAGATGTTTGCCAACGCTTTTGAGCCGCATTTTCGGACGTAATTCAATGCTAAAACGCCCTAATTACGTCCGTAAATAGGGTGTGTGAACCCAGCCTTAGTGACGCCCCCGGCTGCTAGTGCTGCATTGTTGGGTCACTTAGGAGACCCAGCAATGCAGCTGAAAGCGGACCGTCGGCCATGAGAAGTTTGCGGGGGGGGGGCCCAGTAAGAATTTTTGCATCGGGGCCCATGAGCCTCTAGCTACGCCCCTGATCGCTGGGTGACTTGCTTGACTTTATTAGAACGTCTGTATATATGAAAATATAGGAGCACCAAAAACCATGAAGGACTAGGCTCTTCCCAGTACGCCTGGCGGCGGTGGATACCGGGGTAATAATGAGGGTTAGTGTTAGCCTCTGCACCGGCAAACACTAAGCCCCGTCTTAGTAATGGATTCTGACAATCAGCCAGCGGCAATTACTAAAGCGGTAGTAATAAACTTTAAAAGAAAATACAAATACAATACAATATCCCTGTGTGATACTGTCTGTTAGACTCTGTATCTAAGCCTACCACAGGGTAGGCTTAGATACAGGACAACAGCAGACCGTAACGTTACACTTACCCTCCTCTTCGGCTCCGGGTGCATCGGATATCCCAACACAATCTAGCGGCGTGACATCGTCCGTGGCGCATAGCGTCATGGCGCGAGAAGACGTCAGGACTTCCGCTGCGCTCGGTAAGGAAGATGGGTAAGTATGTGTCGTTACTACAGTAACAGGGGCCCATGTATTTTATTACATAGGCCCCAGTTACTATTGTATATTATAGATGTGGTGCGGGCGGTCTGCTTTCCGGTCACAATTACGACCCGAATGTGGCAGTCGCTGGGGATTTTGGTCACCGGGCCAAAGATCCGGGGCTTGGGCCCCGAAGACCGGTGCTCTCGACGCCCCTATAGGGCATCCATAAAAGGACTTAGTATGGGCTCCACCCCACCCAACTGAGAGCTCCGACAAATTTTATAACTTTTTATTAAGTTAATGATCCTTGTAATTTCATAACAGATCTTTATAGGGGTTGACGCTCTGGTTTTTGGACATTGGGGGAGCCTGACGCACCATGCAGGTGGTATGCCGGTATCTCATTCCTGTCTAACAGATTTAGTAAAAGCGTGCATACCCTGTTGGTGATTCTGGCTTAGGCTAAAATGCCAGATTGGACCTTTTCCAAGACTTTTGTGTTGGAATACAAAAGTGGAGACATTTTTAAAAAAAGAAGTTCAGCTCCGCACCAGTCTGAACACTTATATGTTGGAAAAAGTCAAACAAGTTCTTCATATATATGGTGCTCATTTTTTTTAAAGTATTAATTTACACCAGACAACTGACCCCATATAGCTCTAGATGCCTTGCTTCTCTTCACAAAGTAGATGACAGAACACTGGCTGCCTGCAGAAACCACTAGGGGGATCTCAGTGCATATAAAATGCATATAATATAGCTAGTATTGAACTCAATGGAAGGCGCAAAAATCTCCATGCACTGAGCTCCCCCTAATGGTGACTACAAGAAAATGCTTTATCTCTATGAAGGGAAGCAGGGGGAGTTCACTACGGGTCCCCCCTCTTACCATGGGACCCTTTCCAAAAACTTCTGATATGTCATAGAGACATATCAACATTTTTGATCAGTGGGGTCCAGGTGCTGAGACGATGGTGCACTTTCGGCTTTGAATGGTGCTCCTTGTTAGGCTGTAGACGGGTTCATAGACATTCTGTATGAGCCATCTTAAGCCGATAACAACCCAAGGTTCAGAGGGCTCAGCTGAATGCTTCTGCACCATCGCCCCAGCATCCAGACCCCCACCAATCAAAACTTATGATATGTCTCTATGACATATCAAAAGTTTTTTGAAGTAGTTACGCTTTAAAGATGATGAAGCATTGACAGTAGACTTGAATATGCACCCAGAACATAACTGCAGGCTATGTAGATGGATTGGATTTAAAATTAGGACATGGCATGAGCAAAGAGAGAGGTATTTGGGTCAAGAGTAGGGACTGTCTCTAAACGAGGGACATTTGGGAGGAATGCAGAAATGCATTTGCAAGAAGTATTTTTGGGTCAGTTCAATTATCACTTTACTTAATTGTCACCAGATTTGGTGTGTTCCGTATTGTTAGGAAACAGACATTTCACATACCTCCCAAAACAGAAGGGAGGAATTTCCTTTTACTCTTCCTGACATTGTGGACTAATCTGGCTCCATGGGATGGCTGGAGTTGTGACCTCATTACTTGAAGCTGCAATGTCCATGACATTGGCTGGTGCCGGGTAGCCCAATGCAATAGAATAAAGGCCCTTTTACACGGGCCAATGATCGGGCAAACGAGTGTTCACATGAAACAGGGCAACGCTCATTCATCAGCTGGTTGTATCGTTTATGCAGAATGAAATATTATCGTTGTCGGCAGCACTTCTACCTGTGTAAAAAGGGAGATGTTTTTCCGACATGATGGAAATGTATGGGGACGAACGATCATAGTAACAATTACTCATTCCCATACATAACCAATCATAGATCCTTGTGAAAGGAACAAACGAGCGCCGATCAGCGAGCTACCTGATTGATCAGCGCCTGTTTTCACGACCCATATTGTAAGAGGACCCTTAGTCGATTTTATGTACTACTACAGCTGGGTTTACACATGATCATCGCCGCTAAGGCCTCATTCACATTTACAATGGACTAGCGTCAGGTTTTGTGTAGCTTTTTTTTTTTTTTTGCTGCAGAGGGCAGATGATCTTTGAATGTGCGGAGATGTTGGTTTGGTAATTGGCCGCTGTGTTCACAACTTATGCCTGTGAGCCCAAAGGGTTCTTTGCCATGTATAAAACTAAAACGAAATAATACAATTATGTTAGACAGAGCTATCTCAATACTACAATAAACATTTAACTTTTTAATGCATAAAGATCCTATAATGAAGTCATCACCATTAGTGACTAGGTAGGGGTGCTAGGGTAAATATTTACCCCTGGGAGCCAGGATGTGTGTGTTATTGAAAGACAGTGGGTGAGATTTTTTTGGAATACAGTCACTGATGAATCTGTCATTGGGAGAAAACAACACCAGATCGGACCTGTAAGCGTAGGGGCTTCAAAAATATGGGGCTAGATTAAAACCCCATATTTTTCAACACCAGAAAATTGTCGTAAATAGACTGATAAATTTGCCCCAGGGTGACCTATCACTGTCATTTTGTGTTTTTTTTTTCCCCCATTGATTTAAATGGAAAACATGGCGTCAGAGGAAAAACCTCTTGTGCAATTCTTACATGTTTAACCTTGTTGCAGTTCTCCATCATAGTACATTTACTAGAACAGCATCTCCAAGTCATACTGCAGTAAAACTAAATGCAAAGGAGGCCTTATGTGGTCTTATCCGCAGTCACAATGCACCACACACATATATTTCTTTGGATTTTAGCATGGGTTTCCAACCGGAAGAACAGCTGGATGGGAAGTAGTGGTATGGGTAGTGCATATACGTCTGCCAGTTTGTTTCTGGAGGGCAAATGGTTTGCCGTGGCCCAGATATCACACCATCTGTATCTCACACACAATGAACAGACATGGCCACCCAGTGGAAAAACGAAGGTGACACACGAATGTCCCAGAACATCCCAGCTGTTACAAAGTCTGCTGCTCAGCAATGTGGTGTCCCAGAAAGATCAGGATCAGTCAACGCCATATCTCACTGACTTCTGTCATAGACCAAACATCATTAACAAGTGTCCACATCTGACAGTAGCCTGCTCTTACATAACAAATGCCTCATGTTTCGTGGACGGAGATGTGAACACCAGAGTTCCCGGATAATGATTACAAAACCGTAATTAGTTTAATGATGTCCTCCGATACTTACAGGTCATTCCTACTTTATGTAGACTGTCATTACGACCTTGCGATGGGGTAATTATTGCTTACATTGTGGAATATCTGGTTTATCCTGTTTGGTTAAGTCATCAGTTTTCACTTCTTACTCCGGATGATAAAAGCCCAAAGGTGAAATTTTTGCTTGCTGGTAAATGATTGTGATAAATATCAATGAAACTTTAGTTACTGCAGGAGATTTTTCAAACTTCTTTTAACCCATACTAATGTAAATGTTCTTCTCACACAACTTACAAGTAAGAATTGACAAATGCCAAAGACAAATCAAAAAGAAAAAAAAATTCAACTGCAAATATATGTTGGTAAAAAAATGGGCCTAGGTGGACCCTCTGGATTATATTGTATATTGTGGGCGCACAAATTTGCTTTGTTTTAAAAAAGATTTACTATTATGATCAATTATTTAGTCCGAACTCCAAAGATGTCAATGGTTTTTTTTAGGTCTCTACTAAATAAGGACTATGTCATGTAATTGGGTCCATGAAGTCCATGTTCAAGAAGGGCCTTGATGCCTTTCTTGAAAAACATTATATTACAGGTTATGAGTACTCGATTCTGGAGATGGTAAGTTGATCCAGAGATTTACCGTATCCTGATTTACATATTTGGAGTCAGGGAGAAGTTTTTCCCCTAATGAGGATATTGACATCAACCTCATGGGGGTTTTGCCTGCCTCTGGATTAACACGGTAGGATTATAGGTTGGACTTGATGGACCTGTGTCTTTTTTCAACCTTATCAACTATGTAACTATGTAAGTATAGAGCAGACTGACCACAAGTAGGACAAATAAGTGAACCTGTATATCAGTGCTATCATAATAGTAATGCACTGTGTACAGATGACCTACATTTACAGAAATATCTACAGAAAAGTTGTAATAAAAACATAAAGCTATGGACAGCATTCAATATACTAGCATTATCCATATCTGTAGATACCCAAGGGTCTCAACATCCCTCTAGCTCCCATGTAAGCTCGAAATGTCTATGTTGCATGCTTGGGTAGATGTGTGAGCATGGCATCAACTCATAAGTGACCAAGGCTTGGTGCCATCCATTTCATAGTCATGGGCAAACATCAATATAGTGACATACAGTAAGTATCTGTAACGTCCGAGGCCACGGCCCATCGTTTCCACTCACCCCTCGACAGTCGCCACCACAGACTCCCCAGTGCTGGCCGGGATCTCCTTCCTAGGAGACGCCAGCACTTACTTCCGCTCCGCAGTATCCCCTAGGGTGCTCGTTCCTGGCCTTAAAGGGCCAGCGCACACACATGAAAAATAATACAAATCAGCCCTAATCACCCCGGACTATAAAAAGGGCTCTGCCCTTTCACTCCTTGCCTGAGCGTTGTTGTGTATTCCCATGTTAGTCTTGCAAATGGTCCCTTAGTCGTATCCGGTTCCCAGTGTTCCCATGCCCTGCTACCTGTGGCCCGTGCTGTGTTTGTTCCAGTGCCTTTTCTAGTGTTGGAGTTGTGAAGTGCCATCTACTATGCCTGCACGTCTGGTGGCATCTGCCACGCCTGATACCATCCGCCATGTTTGGCGTCATCTACCGTCAAAGTTCCATCTGTGACTAAGACTCTGCTACTGTCTGGACTATTACAGGTACCCTTGGACTTGGACTTTGTATAGACTTGGTACACTATTGTTTGGCCAGTTACTACTCCACTACGGCAGTGCGGCCTAGTGGGTCCACGTACCAACAGATCATGACAGTATCCATCTATATTGTATGCCCATGTTTATTGCATATGCAATTCCCTCTCCATCAGCCAAGTCAGGGTCGGATAGTTGAATGAGTTATAGGCTTGAGCTAGGCCAATATAGGTTATCAAAGATTTATCGTTGATGGCAGAACATTATTCAGTCATAGATAAGCCTTGGCCTTGTTTTGACATCTTGTTCGGCCTTGTCATGCAAATAATACCCCGATCATTACCCTTTGTATCTCCTACAAGATCTGAATAATAGGAAGGTAGGCAGGAAGGAGTTGACAACTGCCTACAATTTGTGAGAGTCCCTTTCCCAGCCGTGTTTCAGCTACTAATATGGCCTCGGGCTGAGCTAGAAGCAGGTCAATTGTCTCAGGAACCTATAGGACAGGTTTCCTAATAAGTGGTTTTGTGAACAAAGGTGTGGGAAGATGCAACTTTGTGTAAGCTTAATGTATCATGGTCTTGTCATCTAAACATACTGTATATGGCTCAAGGCGGTCTTGCATTGCTAGGTGTTCATTTATATTGTGTAATACCATCCTGAGAATGTTTCATGTACTGTTCATCTGTGGTTTCAGTCAAGGAAAATAGGTTAAGGCTGGGTGACTAACTATTATATGTGGAAATGGAGACTTATGACCTGTCAGAGCGACTAGAAAATGATAACATAACAACTGTTTAGTCAAATCAAGTGAAAAGAAAGTTCCTTGTCCAAGTAAAACATTGGGCTCATTTAGTGGTAGACTGAGATTGATCTGGGCCTAGGGACACTTGTCATACACTATAGCCATGATAATATTGATTTGGGTTACTAAAATGCATTTCAGGAGCACTTCTAATGTACAATTCTGTTTTGTTTTTTGCAGGCCTTGCTCTTGATGTAATGCTTTAAAGAGGTTATCCGGTGGCTCAAGAAAAAAAAAATCCCCAAAATAATTCTTAACAGGTTCCTTTATCTTAAATTATATTTTCCAGTAAGTAAAACTTCTTTTAGGGGTACTCATCGAACCCTGAGATCGGGGCACACACGGTCTTCCACTTCTGAGGCGGGACTTCACATTTCAGTGCGTGCTGAAATATTACAAGTCCCAGCATCCATTTCTCTCATCTCAGCACGATTTTCAGCTCACCCCTTTCCCTTAAATCTATTTATTCCCCACTGCCAGTGCTATGAAGCCCTCTTTGCCGAGAAGGTAGGGAGAAAGTAATGGAGCAGGCTAAGGAAAGGAGTAGTCACAGTGCCAGGCCCATTGCTTGATGACACGCCGACACAAATGCGAGGGGAGGCAGTCTTCAGTCATGTGGTGCTGGGTCGGCGCGTCATCAAATAGGAGAAAACTAAAGTAGTTCTGGCACGTGACCGGGTTCTGGCTGAGAGTTTCGGGACACATTTAAAAATCAAAGTAATCAGATGAATGGTGAATAATTTTAGGTCTCCGGATAACCCCTTTAAGGGCTCTGGCCCTGGGCCCTTATGTCTTGCACTAGTGTCCGAATGGTCAGTCCATCCGGTTATGTATGTTGGCACATCCACCAGATAACTAGCCAATAATTACCTCTTGATACTACTATTAGTATTTATGGGCTGGGAGGAAAGTGAGCGGCTTTAATGCTGCTTATATGGATGGAAAATTAAAATCAAATAGGGCCAGTCAAATTTTGCCGTCTGAAAACAGACATTAGAGGTTAATTGCAGCCCTCATACACCTTAGAAAAGGACAATATCAAAATATTAATTTCACATACAGAACACTCAATCGGGAAAACTGTACTTTGGTATTTTATTATTGTCACTTTTAATGATTAATAAAGTATACCAGTTTTTTAGATAAATTGTTTGTTTTATGTTTCCTATGTATACGTTGTTGCAATTTGACATGGGAAGGCACCTAGAACCTGGTACCCATTAACTAACCCTTCGAACCTTCACTTTTCAGGAACAAAATACTACTTGAACGTGTGGTGTCTCCTTCTGCTGTGTTGTATGGTGTCCTATGAATTGATTAAACATTCCCATTAAAAGATAAAGACATTCCATGCTAATGGTTCTCATTAGGGCTCATTTACTAGCAATGTAGTGGTGCTGCATTTGCATAAGGTTGCCGCCATTCTCACCTATTCTAAACAGCTGCAAAAGTTAATTACTGACTGATTAATGTGGTTCAGTAGTTTATGGGCAAAGTGCAATGTTAGTAAATGATGCCGGCTGTATAGGAAATTGTGTTTTGCCACTATCTAACATCAAGGAGGCCCAGCTACACAATAACCAGACTGATCACGGATGAGTCACATGCTTGGTTTTCTTGACTCACTTGTTTACGCTGCAGAACGATGAGCTTCCCATTTTTATTTATCGTAGAGAATCATCAAAGCATGTTATGGACGGACGGCATATTGCACCCAACACTATATTTTCATTTTAGTACCCAAATATCCTAATACCCTAAGTGTATGTTTTGTTTTTTTCAGAAATAGCACCACTCTTGTCCATGGGATGTGTTTGCAGCTTATCCCCATTCAAATCCCCGACAAAATGCTATTTGCTATACAATTACAATACTGACTTCGTAGTCAAGGTGAATTACCCGTAGTATTGTCTTTATTGATTTTTTTCCCAGCCCTCATTAGTCTGTCTTCTTTTTTATTGAAATGCAATGAAATGTGTGACATCCCTTGGTTCTGGAAAGCAGTCAGACTAAATTCACATCACCCCCAGACGAAGGCTCTCAGCCGAAACGTACGTCGTGTGTGACGCCAGACAGCACAATATCTATGGGTAAGTTGCTTATACTATATATCCACATATACTTTTAATATAACCATTTGTTTTGGTCTGGTGCTGACGGCATCTTTGCCTTCAAATGATTACTCAGACCTGGGACTCTTTGCATATTATCTAGAACACATTACATGTCTCCTGGGTTTATATATTTCACACACTATGTAGAGCACTGAATGTGCTTTCGTGGTTGCAGTTACTCCAAGCCTTAGGGCGGATTTACACAAACGTGAGCGTTTTGCGCGCGCAAAAAACGCTGCATTTTGCGCGTGTGGCAGCAGCGTGACAGCTCCGTGTGTCATGTTCATATGGATGCACGGCTGCGTGGTTTTCGCGCTGCCGCCATCATTATGACACTCAGTTTGGATGTTTGTAAACAGAAAAGCACGTGGTGCTTTTCTGTTTACATTCATTCTTTTACTGCTGTTGCGCGAATAACGCTTGTCCCACGGAAGTGCTTCCGTGGGGCATGCGTGATTTTCACGCACCCATTGACTTCAATGGGTGCGTGAAGCGCAAAATACGCCGAAATATAGAACATGTCGCGAGTTTTACACAGCGGACTCACACTGCGCAAAACTCACGGACAGTCTGCACTGCCCCATAGACTTGCATAGGTCTGTGCGACCCGCGTGAAAACCACGCTGGCTGCACGGACGCAAATCATGTTCGTGTAAATCCGCCCTTACTCATGATACTATCAAAACATATATATGTTTATTTATTATCCAACTATTGACAACTGTCTGGCCTCAATTGCTTCACACTGTGGTAATCATCTTTGAATTTAATGTGTGTGTTTTTTATATTTTGTACCAATAAAAATATATATTTTATCAGTATAAGCATGGTTTTGACTCTATTTTTAGGTTTTTATTTTGATTATGTTATGAGTCACTGCTGACGTCACCCGTAGTTATGGGTATTTTCTAATATATGCCCTCCCCCCATATAATATATTATATATGACCTACTGATATCTATTTAGTTTCTTTATAGAGGGGTATTTAGGTTGTCCTCCATATTGGTTAAATAAATTCACATCACGTCTGGAGTGCACTGTGGGTGTATACACTGGGAAAATCTCCCGACATAAATGCCAACATATATATATGCCCATAGTGAATCTGGCATGTCACGAGGGGTATGTGGACCCAATAGGCCGCTCTGCCGTAGCGGAGTGGCAGTTGGCCAAATAACAGTCTATAAGGTCTATGCAAAGTCCTTAGCACAAGAGTACCTGTAAGCGTGCAAACATTTGCAGAGGCCTTGGCACGGATAGAACTTGACATGGCAGATGACACCAGACGTGGTGGATGATACCTGACGTGGTATATAACAGCAGGCGTGGCAGATGACAGCAGACGTGGCAGGTGACAACAGGCGTGGCAGATGACACAACACGACTCCAACATTAGATAAGGCACAGGAACAAACACAGCACGGGATACAGGATACAGAAAGCAGGCTACGGGAACACTGGGAACAGGATACAACTAAGGGACCATTTGCTAAGACTAACATGGGAATACAACAACAATGCTCAGGCAATGGGTGGAAGGGCAGAGCCCTTTTTATAGTCCAGGGTGATCTGGGGATAATGGAATAATTAATTGCATATGCGTGTGCTGGCTCTTTAAGGCCTGGGACGAGCACGCACACCCAAGAATGTGGTGCGGTCGCATGTGCTGGCGTTTCCTGGGAGGGAGATGCCGGCAAGAAGAGAGGTCTGCAGTCACGGCCGTCGGGAGGTAAGGAGAGGCGACGGTCCGCGATTGCGACTGTTACAGTACCCCCCCTTTTCTTGAGTACAGAGCGTGAGAGGAATTTTTAATGAGGGTAGGGGCATTAAGGTTCTCCTCTGGCTCCCAAGACCTCTCCTCAGGACCAAATCCTCTCCAGTCCACTAGATAGAAAGTCCTTCCTCCTATTCTCGTGTAGTCCAGGAACTCCTTCACCTCGAACACATCAGAAGAACCGCTGGGAGCAACTGCAGAACTAGGAGCTTTACTGTAGCAGTTCAGAACCACAGGTTTCAGGGGGGACACATGAAAGGAGTTGGGGAGTCTGAGCGTAGGAGGCAGCTGAAGCTTATAGGAGACAGGGTTAATCTGTTACATGATCTCAAAAGGTCAAAGGAACCTGGGAGAAAATTTGTACGAGGGCACCTTCAGGCGAACATTCTTCGAGGACAGCCAGACTTTGGTTCCAGGAATAAACTGAGGCGGCTCTCTTCTTCGTGTATCAGCCTTTCGCTTCATGCGATCGACTGTCAGTAGAATAGAGGACCTGGTCTGTTGCCAAATGTGTAGAAATTCCCCAAAAGCACAGTCAGCTGCGGGTACCTGAGATGTAGCAGGGACAGGAAGAGGAACTAGTGGATGTTGCCTGTAGACGATGTACAGGGTGGGCCATTTATATGGATACACCTAAATAAAATGGGAATGGTTGGTGATATTAACTTCCTGTTTGTGGCACATTAGTATACGGGAGGGGGGAAACTTTTCAAGCTGGGTGTTGACCATGGTGGCCATTTTGAAGTCGGCCATTTTGTATCCAACTTTAGTTTTTTCAATGGGAAGAGGGTCATGTGACACATCAAACTTATCGAGAATTTCACAAGAAAAACAATGGTGTGCTTGGTTTTAACGGTACTTTATTCTTTCATGAGTTATGTACAAGTTTCTGACCACTTATAAAATGTGTTCAAAGTGCTGCCCATTGTGTTGGATTGTCAATGCAACCCTCTTCTCCCACTCTTCACACACTGATAGCAACATCGCAGAAGAAATGCTAGCACAGGCTTCCAGTATCCGTAGTTTCAGTTGCTGCACATCTCATATCTTCACAGCATAGACAATTGCCTTCAGATGACCCCAAAGATAAAAGTCTAAGGGGGTCAGATCGGGAGACCTAGGGGGCCATTCAACTGGCCCACGACGACCAATCCACTTTCCAGGAAACTGTTCATCTAGGAATGCTTGGACCTGACACCCATAATGTGGTGGTGCACCCTCTTGCTGGAAAAACTCGGAACGTGCCAGCTTCAGTGCATAAAGAGGGAAACACATCATCATGTAGCAATTTCAGATATTCCGTGGCCTTGAGGTTTCCATTGATGAAGAATGGCACTTTGAACACATTTTATAAGTGGTCAGAAACGTCTAAATAACTCATGAAAGAATAAAGTAACGTTAAAACCAAGCACACCATTGTTTTTCTTGTGAAATTCTCGATAAGTTTGATGTGTCACATAACCCTCTTCCCATTGAAAAAACTAAAGTTGGAGACAAAATGGTTGACTTCAAAATGGCCGCCATGGTCAACACCCAGCTTGAAAAGTTTCCCCCCTCCCATATACTAATGTGCCACAAACAGGAAGTTAATATCACCAACCATTCCCATTTTATTTAGGTGTATCCATATAAATGGCCCACCCTGTAGAATGGCGTGGTAGTAGTGGACTCACTTGTGCAGTTGTTATAGGAGAATTCAGCCCACAGAAGAAGCTGTACCCACTCGTCATGCTGCATGGAGATAAAGTGACAAAGATAATTCTCCAAAATTTGGGGGCCATTACATGGCATACATTTGGCTGGGATACGTCGGGATTCTGAAGCCTCAACTGTATTGATAGTGCAGACGACTGCGCTGTATTTTCTTTTTAACTTGCAGTCTATTGCAGACATATGCAGCTGTATAGATATATACTTGCTGCACATATGTTTGGTGGGACCTCGGCAAAAGTTCCCTCCAAACATAAATACTGAGTTTTTGTAGAATAAGAAAGCTAGAATTGGAGGCTTCATTATATGAGGAAGGTGTTTTTGATGAATATGGTGCCTGGTTTATTTTACTGCTCAGTTCTAGTTCAAGTCAACAAATGGTCTATATTTCCTTATGTGTATTCAATTAAGTTTGTGCAACTGATGTGATAATTTTATGTTGTATGATCAGTCATTTGGTGACCTTTCCACTTAGACAGACCAGGGGCAGAAGCAGATTTTATGACAAGGGAATCCAATGCATTATGTGCTGTGAGTTTACATGATCCTTACTGCAGATAATTGGGAAATGTGGTTGTTTTTGTTGTTGTTATTTATATTTTTGTTGTTACTTATATAGAATTATCATCTTCCATTGTTCTGTACAACAAGATATAAAGGCAATAATGGTTGGTGTGTGATGGTCCAATAGTAGGGCAGTGAAATCCATAATCGCCTATAACACAATGACATAAACACAGCCAGGTTTATTTCGGTTCTCAGATTTGGGAACTATAATGCCAGGGTGGTTTTAGGGGGTAGTAAACTGGGCAATTGCCCAGCCCCCTCTTTCCTAGGAAACCCCCCAAAGAATGGACCCCAGGAGTATCCTTAGAGGGACGTATATAAAACTTCATTGCCGCAGACCAGCTAGGACTTTATCATTAACCCCTTTACTACTGTATTTAGGTATTGTATGGCAGTATTATTTAGGCACTGAATAGCAGTGGTGTGTGGACATTGTGTGAACGCATTATTTGGCATTGTATTGAAGTATTCTGGGTAAGAAGTCCTTATATATATATACATATACACATACATGTTATACACGTTACAGATCCGTAATTGTAGATAAAATACTGACCCATTAATTTCTATGGGCCACGAACACCATCCCTTATATTTACTGTAAATGCTGCATGGTCGTGTGCATGAGCCCTTAGTATGAGATAAAATATCAAATACTTTTTAATAGGGGGGGCTTTGATTTTGAGGTGTGGTTGGAGACCTGTTTCCATATACCACACCAATGGCATTTTCCTGATCAAATTTAGTAGTGCGCTCATTATCCATTACCCATAGATAACAGATATTAAATTACTGTTTTCTTATGAAACAATAGTGAATTACATCAATAGATAGGGATTAAAGAAAGTGCCCAAAATTGAAGCTCATTTCGTCCATTTGGGTTCATGGATTTCATGTGGATGATCTAGTTATTTTCTATGCGTAGCAGAGAATTGTCCAAATCGCCTACACGCATCCCTAAGCTTATGTGGCAAATAGCCCAATCCTTTGTCTCCTTGTGGTTGAACTTATGCACTAATTTGAAATGTTTTGCACGTGGTGATGGTAGGAACGGTTTATTCTGTCGCTTTGATTCGGTTTTCTTTTGATTATTATTTTTTATGTTAATACTGTGCTCGCATGATCTAATTCTAAGTTTGTGACTGGTCTTCCATAAATAATATAAACCACACACGTATTGTAAGACATATATAACGCCTTTGGTTGTACAATTAATGTGCTCTTTAATGTGGTTTATTTTTTCCAGAATTTTCCACAAAGGACTTTTTCTTAGTAAGAACTTGACATGCCACACACAGGCTGCGGGGGGGAAATTCCCAGATATATTGGGTCCCTGAGGAAGTTTTGTGTCCTGAGATGTCCCCTCAGATTTTGGTCTGATAATAATATATTCCAATGATGGTTCAATATTTGATTCATTTCCCTCCATCTATTGTGAAAGGATGTGATAAATCTGACATGATCATCACATTATTTTCTCTTTCACAGTTAGGAGTTAGGAACTGTCTGTCATATGGGCTGGTTATAGGCTATCTTGATTTATATGTTTGAGTAATTCTGTTCTATTAAAACTCTCGCTCCAGCCTTGAACCTGTAAAAAAAATACATTTCTCCTCAACCTGAGGAATTCCTCTTTGGGGATACCATTAATTGTTTTGTGTAATTGGGCACTTCTGGCATATAAAATACAATAGTTGACATCTCTTTCCGAAACATGTTGGTATGAATTTCTCATGTATTCCAATTTTTACATCCAGAAATTGAATTTCCACCTTGCTGTTATTAAATGCTATGTACACCTTTGAAAATGTTTTGTTTTTAAAAAAAAAAAATATGTGTATCGGTATGCTTGTTGCAACTGTCTAATTATCTTTTATTAAAAATTATTTTTACTTTTTGGGATACAGCTGCTTTGTATCCTGTATAGAGAGCAGCTGTATCTAGCGCTGAAACCTGTATTCGTCAGGTCAGCGGCACTGACGGGTTCAGTGTCAGTGGGCCCTGCATGTCTCTGACACGCAGGATCGAGCTGTTACCGATCACATATAAGTTCATAACTTCGATGCGATCGATAACAGGTGGATCCTGAATGTCAGAGACACGCAGGGCTCGCTGACACTGAATCCGTCGGTGCCGCTGACCTGACGGATTCAGGTCTCAGCACCAGATACTGCTGCTCTGTATACAGAATACAAAGCAGCTGTATCTCAAAAAGTAAAAATAATTTTTCATAAAAAGTAATTAGAAAGTTGCACCAAGCACACGGATACACATTTTGTTAAAACAAACAAACACATTTTCAAAGGTGCCTTTAAAGGTCAGTTTTATATTAAAGGGGTTGACCAGTCCCAAAAAATTGATGGCACATCCTCAGGATAGGCCATCAATATCTGATCGGTCGGGGTCCGACTCCCGGCACCCACGCCGATCAGCTCTTTTGAAGGGGCCCCTTCATTTCCTTTGCTGCTCACACTTTGTAATCACTGACAGCCTTCTCCTATTGACTTCAATGGGAGAAGGCTGTAATACTGTGAACCGCCGCTACAAGTGTGTCGGCGATTCACAGTGTGGACAGCAAAGGAAATGAACAAGAAGCAGAGCTGCGGCCCCTTCAAAACAGCTGACCGACAGGGGCGCCTGGAGTCAGACCCTGACCGATCACATCCTGTGGATAGGCTATCAATTTTTTAGGACTGGACAACCCCTTTAAGTGAATTATTGTTAAGTTCCTCCAAAAACTTGAGTAATTCAGAATCAGATCCCTTCCAAATAAAGACGACGTCGTCTATGTAACACTACCAAATAGTCAAGAAGTTCGTATACTCACGCAGATGTTCCACAAAAAACACTTCTTGCTCCCATCATCCGAGGAACAGTTTTGTAAAAGTTGGTGCACATGCCGCTACCATGGCTGTTCCTTGAGTTTGCAGAAAGAAGCGAGCATCAAATGTGAAGTGGTTGAGTGTAAGGATGGATTTGAGTGCCTTGATTACAAACTGCCTCCTAATCATGTTATACCGTGCATTTAGTGGAATATTGAAAGCTCTCTCTTGTTTCAGCGCCCATCGAGGGATTCACTGGCTCCTCGTCCTGCCCTGTAAATGAAGCCCAACGTGCATTACAAAATTGTTTCAGTAAACATAACGCCAAACCAATTACCTTTCTTTTTTATTTTATTCTCAACCAAAATGTCACTTTTAAAACTCCACGGTATTCAGATTATATTATCGATTAGAGATTTACTTTGGTTTTATTGTTGTTTTAATCCGTTGCATTTCATATTAAATGATAAAAAATATTGCTGAGATTTTTCACCCTAATATAATGCTGAGTCAGTGTGCACATAGTGTGAGGTGTGCACGTAGACCTACATAATGGCTACACACACAGGTGAGAGTCTAGTAAATCACATAATTGTATGTGACACATCTATTTAAAAACCCTGTTTACAAGCAAATTACTTGCCAGCAACTTCATTTTGTGTTAGCTAATTATTTTGCAGACTTTATTTAATGAAAAAGGAAGGAACAATAATGTCTCAAGTGATGTTTGCAAGGAAACCATTATGTTGTCCGTACATGTAGCCGTCGTGCAGATGTGGTGTATAATGTGCTTCACCTGTACAACCTGCGAGGCCAAAAACAGCATCGAAAAACACCAATTAGTGGAAATACCATGTGTGGTTTTAGCACGTGGTTCTCGGCCATGCGATACACTAATGCAGCTCCCGTGTATGGGCACCCTAACCATCTTCAAGTTAGGGTATGTTCACACGGCCTATTTACGGACGTAATTCGGGCGTTTTTGCCCCGAATTACGTCTGAAAATAGCGCCTCAATAGCGCTGACAAACATCTGCCCATTGAAAGCAATGGGCAGACGTTTGTCTGTTCACACGAGGCGTATATTTACGCGCCGCTGTCAAATGACGGCGCGTAAATAGACGCCCGCGTCAAAGAAGTGACCTGTCACTTCTTTGGCCGTAATTGGAGCCGTTATTCATTGACTCCAATGAATAGAAGCGATAATTACGGCCGTAATTGACGCGGCGTTCAAGCGCCTGCACATGCCGGTACGGCTGAAATTACGGGGATGTTTTCAGGCTGAAACATCCCCGTAATTTCAGCCGTTACGGACGCCCTCGTGTGAACATACCCTTAGGGTATGTGCACACACACTAATTACGTCCGTAATATATGGACGTATTTCGGCCGCAAGTTCCGGACCGAACTCAGTGCAGGGAGCCGGGCTCCTAGCATCATAGTTATGTACGATGCTAGGAGTCCCTGCCTCTCTGCAGGACAACTGTCCCGTACTGTAATCATGTTTTCAGTACGTGACAGTTGTCCTGCAGCGAGGCAGGGACTCCTAGCATCGTACATAAGTATGATGCTTGGAGCCCGGCTCCCTGCACTGTGTTCGGTGCGGTACTTGCGGCCGAAATACGTCCGTCAATTACGGACGTAATTAGTGTGTGTGCACATACCCTTAGAATCCCAGCTAATGTCTTGTTTTATTACTAGTAGTTATATTGTATTTTACAAAGTTTGTTCTGCATTTAACATGACTGAAAGATAAATTTGGTTAAGTTTTAAAGGGGTTATCCGGTGAAATAAAATTGATGGCCTTTTCTCAGGATACACATGCGATTTCCAGGCAAGAAAAAATAAAAAATGGGGAGGCGCTGCTAAAATCCAGAAATTGTGATAAAAGGTCATTTATAATTAGCTATTGCGGCTACGCGTTTCAAAGCCGATCCGGTGTCTTCCTGAGGCCAATTACAACAGTAAAAACAGAGTGCAGTTAAATACAGCGTAAAACATTGGGGGGAAATAACGCCAAAATCACTTAAAAATGGCATCATGTGTGTGAGAAAAAACAAAACTGACTTTTAGGCTATGTTCACACGGAGTATTTTGGGGGAGGAATATCTGCCTCAAAATTCCGTTTGGAACTTTGAGGCAGATATTCCTCTCCCTGCACGCCGATTTTCGCGGCGATTATCGCGCCGTTTTTCGCCCGCGGCCATTGAGCGCCGCGGGCATAAAACAGCGAGAAATGCGCTTTCTCCTGCCTCCCATTGAAGTCAATGGGAGGTCAGAGGCGGAAGCGCCCAAAGATAGGGCATGTCGCTTCTTTTTCCCGCGAGGCAGTTTTACTGCTCGCGGGAAAAAGACGCCGACGCCTCCCATTGAAATCAATGGGAGGCGTTCTCGGGCCGTTTTTGCCGAGTTTTGCGACGCGGTTTCCGCGTCAAAAAACTCGGCAAAATACCCCGTGTGAACATAGCCTAAGGCTATGTTCACAAAGAGTTTTTTGCAGGCGGAATTTCTGCTTCAAAATTCCGTTTGGAAGTTTGAGGCGGATTTTCCTCTCCCTGCACGCCGATTTTTGCGGCGTTTTTCACCCGCGGCCATTGAGCACTGCGGGCATAAAGAGGTCAGAGGTGTAAATGCCCAAAGATAGGGCATGTCCCTTCTTTCTCCCGCGAGGCGGTCTTACCGCTCGCGGGGAAAAAGACGCCTCCGCCTCTCATTGAAATCAATGGGAGGCATTTTCGGGCCGTTTTTGACGAGTTTTGTGGCGCGGTTTCCACGTCAAAAAACTCTGTGTGAACATAGATTGACAGTTGAGATAACCAATAGAAACAGCAGCTAGAACGGCTTGGTCTAAAAACTATAAATAAATAAATAATGCATGGGTAAAGAAAAATGGTAGTGGCCCTTAAAATGAAACATATAACCTAAAATTCTCAGGGTAGGCCATCAATATCTGATCGGTGTGGGTTCAGCACTTGGCACTCCCCTCGATCAGCTGTTTGAAGGCGCCGCGTTGAGAGCTGCTTCCATTTAATTTCTTACACAGCTCAGCACAGTAGAACGGCGTCACATTCGTAGCGGGGTTTCACAGTATTACAGCTTTCTCTCATTTTCTTGAAATGAGGTGAGTATTTTTTTAATTATTTTTATTAGGCACTGTGGGGGCATTATGATGGCTGGAGGGGCATTGTACTGGTTGTGGGGGCAGCTGTGAGGGCATTATTCTGTGTGGGGGCAGCTATGGGTGCATTATACTGGTTGTGGGGGCAGCTATGGGGGCATTATACTGTGTGGGGGCAGCTATGGGTGCATTATACTTATTGTGGGGGCAGCTATGGGGGCATTATACTGTGTGGGGGCAGCTATGGGTGCATTATACTGTGTGGGGGCAGCTATGGGGCATTATACTGTTTAAGGGCAGTTATGGGGGCATTATACTGTGTGGAGGCACAATGGGAGCGTTATACTGTGTGGGGAGGCACTATACCGTGAATGGAAGTTATGTAAAAAGAGTAGAAGTTACGGAAACAGCGTAGATCGTTAAGCTACGCTGTTTCCGTAATACCCATTCACTTCTATGGAAGTATACAGAAACAGAGTATAACAGCAAACTTACGCTGTTTATGTAAGCCTGACCACGCCGGATGCGCCTCTGCAGTTGTAAACATGCATTTGGGCCCACTGGGTATGGGCCCACTCAGATGTGTTGCCCCCCCCCCCCCCTCTGTGCTAAACCCTATCTACGCCTCTGCTAATAAGACTCTATGATGAAGTTCGGTTTGCTTGAACCGCGGGGAGTCTAGATCTTGCGGCCGTAAGACAAAACAAATATTTGAATGAGGCCTTACTCATTTTTGCGACAATCAAGTAAAGAACATTTTTTCAAAAACTTTGTGGTTTCCCAGATTATTTTCAGCTATATGCAAATTCATGGAGCCTTTACAAGCAAAATTTTTATGACAGATGAGTGCCATCTGTGGCTCCTACTCAGAGGGTCAAATCTTGTTCTCCCGGGGTAGGGCTAAATTTAACAAAAAATGTAAAAAATGTCGGCGTGCTTCAGGCTCTCTGACTCTGACCCTTCCCATTGGTTAAATCAGAGTTGTGCAACCAGTAGGTCAGGTCAAGTGAGGCGCTGTTACATGTTGCTCAAATGTTAGGATATGTAGAGATGCAAGAGATTTCAGTGGGAACTTTCTAGAATCTTTTCTTCTCACAGGGCTCCAACCAAAACAAAAGGGCAAATCGTCACTGGAATAGATTTTTTTATGATATATTATGACCTGCTATACTGATACGTCTTGTTTTGCTACCCAGAGTTAGCTTTGTTTGCTTTTAGGGACACAAATATCTGCTTTCTTGTCTACCAAAACTTTTGGAGAGAATTGAAATGACTTCTGAGGTCACAATTCCATAAGTTACATTTTCTTTTTCTTTCTTTTTTAATGTTAAAAGTCTTGTAGACTATATGAACATTACTGTACATTAAAATATTACATATAACGTATGGATTAACTTTTATTAACTTTTTCTGGGTGGAAAAGAAAAAACAGCAGTTCCTCCATTGTTTTTGTGCGTTATAACTTTTGTGCCATTCCCCGTGCAGGATAAATAACATATTCCTTTATTCTATGGGTCGGTACGTATACGGCTATACCAAATATGTATCTTTATTTAATGTTTTACCGATTTTGCACAATAAAAGAAGATTTAATGAAAAAAATAGATTTTATGTCGTCGCATTCCAAGAGCCATCACTTTTACAAACGTTGTCATTGTAGTCGTTTGTGGGTTTGTTATTTGTGTGTCATACTTTTTAATATGACAAAAAAAACGTTTCAGGGTTAAATAAAAAGTTTCTATTCTTTTGGATGTGCCACCCGAATCTCCGTTTTTTGTCACTGCATGGGACGGTTGGATCCATTCCTGTTGGACTTGCACCCATATCTCTGTCATTCATCCTGGTGCTGTAATCTTCCTGGTTCTATTGATACTTTTTAATATTACTGTTTTGGGGCACATATAGTTTATCGACTGTCTTTTATTGTTATTTTTTGGGAGTGAATAGAAAAAAGAGCTATTCTGCCTGTGTTTTCTGTGTTGTTTTTTTTCACATTGTTATCCGTGTGGTTTAACTAATTTATTATATGGGTTGTTATGATTGTGTATTTATTTTATTTTTTTCTGAAAAGTAAGCATTTTACTTTTTCAAACGAAAACACTTTTTGGTAAAAAGTGTATTTTTTTATGTTAACACTTTTTTTATTAACTTTATTAAACGTAATTTAATTTATTGTTTAGTCCCACTAGGGGACTTCACAATGCGATAATTTGATTGCTTCTATAATGCTTTGGTATACTCAGTATACCCAATCATTGTTGCCTGTCAGAAACAAACTGACAGACAATCTATTAGGCTGTGCCTTTAGGACGTACTTACAGGCATACAGCAATGGCAGGCCTGGGGGTCTTGTTAGGCCCCCATCTGCCATAGCAACCCATCCTTACTCCGCAATCGCATCACGGATCGCCGATGGGTGACATCTAGAGAGTTAAACGGCCGGGATCAGAGATAACCCCGATCCCAGCTGTTTCAGTGAGATGTCAGCTGTATGTAATAGTAAGCCCACTGTGGTCGTGTGTAACAGTAAGCCCACTTTTGGGAAGGAACTGCTAAAATACAGCTACGGCCATAGGCGGGAAGGGGTTAATTAGAAGATACCAAATAACAAAGACATATTTGGTATCCCCATAACCATAATGACCTGTACAATGAATCTATAACACTGTTTTAGGCCCCATGCACACGACCGTGCCCGCAATCACGGCCCGCGATTGCGGGCACGGCCGGCCGCTGACTGACAGACGCATTTTCGGGCCGTGCTCCCATACAAAGTATGGGAGCACGGCCCGCAAAATGCGAAAGAACGGACATGTTCCATAATTCCCGGAACATTTCCACGGCACTGACACCCTCCCGTAGTGCTACGGAAAGGTGTCAGTGTTCAATGAAAGTGAATGGCTCCGTTTTTGCGGACCGCAATTGCGGTCCGCAAAAACTGAGGTTTTTTGCTGTCGTGTGCATGGGGCCTTAAATGATTGGTGATCAGGGTAAAAAAAAATAAAAAATGTTTCATTATCTGTCTACATTACCCCATATTTTACATTCATAAAAATGAAACGATAAAATGTGTGTACCCCAGAATGGTGGCCCAACCAGCAGCTGCAAAAGCAAACAGGATTTTAGAGTGTATAAAAAGAGAGATAAAAACCTGTGATTCAAATGTAATATTAACATGTATAAGTATATGTGTGGTCAATACAAAGAACTAGCACGATTTGTTCTTTCCAAGGACTTTAGAAAGGACCAGGGGACATCCATTGCATGTGGTAGAAAGACGTTCCAAACATCAATATAGGAAAGGGTTCTTTACAGTTAAAATAGTCAAACTATGGAATGCCCTACCTCAAGAGGTAGTGATGGCAGATACTATGTCAGAATATAAAAAAGCGCTTGATGTTTATTTACTAACAAATGGCATTGAGGGTTATAACTAATCTAGCAATGAAGGACATATAATTGTTTGAGAAACATGATGGAACTGTGGTTTTTTTCTACCTATGTAGCTTTGTAACAAAGTACAACTTGTTCCGCAAAAAACAAGGCCTAATACAGCCATGTCAGAATGTAGGAAGGCAAAAATAGAAAAAAAATGTTGGGTCCTGAAGGCCAAAACTGTATGGGTCCTAAAAAGCAGTATTTACTTGTCTCCACACACAAGACCCAAGGGAACGCTTAAGGCCAGGGCTACACTGAGACTTTTTGTAGCACTACTCATTGATTTTAACTATTGAGCTACAGCTGCAATTCAATTAAATACAGTTACACTACAAAGTTTTAACCACATAAAGTGACACGTCAGATTGGAAAAATGAGGCTCTGTCAGGAAAGTCAAAACTGTCTGCAGTGGGAAGGGGTTAACACCTGCTGTTTATTTTCCACAGTGCTTGCTGCTTGGCTGCTGATTAGTCCTGTTCCACTAGTCATGATCTGTGACCTTAGCTTAGCTATAGTGGCGACAGGGTGTCAGAGGTAGTCTAAAATCGACCTCCTGTCTTATCATTGGTTCAGTCTGTTGCGGCCTCCCCAACTGCAGCTCTGCCTTTTCAGATTGTCTGCTGTCTATAAACACAAGCCCATCACAATATCAGGACGAAGTCAGTGTGAGCACCAGAACCATTTACTTTATCCACCGCAGTTACACGAATTACTTTTATTTTCAACAAATGAAAGAAGATTCACTCATACAGCTTTATTATGTTGACTGTCTATGAGAACACCTACTAGGCCAGTACAGTTTTTTTTATGTTAAGCACTTGTCTGGATATAGACAAAAGTCACGCAAACGACAACAGCAATACTGCAAAAGCAGCATCGAGAGCTTTTAACCACAGTCCAGACAAAAGGAAAACCAATGTTAGTACCAGATATGTACAATTGTTTCTAGAAGGAATGGAAACTTTGCAGTCTAAAATGGCACGCTGCCAAAAACATGGAAAGAAAGATTCGCAGTACACCAAGAACTGACCTAGCCCATCATTGTACTGGTGGAAAGCTCTTAGAAAACACAGACAAAGGTTTCAACTCTGCTGTTGGGAGGAGGGGGTTGTAGTGGTGGGAACAGAGGGGCTTAGATTATTCTGTTTAGCCTGTACTGTGATGTGCATAGTAATTTCATACCTCATTGAATCATAGGGGGGATAAATTCCCTCCGTAAAAAGACGGTTTGGTCACACTAGCAGATTTCTAATGGACAGGTGTATAGAAAATTTGGACAAAGCTCATTTCTAAAACAATAATTCAAACCTTTCAACACACTACACCCTGGCTAGACAGAAACATGATATTCAATTAAGAGGCACCCTCAGATTGCGGTCTAGGGCACAATTAAGGGAGGGGGCATTAAAGAGAGCAAGTATTAGGTGGCATTAGGACAGATAGATAGATAGATTTCATTTATTAAAACAGTCTAATAGGAAAATGGCTTTGTTGCCCATAGTAACCAATCACAGTGCAGCTTTCATTTTTCCACAGCAGTTTAAAAAATGGAAGTTGAGCTCTGATTGGTTGCTGTAGGCAACAAAGCTCGTTTCACTGTAAGGATATGTGCACACGGCGGTTTTTGTCGAGCAGAAAAAAATCTGACAAAAAATTCCTTCTGGATTTTTGAGGTAGATTTTGAAATGCAAGAGTTTTTTTAAGCGTTCTTGACACGGGTTTTGAGGCCTTTTTTTGCAAGGCCTCAAAAACCACTCCAAGATAAGGCATGACACCAAAAGTCCATAGCACTGATCTCACAGATTATAAAGAGTAAAAAAACAACCTGCCATTGATGGGGAATGTAATTTACCTCATAGGTGTAGAATATAGCAGGATAGCATTGCTAAGTACAGATTATAAATAAAGGTCTGGAGGAATGTATATATAACATACATGAAGGATAATACAGAAACAAGATGGATGATACAGTTAGAATAATGTCACTATGTCCTGATAAATACGATAAAGCTGTCTTCCCTCGGTTTAGGCTTCGTTCACATCTGCGCTAGGGTCCCGTTCTGACATTCCGTCTGAGATTTCCAATGGAACGAGACCCTGATTGACACAAATGGAAACCAAAGGATTCCGTATCCATCACCACTGATTTTAATGGTGACGGATCCGGTGCCAATGGTTTCAGTCTATCTCAGTTGTGCACGGGTTCCGTCGTTTTGCCGGAACCAATAGTGTAGTCGACTACGCTATTGATTTCGTCAAAACGATGGAATAATGCCCCCTTAGTGTCCCCCACATAGTATAATGCACCCACACAGTGTAATGCCACTATAATGCCGTTCACATAAATTATAATGCCCCCATTGGGCCTCCCCACACAGTATAATGTCCCCATAGGGCCTCCCGATAAAGAATCATGCCCCCGTAGTGCCTCTCACACAGTGTAATGCACCCATAGGGCCCACCCACACAGTGTAATGCCCCCATAGTGCCCACCCAGACAGTGTAATGCCGCCATAGTGCCCACCCACACAGTATAATGCCCCCATAGTACCCACCCAAGTAGTATAATGCCCTCACAGTGCCTTCTCACATAGTATAATGCCCTATAGTGCCTACACACACAATATAATGCACCCATATTGCATACTCACATAGTATAATGCCCCCATAGTGCCTTACTACATAGTATAATGCTTATATACTGCCTCCCAACATAGTATAATGCTCCCATAGTGCCTCCCCACATAGTATAATGCTCCCATTGTGCCTCCCCACATAGTATAATGCTCCCATAGTGTCTCCCCACATAGTATAATGCTCCCATAGTGCCTCCCCACATAGTATAATGCTCCCATAGTGCCTCCCCACATAGTATAATGCTCCCATAGTGCCTCCCCACATAGTATAATGCTCCCATAGTGCCTCCCCACATAGTATAATGCTCCCATAATTCCTCCCCCACATAGTATAATGCTCCCATAGTGCCTCCCCACATAGTATAATGCTCCCATAATTCCTCCCCCACATAGTATAGTGCTTCCATGGTGTCTCCCCACATAGTATACTTTCCCCATACTGCCTCCCCACACAGTATAATGCTCCCATAGTGCCTCCTAAAAATAAAATAAATACTCACCTAACATATTGCCTTACTTCTTATTACAGTAACCTTGGCTGAATTAATAATTATTAAGTTGTTTATTTTGTTCATGGTAACTTTTCATGACTTTCCTTTTTGTGACGTGTTTAGTCATCTATAAGCTAACAGTCATATTCTTATTACATTGGTGTGTTCAAACAATGGCAATGTCCTGATTCACATTAGTTAAAGGCTATGTACACCTTTAAAATCGTTTTATTGTTGTTTTTTAAATAAATATATCCATCAGTGTGATTGGTGCAATTTCCTGAATACATTAAATCAAAAATGATTTTTACTTTTTGAGATACAGCTGCTTTGTATCCAGGATACAAAGCAGCTGTATCTCAAAAAGTTAAAATAATTTTTCATAAAATGTGTTTAGGAAGTTGCACCAATCACACCAATGGACAATTTTATTTAAACAAAAAACAAAACCTGATTTCTAAGTTGTACATAGCCTTTAAACCATATATACATTACTCTACATCATACAAGTTATGGTTAGTGACAATAGAATCAATGACATAAGTGAATAAAAGGATGGTGATTGAAGTCTATTTGCATGTTCTTTACTTTTTCACAGATGGGTCTCAGGGTTCATTAATAAAATGCTAGCTATAGTTATACTTAAAAATTGAATATCATACCAAAATATACAATCTTTTCTGTTTAGCTGTTTTGAATTAAAAGAGATCCTAAGAGGACACATTTGCATTGCTAACTACCAGAGTGAATGTGCGCTGTCATGTGGACATTCATATCTGAGTTTGCTTTCTTTCTGTACTAACCCAAGTAAGCATAGAAGGAGAAGAGGGTGCCTATAGGAGAACATATACCAGATTGACAGATATGCAGAGAGGAGAGGGGAAGAAGAGAGCAAGTATGTGTTTGTATATACAGTAATTGTAGACAACTACATTGCCAGGTAACCCAAGACTGTTCTAATTCTGATGATCTGTCAGTCGCGATAATCTTCTCATCTGGATGAATGTTATCAAGATTAGACTAATGCACAATCTTTACACCTATAAAGTAAATTTCTAACAATTAAGAAATTTTAAATGACTGCTATAGGGTTACATCGTTTGCAGTAAAAATGCACCACAAAGAGACATTTCTGACACTCCAGGGAAAATTAAAGAGAACCTTTCACCTGCCCAAACATGTGCAGCTGAATGCAGCATGTAATATGTAATGGGCAGGGCTGCACAAACCCTGGGGCACATTACATTATTTTTCTACCATCCTCCGTTATTTAGATATCGGTGCCGTTATATTTGGCGCCCGATATTTAAATAAAACCCTGAACTGTCAATGGGGCGTGTAATGGCAAGGGGGCGTGTTACTATGGCTGTGACAGTGTCCAATCAGCTCTGGACAGTGTTACAGCGAGACCTGGAGAGAGGAGAGCGTGCGCGCGCGTACGCTCTCACTCTTCAGCTACCAAGATCAGTCTTCTGCCGAACTGGCAAGTGGGCGTGTCACTGCTACAGACAGTGTAAGAGCTGGAGAGAGGAGAGAGCGCATCCTCTCTTCAGCTCTTGTACTTTGTCTGCCGAACTGGCAAGGGGGCGTGTCACTGCTACAAACAGTGTAAGAGCTGGAGAGAGGCGAGCGCCCCCTTGTCAGTTCGGCAGACAAAGTACAAGCCTGATCTCTCACAAGAGCTGAAGAGAGGATGCGTGCTCTCCTCTCTCCAGCTCTTACACTGTCTGTAGCAGTGACACACCACCTTACCAGTTCGGCAGAAGACTGATCTTGGCAGCTGAAGAGTGAGAGCGTGCGGGCGCACGCTCTCCTTTCTCCAGGTCTCGCTGTATAACACTGTCCAGAGCTGATTGGACAGTGTCACAGCCATAGTAACACGCCCCCTTGCCATTACACGCCCCGTTGACAGTTCAGGGTTTTATTTAAATATCAGGCGCCAAATATAACGGCACCGATATCTAAATAAAGGAGGATGGTAGAAAAAAAAAAGTAAAGTGCCCCAGGGTTTGTGCAGCCCTGCCCATTACATGCTGCACTCAGCTGCACATGTATGGGCAGGTGAAAGGTTGTCTTTAACCATTACACAGCAGCCTTGGAAATCCACATCTATTGTTAAAAGGACATCGGTGGTCCACTAAAGGTGGGTCTACTATGTCAACACGGAAAGGGGTAAAGGGTCACCCAATGATGATTTTGCATCTGCCTCAAAATCAAAAGTGCTTCCAGGCCAGAGAGAGTGAACTAGATCCAAGAGGGGCAATTTGATTTCGCTATGGGGCACCACCGTGCGTAAACCTCTGAATAATGTAAATAATCCGTACCATCGAAAGTTTTCTTATCAACGTCTGATATAAAACATGACTGAGGTGACAAGCCTAGTCATTGAACAAAGATCAAACGCCATTATTAGTGTTTTCTACTTGTTCATATTCCGAGTAGGACAGGAAAGATTCCGGCAGCGAATGGGTAAAGGCACAGGAATGTCTGAAGAGACAGCAGGATAGAATTCCACGAGTCCAGGTCTCATTGTATTGCAGGTTGGTGATCAGTTTGGTCTTGTCCATAAACTATGCATGAAAACCTAATCCTACCTGGATTACATATAAAGCTGAAGCGTAAGCATGACGAAGCTTGCAAATAACCACTTGAACACAGAAGACTCACCCACACCTGAGAAACCGCTAAACTTCATTTAGAATAATGTAACAATATTCTACATACAAACCACTAATTAAAATGATACATTGGAAACGTGAATTTTGCATGTTGTGATGCATATAGTAAATGGTCAAATCCTTACAGCTGTTATGTATCTCACTTAAGTAAGATATTCAAATACGCCCTATGTGGAATGGCAGGTTAGGTAACCTCTTCACAGCAGAACATTACTCATTTGTTATAAGTAATGGCAGGTTATAATAGTGCTATGCACATATTAGACCTAGCGCGAGAAACGGTTTTATGGTGGCAAAATGGACAATTGTCTAGGGTCCCTATTGTTTCCGTGAAAAAAACGGAAATCTAGCAGAATGGAGGCAAACTGAATAACAAAATACCATTGAAATCAATGGTAATACAAATGGAAATTATACTTTCCGTTTGTCTTTCTGTTCCTCTGACGGAACAAGTGAACGGAAATCCAAACAGAAGTTCAACGCTAATATGAATAAGCCCTAAGCTGAGAAATAACACTAATCTTTTAAAATATTGTTTTTATTGTTTGTTTTTTTAAAATAAAAATAAAAAAGAGAAAATATAACATTAGTCGCATTACAGTAGTGGCATCACTGGCGTAGCTATAGGGGTCGCAGCGGTCGCAATTGCGACCGGGCCCCGAAGCCAGGGGGGCCCACGGCCCCCCGCACTACATCAATAAAAAGTTACTATAGTAACTCGGGCCGCGGGCCCCTGTTACTATAGTAACATACTTTACTTACCTTCCTGGTTCCGGATGGCAGCGGAGGTCCTGACGTAAAGCGCTGTGCGCAGCGCATGACGTCACCACGCTATGCGCCGCGCACAGCATCGAGACGTCAGAACTCCCGCCGCGGCCGAAGAGGAAGGTAAGGTTAGCACTGACTGGCGGGGTCCGACTCCCGGGACCCGCCAATCAGCTGTTTTGAAGGGGCCGCAGCACTCGTACGAGAGCTGCTCCCCTTCATTCCTGTCACTTCATTCCGGTCACACTGTGAATCCGTGTCGGCGATTCACAGTGTGGGCGAGTAGTGAAATGAAGGGGAAGCAGCTCTCGTACGAGTGCTGCGGCCCCTTCAAAACAGCTGATTTGCGGGTTCCGGGCGACACATCAGCTATTGATGGCCTATCCTGAGGATAGGCCATCAATGTTTAGAGACTGTACAACCCCTAAGCCTACGATGTAGCAGGCTTAGGGGGCCCATGAGACAGGATCACAGATTGTGTGATCCTGTCTGCTGGGCCCTGTATCTAAGCCAATCACATGGTAGGCTTAGATACATGGCCCATGCGTGATCCTGTCTGCTGGGCCCTGTATCTAAGCCAATCACATGGTAGGCTTAGATACATGGCCCATGTGTGATCCTGTCTGATGGGCCCTGTATATAAGCCAATCACATGGTAGGCTTAGATACATGGCCCATGCATGATCCTGTCTGATGGGCCCTGTATATAAGCCTACCACACTGTCGGTTTAGATACAGGGCCCCAGCACACAGTAATCTTATACTGTATAAGATTACTGTCTGCTGGACCCTGAATCTAAGCCTATGTTGTGGTAGGCTTAGATACAGGGTCCCACAGACAGTATCACACATGGGCCCTGTATCTAAGCCTAACACACGTGTTACTAATCATTTTTTGTGTGTTTTCTTACAGGTTCGGTCGTTGGACTACGGTGGATTCCAGGACTACTTCGATGACGGCTTTTTTTTTATTAATAAAATGGTTAATGAGGGTTGTGTGTTTTTTTTTTTATTTCAATAAAATATTTTTTCTATGTCTTTGTGTTTTTTTTTAAACTATATTACTACCGCCTTAGTAATGGCCGCCGGCTGATTGACAGCATCCATTGCTAAGGCGGGGCTTAGTGTTAGCCGATGCAGAGGCTAACACTAACCCCCTTTATTACCCCGGTACCCACCGCCACCAGGGGTGCTGGGAAGAGCCGGGTACCATCCAGTACCTGACCATCTGTAGTGATGGTCGGCCACTGGGGTGGCCGCAGGCTGGTATTATCAGGAGGGGAAAGGCTAAAAACAGTGGCCCTTCCCACCCTGGTGATGCTAGGCTGCTGCTGCTTTATTGTATCTGGCTGGTTATGAAAAATGGGGGGGAACCCACGTTATTTAAAAAAAAAAATAATTGGAAAGAACGATGTGGGGTCCCCCCCAATTTTCATAACCAGCCAGATGCAACACAGCAGCAGCAGGCAGCATTACAAGGGTGGGAAGGGCCACTGGTTTTGGCCTTCCCCAGCCTAATACTACCAGCCTGCGGTCACCCCGGTGCCTGCCCGTCACTACAGATGGTCGGGGACTGGTTCGTACCCGGTTCTTCCCAGCACTCCTGGTGGCGGTGGGTACCGGGGTAATAATGGGGGTTAGAGTTGGCCTCTGCACAGGCTAACATTAAGCCCCGCCTTAGTAATGGAGGTTGTCAATGAGCCAGCGGCCATTACTAAGGCGGTGATAATAAAGTTTAAAAAGATACAAGCGCATAGAAAAAATATTTTATTGAAATAAAAAAACACAACCCTCATTAACCATTTTATTGAGAATAAAAAAAACGCCGTAATTGAAGTCCTCGAATCCGAAGTCCAACAACCGAACCTGTAAAAAAACACAAACACACAAAAATAATCAGTAACACATAAAGAAGCAAAATTATTATTCTTACCTATCCTGGGTCCAGGGCTGGAGACGCAATGTCATCGAGCTGGGCTCTGTATCTAATCCAATCATGTGTGATACTGTCTGCTGAGCTGTGTATCTAATCCAATCATGTGTGATACTGTCTGCTGAGCTGTGTATCTAATCCAATCATGTGTGATACTGTCTGCTGGGCCCTATATCTAATCGTATCTTGTGTGATACTGTCTGCTGGGCCACTGTATCTAATCCAATCATGTGTGATACTGTCTGCTGGGCCCTATATCTAATCGTATCTTGTGTGATACTGACTGCTGAGCTGTGTATCTAATCGTATCTTGTGTGATACTGTCTGCTGGGCCACTGTATCTAATCCTATCATGTGTGATACTGCCTTCTGAGCCACTGTATCTAATCCTATCATGTGTGGTACTGTCTGCTGAGCCACTGTATCTAATCCTATCATGTGTGGTACTGTCTGCTGAGCCACTGTATCTAATCCTATCATGTGTGGTACTGTCTGCTGAGCCACTGTATCTAATCCTATCATGTGTGGTACTGTCTGCTGAGCCACTGTATCTAATCCTATCATGTGTGATACTGTCTGCTGAGCCACTGTATCTAATCCTATCATGTGTGGTACTGTCTGCTGAGCCACTGTATCTAATCCTATCATGTGTGATACTGTCTGCTGAGCCACTGTATCTAATCCTCTCATGTGTGATACTGTCTGCTGAGCCACTGTATCTAATCCTATCATGTGTGATACTGTCTGCTGGCCCACTGTATCTAATCCTATCATGTGTGATACTGTCTGCTGGCCCACTGTATCTAATCCTATCATGTGTGATACTGTCTGCTGAGCCACTGTATCTAATCCTATCCATAGTTTATAGGGTCGTAGTGCTATAGATTTGCTGTCTCATATACACACTTTTTTTTGGGGCGGACACATATGTATTGGGGCTATTTCCCTTACATTTTAAGCCCTGAGGGTATGTTCACACGGCAGCGTCTGTTACGGCTGAAATTACGATGCTGTTTACAGGAGAAAACAGCACCGTAATTTCAGCCGTAATGGCATGTGCAGGCGTCTTTTGCTGCGTCCATTACGGACGTAATTGGAGCTGTTTTTCTATGGAGTCCATGGAAAACGGCTCCATTTACGTCTGAAGAAGTGACAGGCACTTCTTTGACGCGGGCGTCTTTTTTACGTTCCGCCTTTTGACAGCGGCGCGTAAAAAAAAATGACCGTCGGCATAGAACATCGTAAGACCCATTCAAATGAATGGGCAGATGTTTGCCTATGCTATTGAGCCGCATTTTCGGATGTAATTCAATGCTAAAACGCCCGAATTACGTCTGTAAATAGTGTGTGTGAACCCAGCCTTAGTGACGCCCCCGGCTGCTAGTGCTGCATTGTTGGGTCACTTAGGAGACCCAGCGATGCAGCTGAAAGCTGCGGACCGTCGGCCATGAGAAGTTTGCGGGGGGGGGGGCCAGTAAGAATTTTTGCATCGGGGCCCATGAGCCTTTAGCTACGCCCCTGAGTGGCATTATATTTTATATACATAAGTTATCAGTATCATTGTACAAAGTAGATAATAGCCATTGAGAGAGCAAATCTCTCATAGGCTACATTCAGACGAGCATGTGCAACCTCGGATGTGAAAAACAACGTTTTTCACGTCTGAGGTGCACACGTTTGATGCACTGAGCAAGGACATCAGTCCCCCACAGTTGGGCTACATTTACACGAGCGTGACAGATTTATGCATGCAAAAAATGGGGCCCTTGGAGCCCCATTGGAGAACAGTGAAGCAGTCTAAGCCAAGGCAGGCCCAGCAGAACAGGATTGATGGCCTTGGGCAAAAGAAGGAAAGAAATTAGTTCAGAATGAAGGACTCCAACCTGGAGCTTCAACGGCTTGGTTTTAGTAACGATGGGATCCGGCAAAGGCAGTCCATTCACTGAGGCAACAGCCAAAGATGTCTCCAGGGGAATTGTGGGCAACTTAAGATGATCCACTAGCTCCTTTTCGATGACAGACCCAGAGTCAAGATAGGCAGACACTTGATGCGTCCCCTCACCGGATACTAGGGTCACAGGAATAGTCAGCTTGGAACAGAATGCTTTATGAGGTACCGTTCCACCTACGGTTGTCTCTCCAACCAATCCAAGGCAATGAGGTCTCTCTGGCCTCTGGGGACACAGACGCACAATATGGCCTCTGAGGCCGCAATACAGACAAAGTCCAGAAGTGCGTCTGCGTTGTTTCTACTGGATAGACAATTTGACATGGTTCATCTGCATAGATCCTCTGGTGGGACGACTGAGGAGGATAGTAAGGATTGCTGGAAAGTAGAATCCAGCCTAGGAAGTTCTCTCTCCCAGAGAACCTCTTGGGAACGCTCCCGGATCCTCATGTCAACCCGGGTGGCAAGTAGGATAAGATCGTCCAGGGTAGATGGCAGATCGCGAGCGCCCAGCTCGTCTTTAATCCCAGAAGACAGTCCCTGCCAGAATGTGGCCACCAAAGCCTCGTTGTTCCAGGTTAACTCAGCAGCCAGGATACGGAACTGAATGGCATACTCGCCGACGGAAAGGTCTCTCTGGTGTAGGGTCATCAGGGATGCAGCAGCCAAGGAAACTCTCCCAGGTTCCTCAAAGGTCGAGCGGAAAGTCCGTAAGAAGCACTGCAAGTCACGGGTCTCTGGTTCCTGATGTTCCCACAAAGGATTTGCACATGCCAGGGCTTTGCCAGTAAGGAGAGAGATGATGAAGGCGATCCTGACGTCATCCGAAGAGAAGGACCTGGCATGTAGTCTGAAGTGGATCAGGCACTGATTCTAAAATCCCCTGCAGGTCCTCAGGTCCCCATCATAGCGTGGAGGTAGCGCCAAGAAGCACAGGGGGTCGGAACTGGTACAGACAGGAAGTGTAGCAGGAGGAACAGCAGGAATGGGTGCGGTGACGACTGTGATTGGAGCAAGCAGCCGATGGGTAATGGCGTTCACTGACAGGAAGAGTTGGTCTTGCCGTGACGGGAAGTGTTGCATCTCGGCCAACACGGCTTGTGTCGTCAAGGTCTCAGATTGATCAGCGGGGTCCATGGCCTGAGTGTACTGTCATGGTTTGTGGGTATGTGGACCCATTAGGGCGCACCTCCATAGCGGGGAGGCAGCTGGCCAAACAACAGGGAACCCCAGCAATACAAAGTCCCGCACAAGGGTACCTGGATAGTCCAGACAGTGGCCGTAGCTCTGGCACGGATGGAGGTGGTTGCAGCAGGTAACGCCAGACGTGGCGGATGACAGCAGGTGCCGCAGGTTGCGCCAGACGTGGCAAATCCCTCTGGATGTGGCAGATGACACAGGACGTGGCGGATGACACAGGAAGTGGCAAACATTAACAAGAAGACAGCACAGGATACAGGAACAGGTAACAGGGCACGGGTAACACTGGAACGGGAAACACTAAGGGACCATTTGCAACCCATACTTGGGATAACTAACAACGCTCAGGCAAGGATCAGATTGGCTGGGGTCCTCTTATAGTCCAGGAAATCATGTGTGTTGATGATTTCTTTCATGTGCGCGCACTGGCCCTTTAAGAGTGAGCACAAGCGTGCGCCCGCACGCTACGGGACACAGCGGACCGGAGCGGAAGTGAGCGCTGGCGTCTCCTAGGAAGGAGATGGGGACCAGCGCTCACAGATCCATGGCTGCGGGCATCAGGAGGTGAGTAGACCCGACGGCCCGCGCCGTGGACGCTACACTTCTCTTTATGGTAGACTTAGATACTGATACACCTACTTCCAGGAGAGTGTTCTTCATTTGGGTAGATGTTGTGAAGGGGTTTTTCTTCACCATGGAAAGGATTCTGCGATCATCCACCACGTCCAGGACTTTTGGAGTTCACGAGATCACCAGCGTGCTCTTTTTTTTCAAAAATTTACCAAACTGTTGATTTGGCCACTCCTAACATTTGTGCTCTCTCTCTGATGGATTTCTTCATTTTTGTCAGCCTAATAATGGTCTGTTTCACTTGCATTGAGAGCACCTTTGACCTCATGTTGTGGGTTCACTGTAACAGCTTCTAAATGCAAATGCCACACCTGGAATCAAATCCAGACCGTTTACCTGCTTAAATGATGATGGATTAATGAGGGAATAGCCCATGCAGCCCATTAAATAGCTTATTAGATAATTATCCAATTACCTTTGGTCCCTTGAAATAGAGGCAGCTAAACATTAACCCCTTCCCGACGCAGCCGTTTTTCAGATTTTCATTTTCGCTTATTCCCCCCTACCTTCCAAATGACATAACTTTTTTATTTTTCCGTCGATATAGTCCTATGAGGGCTTTTTTGCGGGACGAGTTGTAGTACTAGGACTAGGAAACGGGGAAAAAAATATTTATGGGGTAGAAAATTTAAAAACAGCGATTCCTCCATTGTTTTTTGCGCTTCGTTTTTACAGAATTCACTTAAAACAACATGTTAACTTTATTCTGTGGGTCAATATGATTACGGCGATACCAAATATATATAGTTTTTTCTATATTTTACTACTTTTACAAGTAAAAACCTAAGGTTATGTTCACACGATGAGAGGCATTTACGTGTGAAAAGACAGACTGTTTACAGCTGCCTCGTTTCACACGTTAATGCTCCTCGTAATTTACGAGGCGTCTGAGACGCTCTGAGACGCTCGTAAATTACGAGCTGTGCTTCATTGAGTTCAATGAAGAACAGCTCAAATTACGTGGCAAAGAAGTGCCCTGCACTTCTTTGCCGAGGCAGTCCATTTACGCGTCGTCGTTTGACAGCTGTCAAACGCCGACGCGTAAATTACAGGTTGTCTGCACAGTACGTCGGCAAACCCATTCAAATGAATGGGCAGATGTTTGCCGACGTATTGCAGCCCTATTTTCAGACGTAAAACGAGGCATAATACGCCTCGTTTACGTCTGAAAATAGGTCGTGTGAACCCAGCCTTAGTGTAAAAAATAAAATTTATTTTGTGTCGCCAAATTCTGAGCCATAACTTTTTTATTTTTCCGTCGATTAAGTGGTATGAGGGCTTATTTTTTGCAGGATAAGCTGTAGTTTTTAATGATACTATTTTGGGGTACATGCAACATTTTGATCACTTTTTATTTCATTTTTTGTGGGAGATGAAGTGAGCAAAAAATAGGGATTCTGACGTTTAATTGGCGATACCAACTATGTTTATTTATTTATTTTTTTACTATGCTCTAGGGGGAAAATGGTAAAATGGGGGTTTTTTGAACTTGTAATTTTTAAAAAAAATGTTTACATTTTTTTATTGGTCCCCCTAGGGGTCTTCAACCAGCGATCGTTAGATCGCTTACACTATATACTGCAATACTAATTTATTGCAGTATATTGTGATTCTGGCAGGCTTCTTTTAAGCCCTGCCAGAGGCAGGGCTTAATAGGAGCACAAAGATGGCGGACCTGGGGGCCTTCATTAGGCCCCCAGGCAGCCATAGCAACCATCGCCACCCCGCGATTGCATTGCGGGGGGCGCGATGAGCTGTTAGAGGGGGTCGCCCACCTCTTTCTAGCGATTTAAATGCTGCGGTCGCTATTGACTGCAGCATTTAACGAGTTAAACGAGCGGGATAGCGCTCGAGTGCGATCCCGCTCGTTACTCTGAAGTGTTGGCTGTAACATACAGCCGACACTGGCATCGTATGGAGCGGGTTCACTCCGTGAGCCCATTTCATACTTCCCCTACCCGACTTTGACGTATAGATACGTCAAATGTTGGGAATGGGTTAAAGAGCTGTAATTCCTAAACCCTTCCTCAAATTAGGATGTGAATACCCTCAAATTAAAAGCTGAGAGTCTGCACTTTAAGCCCATACTGATTATATAACTGTACATTCAACATGTTTTGGTAAACAGCTAAAATGCTAAAACTTGTGTCACTGTCCAAATAATTCTGGACCTAACTGTATGTATATATGAGACAGCATATCTGTAGCACTACAACCCTATAGATATAGGGCCCAGCTCGATGACATTGTGGCTCCAGCGCTGGACCCAGGAAAGGTAAGAATCATAATTTATTTTTCTTTTTTATGTGTTACTAATTTTTTGGGTGTGTTTGTGTTTTTTTACAGGTTTGGTTGTTGGACTACTTCGGATTAAGAGGACTACTTCAATGACGGCGGTATTTTTCATTCTCAATAAAATGGTTAACAATGGTTGTGTGTTTTTTTATATTTCAATAAAATATTTTTTCTGTGTATTTGTATTTTTTTAAACTTTATTACTACTGCCTTAGTAATGGCCGCTGGCTGATTGACAGCGTCCATTACTATGGTGGGGCTTAATGTTAGCCGGTGAAAAGGTTAACACTTACACCTATTATTACCCCGATTCCCACCGCCACCAGGGGTATCGGGAAGAACCGGGTACAATCAAGTACCCAACCATCTGTAGTGATGGTCGGGTACTGGGGCAGCTGCAGGCTGGTGTTGTTAGGCTGGGAAAGCCAAAAACAGTGGGCCTTTCCACCCTGGTAATGCTAGTCTGCTTCTGTGTTGTATTTGGCTGGTTATGAAAAATGGGGGGACCCCACATTGTTTTATCGGATTATTTAAAAAAAATTAAAAAATTATGTGGGGTCTGCCCCATTTTTCACAACCAGTCAGATACAACACAGCAGCACCATGCGTGATCCTGTCTGCTGGGTCCTGTATCTAAGCCTACCACATGGTGGGCTTAGATACATGGCCCATGTAATACAGGGCCCAAGCAGACAGTAACGTTATACTTACCCCTCTCTTTGGTCCTGACGCCATCCAGCATCGTGACGTGCGCAGCGCACAGTGTCGTGACGTCATGATGCGTGGAAGACGTCAGGACCTCCGCTGCGCTCGGGGACGAGGAGGGTAAGTATATTATTAGTGCTATAGTAACTGGGGCCTCAGTTAATATAGTAACATTTTATAGACAGGGGGCGACTGCTGTGACCCCCATAGCTAATGTGGCGGTCGCCCGGGGCACCGGGCCAAAGGTCCGGAATTTGGGCCCAGAAAGCCCGATGCTGGCAACACCACTGGTGCTGGTGGATGTTAAAGGGTAACTAAATGTTTGACAAACTTCTGACAGGTCACAGTGACATGTCAGAAGTTTTGATTGGTGGTGGTCCGAGCACTGAGACCACCACCAATCGCTAAAACGAAGCCGCTTCTTTTTGTTTGGCTTTTTCCGGAAAGCCAATGTATTGGAGTACGGGCTCATAGACTTTCTATATTGTCCGTACTCCGATACGTTGATTTCCGGAAAGAGCCGAACAGACACAAAGCGGCTGAGCGCTCACACGAGCGCATCAGCCGCTTTGTTTTAGCGATTGGTGGGGGTCTCAGTGCTCAGACCCCCACCAATAAAAACTTCTGACATGTCATTATTACATGTCAGAGGTTTGTCAAATGTTTAGTTACCCTTTAATGAGATTCCTAAGTATTTCATAGAACGCAAGTTAAATTGATATGGGAATTTCTTGGGTATTTTTGTTGAGTTTTGAGTGGGATTCCTACATTGAGTGTTTGAGATTTTTTGTCATTTACTTTATAGTAAGATAATTGTCCAAAAGTATTGAGGGTTGTTTGCACAGCTGTAAGGGACTTTTGCGGGTTTGTTAAGACAAGAATTACGTTGTAATATTTCAATTACTACCCACTCACAGTCGCCCAAGTAGTATGTGCTAAATATATCATTGTAATTGATTAATTACCGTTACAGGTTATACATAGCAATGAAGTTCATTATATACGGTACATTTCTTTTTCATTTTGAAATAGTTAAGCTCCTCAGCCAATGTATCCTCATAAGCGTTCATACTTCCTAGTAGAGCCAACACAAAATATTACGGAATTATTACATAAAATGTTTGTCCAGACTTATGTTAATGAAACGTAATCATTGTATAATGAAGGGTTACACAATAATAATACATTTTATCAATTCCTATACCATACGATAAACATATTATAAAACATATGTTATATGTTTAGGGGACCAGACTTCATAGAACAACAGGTACAGTATGTACACAGCCATCACATATCCAACAATGATAGTGGATATGTGGATACCTTCTTTTAAGAAGGTCTTGCTGTGCTTTGCAGCACATGAATCAGAGACTTTTTGGTTTCTTTAAAGTATATATCAAGCTTTGAACATCATTTTACAGTAAATTTTCAAGCACCGTGAATCAGAAATACACTTTATAACTCTAGCCAACCATCCCATGTCCTCCTCTTTTAACAACATCCACATCCAGTTTAGTCCAGTCTGCCTCTTCATTTCCATGTATAGTGTTTTTCATGTCTACAGTTCCTCTCCCTCTTCCTTTCCCATCCAGATATCATCCTTCCTCTTGCTGCCACACTCTGCCAGATATCCTGAGGGGTGGGCAATGCTTTCCAGTGACCTCTGACTCTTGGCTGTGTGCCCTGTGGTTCTGGCCGCTTCTTGCATTAATCTCACACTAAGCCGCTGTCACCCCAGATACAGACAGTTATGTCTCAAAGACAATCCACTATGCCAGGTGCAAAAGACTGGACGTGACTGAAACATAGCTAATGAATGGATTAGTACACTGGTGGCATCTCAGGTATTAAACGGGTCATACAGTATTAGAAAAAGATGGCTGCTTTCTTCCAAAAATAGCACCTGTCCATGGGTTGTGTCTGGCATTGCAGCTCAGCGCCATTTAATTAAATGATCCTCAACTACAATACCACACATCACCTGTGGACAGGTGGGGCACTGTTTTTGGAAGCAAGCAGCCATGTTTTTCTAATACTGTACAACCCTTTAAAGGCATGTTCAGACGTGGCGCATTTGCTGCGGAATACCGCTGCGGACAGCTTTTCTATTTTTGTTTTCTAGAGCTTTTTAGTTTACTTAGTGCAGACGATGCAGAAAACAATGGTGCGGAAAATAGCTTGCGGTGCAGAATTTACACTCAACAGCATGCTCAGTCTGTAGGAGAAGCAATACAAAGGCTGATACCTGCGTCGTTTGTTGCAAAATTGGCCATGTCTGGATGCACTCTCATTGTAAAGGATCTGCCAGGTACTACGTCTGTGTATACTCCCGGGATTAATCAGTCGACACCTGAGACCAGACCTCTTAGACTGACACCGGCTCCCACCAACCAGGGTGGCAGGCTCAGGACTGGGAGAGCCTATCGCGGCCTGGTCAGTCGGAGTTAGCTCCGCCCCCTGTCCATTTATACCTGCCGTGTTCTCTTCCTCAGTGCTTGTTATTCTTCTTGGATTCCTGGCCCCACTGCTGCCTTGCTCCAGCCTGCTTCTGCCGTGCTTCTGCCTTGCTTCAGTTCCGCTTATCCTGCTTCGCTTTGCCCCTGGCTTGCTTTCTGCTCCGTGCTCTCGTTGGTATACTCCACTACATCCTGATCCTGACTGACTCATTCACCGCTCCGTTTCCTGGCGGCGTTCCGTGGGCTACTGCCCCTTCAATTGCGTGTTCCCTGTTTGTACTCCCTTGCACTTAGACAGCGTAGGGACCGCCGCCAAGTTGTACCCCGTCGCCTAGGGCGGGTCGTTGCAAGTAGGCAGGGACAGGGCGGTGGGTAGATTAGGGCTCACTTGTTCCCTTCACCTCCTTCCTGCCATTACATAATAACAAGCACATACCTAGTCTACCATTTCTCCTACGCTGACGCTATCATGGACCCCCTTGAGACCCTGACCCAGCAGATGCAGGGCCTCTCCCTACAGGTCCAGGCCCTGGCTCAGAGGGTCAACCAGGGTGACGCTGCCTTAGTGGTACCCCTCACCTCACCTCTAGAACCCGACCTCAAGTTACCTGACCGGTTCTCAGGGGACCGTAAGACTTTTCTCTCCTTCCGGGAGAGTTGCAGACTTTATTTCCGCCTAAAACCTCACTCCTCAGGTTCCGAGAACCAGCGGGTGGGTATCATTATATCCCGACTCCAGGAAGGGCCCCAAGAGTGGGCCTTCTCCTTGGCTCCTGACGCCCCTGAACTTTCCTCCGTTGATCGTTTTTTCTCTGCCCTCGGACTCATTTACGACGAGACTGACAGGACTGCCTTAGCCGAGAGTCAGCTGGTGACCTTACGTCAGGGTAGGAGACCTGTTGAGGAATACTGTTCTGATTTTAGAAAGTGGTGCGTAGCTTCTCGGTGGAACGACCCGGCCCTAAGGTGCCAGTTTAGGTTAGGATTATCTGACGCCCTGAAGGATCTGCTGGTTAGCTACCCCTCTTCTGACTCCCTAGACCAGGTTATGGCCCTAGCAGTACGACTTGACCGACGTCTCAGGGAACGTCAGCTTGAACGTTTCAATGTGTTCCCCTCTGACTTCCCTGCGATTCCCCCCGAGGTCCCGTCTCCTCGCTCTTCCACGGAGGACTCGGAGGTACCTATGCAACTCGGAGCCTCCATGTCCCCTCGACAACGTAGAGAGTTTCGCAGGAAGAATGGTCTCTGCTTCTATTGTGGGGACGACAAGCATCTACTGAACACCTGTCCCAGGCGCAAGAATAAACAGCCGGAAAACTTCCGCGCCTAAGTGATCATCGGGGAGGTCACTTGGGCGCACAGGTATTTCCCGTTAATATGAAACGCAATAAAATTTTACTTCCCTTTCAGGTCTCGTTTGCTGGTCGGTCTGCCACTGGCAGTGCCTTCGTGGATTCTGGCTCATCTGCTAATATCATGTCTGTGGAATTTGCTATGTCTCTAAAAATGCCTTTTATTGATTTGCCTTATCCTATCCCGGTAGTGGGTATCGACTCCACTCCTCTTGCTAATGGTTATTTTACTCAGCATACTCCTGTTTTTGAACTCCTTGTTGGCTCCATGCATTTGGAGCAGTGCTCTGTACTGGTGATGCAGGGATTATCGTCCGATCTGGTATTAGGTCTTCCCTGGTTGCAGCTGCATAATCCCACGTTTGATTGGAATACTGGGGATCTCACCAAATGGGGTAGTGAATGCCTGATGTCATGTCTTTCGGTTAACTCTATTTCTCCCCGGGAGGAGGTAAACACGCTTCCTGAGTTTGTTCAGGACTTCACTGATGTGTTTTCTAAGGAGGCCTCCGAGGTGTTGCCCCCTCATAGAGATTACGATTGCGCCATCGATTTGGTGCCTGGTGCCAAGCTTCCGAAGGGTAGGATATTTAATCTTTCATGTCCTGAACGTGAAGCTATGAGGGAGTATATCCAAGAATGCCTGGCCAAGGGTTTCATTCGCCCCTCGACTTCTCCTGTAGGTGCTGGCTTCTTCTTCGTGGGGAAGAAGGATGGTGGTCTTAGGCCGTGCATTGATTATCGGAACCTGAATAAGGTCACCGTAAGGAACCAGTATCCCCTTCCTTTAATTCCGGATCTTTTTAATCAGGTTCAGGGGGCCCAATGGTTTTCTAAGTTCGATCTACGGGGGGCATATAACCTTATCCGCATCAAAGAGGGTGATGAGTGGAAAACTGCGTTCAACACACCCGAAGGTCATTTCGAATACCTGGTCATGCCCTTTAGGTTGTGTAATGCCCCTGCCGTCTTCCAGAATTTTATTAATGAAATTCTGAGAGATTACCTGGGTAATTTTCTTGTAGTGTACCTTGATGACATACTGGTGTTTTCCAAGGACTGGTCCTCCCACGTGGAGCATGTCAGGAAGGTCCTCCAGGTCCTCCGGGAAAATAATCTGTTTGCGAAGACTGAAAAATGTGTGTTTGGGGTACAGGAGATACCATTTTTAGGTCAAATCCTCACTCCTCATGAATTCCGCATGGACCCTGCCAAGGTTCAGGCTGTGGCGGAATGGGTCCAACCTGCCTCCCTGAAGGCGCTACAGTGTTATTTGGGGTTCGCTAACTATTACAGGAGATTTATTGCCAACTTCTCGGTCGTCGCTAAGCCTCTTACGGACCTTACTCGCAAGGGTGCTGATGTCCTCCATTGGCCCCCTGAGGCCGTCCAGGCTTTTGAGACCCTCAAGAAGTGCTTTATCTCGGCCCCCGTGCTGGTTCAGCCCAACCAAAGGGAGCCATTTATTGTGGAGGTTGACGCATCCGAGGTGGGAGTGGGGGCCGTCTTGTCCCAGGGTACCAGCTCCCTCACCCATCTCCGCCCCTGTGCTTACTTCTCTAGGAAGTTTTCGCCCACGGAGAGTAACTATGATATTGGCAACCGCGAACTTTTAGCCATTAAATGGGCTTTTGAAGAGTGGCGTCACTTCCTGGAGGGGGCCAGACACCAGGTAACGGTCCTTACTGACCACAAGAATCTGGTTTTCCTAGAATCTGCCTGGAGGCTTAATCCTAGACAAGCTCGTTGGGCACTATTCTTTACCAGATTTAATTTCTTGGTTACCTATAGGGCTGGGTCCAAAAATATTAAGGCTGATGCACTGTCACGTAGTTTCATGGCCAATCCTCCTTCCGAGAAGGATCCTGCTTGTATTTTACCCCCTGGTATAATAGTTTCTGCCACTGATTCTGATTTAGCTTCTGACATCGCGGCTGATCAAGGTTCAGCTCCCGGGAACCTCCCTGGGGACAAACTGTTTGTCCCCCTGCAATACCGGCTAAGGGTACTCAGGGAAAACCATGACTCTGCACTATCTGGTCATCCTGGCATCTTGGGTACCAAACACCTCATTACCAGAAACTATTGGTGGCCTGGGTTGCCTAAAGACGTTAGGGCTTACGTCGCCGCATGTGAGGTTTGTGCTAGGTCCAAGACCCCTAGGTCCCGACCTGCGGGCTTACTACGTTCCTTGCCCATTCCCCAGAGACCTTGGACCCATATCTCCATGGATTTTATCACCGATTTGCCTCCATCTCAGGGCAAGTCGGTGGTGTGGGTGGTAGTAGACCGCTTCAGCAAGATGTGCCACTTTGTGCCCCTTAAGAAACTACCTAACGCCAAGACGTTAGCTTCTTTGTTTGTTAAACACATTCTGCGTCTCCATGGGGCCCCAGTCAATATCGTTTCTGACAGAGGGGTACAATTTGTTTCCTTATTTTGGAGAGCTTTTTGTAAAAAGTTGGAGATTGATCTGTCCTTCTCCTCCGCCTTCCATCCCGAAACTAATGGCCAAACGGAAAGGACTAACCAATCCCTGGAACAATATTTAAGGTGTTTCATCTCTGACTGTCAATTTGATTGGGTCTCATTCCTTCCCCTCGCCGAATTTTCCCTGAATAACCGGGTTAGTAACTCGTCAGGGGTCTCCCCGTTTTTCTGTAATTTCGGGTTTAACCCAAGGTTCTCCTTCGTTTCTCCTGGTTGTTCCAATAATCCCGAGGTAGAGGACGTTCATCGGGAACTGTGCACAGTCTGGGCCCAGGTTCAGAAGAACCTAGAGGCGTCCCAGAGCGTCCAAAAGATTCAGGCTGATAGTAGACGTTCTGCTAACCCCCGGTTTGTCGTCGGGTATCTGGTCTGGTTGTCGTCCAGGAACTTGCGCCTTAAGGTCCCGTCCAGGAAGTTTGCTCCCCGATTTATTGGACCTTATAAGATCATTGAAGTCCTCAACCCTGTATCCTTCCGTCTGGAGCTGCCCCCATCCTTTCGCATACATGACGTCTTCCATGCCTCCCTCCTTAAACGCTGCTCCCCGTCCTGGTCCCCCTTGAGGAAACCTCCTGTTCCCGTTCTCACCCCTGAGGGGGTGGAATTCGAGGTGGCCAAGACTATGGACAGTAGGATGATCCAGGGCTCCCTCCAGTACCTGGTCCATTGGAGAGGATACGGGCCGGAGGAGAGGACTTGGGTACCTGCTCGTGATGTTCACGCTGGGGTATTGATCAGGAGGTTCCACCTTCTCTTCCCCACAAAACCGGGTCCTCTTAGTAAGGGTCCGGTGGCCCCTCATAAAAGGGGGAGTACTGTAAAGGATCTGCCAGGTACTACGTCTGTGTATACTCCCGGGATTAATCAGTCGACACCTGAGACCAGACCTCTTAGACTGACACCGGCTCCCACCAACCAGGGTGGCAGGCTCAGGAGTGGGAGAGCCTATCGCGGCCTGGTCAGTCGGAGTTAGCTCCGCCCCCTGTCCATTTATACCTGCCGTGTTCTCTTCCTCAGTGCTTGTTATTCTTCTTGGATTCCTGGCCCCACTGCTGCCTTGCTCCAGCCTGCTTCTGCCGTGCTTCTGCCTTGCTTCAGTTCCGCTTATCCTGCTTCGCTTTGCCCCTGGCTTGCTTCCTGCTCTGTGCTCTCGTTGGTATACTCCACTACATCCTGATCCTGACTGACTCATTCACCGCTCCGTTTCCTCGCGGCGTTCCGTGGGCTACTGCCCCTTCCCTTGCGTGTTCCCTGTTTGTACTCCCTTGCACTTAGACAGCATAGGGACCGCCGCCAAGTTGTACCCCGTCGCCTAGGGCGGGTCGTTGCAAGTAGGCAGGGACAGGGCGGTGGGTAGATTAGGGCTCACTTGTTCCCTTCACCTCCTTCCTGCCATTACACTCATATATGCGGATTTTGCAGCAGATTCATTGTGTAATTGCTGTGAGCTTGCAGCAAAATTTCCGCCACATCTGTACATGCCCTAAGGTCAACTTTGGTCATGAATTACTAGAGCAAAAACTTGGATACAGCCATGATATAAATGACTTTTCCCAATTGAAAATTGCTCATATTGTGGGAAATATCCTGAAATTTGCATTGCTCTATTGCTATGATCATAGCTTTTACCACTAATCCTAACCAAAGTTAGCTGCCCCAATGATCAGCTGATTGCTATGGGTCCAGCTACTGAGACCAATTCATGGCTAGGTGAGGTGGCTACAGATAGTAACATAGTATGTGAGACGGATCAAAGACATAAGTCTACCAAGTTCAGCCTATTATGCTGTAATGTTGATCCAGAGGAAGGCCAAAACCCCCATCAGGCAAAAGGCAATTTTCCTCATCCTAGGCAAAAATAATTCCTTCCCGATTCAAATACGGCAATAAGAATAAATGCCTGGATCAAGGACCCATCTCTAATAATCTAGTGCCTATAGCTCGTAATAATATTACACTCAAGAAAGACATTCAGGCCCCTTTTGAACTGTATTAGTGAATTCACTATGACAACTTTGATGTAAATGGAATATTGCATGGCGCTCATTCAAATGAATGGACAACAATGTAATACATAGTCCTGCCGAGTCCTTCAGAGCGGAAGTCTATCTTCCCAGAGGCTCTTGCTAATAGAGTAGGGGCGCACCCCTCGAAGATGTCCATATGCCATAATAGGTACACATTTCTTACATTGCAAATACAACTGATTTCTCTTTACAAATCATAAATGGAACCTCTACAGCCTCAATAGATCACACAAAACAATGGTATCAGAACTGAAAACACACGTCACTTACACATGTGTCTATGACATTTGTCTGAAGTCAGCCCACTCTTCCTGTTCTGTCTCAGATCTTGAAGATAAGGAGGAAACCGCAGCTGCAAATCTAAAGGAAGAAGGGAGCCACTGTTAAATATGGCAATAAGCACAGAACAAAGTGACAGACCACCATGGTCATGTGATGGACACACAGGTGCTGGGATCATTAGGCGACACACCTCGTATACACATATTGTAACCGTAACCAGCCGTGGACCTGTGTGTCCAAGAGGTGTGTCGCTTAATGATCCCAGCACCTGTGTGTTCATCACATGACCATGGACAGAATTTTATCTACAGGAAGTGAACAATGAATGTTCCTACTAAGTGACAACAAGCAGAGGTCTTAAAAACCATGAGGAATTAATACAGAAAGTATATTGGAAAATGGTATAACTTTTAATGAAGCAAAAAAATAACATGAATTTGCTGAAAGTGGACTATCCTTTTAAGTTGGCCATAAATATTAGATAGCTATATATTAGCTAGCTGTCAATGATTTATAGTCAACACCTTTAGATGGCTCATGTAGTCCTGGGGTCATTGAACAATGTAGTCACATGACTGTAAAAAAAACAACTGCATGTTTTAGAGAGTCAGGAACGGCAGCAACATTTTTAGGGAAGATCAATTGGTAAAATAGCTTATTTTTATATTTCACCCGGGTTCCTGGTCATAGCTCACATTGTCTGTACACCCCTTTAAAGTAAATTTCCCCATGACAATCAATAATGGCAGCCATTACATTGACCATAAGGGTTGTTCCTCAGATATCCACAGAAACTCTGTGATATATAGCTCTGAAGTGTTATGTAAAGCTCTAGTACATGCCCAAGGTCCTTCTGCCCAAGTGCCCTGCCTGTGTATCCAATGCTGCATCAGGAACTGTAATCTATGGGCAGTGCCGGACAAGGACTCTGGTGGTAAACCCCATAGTTTAATATTTTCAAGAACGTAATAAATATCTCAATAGTCAGCGCAGGGACCCCTGTTGTCATACATCCCCCACTGTGATATATCTGTGCGGCAGGAGATTTGGATAAATGACCTCCTTCATTTCCTGATATAAAACAGTACAACAGCATTGCCATAAACAGATTATCTCGTAGTCAGACAGAGGAAGGGGGTTTATGTTACCATGGAAATGTTAACTTCTCCTTATGCCTAAAACCAGGTGAGATCATGGAGTTTGATGAAATAATGCCGAAGGTATAGAAGGGACTGTTGGATGCTTTCCAGTATTAATCCCCAAACACCTAGCTCTACCGCTTGCTGGGAACATCAACCGTACGGTTGGCTGAATATCACAATGGAAATAATAGTAAAAGCGTAAGTGTCTGGTATTTACTGCTGTACAAAACATCGTATCTTTATAAAAAAAATAAAAAGCCAACCTTCGGAAAATTCTAATTATAGGTATAAATAAATAATAATGTAACATCTGCAGATTTTTGGGATCATTGCATGTTCTAGTAAGTCACTACCAGCACAGAAATCCTCCGCAGGTCAGTTTTAGATGCAACATTCGCTCCAATTACTAATTTGACATCAGCATTCAGGCACCTAAAAATCTTGGATTTTAGCAAATTTATGCATTTCTGGATAATGAATGTCCATTGGGAGGACTGGACAGTCTTTCTGGGCACACCATGGGGTATATTAAGCACTAGAAAGGGCATCAAAATAAAAATCTAAATACTCACCTCTCCTCCGTTCCTCCTTTTAAGGCTCCCGGGTACAGAATGGAATAAGAGGGCAGAGGCTGGAGAGTGGCATCACCAGCTGTGCCCCACGCTCTATTCACTTACTCCACACTGATGATTAATTACAAGCATTAGGGCACTGTAGGGAGCCTCTCAGACTACTGTTTCCCCCATATTGCTACTGTGCACAGCGGTAGTCTGAAATCATTGGTCGCAATTACTACCTCCAGAATCATAGCAGTGGCTTAAAGCTACTACCGAGATCCTTTTGAAGAAAAGATGTCGGAGCAGCTGACTATAGCTACTCAGCCCTTATATCATATGCGAAGTTACTGTCATACTGAACCGTTGGTTTTATTTGATTTTTGTACTATGTTTTAAATATGTGAAAAATCTGAACCATCAGATGCTGGATCAAAAGAATTTTCTATAAAAAAAAATAAGTATAATATTTTTATTACAAAGAAAGTCAGAGCAAGGCCCCATGCACACGACTGTAAAAATCGTCCATAATTGCAGACCGCAATTACGGTCCGCAACTACGGACCCATTCACTTCTATTGTCCACGGACACCTTCCCGTTTATTTAAGGGAAGGTGTCCGGGCCGTAGAAGTGTACCGTAAAAAAATAGGACGTGGCCTATTTTTTGCTTTTTATGGAACGTGCTCCCTTACTTTGTATGAGAGCACGGGTCGAAAATGCGGGCGGCTGTCCGTGGCCGGCCGTGCCCGAAATTGCGGCCCGTGATTATGGGCACAGCCGAGTGCATGGGGCCTAGCTTTCCCTTTAACTACATACACTATATGGACAAAAGTACTGGGAGTCAGGACACCTACACATTACACCTATAGGAGATTTTATGACATCCCATTCTAAACCCATAGGCATGAATATGGAGTTGTTCTCGCCTTTGCAGGTAAAACAGCTTCCACTCTTCTGGGAAGAGTTTCTACAAGATTTTGGAGTGTGTGTGCGAATTTATGCCCATTAATCCAGAAGAGCATTTGTGAGGTCAGACACTGATGTTGGAGGAGAGGGTCTGGCTCACAATCACTGTTCTAGTTTATCCCAAAGGTGTTGGATGGGGTTGAGGTCAGGGCTCTGTGTGGCCAGTCAAGTTCTTCCACACCAAACTGACCCAATCATGTCTTTATGGACCTTGCTTTCTGCACTGGGGCACAGTCACGCTGGAATAAAATTGGGCCGAAACCCAAAGAGACAAAAAAGAAGAAGTACTGTGCTGTTATGTAGGCACAATACTAATGTTCAGCATATAGTGAAGATGCTGCCAGTACCCAGACACCCATACTTGACGGCTACCCAAGACGTGGGTCAACAGAATGCCGCAGAGATCTCTGGCCAAATAAGACTTCAAGAGAAAAAAAAGTGGGCACTTCACTGGCGCAGGCTCTTGTAGGATAAAAGTAGAACTTCTAAACATATTATTTAATCAAGTTCTTTTTATTACATTTCATGAGAAGCAATGTGTTTCGGGACATCTAGCTCCCTTTCTTGAAGCTACAGAGACAGCTGATATAATATTGAACAATGGCAATAATTTAAATTAGCTTTTATTCTGTAAATTTCTTCGACCATGTACGAGCGACATTAAATCTGTTAAGATGATATCTATTGGTATTGGGAGGGGTCATTTCAGTTTGGAAAAAGGCTGACTATAGTGTTTCTCAATAGGGTTAGGGCTCATGCACATGACCGGGTTGTATGGATCCATAATACGGCGCCCTTGAGAATCTGCAAGAAAAAAACAACATTGCAGCATGCCGTATTACGGAAGCAGAATAGGGTGCCCCACACAGGCATCATAAGGCAGCACATGGGGTCCCTACAGGTCCATAACACACATTGATGGCCGCCATAGAGGTCCTGGGTTAAAATCCAACTGAGGGCATTATCTGCATATTCTCCCCGTGTTTGCGTGGGTTTCCTCCAGGTATGCCGATTTACTCCCACAATCCAAAAACAACTTTATTTGGGAAAGGGAAATTAGATTGTGAGCCCCAATTGGGACAGGGACTGATGTGAGCGACAATAATCTCTGTACAGTGCTGCAGTATATGTTGGTGCTATATAAACATCAGGAAGGACACATAGAAAAAAAATATTTATATTTACTTTTTAAATTGACTCCTTGTTTTGGCTAAAAGAAAACGGCATCAGCAACTGCACTAAGGGCCCACGCGTATTTAACGTCTGCGTGTCGCACGGACCTATGTAAGTCAATGGGGCCGTTCAGACATTTTGTGATTGTCACGGAGCGTGTGTCCGCTGCGTAAAACTCACGACTTGTCCTATACTTGAGCGTTTTTCGCGCATCAAGAACCCATTGAAGTCAATGGGTGCGTGAAAATCGCGCACAGCACACGGAAGCACTTCCGTATGTCGCGCGCGATTCGCGCTACAGTTGTTAAATAAATGATGGGGAAAAAAAAGCACCACATTCATTGCAGTTTCTAAGAATCGAAACCGTGTGTCATAAGGATGCCATATGCGTGTAAATCACGCAGCCACGCACCAAACACTGATGCCACACAGAACTGCAACACGCGCAAAACGCTACGTTTTTTGCGCGCGCAAAACGCACACGTTCGTGTGAATTTTGCCTTAAAGTAATAGACTAATTCATATAAAATGCAGCTAGTGAACAACAAAAAAGAAGATAAATAACTATACAAACAAAAATATTATTTTAGTTCTGAGAACATTAAAAGAAAGAGAAAGGGGTAAAAAAAAATAAAAAAAACTTTTATTACGTTATTTCTTTTTTTATCATTCCAACAGCATCGGCTTTTATTCCACCACCCCCTCCTTCCCCCTTATACCAAGGAGCAGCTGAGCACAATCAGACCTCTGTTACAGCGTTCATAGCCGAATCCTTTGTGTCTGACTTCTGGCTGCAATTTATTTGGTTTCAATTTTATCCAAGAAGAAAAAAAAAATTCCCGAGCTCCTCCTTTCTTGGCAGCGCACTCCCTTCCTTCCCTCCATTACCTGTTTCCTGTCTTTTCTGGCTGCCTATGTGTGTATCTCCTCCCTGCAAGGTTTTCTGGGGTCATATGTTCCCACCCTGTTTTCTGGACAAACATGGAATGTAGGCAGAGGAACAAGCCGAGGTTTATACAGTATCACCCGTTTCCTGCCAGGCAGCGCCGCGTGTGTGGAGGCCTTTGTCTGAAGAGGGGGTTACAGACTTACATTGAAATGATATGCAGGAACGCTCAGACTGGACAGGTGTGCACAACGCTCTTTATAGATGATGTGAGAATCGTCATATTGTATCTTTCATTTCATTATGAAACGGACAATTTACAAAAATTCTCCACAGTAATTCACTAAGCGTAAGTGACAATCAGAGATTGATTGCAGCAAACCTCGGGCAATAGCCATAATTTTGAGCATGTGACCCTCATATCATGTTATTATCAGAATCCCTCTCATCAGCACCAGGAATTATGCATACTAGCCAACATTCCCGCAAACTGGACCTCAAAAGGAGCGCCGATTATGCAAATTTGATTGAAAGTGCTATTTCAAACCGATTTGCGGGGCATTTGGATAGACCAGGGTCAGCTCTTAAATGTCCTGATTTGGGGGATTTAAATGTTGGAAAATGTGCTGTTTAATAACGCATCAGAGAAATGGAAATGGTAAAATCAACATGATTGCCGTTAGTATCTTTAGCAGCCTGGAATAGGCTAGTAACAGCAGTCCAGGGGATTGCTATATATGTGATGGATGGATAGACGGGTTATTTCTGGACAAGAACCCCACAGTGACTTAGAAAATCAGCCTTGGCGACCAGGTCTTCCTTACAGCCATGTTTGCATTTGGTGACTGGATGCTGCCAACCAGGGCTTAATGCATGCAGCCGGGCAGCAATTCAGCTGCATCTGTTGCACCAGTGGCAGTCACCATCTACTACTGCCAGGCAGAAGTCACACAGGGCCAGATAATGACAGCTCAGTCTGCTTCTCCAACACCATATTACTATCACAGAAATATGCTGATGGTAAATATATGGAAGCAGGCACTGCTATGACTATAGGGGGGGAGGCACTGCTGTGGCTACTGGGGTAAGTGGGTAGAGACTCTGTTGTGACTACTGTGAGTAAAGGAGGGATAGTGCTAAGACAACCAGAAGGCAGAGGGGAGAAAGTGCTGTGAATACTGATGGGACATAAGAGACATTGCACTGACTTATGGGAGAAAGGGCAGACAATGCTGTGACTACTTTCAGGAGTCACTGCTTTGACTATTGGGGGTAGTCTGCTATGACTGATGCACTTATTGTAAAGAGGTAAACTGGTGAAACTACTGCGAAGGGGAAAGACTGCTGCAATTACTGGGGGGTTAAAGTCTGCAACTGATGTTCACATACTGTACGTGTGCAGGGTTTATTTGAATGAGACCAGGTGGCTGACATTGGCATCAGTGTGGTATCCCTTTAAGATATTAACAGAGTTTTCCCACCTCAAATATGTACCATTTGGATATGCCATAAATATATGAAGGGTGGGGGTCTGATTGCTGGGAACCCAAGAATAGGGGTGCCCAGTTCACAATGCCCAATAGAGTGATGATTAATGAAAACAAATAAAGAGGGAACTGTGTCACAATGAGATGGGAAGATAATATGTATGAGATTCCTTGGCGGGTAGAATTCACGTACCCAATGCGGTGGAGTAGTTTAATGCTGTCCCAAACCCTAGGAGCGCAGGACGTATCAATTTTTCTTATGTCACTTGGCAGTTAGTGGTATGGAAGATAAAATGTATACAATATTACTCTCAGGGTATGTTCACACGCTAAAGTAAAAACGGCTGTAAATTACGGAGCTGCTTTCAAGGGAAAACAGACTGATTTTCAGCCAGTTTTAAAGCATCAAATATTCTTTGATGTGTTTTTTGGAGGCGTTTTTCTATCGACACAATGAAGAACGTCTCAAGAAAAGAAATGCACTTCTTTTTACGGGGCGTATTTTTACGCGCCAGTTTTTTAATTGGCTGCATAAATAAGCGCCCCGTCTGAATGAAACGCCATTTTTCCCATTGAAATCCATGGGCAGATGTCTGAAGGCATTTAGATTCCATTTTTTCAGGCGTTTTTACGTGTGTGTGTGGCATTATCTACAGAGGGCACTGTGGCATTATCTAAAAAGGGGCTGCCCAATCTTCATATTCTTGTGTCTGCCAACTGAGCAGCCAGACTGCATTTAGCGATTGGATTGTTAAAATAAGCACGTGGAGTAAACTCGCAAATTTCCATTAAGTTTAAACCTAGCGCTATTATTATAGTAATGTAGTATTATAGTATTGTAGTAATATTATAGTAATGTAGTATTATTATAGTAATGTAGTATTATTATAGTAATGTAGTATTGTTATAGTAATGTAGTATTATTATAGTATTGTAGTATTGTTATAGTAATGTAGTATTATTATAGTAATGTAGTATTGTTATAGTAACGTAGTATTATAGTAAAGCAGTATTATTATATTAAAGTAGTATTATTATAGTAATGAAGTATTATTATAGCAGTGTAGTATTGTTATAGTAATGTATTATTATAGTAATGTAGTATTATAGTAATGTAGTATTATAATAGTAATGAAGTATTATTATAGCAGTGTAGTATTGTTATAGTAATGTAGTATTATTATAGTAATGTAGTATTATAGTAGTAATAAAGTATTATAGCAGTGTAGTATTGTAATAGTAATGTAGTATTGTTATAGTAATGTAGTGTTATAGTATTATAATAATGTAGTATTATAGTAATGTAGTATTATAGCAATGTAGTATTATAGTAATGTAGTATTATTATAGCAATATAGTAAAGAAGTATTATTATAGTAATGTAGTATTATTATAGCAATATAGTAAAGAAGTATTATTATAGTAATGTAGTATTATAGTAATGTAGTATTATAATAGTAATAAAGTATTATTATAGCAGTGTAGTATTGTTATAGTATTGTAGTATTGTTATAGCAGTGTAGTATTGTTATAGTAATGTAGTATTGTTATAGTAATGTAGTATTCTAGTATTATAATAATGTAGTATTATAGCAATGTAGTATTGTTATAGTATTGTAGTATTATTATAGTAATGTAGTATTGTTATAGTAATGTAGTATTGTTATAGTAATGTAGTATTCTAGTATTATAATAATGTAGTATTATAGTAATGTAGTATTATAGTAATGTAGTATTATAGTAATGTAGTATTGTTATAGTATTGTAGTATTATTATAGTAATGTAGTATTGTTATAGTATTGTAGTATTGTTATAGTAATGTAGTATTCTAGTATTATAGTAATGTAGTATTATAGTAATGTAGTATTATAGTAATGTAGTATTATAGTAATGTAGTATTATAGTAATGTAGTATTGTTATAGTAATGTAATATTATAGTAATGTAGTATTGTTATAGTAATGTAGTATTATTATAGTAATGTAGTATTATAGTAATGTAGTATTGTTATAGTAACGTATTATTGTTATAGTAATGTAGTATTATAGTAATGTAGTATTATAGTAATGTAGTATTGTTATAGTAATGTAGTAATATAGTAATGTAGTATTATAGTAATGTAGTATTGTTATAGTAACGTATTATTGTTATAGTAATGTAGTATTGTTATAGTAACGTATTATTGTTATAGTAATGTAGTATTATAGTAATGTAGTATTGTTATAGTAATGTAGTAATATAGTAATGTAGTATTATAGTAATGTAGTATTGTTATAGTAACGTATTATTGTTATAGTAATGTATTATTATAGTAATGTAGTATTGTTATAGTAGTTCAAATTAATTGATTAACAATAATTTTGTATTGTATCAAATTTGAAAGTAATGCGGCCCGGCAACTTCACATTTTTTCTATGTGCGGCCCATTTACCCTGCTGAGTTTGAGACCCCTGGTCTATAGCGTCTCCGTCTGGGCTCCATATCACAGCAGTAAGAAATGACCTCAGCAGAGAGGTGGTTATACACGCGTAGTCACTGTCCATTAGAGTGAATGTCAGATATGGATATATGTGTGCATTGGCTGAATCCATATCTCTCATTCACTAGAACAGAGAGTGGTCCTGCAGCCAACTCTACACATCAGGTATGGGTGAAAGGAGACTCCCACCAATCAGTTACTTATGGCATATACGACAAAATAGGTTTGTTAAATCTTTAATACAGGCCTAGATACAGATTATCAAGATATATAAATATTATATTTTTTCGGCAGGTGCAGGGAGATGGTAGGAAAACTCTCTGCTCTGTTGAAATAATATGCTGCAATATCATGACGTGTAAGAACTTTCAGCACCGAGTTTGCTAGTAAACAATGTTAAATATACACACACTGTCAGACGTCGGTTTGGTTTGTATCCCTTCATCCAGTAGGTTTATATCTTTAAATATGGCCAGAGATCTGTAAATGTTTAATTATGCGTAACACTAATATGTAACAGATAGATAAGTCTGGAGCCTAAACTTACTGCCTGGGAGAGCAGACCTTTCCCTCTCCAGAATAAGCACAGCGCTTTCAAGAACAGCAGGAACTCTAATACCAGTCAGGGGTTTCCTTAGCAGAGGCAGAACTTGCCAATCCATCTCAGATAGTGGGTCGCCACCACCAGTGGATGTTCATGGGAGGTCTACTGGGCGCCCCCTACCATTAACTGCTACGATGCAGCAGTGTAAACAAAGAATGAAGGCTCATTCACACTTGTGTATGGAAATACAGATCAAATTGGTGTACGGGCTCAAAAGAAAGTCTGAGCCCGTACACCAATTGCTTGACTTTCCGAGAAAAGCTGTTTAGAAACAAAGCGGCTAAGCACTTTCCCGAGCGCTTCGTTTTAGCGATCAGCGGGGGTCTCAGTGCTCAAACCCTATGACATGTCAGAAGTTTTTTGAAAGTTTAGTTACCCTTTAGGATTATTTTTGGTCTTTTGTAATGTTGTGCAAGTAATACAGATGATAAAAAATTTAAGGAAAGCGCGCGCGAACTATGCAAACACGGAACATGCGTTTTTAAATCCAATCCTTTAATGGGCTAATAATGATACTCGGACCGATCTGCTGAAACATGCTGCATAAAAAAAAAAAAACTGCCATATGCATAAAAACGCGCATATAAAAACAAATTCACGTGAATAAGAACATTTTAATGTAAAACAGAATTAATTTGGATGCAAAATGCGCAAGTGTCAGTGAGCCCTTCGAGGACACTGCTGATACTTATGGTGTGCCGCAGAAGGGCTACTGCATGCTCTATGTAGGTAATACCAAAGAATCCCTTTAGAGTGTATTGTTTTTTTACCGTTTTTGTTCTAGGTAATGCATATTTTACAATGCAAGTTTTTAAGAATTGCTTTCAGGGAGATTTTAGATGCCACATTTCAGCGACGGTGTGGTTCTCAGCACCCGAACCCCCCACCGATCTAAACTTTCAATATGTCTCTATGACATATCCAGAGTTTGCAGAAAGAGCAGTCACTCTTTAGGGCTGGTTTATATGGGCCCATAACGAGCGCCAATTCACTAGTCGATCAGCGCTCGTAAAGGTTTTCACAGCCGATGCTTTCTGTACGGGGACAAACAATCATTAACATGGTTGTTCGGTCGCCATCAGTTTGCATTATTGTCGGCAGCACATCCCCTGTCTGCCCGGGGAGATGTGCTGCCGACATCGATGATATCATAGCCTGCATAAACGATGTGATCAGCCGATGAAGGAATGCTCGTTCAGCCGATTATTGGCCCGTGTAAACAGGCCTTTACTCTCCCTTTAATAATTGGTAATATATTCTCTTTCTGAGCTCATGTTTTGGACACTATAAAAAAATCTTTGTTCTCCACTGTATATTACGTACATCACAAAAGCATCTTTGATGTTGCAGAGGTTCTTTATCAAACCACAGGCACCAGGATGATTCGCTTCCTTGAATTTCATTGGCAACCGCAAAGGACTTCTTGCAGGAGGATCTATACTATGTTTATGATAATTGCATTTTTGTGGTCTGCACATTTCCAGATGTCTCAGGCCTCTCTGCCAGGAAACGTGTGCATTACATTCATCTGGAAACCTATGTACTTCATCTATAGAGTCAATGGTATGATTACAGTCGGAACACTCGGCTGTGTATTATGCTGCATTTGTCTAGTGGACTATATCAGGTAAATAGAAATGACCAGCCATGTTGTGGGATTTCTGTTATTTTATATCTGGTCATGTTTCCACATAAACCACTGAAATAACTGTCCTGCTAATTAAAGGGAACTACCATACATATTCTTGATATAGTACCAGATCCTAAAGCAGTATCGCACTGGCCATTTAAAAGGCCATGACATCTACAATACAAATGACCGTGTGCAGTATAAGGTCGGATTCACACGAGCGCTGTGCTTCTCGGACGTGAAAAACTGGCGTTTTTCACGTCCGAGGTGCATCCGTGCTCAGCGCTGCAGGACGCATCCCCCATAGTTGAGAGTCTATGGAGGGATGCGTGATGCGTGAAAAGATAAGACATGTCCTATTTTCCCACGTACCCTTCACACGGTCCGTTGAAACAACAGCTGTGTGAATGGCCACATTGAATAACATAGGTCCGTGGGATGGCCGCTGTTTCAACGGCCGTCCCACGGACGTTTAACACGTTCGTGTGAATCAGGCCTAAGAAACACTAAACATTGAAAATGCACAAAATTAATAAAGATTTATCCAAACATTTCCTCTCTTTATCTCTTTCTTTCCTTTGATCCCATTTGTCTCATATTAGAATTAAAACTGAGAAATAAACCAAAAAATATATTTTCTATGTGTCTCAGGAGATCAGCAATTTCTCCTCCTCCTTCTCACTGTACTGTGTATGGCTGTAAGCCAACTGGCTGCAGTAGGAGCCTCTGCCCTGTCTGCAATAGGGCAAAAAGAGTTAAGCCCTGCCCCATTGGCTAAGCCCCACCCCCTCAGCTGATTCTAACTCCTGTATTCTCTGCAGGATTTTTACAAGACTGCTTGTTTCAGGAACATGTAGAAAATCATGTGGACTGACAAACAGTGGTGGCAAATATACCTCCTGTTTACTTTTATCATTCATTACTAGGTTAAGTTATGTGAGTATATTAAAATAATATATCATCACTCAGTTCTTCTGTTAAAGGGGGGGATTATAAAGTCAAATGTAAACTTCCTTTATTTATATCAAGGTGATGGTTAATGTATTATTTGGACACTGTTATATTGGTACTGTATGGCACTATGATGTTTGCATTATATGGCCCTTTTATGTATGCACTCTACTGCAAATGGTGGTATTTTTTTGCAATATAAAGCTCAATTATTCGGTAAGTATAATGGGTGTAGAACTTATCATATTCCTCCCAAACAAAAACTGGAAGAGACCCCCAATTATGTTTTCCAAGGGCTTCCACCAATCTTGTTCTGGCATTATTGGGCATGGTTACCCTTTAACCCTTTTTTTCATACAACATTAAAAATTAAATTAAAGGAGAGAAACTGAATAAATATTTTCATGCTTTCCTTGTCCTTGCCTAAGACACCAACCGTTACACCGGAAGATTTTAAAAGTACCTATGTAACCATGGAGTCTACTATATATGTTTTCTGATTGATTGCTATGAGCAACTCCTCTGTTTTGTTTTTTTTTGTGGTGGGGATGTCTTTGCATTTGTTTTTATATACGGTGCAAGGTCATTTGTATCACAAAGGCAGCCGATGGCACTGCCCATGGGGGGGGCTAGTACAAGTTGGCACCTCAAAGTTAATGAACAAGAGACGGGGAACTGGCAAACGGGTAATGCCTAACGTTGTTTCTTCAAGACATTGGGAGGATATGGGATGATGTAATTTAGTGGGTTAAAATGAACCTATATTTAGGGTATGTTCCCACAGGCAGGAGACGCTGCAGATTTTGTGTGAAGATTGATTATAGCAAACTTTATATGCACCTGCAGATTTTCAGAATTTTTTTGCTGCAACTGCACTGCGAAATAGCTGTACAAACCGCACTTTATTTCTGCACCGTGTGGCTGAGATTTGCAAAATCGTATCCACTTTGCTCCTACTGTAAATGCTGCGGAATTTCCCGCACAGAATTCAGTTGTGGAAATTTCACAGTGTTTATTTTGTGTGGGAACCCGGCCTTAGATTTTTGAATCCGCCTTACTCCTTAGATCTTTTACATAAAATGAGGCAAAGTAACACAAATGTCCTGCGATTTGGGATGTAAATGTTGGAAAGTGTGGTGAAAGTGTTGGGCACCTCAAGTGTAGTTAGTACAATTAAAACAATGTGGTGATACTTCAAGTACCAACAACAACAGATATTTCCTTTCAATACTAGCGGCCAGTGTCTTGTGGTTTTATATGGTAACACCTCAGTTCTGTTATGCAATACTTGTTACAAGTGTCCTTATGTGTCCTAAATAGCAGTCTGCACTGTGCGGTCACCCCGCGTGTCCTGTTTTTTAAATACTTGGCTGTCACCATGGTATGACTCACCGCCTGTAGATACGAACAGCTGGAGTGACAGGACTTTGGAAAAGAATGGGATAGAGTACGTTGCCCTTGACGTTTGCTCTAGTATACTGTAAAGGAGATTATGTGAACTTTACACCTGTAGAAGAGGCCAAGAAATCACGCCTGAGGCTCCTACGTATGAGATGCCCGTGTTAGTAAATCTGGGCCAACGTGTATTGTATAAGTCCTCCCCTTACAAGAGATCACAACTGTGTTATTGGGTGTTGTGTACTTACCTGTTCTTACTTATCAGCTGATAAATGTCATCAACACTCTGCTTCCCAGCCAGAGTCGAGACTTAATATTAGCCAAGAGTATTAATAGGTAACTTCTTAGGGTATGTTCACACGAGGGCGTCCGTTACGGCTGAAATTACGGGGATGTTTCAGCCTGAAAACATCCCCGTAATTTCAGCCGCACCGGCATGTGCAGGCGCTTGAACGCCGCGTCAATTACGGCCAAAGAAGTGACAGGTCACTTCTTTGACGCGGGCGTCTATTTACGCGCCGTCATTTGACAGCGGCGCGTAAATATACGCCTCGTGTGAACAGACAAACGTCTGCCCATTGCTTTCAATGGGCAGATGTTTGTCAGCGCTATTGAGGCGCTATTTTCGGACGTAATTCGGGGCAAAAACGCCCGAATTACGTCCGTAAATAGGCCGTGTGAACATACCCTTACTGTCACAGCGATATAAACTACACCAATGGTCTGCAACCCGCGGTTCTCTGACTAATGTGAAACGTTCAGTGGTGGAATTGCTGTTGAATTCCGCTGCGGACAGTCCACAGTGGAATTCTGCAGCAGACGTTTTTACATTTGTTTCTATACATTTTTAGGAAACTTAGTTGAGACATTGCGGAAAATAACTGGGGAAATTAGTTAGGCTGCGGTGCAGAATTTCCCCTCTGCAGCATGCACATTACGCTGTGGAGAAACAGCGGAATTTCACTGCGGATTTTTGCCTTTGCAATGCAAAAACTGAAATCTGTGGCAAGTCCACTGTGATATCTGCAACGTCTGAATTACCTGTCAAATATGCAAATGTTGCTGCAGATTTGTTGTGTAATTTCCTCGAATCTGCACCAACATTGGCAGCGGAAAAATTCTGTCACATCTGAAAGTGGCCTAACTCCCAGCATGTCTTGACAACTGCAGGCATGCTGGAAGTTAACAACAGCCGGGGTGTAATATCTTGCAGACCACCGACCTACAGTATTGCACGGCCTGGTTCTTGAACACCGCTGCTGATAGTTACATCTGAATACTATGTAAGTTTCCAGCTGTTTTACTATATATTTTATTATAAAACGAAGAAAAAGATGCACGACACTCACACTTCCAGACCTTTAAATGCCACTTTTTATTTCATGCGGAAGCAGGTTAAAAAACAGGGGGCAAGTGCATAGCAGTCGGTCATGCGCTTGTCTCTTTTTTTAAACCAGCCTCCACATGAAATAAAAAGCTGCGTATACAAGGTCTGGAAGGGTCAGTGCCGTGCATCTTTTTCTTCATTTTATTATTTTATTTGGATCTAACATGTTAGGGTATGTTCACACGGCCTATTTACGGACGTAAATCGGGCGTTTTTGCCCCGAATTACGCCCGAAAATAGCGCCTCAATAGCGCTGACAAACATCTGCCCATTGAAAGCAATGGGCAGACGTTTGTCTGTTCACACGAGGCGTATATTTACGCGCCGCTGTCAAAAGACGGTGCGTAAATAGACGCCCGCGTCAAAGAAGTGACCTGTCACTTCTTTGGCCGTAATTAGAGCCGTTATTCATTGACTCCAATGAATAGCAGCGCTAATTACGCCCGTAATTGACGCGGCGTTCAAGCGCCTGCACATGCCGGTACGGCTGAAATTATGGGGATGTTTTCAGGCTGAAACATCCCCGTAATTTCAGCCTTAACGGACGTCCTCGTGTGAACATACCCTTACATGCACAGAGCACTAACGAAGCAGCAGTTCTAGGATCCCAGCAGCACAGTTATCCGCAGTGTATTGCCACGGTGCGGTGTAGTGCCAAACGCTCACTCTCTTAAGTGTTTGGATATATTTTATTATAATACATATCTATTGAATGTTTCCATTGACATGTCTCTCATAACGGTGCTACATCTGTTACAGATATCTCCTGTATGGTTACTGCCAATGGACGACACACTACAGCTAGAGCTGTATGGAGGGCACACTGTGGCTGGATCTGTATGGAGGGTACACTGTGGCTGGAACTGCATGGAGAGCATACTGTGGCTAGCACTGTATGAAGGCCACAATGTGGCCGGTCCTGTATGGAGGGTACACTGTGGCTGGAACTATATGGGTGGCACATTGTGACTGGCAACTACATGGAGGGCACACTGTGGCTGGAACTGTATGGAGGACACACTCTGGATGGAACTATATGGAGAGCATACTGTGTCTGGCACTGTATGGAGGGTGGAGGGCACACTGTGGCTGGCACTGTATTGGGGGCACACTGTGGCTGGTAATGTATGGGGAGCACACTGTACCTGGAACTATAAGGAAGGTACACAGTGGTTGGCACTGTATGGAGGGAACACTGTGCTCACACTATGTGGTGCACTCTGTGGCTGGCACTATATGGAGGGGAAAACTGTCTGGAACTGTATGGGGGCACACTGTGGCTGACACATTTTCTGGGTTTATGCAAATAAAGGTTTATCATTATATAACTGAAACTTCTGCAAATTTTTAATATAGTCTGTATATCAATCCCTCACCTTTTTCAAGATCTGTCTTTGTTGAGCGTGGATGAAAATGTTGATGTTTATATCCAGAGACTGAAAAACTGGTTTCACAGCTGAGGGATTTGCTACAATTGTATCCAGTACAGGCAATCCTAAATATTGGGGACTCCACATTCATACATTTTAAAGAGGCTCTGTCACCAGATTTTGCAACCCCTATCTGCTATTGCAGCAGATAGGCGCTGCAATGTAGATTACAGTAACGTTTTTATTTTTTAAAAACAAGCATTTTTGGCCAAGTTATGACCATTTTTGTATTTATGTAAATGAGGCTTGCAAAAGTACAACTGGGCGTGTTGAAAAGTAATAGTACAACTGGGCGTGTATTATGTGCGTACATCGGGGCGTTTTTACTACTTTTACTAGCTGGGCGCTCTGATGAGAAGTATCATCCACTTTCTCTTCAGAACGCCCAGCTTCTGGCAGTGCAGACAGCGTGTTCTCGAGAGATCACGCTGTGACGTCACTCACAGGTCCTGAATCGTGTCAGACGAGCGAGGACACATCGGCACCAGAGGCTACAGTTGATTCTGCAGCAGCATCAGCGTTTGCAGGTAAGTCGATGTAGCTACTTACCTGCAAACGCCGATGCTGCTGCAGAATCAACTGTAGCCTCTGGTGCCGATGTGTCCTCGCTCGTCTGACACGATGCAGGACCTGTGAGTGACGTCACAGATCTGCACTGCCAGAAGCTGGGCGTTCTGAAGAGAAGTGGATGATACTTCTCGTCAGAACGCCCAGCTAGTAAAAGTAGTAAAAACGCCCCGATGTACGCACCTAATACACGCCCACTTGTACTTTTACTTTTAAACACGCCCACTTGGACTTTTGCAAGCCTCGTTTGCATAAATACAAAAATGGTCATAACTTGGCCAAAAATGCTTGTTTTTTTTAAATAAAAACGTTACTGTAATCTACATTGCAGCGCCGATCTGCTGCAATAGCAGATAGGGGTTGCAAAATCTGGTGACAGAGCCTCTTTAAGCCTTGTTCTCATCTTATTTTTGGTTAATGTTTAGTCTGTATGTCGGGAAAGCTCCGATCTACACGCTAAACTTGCTCATAGGGCTCCATTGTCAGGTGGAGGCCAAAAGAATGTCCTTTTGGCCGACCTCTGGCTGGTATATGTCAGTACAGCACAAAAAATATATACAGCCATTAAACTCTTACATTATAAGCTTTTCATGATGTATCTGTTAAACGGATGTAACTATAGCATATAGGTGATGGATGCGTTAAACGGATGCCTCATAGTGGCATCCGTTACCCATGGGCTATATTGGTATCCAAAAAACGGATACATCATGAAAAGGGACATGGGAGTTCATAATGTAACTGTTAAACGCATACCATTTTAGCCTGGGTGATGGATGCCACTGTTAGCCTACGTTTAGTGTATACATCTGGAGCTTTTCCCGGCGTACACGTTGGCAAATAAACATGATATACCTACACTGATATATTGATGCACACATTCAAGACAGGAGAGAATTTTGAGTAGTTCATGTATTTAGCTCACAGGCGCGTGCCTAGTTTGGATAAAACTGCACCCACCTCAAGGTTGTGGGCAGGACTAGGCTATGTTCACATTGGCGCTACGGTCTATTATGTTTGGATTACCTTGCACTCTGATGGCCAGAATAGTGTCGTCTACTGTGCTATTCTTTCCTTTAAATAAAAATGCAACCTGATGAACCTATTATAAGTCAATAGGATTTGAACCATGATGGATAAATGTATAAAGGATCCTAACTGTCAAGCCAGTGTGAACAGCGCATACATGCATACAGGATTTCAGCCCCTAAAAGCCCAAGAATGTTTACATTTAATGTCAGCAAGCGGAGATCTCGTCTCTGCTTGCTGTCATTACCTATGATTCTGTATTACAGAAATAACGTCATCGGATCCTGTGCATGAGGCCTGATTAAAAATCTGTATCACTGATTTTGAGAGCCGTATTATAAACCCGTAGGTACCTTGTGTGCTGCCACATACAGTCATATATATTGATACAGACCTACAGAGCTCTCCTGATTTTCAGAGCTTGCAATCTGCATTGGGAAGGAACATGAAATGACAAGAAGTAAGCATGTACATCTGGCAAGAAACAAGTAGAAGGGACTGGGAAAGGACGATTGGGTTCAATAGAGAAGATATCACTGGATGAAAATAGAAGCTCTGTTACTAGGGAGACAATTGAGCAGATCTCCTTCAAAGGATAGATGGAAAAAGCGTTTCCCTCCCCTTGACAAGTCCTATCTGCTTCCATTGACAAGCAATTCTCCTGTCCCCCTCCCTGCTCTCACACCACACTACCTCCCGCCAGTCTCTTCTGTTATACACAGGTAACCATGACAGCCGGCTTCATAGCAACCAGATGACTGTCAACACAAGCCAGAATTCCCTGGATAGTTGCTACTACATATACACAGCCCACGTAACTACACAGGAACAAACAGCCCGGCTACATCAAGTGCTGGCTCTGCTGCCATGAGACTTTTTATACCTTTCCTTTTTAAGGGTATATTCACACGGGCTATTTTCAGCCCCCGAAAAACGTCTAAAAATGCGGGGGCGCCTCCAAACATCTGCCCATTGATTTTCAATGGGAAAAATTGATTCCGTTCCCACAGGGCGTTTGTTACGTGGCCGTTTTTAAAAACAACGCCTCTTCAAAAGAACTGCATGTCACTTCTTGAGCCGTTTTTGGAGCCATTGTTCATTGACTCAATAGAAAAACAGCTCAAAAAACGCAGCAAAAAACTTAAGTTGCTTAAAAAACAGCTGAAAATCAGGAGCTGTTTTCCCTTGAAAACAGCAACGTATTTTCAGCCTTTTTTTTAAGCGTGTCAACATGCCCTAAGGTAAACCTCTGAAACTATATACCATGATAATGCACGAATAGCAATGGCATAATAGACTGACATTACCAGAATTGTTCCTATTTTTCAAACAACCCTGCACTGAATGTCAAAAGACAGATTTAAAATTAGCTCCAGGTTATTATCCTTCCGGTAAAGGGAACAAATTGATAATAATAACCTAATAGGGAATCGCTATTTATGCAATTTTCAATTCTAATTCAGATACATTTTTACCCAATACGTCCAATGTCCAGTAAATAATGAAAGAACTATGTGCAATGGATACAAGTGTATTGCAAGTGGTAATGTGTACACTGAATGGCCACTATATTGGAGACACTCGCCCTTTTCCGATTGTCGCTTCCCTGTGTAGAAATAAGACACATGACCCCGGAGTGCAGAATAAAATCATGTGAGCAAGTTTTCTGTGGATCAGTTTCAGTGTGATTCCACATTAGAATTTAAAAATCGAGCGATCTGAGCGACTTCGACCAAGGCATGGTCATCTGTGCTAGACTAACCAGGGCCAGTATTTCAGAAACTGCCAACCTTAGGGGGTTTTCCAGTGCAACGGTGTTAGGAGTATACTGAGAATGGTGTGATCGAGGAAAAACATCTAGCAAAACGGGATCCTGTGGACACCGACAACTCAACAATCAAAGGGGTCAGAGGATGTCAAGAATCGTTCTGACAAACAGGCGGTGCACATTTAAGCAAATTGCAGCAGAATACAACGCTGGTGCTCCGACTAACGTGTCTGAACGCAGAACTTGTTGTTCCTTAGCACGGATGGGCTATAACAGCAGATGATCAGTTTGAGCGCCATTGTAGTCTAAAGGAAAGAGACTCCAGTTGCCATATTGGATAACTGAACAGTGGAAAAACATCACATGGTAAGATGAATCCAGATTTCTGTGGCTGCATGCTCATCGGAGGGTCAGAATTTGGCACAAGCAGCATGGATCGATGAACCCTTCCTATCAGGTGTGAACGGTTAGGGCTGGCAGAGGTGGAGTAATGGCGTGGAGAATGTTTTCTTGGCACATCCTGGGTTCTCTAATACTTTTGGATGGGCGTTTAAACAGTAGGGTTTACCTAAGCATTGTGGCCGACCACGTTCATCCCTTCATGGCAGCTGTTTACCCTATGGCTGAAGGCAACTGCAAGAAACTATACTGCCCATATGGGACAATATTCCTGCAGAATGATTTCAACACCTAGTGGAATCTATGCCATGATGAATTGCTGCAGTTCTGAAGGCCAAAAGAGGTCCAACACTATACTAGATGGGGGTCTCTAATAAAGTGGCCATTCAGTGTATTTAGCCGGCTAAATTGAAGCCAAATCTAGCTGTGTAAATGATGACACTTAAATGATCAACTAAGATAGAGCTAAAGAAGAAAAAGATATCAAAGCCAGGATCACACACACGCACACGCACACACACACACACACACACACACACACACACACAGTTTTGGTGCCGTTTTTGCCTCAATTTTTTGAGCCAAAGCCAGAAAGGATGCAAAAGTTAGGAAAGACTGATAAATCTCCTTTCTTTTGTGTCCACTCCTGGTTTGGATAAAAAAAAAACAGACCCAAAAACTGTGTGTGATCCGGGCCTAAAAGTGTTGTTGCAGCCGGTATTCGATTCCCCTGCGGCGCCACCACAGTGGAAATGAAGCATTACACAGTTTCTATTGAAATAAATGAGCTGTCTGTGTAATGCAGGGACATGCAGGCTCCTCCAGACCTCTGACAAATAGTTAAGGGTCCTGAAGGGGTCCAGAACTCAGAATCCCATAATAGGATATTTGAAAATGCCTTTCTAAAGCAGACATCCCATTTAATCTTGATCGGTATGGTGTCGATGGTGTTTTTTTGCGGAGAAATGCAATAAAAAAAACATACGGACATATAAATGTCCCATGCTTTAATATTTTTTTAGCTATATGCCAATTGTGACACTTGGTCTTTCCTGTCCACTCAGTCTATAGACCAGTGGCAATACAAATAGATTATTCATATAGAAGAAAGCAGACCGGCCCTGCTACTTCTCTAGGAGTAACACAAGGCCCAGCATCATGCACAAACTCCTTGTGGTCTCAGCTGTAACAAATTGCAACAGGTGGCGCTTTGTGGTAGGCAGAAGTAGATCCCAATAATGAACGTACAGAAGAAAGATATCACGGCACTTACCATCCAGCAAAACTATTCTTTATTGGCAAACAGCAGTCTTAAGATGTGGAGAGTAGTTCGCCTATGGCCGTTTGACGTATGCCCACGCTATGTCAAGGCCTCCAATAAAAATAGCCAATGCGCTTTATTGCCCTGAGGGATAAATAGCAGCTGTACAGCCCCGCAGCCTGTGTGGACATGTCCGGGTGGTTGTCATTAGGATCAATCATCCTTGTAACACCTCTGTGTTATTCAGTAGCCCAAAACCACTTGACCTGTAGCGAACAAATCACTGATAAATTGTACAAAAACAATTTGTCTAGACAGACCAAACTCCCATTACTAAACCTAATCTAATAGGTAAACAAGAGCAGATCTACTGAGGTCCTTAACAGCTATGTGTGTTTTGATGACCTATTGAAGAGATCACGTTCATTAACATATTTTTTGTGGTCATTTTTGAAGAAATAATAAAGTTACATTTTTTCATCAACTGCTGAAAAGTGAATTAAAAAGTGACAACCAAAATAGCGGCACTTGACTGTTGAAACAATGGACAATTTTCTTTAGCCCGTCCAAAGGTGTGGGATACATCCATTGAGCTTTCACAATGTTTCCCATCTATAAGGCCTTGTTCACACAGTGCAGATTTGCTGCAGAATATGCATGCATTTCTAAAGCCAAAACCAGAAATGGAACCGAAGCAGAATAAATAAATAAAGGACGGGTAAGTTCATATTCAGCATAAATGCTGTGGATTTTCCGCAACGGAATTAGCTGCGGAAAATCCGCAGCATATGGCCAGATTTCAGATTTACATGAACAACCTAACGTTTTTCACGTCTGAGGTCCCGTCGTGCGGGTTCCGTTTTCACGGATCCCCAGACTTGTGTCTATGGAGGGATCCGTGAAAATGGAACAAAATAGGACAGTTCTATTTTTCAACGGACTCTTCTATTTGTTATGGGATTTCACCATCGAATTCAATGCGGAGGTAAAACCTGCAAAAAATTGCAGATGTTGCGTTTTTTGCCGCGAACGCAACTCCAAAATATATATTTTTTTATACTTACCCAGAGATCTGTGTTTCTTCCTCCAGGCAGGCCACCTAGGATGACGTTTCATCCCATGTGACCACTGCAGCCGATCACAGGCCCATCACAGGCTGCAGTGGTCACATAGGATGAAACATTATCACAGGGCTGCAGAGCATCATGACGACAGGACGTCGGAGACACGCGTGGCCATGGAAAGTATCCTTTTTTTTTCTGTGCAGTTGTCCGCAGCAGAAATTCCGACCCGAAACTGCACCACAATTTGGTGTGGTTTTTTGTCCAGAATTCCCTGCGGCACACAGGGCGGATACACTGTGTGCTTGTACGCAGCGTATCCGCCCTGTGAGAACATACCCTTAGGCCGGGTTCCCACAGGTCAGATACGCTGCGTAAAAATCACGCAGTGTGTCCGACCCGGAACTAGCAGTACATCGTGGTGTGTTTTTTGGGACGCGTTTACCTAGACCGTTGTTATGACGACGCTTCCCAGCAAAACTGCACTGTGTGAACAAGCTTTAAGGGCACGTTCAGACGTGGCAGAATTTTTCCGCTGCAAATGTTGGTGCAGATTTGGGGCAATTACGCAACGAATCTGCACCAACATTTGCATATTTGACAGGTAATTCAGACGTTGCAGAAAAGACAGCGGACTTGCCACAGATTTCAGTTTTTGCATTGCAAAGGCTGAAATCCGCAGTGAAATTCCGCTTCTTCTCCGCAACAGACAGTGCATGCTGCGGAGGGAAAATTCTGCACCGCAGCCTATGGTCCGCAGCGGAGTTTTCCGCAACGTCTGCACGAAGATAACTAAAAAAGTGTGGAAACCAATGGACAAACTGTCTGCAAAGGATTGCCACTGCGCACTGTCCACAATGGAATTCCACAGAAAGTCTGCCACGTCTGAATGTGCCCAAACAGTCCCCCACACCTGCAGCTGGGCTCCCTGAGATCAGCACCTGGGGCTCAACTTTTAAGCCAGAGTTTGCCAGTACGGGTATGTGCGCACACACAAAATAAAAAATGTCTCAAAATACGGAGTTGTTTTCAGGGGAAAACAGCTCCTGATTTTCAGATGTTTTTTAATCAAAGTCGCGTTTTTTGCAGCGTTTTTAACCGCCGGTTTTGGAGCTGTTTTTATATAGAGTCTATGAAAAACGGCTCCAAAAATAGCTGAAGAAGTGACATGCACTTCTTTTTCGCTGCCGTTTTTTTGAAAAACTCCCCGTCGGAACAGAATGCCGTTTTTCCCATTGAAATCAATGGGCAGATGTTTGGAGGCGATCTGCTTCCGATTTTTCAACAGTTTTTCGGGACGTTTACTAAGAGTATGTTCACATGGCTTATTTTCAGGCGTATTTCGGAGCGTGAAGCGCTTTTATTATGCTTCAAAAATATACACTTGAAATACGCCTGTGATTGATTTTCCATTGACACTACAAAAAATATGCTTCAAAAATGCTTGCAAAAATCTAAAAATCATCTCCAAAAACACCTGGATTCAGAGGCTGTTGTCTCTGAAAATCAGCCGCGTATTTTTCTGCCTCAAACAAATTCCGTGTGAACATAGTCTTAACACCACATATGTTCTGTTATTTTATGAAAACATATATATATAGTAAAAAAAAAAGTCCATTCACTGAGGACATGCTCCATGGCTCAGGGAATTTATATGCTAATTAATATGTTTAGAATACTAAGTCTGGCTAGCGTGCCAACTGGCCCTGATTGGCAGGGTTATTCTATCGGCTGTTATCCCGCTACTCTCCATTTCTGTGGAAGAAGTAGAGATCACTTGTCATTGTGCAGCGAGCATACTGTGCGCTTTTCATGTTTAGTTCCCTCTGAACCAAAGAAAGGAGATGAATTTTATATCTAATAAAAGAGTCTCTATATAGTCTGCCACAAAAATGACATGTGCCCCTTAGGCTCTGTTCACACTAGTCTTCTAATGCATCTATTATTACTGGATCAAAATAGCACGCATAATGGATCCTAACAGACGCTATTGACTTTAATGGGAGGATACTGGATATTAGGTGTCCCTTTTTAATGCGTGGAATAGCACAGCAGACTATGTTATACTATGTTTAACCCCCTTCTTGCAATATCACATACATGTACAAGGAGGGAAGCAATATATTATCGCATCTCACAAACATGTACCTGATAGTGGGCTGGTGAGCAGAGATGCATGAGCGTTCAAGTATGACATTATATTGCGTAAGTTCTCTAAAAAAAAAATATATATATATACAGTGAAGGTAATAAGTATTTGATCCCTTGCTGATTTTGTAAGTTTGCCCACTGTCAAAGACATGAACAGTCTAGAATTTTTAGGCTAGGTTAATTTTACCAGTGAGAGATAGATTATATTTAAAAAAAAAGAAAATCACATTGTCAAAATTATATATATTTATTTGCATTGTGCACAGAGAAATAAGTATTTGATCCCCTACCAACCATTAAGGGTATGTTCACACGGCCTATTTACGGACGTAATTCGGGCGTTTTTGCCCCGAATTATGTCCGAAAATAGCGCCTCAATAGCGCTGACAAACATCTGCCCATTGAAAACAATGGGCAGACGTTTGTCTGTTCACACGAGGCGTAATTTACGCGCCGCTGTCAAATGACGGCGCGTAAATAGACGCCCGCGTCAAAGAAGTGACCTGTCACTTCTTTGGCCGTAATTGGAGCCGTTATTCATTGACTCCAATGAATAGCAGCGCCAATTACGTCCGTAATGGACGCGGCGTTCAAGCGCCTGCACATGCCGTTACGGCTGAAATTACAGGGATGTTTTCAGGCTGAAACATCCCCGTAATTTCATCCGTTACGGACGCCCTCATGTGAACATACCCTAAGAGTTCAGCCTCCTCCAGACCAGTTACACGCTCCAAATCAACTTGGTGCCTGCATTAAAGACAGCTGTCTTACATGGTCACCTGTATAAAAGACTCCTGTCCACAGACTCAATTAATCAGTCTGACTCTAACCTCTACAACATGGGCAAGACCAAAGAGCTTTCTAAGGATGTCAGGGACAAGATCATAGACCTGCACAAGGCTGGAATGGGCTACAAAACCATAAGGGCAAAGCCACACGTGGCGGAATTGCTCTTGAATTACGCTGCGGACACTCCGCAGCGTTAATCCGCAGCGGAGCCGTTTCTCCATTGACTTCCACTTCTATTTAGTAGGGTTCGTTTAGAGGCTGCGGTGCGGAATTTGGTGTCCGCAGCATGCAATGGATGTTGCGGAGTTGTGGCGGACTGGTTGCGGACTCATGGCGGAATTTCTCCATTGTCTTCAATGGAGATTCTAATTTCCGCAATGAAGTCCGCAGCTGTCATGCACATGTTATGTGTGCTGCGGATGCGTCTTGCTTTTTTGACATGACATTTCTTCATTCTGGCTGGACCTATGTATTTCTAGGTCTACAGCCAGACTGAGGAAGTCAATGGGGCTCCCGTAATTACGGGAGCGTTGCTAGGAGACGTCAGTAAATAGTCACTGTCCAGGGTGCTGAAAGAGTTAAGCGATCGGCAGTAACTGTTTCTGCACCCTGGACAGTGACTACCGATCCCAATATACAGCAACCTGTAAAAAAAATAGAAGTTCATACTTACCGAGAACTCCCTGCTTCTGTCTCCAGTCCGGCTTCCCAGGATGACGTTTCAGTCTAAGTGACGGCTGCAGCCAATCACAGGCTGCAGCGGTCACATGGACTGCCGCGTCATCCAGGGAGGTCGGGCTGGATGCCGAAAGAGGGACGCGTCACCAAGACAACGGCCGGTAAGTATGAAATTCGTTTACTTTCACTAGGGAAAGTGCTGTCCCTTCTCTCTATCCTGCACTGATAGAGAGAAGGGAAGCACTTTTACCACAGTCCGCAGCAGCTAGTCCGCATCAATTTACTGCACATTTTGGGCAGATCCGCCGCAGAATCTGCAACGCAGATTCTGTGCGGCATTGATGCAGACAGTTGCGGAGGAAATCCGCCACGTGTGGGCATGCCCTAAGTAAGACGCTGGGTGAGAAGGAGACAACTGTTGGTGCAATAGTAAGAAAATGGAAGACATACAAAATGACTGTCAATCGACATCGATCTGGAGCTCCATGCAAAATCTCACCTCGTGGGGTATCCTTGATCCTGAGGAAGGTGAGAGCTCAGCCGAAAACTACACGGGGGGAACTTGTTAATGATCTTAAGGCAGCTGGGACCACAGTCACCAAGAAAACCATTGGTAACACATTACGCCGTAATGGATTAAAATCCTGCAGTGCCCGCAAGGTCCCCCTGCTCAAGAAGGCACATGTACAGGCCTGTCTGAAGTTTGCAAATGAACATCTGGATGATTCTGAGAGTGATTGGGAGAAGGTGCTGTGGTCAGATGAGACTAAAATTTAGCTCTTTGGCATTAACTCAACTCGCCGTGTTTGAAGGAAGAGAAATGCTGCCTATGACCCAAAGAACACCGTCCCCACTGTCAAGCATGGAGGTGGAAACATTATGTTTTGGGGTTGTTTCTCTGCTAAGGGCACAGGACTACTTCACCGCATCAATGGGAGAATGGATGGAGCCATGTACAGTCAAATCCTGAGTGACAACCTCGTTCCCTCCACCAGGACATTAAAAATGGCTCGTGGCTGGGTCTTCCAGCACGACAATGACCCGAAACATACAGTCAAGGCAACAAAGGAGTGGCTCAAAAAGAAGCACATTAAGGTCATGGCGTGGCCTAGCCAGTCTCCAGACCTTAATCCCATCGAAAACTTATGGAGGGAGCTGAAGATCCGAGTTGCCAAGCAACAGCCTCGAAATCTTAATGATTTACAGATGATCTGCAAAGAGGAGTGGGCCAAAATTCCATCTAACATGTGTGCAAACCTCATCATCAACTACAAAAAACGTCTGACTGCTGTGCTTGCCAACAAGGGTTTTGCCACCAAGTATTAAGTCTTGTTTGCCAAAGGGAACAAATACTTATTTCTCTGTGTACAATGCAAATAAATATATATAATTTTGACAATGTGATTTTCTGTTTTTTTTTTATATAATCTATCTCTCACTGGTAAAATTAACCTAGCCTAAAAATTCCAGACTGTTCATGTCTTTGACAGTGGGCAAACTTACAAAATCAGCAAGGGATCAAATACTTATTTCCTTCACTGTATATAATGTATATATAATTTATTTTTTAAGCTTTATTTAAAAAAAATATTTTCTATATATATATATCACCCCAAAAAATTAATAAACACCATGGGGGGAGTTTGTCAACTTTGGGACACCAGTTTTGTGGTGTAGAAAAATCACAAATGCATCTTAAGTTGCATTCTGCGCAAAAAAATTGGACTTTTGATGCATTTACACCACCCACGTCTCGCTAAAAAGTGGGTGTGGCTTATCAGAAGGGTGGGGTCACCCACAATTTGACACATTTACTATAATTTATGCCAGAAACTGGTGTAAATTATAGGGAAAATCTATGCCAGCTTGTAGCTGGCAGAGATTTCCCTTTCTGGTGCACGGACAGCAGAAGATGCAACAAACTTATTAAGAGGCATGTGCCTCTTAATAAATTAGCCACATCTTACTCCTGTGGGCTTCATACTGAGGGACTGTTCACATCAGAGTCGGGTTCCGTTCGACCTCTCCGTCGGAGGAATCGATGAACGGAAAGCCGAACGGAAACCATAGCTTCAGTTTGCATTACCATTGATTTCAATGGCAATGCTTCAGTTGCAGTTGGTTTCCGTTTATTTAGTTCTATAAAGTTTCAGGTTTTTTTGCAGAAACAATAGCGCAGTCGACTACGCTTTTGATTCCATGAAAAAAAAAACGGAAACCTTACGGAATGCAATCAAACAGAAACCAATTGAAACGGTAGCATTACTATGTGAACACACCCTAAGACTTCCCACACACTAGCGTGTTCGGTCCGTGATATACAGTCCGCATGTCGACAGTATTTCCCGGACCGAACACAGTGCAGGGAGGAACGCTACTAGCATCATAGTTATGTACGATGCCAGGAGTCCCTGCCTCGCTGCAGGACAACTGTCCCGTACTGTAATCATGTGTTCAGCACAGGACAGTAGTTTCGCGGGGAGGCAGGACTCACAGCGTCATATATAACTACGGTGCTAGGAGCCCGGCTCCCAGCACTGTGTTCGGTACATATTTGGTATCCTCATACACATAAAAGCCCGTACAATAAAAAAAAAATCATATATATTAAATGCCATAATAGATGTACCCCAAAATTAAAAAGTCTGCAATCATCCTGCAAAAAACGGCCTCAAATATCAACATAATAATCATAATAATAAAAAAAAGTCATCACTGATGGAGTAGGGGGTGGTGAAAATGAAAAAATTCTTGTGGTCCGTAACAAGATAATGGGCTTGGTCCTTAAGAGATTTGTTTTCTCTTTTTCCCATAAGATCAATCCCATCCTAACAAAATACCCCTCGGGACAATAGTCTGAACTGGGGCTAAAATCTTTAGAGATGGCACTTGGTGAACCTACAGACGTGATTTCCTTTCTCAAAACATCTGCAGCCATGATCACTCAATGTCACTATGGCGGTCTCCTGAATGATTACTTGTCAACATCTCGTGAAGCAGGACTGTAAGACCCCAGTGCTGTGTCTAAAGCTCATCCATCAAAATCAAAATATACATTCACAGCAGGGATCACAGATTTCCCCTATCCGCTCATACAGACATAAAAAAGGTATTAACTGGTTGGACGCCTCTCGATGCAGTTGCTATGTCCTGAGGGCCACTAAACCAGAAGCCTTTGCATCTGTTGGTGACGTCACGGTAATAAATGCTTGTTTCTAAGGGAGACTGTCATCACAATCTCAGCAGGAACATTGGTCTTGTCCTATGTCTGACACTAGCGGATAATGTCTATAATCTGATCGCTGCCTATTGCTGGCATGCAGGGTGTAGTTGCACAGCGCTGCTATGGATTTTTGACCTTTATGGTAGCGATAGCTTAAAAGGAAACGTATATATTCAAATAACAACTATGTTTTATGAACCATTATCTTTGTGTTTCTGGTATATAGCTCTCGATATAAGAGGAAGATGAGTCATGAAATGTTCTCTATGGAGAAAAATTTCAATATATTCCATATGATGCTGTAAAATCCACGGACAAGAGACACATTTTTTTTTCAATGTCCCAATGCATCTAAAAAATACAATGAAGACACTTTGCCAACCAAATGTATGTAAGGAGGGGCAGATGGAAGGGAGTGTGACTGCAGAATAGGACTACACAGGGATTTTTATAGTCTGTAACCATGGAGACACATAGGTCTGCATAAGAACTGTGAGGTTATGTGCACACGATAACTGCAATTACGTCTGAAATTACGGAGCTGTTTTCAGGAGAAAACAGCTCCTGAATTTCAGACGTAATTGCATGTACTCGCGTTTGGCGGGGCGTCTTTTACGGACGTAATTTGGAGCTGTTCTTCATTGGAGTCAATAAAAACGCCTCCAATTACGTCCCAAGAAGTGTCCTACACTTCTTTTGACGAGGCTGTCATTTTTTTACGCGCCGCGTCGGCACAGTTCATCGTAAAGCTTATTGAAAGTAATGGGCAGATGTTTGCCGACATATTGGAGACGTTTTTTCAGACGTAATTCGAGGCGTAAACCGCCTTCATTACGTCTGAAAATAGGTAGTGTGAATCCAGCCTAAACAGACAATGATATAAGTTGTTTTATTATGTTTCTTCATTTTGTTGTTTAGATGCATTGAAAAAATAAAACAATACAATGAAGTAAAAGGTGTACACAGTCTCTATAAGTTGCAATGAATCATTATAGTTTCCCAATTGTTTTTGTTTGATTTTGCAAGTGACCTTTAAATAGCTGAGTTTCAGCAAAACTGAATATGGAAACCCCCAAAAAACAGGAATGACTGTATGATTCATAATAAAAATGTGATCCACCACTTTTTGACGTTTTCCTGATTTCTTATGTGTAGTATCTCTGGTCAGTATTTCTCTTGTAGGTTCAGCCATTTGTGCTCCAGATTTCATCTGTCTTCAGTTTCTGGAATGAATGAAAGTAACTTCCTGTCAGCCAAACCAACACTAATAGCACTCATTTTTCTGTCACACAGTCACCCAGAGTTCTCCCTCTCTCAGGTCTTACTGGTGGTCAATCACAGTGAAAGAATCTCCCCACAACCGTCCTTCTCACCGACAGAGACGTGCTTGATTCTTTGCCTGTAGAAGGTGAAACATGATCTAAGTGTCCAAATGTTTATTTGTCTGTCAGGCTGACATACAGACCACAATCTTTATCCTGATTTACAGACTATAACGTGACAAAGTTTTGTTTTGCTACTTGCAAGTGGTTGAAAAGAAGAGAGTCAATGTATTAATAAGTGAGTCCAAGTAGTCCAATCACTGAATTTTTTAATGGAGCATCTGCCCCAAAAAGGAGGACCTTACGTGGCTCACCCTGTCATACCCTAGTATTCCTTCAATCTGTCCCAAGTCGTTTCCGCATATATAGAGTTAAGGTGGTCACATACCTTAGAGAGCGGTCAGCTAAATGCTCATTTGACCGACAGCTATTCCTTCTGACCCCATTATACACATGCTGACTCTTGTACAAGCTTGCATGTCTACTCAAAGGCAAGAGGGGAATAAACTGCTGCCAGACACTTTTGGCATCAGCTTTTCTCCCGTAAGAGAAAAGCATCAGGCAGGGTATAAATCCAATATGCCCAATCCTTTCTCCCTGAAATGTGCCATCTGGGAAAATTCGGAACTCCCCCATGCACGTTAGGTGGTTAGCCAGTTCCGCGGGTTCGGCCAACGTTTCATCCAATGTGTATTGACACCCTTTTGTCTTAAGCATGTTAGAACACCCAGGTACTGAGGTAGATTTGTACAATTTGACTCACAAGCTCAGGACTAGCCATTTATTTTTATGCTCCGCATAGGGACTACTAGGAAATGCTTAGCAATATTAATTGGATCAGAGGAGGACTAGTCGCTGGAGTCGGGCGAGATGAGTTAGGGTATGTTCACACGGCAGCCCCGTCATTTCAGCCGTAACGGCATGCGCAGGCGTTTGAACGCCGCGTCCATTACGGACGTAACTGGAGCTGGTTTTCCATGGAGTCCATGGAAAACGGCTCCATTTACGTCTGAAGAAGTGACATGACACTTCTTTGGCGCGGGTGTCTATTTACGCGCCGTCTTTTGACAGCGACGCGTAAATATACGCCTCGTGTGAACAGACAAATGTCAGCCAATTGCTTTCAATGGGCAGATGTTTGTCAACGCTTTCAAGCCGTAATTTCGGACGTGTGAACATACCCTAACAGATACCGTTTTTTAGTTCTGTTTGGAGCTTTGTTACCTTTTAACCAGTTGAGTTAAAGTTAAATCATATTTGTAAATAAGCTTTGATTTTTTTTGACAGTGATATAATAGTAAACTTTGGGTTATTGACCATTTGGTAATGGTAGACACCCTTTTCATCTCCCCTTCTCAGTGTAATATAGGACCAGTCCCATGTCTGAAACATTTTTTGCCATTATCACCAAGAGAGAATTGTTGCCCATGAGAAAAAGATGAACTCCAGTGTCGGACTGAAGTACCTGGGACACAGCAGAGGAAATGATTCTGAGGTCCACCCTCCATCTATACAGTACATGTCCACTTTAAAGTACATTTTAAACTTTGTTGTGAATCATTCCCTAAGAAATATCCCTAGTGGCAAGTTATAGGATCCAAAGTCAGCTGCAAATAGGGTTGACCTCTCCCGGACCTTTTGGGCCCATTTTTGTGTCAAAACTTTGGCCCTCTGGAGGAGGATCGTTTGGCACTCTGGTGGGCCAGTCCTACCCTGGACAGCCAGATGCTAAATAAATCTGCTGAATGTAGATGTGTCACTTTTTACGTCCACCATTCCACAATACTGTCTGTACCACTTTGTATTTAAGTGCCCCACAGTGTGATAGATGCCTGTTCTGCAATTGCATGAATGATCTTTACCGCTTACAGGTGCAGCCACCAAAACAGTGACATTAAAGGGGTTTTCCCATAAGAGAATTTTATGACATGTCCACAGGATATATGATACACTGGTTATCCACAGCACTCACTTGATCGGAATACAGCTACTCAATTTCAGCTGGATGCAAATTCCAAGTCCAGTGATCCCTCCTGGACAATCAATTGTAGCAAAAAACTTGAGGACAGCATCCGTATGGCAAAAGTAAAAAAGTGTTTATTAACACATCCCTAATGGGATGTGTTAATAAACACTTTTTTACTTTTGCCATACGGATGCTGTCCTCAAGTTTTTTGCTTTTTTTTTATATCCACGGGATATGTCATAAATTTTAGATAGATGCAGGTCCCACCTCTAGGACCTGCACCTATCTCTAGGACGGGGCCCCCTAAACCCCGTTCTGCCACTTTGTTGCGAGTGAATTCCGACCATGAAAAAGGTTACATGGTCGGGAGTTACGAAAACAGCGTATCTCACTGAGCTACGCTGTTTCATAGGTCCCATAGAACTGAATGGTAGTTATGGAAACAGCGAAACTCCCATGCTATGCTGCTTTCGTTACTGGCATTAACTACTATGGGAGTTACGGAAACAGCGTAGCTCAGCAAGCTACGCTGTTTTCGTAACTCCCGACCATATAACCAGGATGTGGCCGGGAGGCAGTGAGAACAGACAAAGCTAGAGCAGGATTTAGGGGGCCACGTTCTAGAGATAAGTATGGCCTTTTTTGTGGTTTTGAAGTTATCTATGTCAAATTTTTTCTGCTGGTGTTTTTAAATTAGGAACGAAAAGTTCTAGTTAGGGACTCGCAAGGCACTGGGGACCCTTGACGTTGGGTCGCCAGCTATGCATATTTTGGCCAAAATAACAACTAATACCCCATGTTTCATGGATATGTCTACTATGTATACTTTTTTTCAGGACGCAGCCAGGTTTTATATGCTGGGAGGGCATGATGTTCTGGCGTTTGGCTTGGCATGCAGAGCAGCCCGCCTTAGCTAACAGTAGCGGCGTTACAAATAGGCTGTGATTCGGCAAGATAGGCTATGCCTGACGACCAGCACATTGTCCCTCCACGTATTACACTTAGTACTGACACCCAATGTACTATTCACAGCACTGACCCCCTTCATCACACATTTATTTCTTATTACATTATCACACAGTTCTGACACTTCCATACATACACATTTCTTTTTTACTATACATTCACACCTTAGCACTACACTAACACGGACATTCATTTATCGCACACTTGTGAGCACTTAGTTCGCCACTCCCCCCAAGACTAGTGGGAGTGGCTATCACTATTTAATGCACCCTCCTTCTGCAGCATTTTTTGACCTGTCTTCGTCCTGCTGGGAACGGGTTTTCACCCACCCACTTAGTAAGTATGGCCTTTTTTGTTGTTTTGAAGTTAAGTATGTCCCATTTTTTCTGCTGGTCCCAGAGGTGGGACCCACATCTTTCTGACATTTATAACATACCCGTGGTCTCTATTATATTGTGTTGCTGTTCGTGATCCAGAGGAACATTAAATATTGTATCTGTCACTGTATCTGCTTGTGCCAAGACTGTGCATAGCGGAAAATGAATCCTGTGTTAATAAAGAAAGAGAGAGATGGTTAACAGATGTTAAATAGCAGTAACACAGGAAGAGCAGTATTATCAGACTAAATAAAGGGGAGCTCTGTAAGGACTGCGCCGAAGCTGCTGACAAGCTAAAACAAGGTTACTACCGGCGCCTGTTAATCATTCCAAGGACACACATTTCCCTGTTTACGTAATCCTCTTTCATAGCTACGATTGTGTAATGTAGCCATGGAGGCTTTCATGGCAATAACGAACTTCATGCCTAGAAGACATTTCACGCTTGATCTTATGATGCTAGAAACTGTCAAAGGCGTCTATTGTTTTGTTTCTTTATGAAATTAGTCCTAGTGTGTACAAGATCTCATGCGCATGATCATGTGCCCAAAATAAAATGCAAAAATATTGAATTGCCAGAACCATATTGCGTGCCACACACTTCCATGCAGGGTGCCATATTTTGGATTGAGATGTCCATTAGAAGCAGCGTTTCTAGGGTAAAACTTACTCCAATATAGGACAATTAATGGAGCATGCTGTGGTTTTTATTTCTTTATCTGAACTAAAAATACTCACCAGTATATTATTATATTATGGTATGTTTGGCCCCATTGGTATCCTAATTGTATTCACTGTATGAGGCATAACAGAGAAATGAGTGAGTCCGGCTGTGAACTGAGATGGGTATGAGTAGATACATTCTGGGTACAGTGCTGCAGAATATGCTGGTGATATATAAATAATGGGAAATAAATACCTTTAGCTCAAATGACACAGCACATATAGATCTGTAGTTTGCTGATATATTCTGTGTTAAAATTTAGATACCACCATTTATCTAGGGAACCGCAGTTGTATTACTTGATTACATGTCTTCTACATTACAGAGAGGACACAGACATAGGGGTATATCATCGATGGGCGAGGTAAACCAGCATTCGTCCCCCTTACACTTCTGTTACAGCTTCTAGCCCACACTACACAAAGAATGCACAGATCCTCATGGTTTTTCCTAAAATCCAGTTGATTACGTCTACATTTATTAAAACTGAACTGTCCTTATCCATGTGAAGAGTAAATGGGCCCATTATAGAAAGCCCATTATAGACAGCCCATTTTAGGATCCTAATTCTAACCCCTTTCTATTAGTGCAAGGATCGTTTCTTGTTTTGGAGGACAACTGACGTCTATATAATATATAGTAATTCCAATGCATGTCCTATTTTTCTTCAACGTCCCAAAAACTCATTAATCTGAGTTTACATTCAGATATTTTCAAAATTACCACTCTGTGTAAACGGTGATTAGAACGGGAAAACCACATTATGGTGAAAGGAAGGGATTTATTTTGGCTTTCATGGGAAAATACCCCAAAATATTATTGAGATATCCTATCACAAAGAGAACCCCTGTCTATATGCCATATTAAGGGGGATACAGACATAGAGGTCTCCAAAATATACGCCTATATAAATGAAGTTTTGCACAGCATTACAGACCATGTCTGTGCAGCATAAAAGATTGACACCATTAATAAACATTTGTCTCGCTGTCATCCGAGTAGATGAGCCTTTTCCTGCTCATTTTTAACCGGATAGTCATGTTTATGAAAATAATTCTGACATAGTGGACCAACGACACATGTACCAGTTCCTATTTTGCAAAAAGTCATCACCATTCGAAGCATTAAAGGTTGGTAACATTTAGTGATACTTAAAGATGATGGAGATTATGATCCAGATCAATAGCATTAGAAAAAGGAATTGTGTAATAAGCCATCTGACATCCTTTCCTTCATCCCGTATGATTAATGGCACCATACAGCTCATGCTTTCAATCATCTCTTCCATCTCTGCTGTCCCCAGTGTCACATTTGTACAATGGTATGCAGTAAATCTGCCCGGGGATCTCAGAACGTAATGGTGTGAGATACCATTTCACCTCATAAGATAACAGACTCCTTGGGGCCATATTCACAAATTGGTGGTCTGAACTGTTATTGACGTGCTGCTTTCCATACATGACTTCAGGCAAGTGTGACATTTAGTATGAATCTGTAACCATTACTTTTCCTCTCCTAGAGCAAAAGTTCATCACTTATGGCCTTAAGAGGTTTCAATGGTAAGGGGATTCAAGGCTACAAAGGTTGCAAGATGAGAAGAGAGGTGGTGGAGGTACAGACCAAAATGTCAGCCATTTATGAGACATACAGAGATAGATAAGTGTAAGAAATAACTCAAGTAATGAAGAACATCTTGAGTCATGCCAGCCAATCATAAAATGACTATTAAAGAACACGTCTGGGAAAATTTTTTATTCTATCAGCCAATTCACCAATCAAATTTAAGGTCATGGCTTCTTCTTCAAGTAAAAGACCCTTAAAAAGATTGAAGGTACGAAGGGTTGATTCATTGTTTATTGACTAGACTCTGGATGCGATCTACTCAACTTCATTGACATAAGTACAGTATACATAAAACCTGTAATGGTTATTAGAGACCACAGGCTTCGAAATCCTGTAGTCTACAAGTTACGTGTGGGGGGTAGGATTGGTGAAATTCCCATAGAAAGATACCCAGACACAAAGTCATGATGAAAAATGATAGCTGAAAGACTTTTTGTTTTTTACAAAGTCATTTATTATCCTGTCCAGCTACCATGGCTACTCAATATCTGAATCAAATTAGACTCAAAATAAGCAACCTTGGCAGAGGTGTAAAGCTACATAATAAAATTATAAAAACGAATGTGCCACTGCTTCTAAGCGTACATATATATTCAAAAGAGAAATATGTCATACATTTATCAAGGTCTAAATATAATGGTGGTTTCTCTTGGCTCAAATACCCACAAAATCTCTCTCAGACCGGAGCAGGCAAAACTAAATTGGGTAACCGCAAATTCATGTATTTCGATACTAAGCTGTGCGGCTGCACAGCTTAGTAATGTAACACATGAATTTAGTCAGTAGCAAGATGTGATCCGGCCGGCGCTGCACTAATGAGCGGCGGCGTCAGCCCTGAAAACAGAGAACATGGTGGGCGCACCGCAAAACACACCAATGTTCAGACTTCGGTGCCTGCCGCTCATTAGTGCAGCGCCGGCCGCATCACAACATGATGACCGTGCTGGCACAAGTGCGCGATCAGGAGCGGGGCAATGGCTGTATTACACAGCCACAGCTACATTCTAACAGCGGAGATCTCCGCCGCTATTCCCTTGAATACCGTGATCAATGCTGACCGCAGCATTCAAGGGGAAAATGAGAAGGAGGATACCCCTTTTATTGTGTCACAGGGAATCACTGTGACGCGATCGAGGGATATACCATATATGGGCAGACAGCCCAGGGTCCATTGAAGGACCCCAGGGCTGTCTGACCATATATCCGGTTGTTAGGGCATACTTAGGTATGTCCTAACCACTGCATGCGTACTATCAGTACCGGGGCTAATGTACTGACATATACAAATATGGCAGTACATTAAAGTTTAAAAATAGAAAAGTAAAAGAAAAATAAAGTAATGTTACATTTTAAAAAAACTGTAAAAAATATTATTTTTTTTTAGAATAAACATTCAAGTAAAAGTCTCAATACATAAAATATACACATATTCTGTATCGTCGCGACCATAATAACCTTCAGAAAAAATTTATAGCGTCATTTATGATGTGTGCGCTGTAAAACAAAGAAAATAAAAACTGCTTTCTTTCATGTATTAATGGCACATGGTGTTATGAATTTTGAACCTCCACGTGCCTCACATTATTAGTAATTAACTCCATCATGTACCTCACACATTAACCCAGTGTTGCCTATTATGACTGTGAGAATCATGATGGGGCTAATTACTATTAATGTGGGGCACATGGAGGTACTAAATTCATAACTCCACGTGCCTCACATCAGAAAATGGAAGAATTTTTTAAAATATTTTCTATTTTTGCCAAAGTACCATTTTGGTATCGAGAATCACAATACTACACAAAGTATCGGTGTCGAAGACCAAATTCTGATATCGTGACAACCCTACTGCAAATGGAGAAAATTCAGGACTGTTGCTACTCTCCTGCTACACCTTTTGACAATAATCTCTTGAAGAAGTCATTAACACAGAGGTTCACTCACTTTTTCTCCCCACGCTGTGGATATTTACTCAATAAAAGACGTGAACAATACAACTGTTTGTGTGTTATTAGTTTAGTTATATTGCGCTTGTCTATAATTGTGACTTTCGAGATAACAAACAGACCGCATTTTATTAGTAATCAATCAATGCAGAAATCCCGATAATTCCAAAAGGTTCACTTACTTTTTCTTGCAATGGTATCTTGTCAACGAAAGACAGATACTTATGTAAATCCTTACTATGTATCCATGAGCATGCCTGACATACCTGAGACATAGGTAAATAAAGAGTGCCCCCAACCTCACATTTTTTCCATGAGTTCAGAGCTTGGGTACTTTATTTTAAGAGTCAGAGTAAGGGTAAGGTCTTGTGCATGTGGCAATGCCCGCTAGGTTCAGCCATGTTTACAGGTAAAAGATGGTGCAATCACATGAATCCATGCACTGCCAAGACAACCATTTTATACATTGTTGGCAGTATACTGCCCCCTCTAAACTACCACCGTGGAATCAGAAATGATACTATAGCCACTTTACCTGACCATGGAAAAACTTGGCTAAATAAGATAAAGAAAGTAAAAAAAATTATTCTCCAACTTGTGTAAAGATCTTATTTCTCATGTAGAAGCTTGGATATCTGCCTGGGTTAATTCTTTCATGGGTAAAGATTACTTCAATTCATGAATTCACCCACTTGGACTTGTGCCATGACCTTGCTAATTACAAAGAAGGTCCATAATATAAAACATGGTTGTCTGCATCTGACTCCAGAGTGAGTTACCATTGCTTAGCCTAGCAATAGAGTCAGGATTATTATATTAAATTTTCTGTACTGTTTTTACCATTTCTATTTCATTTATAATACTTTATATTCTTTGTGTGTTGATTACTTCGAATCCCCATTGCGTCTCTACAGAAACGTGGCACAGTAATATATACAGTATATTCATATTCAATCTGGTTTGTGATTCACACTGCTTTACTTTCTAGATCAAATAGAAAACGTAGCAGTTACAACAATATCTTAAGATTCGAAAAATATTTGCCATTTATTTTGATTTATAATTTTTGTTGAAATTTTTTTTTATAATTTCCATTTTCTTTGGCTTTTATAAAAATAGGGAATTTTGACAAATGATATTTGCTGATCTCTGAAAATCCATTGATCAAACGTGTTGGCATCTCTGGATTCCTTCAACTAAACCCACACTGGGCATACAAGATTTAAATTTGATGACATTAGTGCAGGGGTGGGCAAACTTTTTGACTCGCGGGCCACAATGGGTTCTAAAATTTGACAGAGGGGCCGGGCCAGGAGCATTTGGAGGGAGTGTTTGGGCCGGATATACTAAAGCATTAAATGTAGTGTGTGCAAACCTCATAGCACAGTAAGAACACTACAACCCAATTTATTAACTGTCTTTCAAATGTGAAAAATAGCCCTTATTAGTTAATAAATTTGTCTCAAGGAATATGCAAGATATGGCATTTACATACTATTTCGCAGATACTGGGAGGAGGAAATGTAAATAGATTAAAATAACATACGCACTGTGATTTATCAAGAAAAAAGTTCTGTTGACTCTGTAAATTAGCTGCCAACCTCTGAGCAGTAGCCGCCCGTTCTTGTGTTGACTGCTTGCTAGCATAGTTTGCATGCTTCGTGGCAAAGTGACGGCTGATATTGTACTCTTTGAAAACCGAAGGGCTTAATGGTGACGTGAAACGAAGTGAAAATTAAAGTGAAATAAAGAGAAATACGCGCCACATTAACCCCTTAATGACCGGGCCATTTTGCACGTTAATGACCAAGGATTATTTTTTGTTTTTTCATGGTCGCATTCCAAGAGTCGTAACTTTTTTTTTATTACGTCGACATAGCCGTATAAGGGCTTGTTTTTTGCGGGACGAGTTGTATTTTGTAATTGCACCATTTTTAGATGCTTACAATATATTGATTAACTTTTATTAACTTTATTTTAGGAGAGAATTGAAAATAAGCAGCTATTCCAGCATTGATTTTCACGTTATAAATTTATGCCCTTTACTATGCAGCATAAATAACATGTTAACTTTATTCTATGGGTCGGCACGATTACAGGGATACCAAATGTGTAAAGGTTTTATATGTTTTCCTATGTTTGCACAATAAAAACCCTTTTAGAAAAAAATTACTTGTTTTTGCATCGCCGCGTTCCAAGAGCCGTCATTTTTTTATTTTTCCGTCGATGTGACCGTATGTGGGCTTGATTTTTGCGGGCCAATGTGTAGTTTTCATTAGTACTATTTTGGGGTACATAGGACTTATAGATTAACTTTTATTTTATTTTTTATGGGGGAATGGGAGAAAAGAGAGAATTTTGCCGTTTTTTTTGCGGGTTTTTTGGACGCCGTACATCCGGCGGTTTCATTAATGTGTTCATTTTATTGGTCAAGTTGTTATGATCGCGGGGATACCATATATGTGTATGTGTTATTTGTTTTGACACTTTTACTGAATAAAACCACTTTTTGGGCAAAAAAAGTAGTTTTATTTGATTTTGACTGTAATTATTTTATTTTTTTTCAACAAACTTTATTTAACTGATTGTCATTTTTTTTTTAAGTCCCACCAGGGGACTTCACTATGCGATCTGTTGATCGCATATATAATGCTTTGGTATACTTAGTATACCAAAGCATTATTGCCTGTCAGTGTAAAACTGACAGGCAACCTGTTAGGTCATGCCTCCGGCATCGCCAAACAGGCAGTTGCGGAAGACAGACCTGGGGGTCTTTGTTAGACCCCCGGCTGTCATGGAAACCCGACGGCGACCCGCGATTTGTTTGCGGGGGCGCCGATCGGGTGACAGAGGGAGCTCCCTCCCTCTGTCAAACACATTAGATGCCGCTGTCACTATTGACAGCGGCATTTAATGGGTTAAACTGCCGGAATCGGAGCGCGCTTCGATTCCGGCAGTTGCAGCAGGAGCCAGGCTGTGTATAACAGCCGTGCTCCTGCCGCTGATCGCGTGGGTACACTGGCAGTACCCGCGCCATCACAGGACGGATATATCCGTCCTCCTGCGCGAACTAGCAGCTGCTGAGGACGGATATATCCGTCCTTCGGCGTTAAGGAAACGGTCAATGTGTTTTGAGTGCGCCATCTATTGGGAAAACGTGGGCATTGCAGGGAAAGGGGAAAAAAAAGGAGGTTTTTACTATGATTTGGACAAGTTCGGCGGGCCGGATTAAAAAGCCTAACGGGCCGTATGTGGCCCGCGGGCCGTAGTTTGCCCATGTCTGCATTAGTGAATGAGAAAATTTGAACGGTATTATGAGAAATCAAATGATTTGATTATTTTGCCACATGGTTTAGGCCTGATTCACACTAAAGTGTTAAACGTCCGTGGGACGGCCGTTGAAACAGCGGCCGTCCCACGTACCTATGTAATTCAATGTGGCCGTTCACACAGCCGTTTTTTCAACGGACCGTGTGAAGGGTCCATGGGAAAATAGGACATGTCCTATCTTTTCACGCGTCAAGCATACAACCATAGACTCTCAACTATGGTGGATGCGTGACATCGCGTCCCACAGCACTAAGCACGGATGCACCTCGGACGTGAAAAACTGTAGAGATGCACAACGCTCGTGTGAATCAGGCCTAACATTGTGGACTCCTTACAAAGAACCATCATTTTGAAACGTACAATTATATTCTGGTTGTAAATTTAAATATAATTTATGGAATACACAGACATCTGAAACATGAACAACAGATTTTCAGATCAAGTTGTCTCAACAGTTAACAATAGGGTCTTGTGAGTGAAATACATCTCGAACTACAAATCACATAGAAGATGATCCGGTTCTACAGCGTTGGACATCGGACAAGTGGCCCATTCACTCGAGACTGCTGTTAGCCGAACAAGAGTTACAAGCATAACAAAGCCTCAAATGTTAGATAGGTCAGAGTTTAGTGTCTATCAATGGCAGCAGGATTTGGCAACCACTCCACTCCAAACTGTATAAGCCCACTTGCCACAAGGCAAGCTCTTTTAAGTGAGTTTCTACTATTTTCTGTGCAGTACCGCATGGCAACCAATGCCACTGGTGCAGAGCACCTGCAGGGGGAGCAACCCAGCAGCATCTCAGCTGCCAGACTAAGCCCCCTTGGTTCAAGGCTACATTCCGCGACAGGCACCGCAGAGACAGATACCACTGCCCAGCACTACAGTCATGTGATCAGGTCATAAACGTTCACCTTTCATCAATCCTTGCCACACTTTCTGCCATTTGGATATCCCATCTTTTTGATACAGTATGGTGCCCACAATAAACATTGATAACAAGCTGTGGACATTAAGTATGTGAAACATGATGGTTGACCAGAGGCTGGAACAGGTTCTCTTTACTCCCAGGCCAAAACATGGTCGTACTAACCCACAAGGGGAGCGAACTATAAGATTCTGACACCATAATGGAGTCCAACCACAAGAGGCAAATCCATTTTTTTGTGAGTTATTTCACAAATAACACACAATTGTACCATGTAAAAGGGGTCAGAAATGAAAGTACAACCACCAAACAAGAGGTAACAATCTATGAAAACAAAACAACAAAAAACAAAGTCTTTTGAATTCTTTACTGAAATATTGAAAGGGTTTTTTTATACTTATGTTAAATCGTTATAATGTTTTTAAAGAAAATAATAAAGGGTTACTTTAATAGCTGTTCCGTAATGTAAAGTTATTATTGTAAATGCTCAGTTAGGTCACATGCACACGGCCGTGCCCGTAATCATGGCCCACGATTATGGGCACGGCCGGTCGCTGGAGGCCGCGGAAAGCCACTCGCATTTTCGGCCCGTGCTCCCATACAAAGTATGGGAGTGCGGCCCGTGAAAAGCAAAAGAACGGACATGTTCCAAAATTACAGAAGGTTGTCCGTGGCCAATAGAAGTGAATGGGTCCGTAATTGCGGACCATAATTACAGTCCGCAATTACTAACGTTTTTTACGATCGTGTGCATGGGGCCTTAGCTACAGGAATTTCCTAATAATAATTTGCAGGGTTAAAGGGAATTTCAAATTCCCAGAGCTTTTCAGACGTTTATAGCAGCCTCTCGTCTGTCATTAGACTCTAGATTACAGGTGTAAAACAGTAGGGGTGGGACCGGTTCATTTGATGCTTGCGGCAAACCTAGCATATACACTATTGTCCATATTAGTGTCCATTTGAAGGGAACCACATTGAACATGGTGTCCTAACTGCAGAATGCACGTCATGGAGCATGAAGAGCTGAACAGATTGATATATAGATTTGTGCAAAAAGATTCAGGTTAACCTGGAATTTATTCATTTAAATCTCGGCTCACTTTGGGCTAAAGAGTCCAGTGGGCGGTCTCAATCATTCCCTGTATGAATGCGAATACAGAAATATCTGTCAATCACTGAGTAGGACCGCCCACTGGACTCTTAAGCCCAGAGTGAGCAGGGATTTAAATAAATAACTTACAGGTTATCCTGTATCATTTCCCACACAACCAAATATCAATCTGTTCAGCTCCTCCTGCTCTATAACATGCTGCCCACAGATTGGACTGCATGTTTGACGTGACAGGTTCCCTTTAATTATACCAAACATATTAGTGTTGGTACAAATATGCCAACCAGATCAGTATCTTTACAACAATACCTGCCTTAGCTGTTTTCATATTTTATTTTGCATTTAGCTTGATCAGTGCCCAAAGTGCATCTGTAATAGTATGATTCGTAATATCTATGTATTCTGTCCATATAATAATACTTTTCATAGTGCTCATATAATAGTGACCGTCACTGTGTGACTGAGATGGTCAATCAAATTGAAGTGGAGGATCACTATGAGCGGCCATGTTCACAAGTAGACAACACAACCTCAGTAGGAACGTGCCTTTTTACCACAATTATTTTGGTGTAATAATAGTGCAGTACCCGTTGCTGCCCTTGTTGGGTTACGTGTGAGGCCTGGGCACTAAATTACACCAGCCATTCAGAGTTCATATAAAATGTTATGAAGTCACCCGATGTAGCCAGAGTTTGTTGGGACAGATATTGAATTATTTTGTGTATCTCATGGTTACCCCCATCTTCACACCAGGTCTTTTATGTCCCTTAGATCCCCAGGCGGTTTGCGTGCCGTGCTCGGAAGGATGTGACTGCCCTTTTATGACAACAGCGGCCAGTATTTGGTTAACACTGGCCCACTTCCAATTTTCCTTAAGTTGTGCACCCTCCCCTTTCATTGATGTGTGGGCGAGACTGCTGCTATCTGTCTTGGTTTTCTCACCCAGCTCAGTGACTCACCCTCTTTGTATATTTCTGACACTCTTGATAATTTGTCTTTTGCTTCCAACTATCAACATCACGATGCTTAACCCATTCATCTCTGGTACAAGCAGAGTCACAAGATGTCATGAAAGCTTGAATGGTCATAGAACAGCAGAAATAAAAGATATTTAGTGCATTCACTAAGATGCAAGTTAAAGGAGTATATCAGAAAATTGCATGAATAACAATTCCTTGATACAATGTTATAATCAGAGCTGTTTGTGGGAGTACTCCGATAACAACACCGACCGCATTTGCCATCATCAGTCTATAATTTATAAATGATACATACGCCAGTCAGCTGTAAAACAAGAAAAACGTATCAAAACTAGTGCAAAAGAAAAGCAAAGCAGTTGACCATATAAGCCAATCAGAATGCTGCTTACATCTTCCAAAGGACATCTGAGAAATGAGTGCTGGAATCTGATTGGTTGGTATGGGAAATAGCACACACTGCTCTACTTCCATCTAACTCTCAGTACAAGCGAACTATGCACATATGGGCCTCATGTATCAAAACGGTCTAATAGAAATGTGTCCGTATTGCCCATTAGCAACCAATCAGAGCTGAGCTTTCATTTCTGAAACTTCTCTGGAAAAATGAAAGCTGTGCTGTGATTGGCTGCCATGGGAGACAAGACCACTTTATCTGCATGAGTTTTGATAAAACTCCCCCATAGTGCCCGAAACTATTTTCTATGTGAATTAAAAGGTCAGTTTCAGTCCCAAGGTGGAGGTTTCCACTATGTGTAGGTGATAAAAAATATTTAAATAGCAGATAAGGAAACAGCACCATTAAAGGGGTATTTCCAAAATCATAAATGATTAACCAATCTACACGATAGACGCTAATTTTATGATCGCTGCCATCCTCACCGATCGTTAGAACATGAGTACAACGCTTGCTGTTTCAGTCATTCTCATAGACAGTGAATGGAGCGGCAGGCACACGCTCGACCGCCGCTCCATTCAAGCTCCGGTGTTTGGGACCCCTGTTCTTACTATCCTATGGATAGGTAATAATTCATGATTTTGGGAATACCTTTTTAACATGAAACTAGTGTTCATTCAACAGGAAATAAAAGCGCACAGTGGTATGTGTGGTGTAGGCAGCCATTCAGTCGATTTGGTGGAGACTATGGTCAGATGACTGCCCCCCATCAATAGTCCAGATCATTATTGTGTGGTCATCTTCTGAATGGACTGGTATCCCTCAGGAGACTAAATGGCAAATTCTCATCCAATGTTTTTTTACCATACACTGAGAAAAGATTGACATGTGTATGGCTGGCAATAGGAATTAAATCAAGAGGTGAGCATAGAGACGAGTGGGAGCCACAGCAAATCAAAGTAGAACACTCTTCTAGTGGTGGTTTACTCCTCCATAAAGCAACCCTCCATCCCGCACCAAAAGAATGCCAGTACCCACCAGACGGCCCCATGATGCTCTGATCTAGGGATCTTTAAGTTCTCATTCAATATGCTAATGTGCCCGGCAGAGCCCTCTTGGGCAATCAGATGTTTCCAATCCACTGCATAAGCTTTGGTGGCACATCTGATTAGCCGATAGATCTAGGCCAGGATCATTATCATACAGCAAAGGATTTGGTGGTTGCAACACATTTTATGTACCCAGAAATAACCTAAGAACAAGAGGACAGGCTAAGCTAGGTGGCGTTCTGTCAACGGGCACAATAGTCACCATCGATTGTATCAATCTACTACTCATGCCATTGGCTACGCTTTTGTGACGTTGTAAAATTGGCTACACTTTCACGAATAGTGTTCTGCAAACAAAGTAGCAGCCTATAAACAAGCAAAAAGTACCGTAAAATAAAAAAACTACACATAGATATAAAAAAACAAACAGAAATCCACTATATATGATATAATTTCCCTTTCATTTTCTCTTTGGAACTTGTCGTATTATTTGTTTTTATACGTTTTTGTACCATATTCTCTCCGCTTTTTTTACCGCCATCACTCTCTATTGCTACACAACTAAAAATAACAATATTCTTGCTTCCTCCTTTAGGTAACTTTCTTTATTCTCTTGCTGAACATGTCTGAACCTGTCCTTCAACTTCTCTTCTGAATGAGACTTAAACTAGCGGAAGCGAAAGAGAGAAAAAAAACATGTGCTCTTTTATAGAGCGGGGGCGGGGAGGGCAGGAAAATCCACAGAATCACATGATACAGACAACTTGGAAGCCCAAATACAGCATGTTCCTCTTCTGAGAGTCATCAGTCCCAGTCGCTGAGCACTCTATGCTTTGACTGCTCTCTGACGTGAATAGCGCAGACAGATTGTGTGTTCATTGCTACAACAATAAACTCCAGCCATAGATGTAATCATTTTAAGTCCAAAATGTCCAGTAATGAGGCCTCATAGGAATAATCGTTACGACTATGGTACCAAAAGGTCGGATATGATCAATAGAGATCCATTTAATTGATAGAAAATGTTATTGAATATTTTATTGATTAATTATTGATTATGTGTCAATCTGACAAATACTGTGAGGCTCAATGAATATACCGGTCATTTCAGTGTATAATCCAATGTGCAAAATTGTTCTCGCTGCAATGATTAGTCGTTAAATAGAGAAATTATTGCCTCTTTTTCCAGTTTGACTTATCACGCTGGGGCTGCGTGGGGGATTTTTTGCTGCGCCTGTTTACAGTGGAGTGACAGCTGCAGTTAACAGGACTGCATGGTGTTCCATACAAAATATTCCTATGGACTGCAGCTGTAGCCCGAATTGCTTCCGCTTGCAAAAGACAGGATTATAAAAATAACATCATTCTTTTAGGCCTTACACGCACGACAGAGCTACATCGGATGCACGGAGCTATCCTCCTCTAGAAGCCAAACTGACCCATAATAGGGCCGTGTGTATGAGGCCTTAATTTGATCATCCAAAAAGTCTGATAATCCAGAGTTCGTTTCCAACACAGCATTGCAGTGTTTATATATATATATATATATATATATAATTCCTTTTTCATTGGCGAGCCAGCCAGGAGGGAAGAGGAGACCCTTAGTGGAGCCAGGGAGCAGGAACAAAGAGCAGACCAGGAGGGAAGTGGAGTCCTTTGGTAGCAGGAAATAAGAGAGATAACTTTGGAACAGTTTGTCCTTTTAAACCCCCCCCCCCCCCCGTGCACACCTGTGTGACATCACAGGCTCATGCACGTGAAAGGGAGGGGGCCTGGGCCTCATGGAATACGATTATCTAGTAGGGGGATGGAAGGGCAGTTGGAACTTCCTCCTTCCTGCCACAGTTTATGGTTTCCATTTCCCAGGTTGTCTGATTACTTGGTAGGGAGACGAGTATACACCTTTTTGGAGGGACAAATCTATATATATCTACACTCACATGTATATAGATATAAATATATACAAAACACTTCCCTTTACACAGTGTAATGCATAATTTCACATGACTGGAATACTCTGATTTTGGGCCTTATTCACACGAGCGTGTCAGATTTGCATCAGAAGAAACGGGCAATTTTTCATGTATATGACTGTGCGTGTTGAGCCGTGTCATCCGTTTTTCTAGTCCATTCTTATCCTCTGCCAGCACTTCCTGATTTAATTTTTTTTTCTCTGCATTTCTTTACCAACAGATACACGAAAAACAGACAGCACACGAATGTTGTCCGGGTGCTGTCCGTGTCCTTCACGCACCCAAGAACTTCAATGGGCGAGTCTGATCCGCAAAAACAGACCAATAGGACATGCGGCGAGTTGACACGCGCTCAGTGAAAAAAAAAATGTGTGAATAGCCCCATTGAATTGCGTTGGTCATTGTGCAGTCAGTTATTTAAGGCTGGGTTCACACGAGCATGTTCCGTCCGTAAAGGACGGAACGTATTTTGGCCGCAAGTACCGGACAGAACACACTGCAGGGAGCCGGGCTCCTAGCATCATAGTTATGTACGACGCTAGGAGTCCCTGCCTCTCCGTGGAACTACTGTCCCGTACTGAAAACATGATTACAGTACGGGACAGTTGTCCCGCAGCGAGGCAGGGACTCCTAGCGTCGTACATAACTATGATGCAAGGAGCCCGGCTCCCTGCAGTGTGTTCGGTCCGGGACTTGCGGCCAAAATACGTTCCGTACTTTACGGACCGAACATGCTCGTGTGAACCCAGACTAACCAGGCAGCACACGTGAAATACGTTCCTGTGAATAAGGCCCTAGGATAGGGCTCCGCAGCGACACAGGGTCACTAGTGAGTCTCATTAATGTGGAGGTAATTCTGTTTTCCTATAGGGAAATTTTTCAAGCAACCTTGTGACCATCCAATTATGTGGAATATCTGATAGCAGATTAGAGGAATTGTACTGTTTTAAGGGAATTGCTCATAATGCAGCTGCTGACTATTGTATTTCAAGGGGATCTGAACTGGAGCTTCACATTAAATCATGTAACGAAATAATGTGTCAGCTCAGTACAGTTTACAGGTGAAAATTCATTTGACACATGAGAACGCAGTGTAGTCTATTTAGTGTGTAAATTACCTAATTACTATACGCCAGACAACTGAATCTAAAGGCCTGACATGTCTGTGAAAGCTGGCAGAATCCCATAAGGCTGGATTCACACATTGCGTATTTCGTGCAGATTTTAGAGTCAAAGCCAGAAGCGGATCCAGGAGGAAGGAGTTTGGGTAGGTTCACACAGAGTTTTTTGCAGGCAGAAAATCTGCCTCAAAATTCTGTTTGGAATTTTAAGGCAGATTTTGCTCTCCCTGCACGGCTTTTTTTCACCAGCGGCCGTTGAGCGCCGTGGGCAAAAAACGTTGCGAAATACGCTTTCTCTGCCTCCCATTGATGTTAATGGGAGATCAGAGACGTAAACGCCCGAAGATAGGGCATGTCGCTTCTTTTTCCCGCGAGACGGTTTTTCCGCTAGCGGGAAAAAAAAACGCTTCCGCCTCCCATTGAAATTAATGTGAGGCACTTTCGGCCGTTTTTTGGTGCGTTTTCCGCATCAAAAAACTCAGTGTGAACTTACCCTTTAAGTTCTTCCATTATAGTTCCCATTCCCATTGAAACCACTTTGGGTAAGGCCACATGGAGCGGCCCTGACATGGTCGCAACGCGGCCAACAAGGGCTCAGGCTCTATGTAGGCGCGGCTGTCAAATACTGGTTACATGCTCATGCGCACCGCCGCTCCATTCATTCTCTATGGGAGCGCCGGAGATAGCAGAGTGGTGTTCGGCTTTGTACGGCGCTGCCATAGAAAATGAATAGGGCGTAATTAGTTGTAACCAGCAAAAGCGTGCGGCCATAAAGGGTGTATTAATTCATGGCCGCATGATTTTGCAGTTAAAGGGGCGGTTTACCAGCATTAACGTGCGGCCACTAACAGGCAGTTTGACAGCCGCACCGAACATGGTGCCGGCGCGGTTGTTAGTCGCATTGTGACCGTGTCAGGGCGGCTCCGTGTGGCCTTACCCTGCTGGCTTTGTGCTGCAGATTTTTGAGCTAATCTGCAACAAATATGCGATGTGTGAACCCAACCTAAAAGGCGCTGTGTGCAATTTTCTGCCTTTATTTTACTATTTTTTTCTCTTAGTGTGAACAAACATAAAACCCTAAAGCTAGCTGTGAGTGAAAGGGAAATATAATGGGAAAGTAACAGTCCGCTACTTTGTAGGACAGCCGGTGAAATAAAGCTTGAGCGTTTTGATGCTCATCGCCTGCCCACCAACTCCTCAATAAGCAGATAGTACCAGCCAAAACTCAAATCATATGAAGAAGGTATTTTGACTCCTGTAACCTTAATGCACACCTATCCTAATACATATACAATGCTGCACAAAACAGCTAAATAGCAAATACAGCTCTGCTACATCTGTGTATGTGTTATTCATAGGGAAATTGTATGATGAGATCCTCCATGTCAATAAATACAAATATATAAAACAGGCTACATTTTAGGCTGGGATTCTCCAGGGCGTTTTTGCTGCATTTTTTAACCATGGCACAAAAAACGCATCAGAAAATGCGTTTTTTTTCAACTGCATAAATAAACATTGCATTTTTTAAAGGCGTTTCAACATTAAACACTTGCGTACAACACTGGCAACTATATGCCTGGCATGGCAAAACAGCCAGGGAAACAACAAGCAGAACAGTTCATTACCCAGTCTTATTATTGCGAAAATAAAAATAATTAACCCTTGCTTCTTCTGTCATACTGTCCAACCAGCCTCACTGCTCATCGTATCGGAACCAGCAGAGGCTTATATATGGAGATATGACTCATTTTCCCGCCTACCTCCACAACCACTAGAGCTGTCCGCCAGTTTTCTCTGGGGTATTGTGGGAAAGCCATTTCTCCACTTCACTGGAACATGTGGGTTGTCTAATATTGTGTTTTTCCATGCCCCTCACATCCACATATATTATTGAAAGCCACTTCTCAGGATTTAGTGTTGACTTGTCCTCTTGCCTGTCCTTGTTGACCTACTTAAACTATCTGCCGCGCTACATGTATTGCAAGTCTATAAGACTATGTACCTATAGATAGATAGATAGATAGATAGATAGATAGATAGATAGATAGATAGATAGATAGATAGATAGATAGATAGATAGAAGCCATCGAGCACAATTCCTTTGTGGTCCTGCCATCTTTTAAAGGTCTCTGTTTAGCCGAATGGAAAGCCAATTACATTTTCTATATATGTTTATATATAAAGACACGTGTACATATCCATGGATAGGCACAATGCAAACACAATGCCTCTTTTTTTGCAGCCACTGCCCCCCAAGATCTTCGGTTGAGGGACCAAATTTCAATAGTGAGCTACAAAAAGCTGTGATGGTTGACATCTCTACAGCGAAGAACCAATACAAGCCGAGACTGTAGAAGGGGTTAAGATATCCCAAACAGGACAATGCATTCCCCCCTCCTCTCTTCCTTCCACATTTTCCTAAAGAGGGCAGGATGTGAGGCTGCCTCCCCCCTCCTCGGCCGCCTTCCCTGGGGAGAATGGTTGTCAGGAATGCATCCAGCTCTTTTAGCTCACTGGATTCCAGAGCTGTGAGGCAGACAAGAAAAAGAGGGAGGGAGGGCGAGGCCGACGCCGGTATTCCTGTCATGTGATTATGTGGAAGGTTGAGAAAGAACAGGATCCGTCTGTGACCCACCCAATATTACCCGTAGAGGCCAACAGCAAGCAGACTCCCATCCATGACCGAACCAGCACTCATGGATCATGAATGTCCTCTCAACCAAAGCGAACATATACTGGAATATTCGCCTCTAAACCATACATACAAATATAGGACACTTTTTTTTTGTTTAAGCCATGCGGTTTGCTACGCAAAACCCAAATATGTTCAGAGCGTTGCTTAGCAACAGAGACTGCTTGTAGTGGGTGACACCGCCGGAACTCCATGCTGTTCTGGAGGTTACCACTCACATTCAGTTTATATACACCAACAGCAAATCTGTCCCGGCTGCCAGGAAAAAGGAAATGTTGCCTGAGCTTGTGATCTTTCAATGCTTTGAGAGGAGGTGGAGAGACGTGTGTCTCATAGCTGGAGTAGTTCTTAAACATGTCCACCACCTATATAAATTTCCTAGCATTTGATAAGTATTGTGACTGTAGTCATAGCGCCTGAGAACAATTTGTAAGCAGGTACAGTAGATTGGTCTCTATGGATGCCAGATTAGGATCAGGAATTAGGTCAGATCAGTCTTACGCAATAGGGTTAAATCTGGCAATACCTTGGCCTACCAAACAGAATAGAGAATACGCTACAGAAACATGCGGTTACCGTTCAGGAAGTCACAGGCCTCTTCATTTCATTAAAGGATCTTGCACATACAATGGTTTCCTGCAGTTATCTAGCACTACTACAGCTTCATTTACTTTCCACTTTTACATGCGAAAAAGAATGACGTAACAGTCACCAGAGCTGCCGAAATGGTAGAGGAGACCATGCCGCGAGCAGTCAAACCTGCGGGCGCAGCTTTTGGCACATGAAATACCCAACAAACATTATATTTAGGCCTCATTTACACGGCAGCATTTTGTATCAGTATTTGGTAGACAAAACTAGGAGTGAAACGTAACAAAGCACAATGGAAAGATTTGCACCTTTTCGGTGTTTTGGCTTACGAAAACCGACCCGAATACTGCCATCTGAATAAGGCCTCAGGCCTAGGTGACATAAGACCTATGCGCTGCCTGGTGATACGCTTCCCCATGTGTGCGTCATATGTCCAGTCATTGTGTGTCCGTGGCCTTATATCTGCTGGGGCGCATGATGAAGTAATGGGGACATAAGCTCATGTTGTGTTATTGTATAAGAACTGTGCAAAATAATTTCACTCATGGAAATCTTAGGATTTGCAACCATTCAAGATAAGGGGAATATTAGGATGTAGGTCGAATAGTACGCTACTTCCAACTTAGGCTTCGTTCACATATCCGTCAGGGATCTATAAAGACGGTCCGTCAGAACGGAGCCCTGACTGAAACAACTGGAAACCATACGTTTCGGTTTCCATCACCATTGATTTCAATGGTGACGGATCCGGTGCCAATGGTTTTTGTTTGTGTCAGTCGTGTAGGGGTTCCATCGTTTTGACGGAATGAATACCGTAGTCGACTAGGGTATTCATTCTCTCAAAACTACGGAACTCATTTGCACCGGATCCGTCACCATTGAAATCAATGGTGATAAGAACGGAAACCTACGGTTTCCAGATGTTTTAGTCAGGGCTCCACTCCCACTGAAAGCTCAGACGGAACGGAGCCCTGACGCAGATGTGAACGAAGCCTTATACTGTTCCCACTGTATACAGAATATAGCCCATGTCCATACACTTATATCAGTAGGGGGTGTAAAAACATCCCCATAGAGTGAAGAAAAAAAAATTGCACTGTCCAAATTCGGAATTGGGGGCCCTACTGTTATAGAACATAAAGGTTTACTTTACCATTGGATTGCCATTTTTATGTTCAGAAGAATGGATAAAAAGATAAAATTCATGATTAGATGCTAGGTAAAATGAAGACTGGATCTTAGAATGATGGGATCCAATCCTGATTTTGGAGCGAAACTTACTACTCTTTAATAACATTATTAAAGAGTACCCACCATCAGCAATAGAGCACCGTTTTGTTTTTTTTTAAACATAAAATTTGCTCATACACATCCTTAAAAAATGTATAAGAAAACCTTCATTACATAACATGATTCAATTATGCAAATAAACGGACTCTCTGCATGAGTCGGGTCAGTATTTCCGGGTTTGGTGATCCCGGCTTTTGGTGCAGTCTTAATTTTTTACCTCTAACAAAAGAGGTAGAACTAAAAACGTTATATTTCTAGGTTTGCATCCTATGTCAATTTGGGCTGAAAAAAAAAAAAAAAGAGACATGGCCCGAGTCCCCTTGTAGTGAAGACCAACCTTGCACACAGTGTATAAATTGCTACAATGTGCTTATGTTTTAGCACACAAATCCATAGCGTTTATGGACTTCGGTGATGGTTGTGCCAATGGTGATGGTTGGGCAATCATGACACTGTGGTCACCTATGGGCAGACAGGGATCACATATTGTAACGTACACCGCTGACCCCAAAGATCACTCAGTCATGATGGAATAAAGTGCAATAAAAATAAATATTTTAACTTTTTTTTACGTATCCCCATTTAAGCTGTGAAGCGCAATCCGCTTGCTACACTGCATGTTCTAGAGATTGTCTTTTTTTTTTTGCTCTTCATTGCATAACAAAATAGAAATCCTGTCAGTGAATTCCCTATTGCCATCACATGACGGCAGAAATTATTTTTGGCCTTAATTTCCGCTGAAAATTCCTTTGCAGAGCTGAAATTACAAGGCAAGGACAGGAATGAAAGGCCTGCAAGTGTATGGAAGCTACACACATGACCATCTTGGGCCAAAGCCTGGTAGCCAGCAGCTGGAGGGGCCTGGCCACCTATTCTTGCCCTTATTCTAAATATCCTCCCCCCTCCATGTTGAGAACAGATGATGTGCTTCCCCAGCAGTAAATAACCGTACTGCACTGTAATCTGGCTCCAGGCACGGTACAATTACTGCATGCAAAATGAGATATTGTACAAGGAATAATTCATGAACCTCGAGCAAAGGATCGTGGGAACAAACACAAATAGCAACGCCACTTTGGGAACCACGAGGGACTGTGTAATGCGGTCTCTGATATCACTGCACACCAGGGCAAGTGTAAGAAACCAGATCTCATAAACACGGAACTAGAGTAGGTATGTACATACTAGGAAGTATGGGCACGGCTGCCAGTCATGCCAGCGTTACATGTCTAACACGGGGATCGGCAGCTATTTATGAATAAACACTCAGGAGTTGGTTTTGCATCGTACATGATTGCACGGTATTCCTTGAGAAGCCAACGCCACGCTTCGATTTGCCACCAAATAAAGATGGTCCTAGACATGAGAACTTGGGGGAGATGGACCAGGAATCTGCATTTCAGATCCCAAGTTTAAATTGTGCCGGCATGCTGGAGAATATCCCGTGCCGACACACGGAAACTACATTTCTTCTAAATCAAGGACACGCATCTTTACATTTTTTTTGCAGTCATTTAGTACCACAAAAAAAAAACAGCTTTAAAATTGGTGAATTTTCTCCAGGTCCCTGATGGGATCTTATTTTTAGTTAATTTTTGTCGTGTTTATTTTAGCAGTGGCTGAAGCGACCACTGTGTATACTATATCAGCGGTCTCCAACTACAACTTCCTGGCTGTCAGGGCATGCTTGGAGTAGTAGTCCAGCAACAGCTGGAGAGCCACAGGTTAAAGACCACTGCACTATATAGAATCACAGGGATGCACAAACCACTTTGGTAGCCAAATAAACCAGTCCAGGTGCCTGTTTGATTATTTATTTTTTTAGTGGCCTTCATAGACCTTAACGGAATGTATCCCTGAGTTATGCACCAATAGCAATTTTGTTTTAGTGGCAATCAATCCATACATATACAATTCATAATCAAAGACTAATATCAGGTGTGACATTTTGTCACATGAGCTACCAGTCCTCTATCAGCATTGGCAGGGAAAATGTTAATCGGGTTCAATGTGACCCTTGGTCAGACAGGAGGTGACCATTTATCTCACACCTGCTCCCTATATGAGATCACTGACAGCCTATCATAGGAGAGCAAGACAAGGAAACTCATTTGCATCAGCTCCAGGAAGGACTTTCTACCTCGATTTTACAGCGACGGCAAAACGGTTATAAATAAACTGCGATTCTGTGAACGAGGAAATATACATTGTGTAGAACGGTCTACAGCCAATCATAAAGAAAACGATCAATGATGAAAGAAACGCATGCTAAAATAACCGATCATCCACAAACATAATAGTCTCGGCAACGTGGCAAGGCTGACCTGACGTGGCAAGGTCTCTATACAAAATGAAGGGGGGGGGGGGTCTGAACAATTTTTCCTGTTCCCATCCTTGCAAAATAATTTGGCTTTTATATCCGACCATCCAGATATTTCCCAGGACGTCAATATCTGACTGGAGCTAAACTCAGCCTCTGGTCCTGCGCACAAGAACATGGTACGTAATACAGAGCTGTATGGCTGCATTGCCTCATTCCAAACTTTCATATCACAGATTGAGTTTTGCTCTAGAAGCAATAAAATCAACGCTTCCAGGGGAGCACTCTTCACTATACGGCATCCGGTAGCGGATGCTGCGATTTATTTTATGCATATACCACCATCTTTAAATACGTTGGTATGTATAACTCCATTGAAATACAGATGTATGGAAGATCTGTGTAATATGGATCAGAAAATTTTACACAATTCATAAAGCCACAATACTCCGTTCTACTAGATCGCCATAGGAGTATAGGATCATCAATGGGGTTTTCCATTTGAAACATTCACTAGTAGGTTTCCATGACTTACAATGAAGAGAAAGCATCTACCCCATGACTAGAGCTCCTCGTTCTCTGGATCGGTGGGATTCCATCTGCCAAACCTCCATGTGTTTTGTCTGGAAAATCCCTTTAAATGGGCACAAGGTTGCATCCAAATGTACTATGGCCAACCCCCAATACATACAAGATCCACTGCAAACAGAATGACGTTTGTGTCTGACGTCAGCTCATTACCTTGTAACATCTCTAGTGTATGAAGTCCTTGGAGGAAACGGCACAAAAGCAATTGAGGAAAAACAGCAGAAACTTTTCAAAATATTTAATACGTGTCAAACACGTAGAAACGTCATTTTGTACAGAAATCCAAGTTACAGCATTGTGCATAAAAATACTGTAAACTCCCAATGTAATCAACTTCTTGCCAGACCGCATCATCTTCTAAAACAAAGACGGGGCGAGCTGGCGGGTATGGACAGTCTCTCAACACAAGCACCAAATCTGACCAGAGCTGTCAAGAAATACATATACAATATACTTAGAGGGTGGAAACACAAACACTTAACAGTCACTTCCTCATGCGTATAAGTCAATAATCGTGTCTGGGAGCTGCTGGAAAGGTAGTACCGGGAACTGCCCACGCACCAAAGGAAAAACTGGTTGCTTTAAACTACTAGCAGTACTGGAGCCAGCGTGGTCCACAACAAGATGGCTGGTCCCTTTAAAGATTGTATGCAATGACTTTGGTAGTTGTGGTGGGGGAGATTTCCATGTTGTCAGTTTGGTATTTTTCCTCAAGTCAAGACATGTAAAAGGAAGGAGTGGCTGTGTGAACTCAATGAGCGGGCCCCAGCATACAATGGGTGGCAGAAGGGGGAGGGGTGGTGTAAGCAGATGGGAACTTCCCTTCCCCCCCCTCCCTAAAAGGGAACTCCCCTTGCACGTGGTGACCAAAAGATAGATGTAGGGGGATGGGGAGACATTCTTGCAAGGAGGAGGGGGGGGATTTGTGAATAGAGATGTATTGGGGAAGGAGGGGGTTAGGTTCTCAGGACCAACTGTAAAGTGCCCTGGGAGATACATTCAACCCAAATATAGAAGAGATCTCTGAATCAATTTGCGACAAGACAATACACCCCCCTCCTTACAAGAAACATTTAAACAAACACTAAACCTTAAGTGCAAACCTTAGATAGCAGCCACACGTGTATATTGCCCATCAGAAAAGACATTTGGGACAGAAATTACTTCCAGTCATTGGTCAGGCTGATGTACATAGTAAAAACTTTAGGTTTAGTGTCCCTTTAAAAAGTGAAGCTCAATGCACCTCCAGCACCAGGAGGACCTGCAACACCTCCAACCTCCCCCCAACGTGACAAGCCATGGCCGAGTCTCTAAGGCACTTAACCCTTTCCTTGTCAGCAGCTCCCCAGGCAATGAATGGGTTAATCCAAGCATGGCACTGAGAAAGTGATACATTGTAACCAACAGATTCCAATAATGACATCACGTGGTCTACATTAAAAGCAACTTCTCCAACCCACACAACATGGACATAGGACACAACAACATCATGTGGCTCCGGGTCAGATCACCCTGCATCATCCCTGTGTGCCCCCCTAGTGTCTCTAGTAAGGCGGGGGTCAGTCCAGTCCTCTGATGATTAGGGGGGCGGGCATCAGAAAGCCTCTATAGCCGTGCTCCAGGGGGTTATAGTGGAGCTGATGGCTGGTTCACTGCAGCCCTGTGGGGCGGAGGAAGAGTCCAGCTCCTGCACCTCCTGCCCGGGCTCGTCGTCCGCCTGTGCCCCCGGCTCCTTGGTGAGAAGTCCAGAGAAACTAGAACCGAAGATACTGATGAGATTGGCCACATTCTCCGTCTCCATCTCTTCTTCAACCTCCTCTCCCGGCTCCGGCACTTCCTGTTCTCTCTGCTCCCGCCTTGCTCGCTTCATAACCGGGCCATCCGGCGTGCTGCCCCCGCTCCTCTTTCGACAACAGGACGGGCTGGCTGGCTCTGCTGAGCGACTGGCTTCTGCTTCCTGGCTTTGCGGGTGCGGGCACGGGGGGCAGGATTCGGGTAGAGAACAACCAGCGTGGGATTGACAGGAGCAGCACGGAACTTCCCGGGAATGAGTCTCCTCCTGCGTCCTGCAGGACTGTGGATCTGAGCAGGAACAAGTCCTGGGTTCCCTCGTGTCTGGGCTCGGTAAACAGGCTGGATCCTGCTCCTCAGCAGCGGGACACGGGGACTGCTCCGGCTCTTTACTGTCTAGCGGGCTTGGATACACTCCATAGTCCTCCGGGGACTGGCTTAGATACACCTGCTGAGCGCTGCGTAGCACCAGGGACACCATGAGGTTCTTATGCAACTTGATCCCGCCGCGCTGCACCCGGGAATGATAGATCTTCCCTAGCGATATGCTGACGATTCTGTGCGCCTCTAGACGGAAGCCCAGTCCGGGCGGGTGGATCTCCCTGCACTCCGGCTCAGGGGCTGCGGCTTCGTGCTGCATCTTGTGGTTATAGGACCGGCAGGATAGTGGAGCTGGAGCGGTTTCGTTGCCCAGCTTTGCGGCTGTCTGTTGTATACGTGTTCTGTTCTGCGTCACCGCGTCCCTGCTTTGACGAGGTTCCAGCGCCAACTAAGCGCGGGCGCGCTTCTTCCAATGTCTTATATACGTAACACGTCACGTCCACAGCGACCAATCAACACTCAAACACTCCCCCTGCCAAACTATGGCGCCTGTTTGTCCTCACGTGATTTGTAACCAATCGGCTTCTGTGGGAGCAACTACTCAGAATTCGAACGACAACCCGCGGAGATTATTCTTAAGTGGGCGATGCCACTAAACTCTTATACCGCCAGAAGTAACACGCACATATCATATTAATAAACGTATACCCCCATGTGCTTCATGCTCATATAATAAATACCTCAGATTTTTGACTGGGAAATATACTACACCGCGGTATACACATAGGCGGGGGAGGTCGGAGTTGTTGCCGCTTTAAGAATAGCTGTGTTTTGATCCTTGGTTCCCAGGCTGATGTAATGCTTCTGCAAGTTTCAGACACGGTCATGTGACGCGGTGTGAGGTCAGGGCCGGCTGGGTGTTGTCTCGCTGGTGTTGCCTGGCTCTTCTGTCTATGTGCATGATTGCACGCACACACCTCGTACTGGCCGGTGCGCACTGTGTTTAGTCTCAGAGATTCACCAGCTATTGTGGAACTACAGATCCCAGCAGAAGTGTAGCGCTTTTATCCCTTTTACATGAATGAATTGTGGCGTTCTCTATGTTGCATGCCGTACTACGGAGGCAGAACGTGGAGACACAGTGGTCGTTTTGCTGAATGCCGAGCCATTGTAACAATACTTGGCCAGTGCGAATGATGACGATCGACAATAAAACTTTGTTTTCTGGTTTATCTTTACCGATTATGCACCTGAAAACCTATCAGCAGCAGCACGATCGGCAGATGACCTTCATAGTGACATTTATACAACGCTGCAAATCACCGAAGGTTTGTCAGCGGTTGGTAAAAAATCTCAGGTACGGCTCTGCTCACATCTGCGTTGGAGTCCCCATAATATTCTGCCCTTAAAGTGCAGCCTAGCAAAACCACAATTTTTATTCCAATCACTTTATAAGTTCTAGTAATTAGAAGAAAATGGAGTGCATAAAAAGCCATTAAATGGAGCACAAATAACATCATAATTTTTTTACAAACATGTATCTGATGCTTAGGTGTCCAATATTCTGAGTTTTACCTGTATGGGTATGTTCACACGGCCTATTTTCAGCCGTAAACGCCACGAAAAACCTCTGAAAATTACGGGGGCTGAATGCCTCCAAACATCTGCCCATTGATTTAGATGGGAAAAACTTTGTTCCGTTCCCGTGGGGCGTTTTTTATGCGGCTTTTTTTTTTTTTTTTTTCAAAACGGCGCGTAAAAAATGCCCTGTAATAAAGAAGTGCATGTCAGTTCTTGAGCCATTTTTCATTGGGTCAATAGAAAAACCGCTCAAAAAATGGCCCTAAAAAACGCTTGATGCTTAAAAAACGGCTGATAATTAGAGGCTGTTTTCCCTTGAAAACCGCTACGTATTTTATAGCTGTTTTTTGTTTGTTGTGTGAACATACCCTATACGTGAATTATTACCACCTATGGGTTTATTCACTTCATACCTTGATTCCAGGTAGACACACAGGTACGCTCCGCTACCTTACAGACATGATCTCTAGGAGTCTCTGCTCATGCCAGGATTGTGGCATACAGTAAACGATGATCTATGGATAGTTGGGCCGGCAAGCTATGAATAACTAGTTCCACCAATGGAAACGATTCTTCATATGACAAGATTGTGAAGGCCACTGAAGTGTAGAAGGGTCCTCATGTTCATATCATCTTTTGGGCTTCAGTTAACAGGGGCATACTCTATGTAGATATCTGCTTCTAAATCCCAAATGTCACAAGGTTTTCCAAGCTTTGAGTTTTGTTCACGCACTATTATACACCTGATTCTATCAGTCAGGGGTCACCTTTTAGCGTCTTCCAGTGTATTTAGATCTTAGACTTCAAGCACTGAACAAATTTTCCTTTGTAGTGAAATGATTGAGAAGGTGGTCACCTAGACAAGTCCTATCTACTGCCTGTAAATTGGTAATGTGATGTTCCTCAAGTCATATGTGGTTGTTTGCACATTCATTGGATCACTGAATAGGTTAAAAGCCAGAATATCATTCATCTGCCATTGGGGTGTTTGAAAACCAATGATTTCAGTAGGAATACCAGCGTACGGCACTAGAATTCATAGGGCCCCATTGCAAGGTAAGGAGTGGGCCACCACTTTGTTGATAATGTAATAATGCAAACAGTAGCGTGATTATTTTTACTTGACCAGCAAAATACATATTAATAGTAATGACCTATAGCAGATCTTCTGTAGATCGGAGAGTCCACATAGCAGTTCTAGATAGTAGACCGTCACCAACTTGTTTTTCAACAGGAAAAGGAACATCGTTCTTGCACTTAAATGGCCTCCTCAGTCGCTGGGCCCCATAGCTATAGCTATGGATTCCATGAATATAGTTGCCCACATGACGATCCATCACAAACACAGCGTGATTGTGTTACTTTTTGTAAGCACTGTCATGGTCTTGGGGTACGTGGATCCACTAGGCCGCTCCACCGTAGCGGAGTGGTAACTGGCCAAACAACAGTCTATGCAAAAGTCTTTAGCACAAGAGTACCTGTAAGAGTCCGGACAGACACGAGGTGTAGCAGACGCTTTGGCACAGATGATGCATGGTGTGGCAGAAGACACTGGACGTGGCAGATGACACAACATGGCTCCAACACTAGACTTCAGCTCAAGAACAAGCAGTTACAGGATACGGGAACACTGGAAACCGGATACAACTAAGGAACCATTTCCAATACGAACATGGGTAGACAACAATAACACTCAGGGTATAGTCCAGGGTGATCTGGGGATGATTAGGTAGCTTCTTGCATGTGTGCGTACTGGCCCTTTAAGGCCGGGGACGAGCGCGCGCACCCTAGATGACACTGCCAAGCAGTGCGGTTGCGTGTGCTGGTGTCTCTTTTCTTCCATTCTAGGCTAGAAAAGTATTGGGACGCACCTCTTAAACAGTGAATTCAGGTGTTTCATTCAGGCCCATTACCAAAGATGTAAAAAAAAAAAAACCTCACCATGTGTTAAAGAATGGGTTGTTCTAAAGAGGTCACTGAATTCAAGCGTGGTACTGTGATAGGATGCCACCGTTGCCACAAATCCGTTCGTAAAATGTCTTCCCTCCTAGATATTCCACGATCAACTGTGAATGCCAGGAGACCGTTACCTGCCGGACTGCATTGTGCCAACTGTAAAGTTTGGTGGGGGAGGGATAATGCTATTCAGTTGTTTTTCAGGGATTGGCCTAGGCCCCTTAGTTCCAGTGAGGGAAATCTTAATGGTTCCGCACACCAAGACATTTTGGACAATGGTAACTTTCAACTTTGTGGGAACAGTTTGGGGTTCGGCCCTTTTTGATACCAGCATGATTGTGCCCCAGTGCACAAAGCAAGGTCCATAAAGACATGGTTGGTTGGGTGAGTTTGGTGTGGAAGAACTTGACAGGTAGCACAGGGCCCTGACCTCAGCCCCATCCAACAACTTTGTGATGAACTAGAATGGAGATTATGAGCCTCTCGTCCAACATCAGTTGGTATCTGACCTCAAAAATGCTCTTCTGGATGAATGAGCAAAAATTCCCACAGACACGCTCCAAAATCTTGTGGAAAGTCTTCCCAGAAGAGTGGAAGCTGTTTTACTGCAAAGGGGGGACCAACTCCATATTAATGTATTTGGGTTTAGAATGGAATGTCATAAAATCTCTGTAGGTGTCCTAATACTTTTGCCACGTAGTTTATCTGCTCACCTATTATACCTGCATAGAAGACAACATGGGAAAATCCCTCCTTTAGATTCTTCTAAAAGTTCTTTCCTGCATGACGGGACTGCGTGTTTAAGTGATTATCTCTCATCGAGTGATTATTTCTCGTATATTGGGTAGTATACACGCTGATGTGTCTGCATAAAAATAAAGTATTTAGTGTCACTGCATTTCTAAGATTACCTTTTGAAAGCTTTTTAAATGACCATCCATTTCATGAATTCACCTGCATTTGAAGCTCCTTATCCTTTCCTGGATCATCGGCACGCAGCATTTTAGTACATAACACCATCCTTTAATTTTCTAAGCAGCTAATCTTTGTCTGAGCTACAAGGGGATAAACAATGCGGTGCGCTCGGATAAGAGTGGGAACTAATTTAAGCCCGTCAGGCGACAGCCTGATGCACAGTAGGGGCCTGACAGGCAAGTAGTATTCATAGCCACTAACAGTGTGAAGTACTAGAAGACTGGGGCCAAACACTGAGGAGAAGAACATTCACTCTATTGTTCCACAAAGTGCCCAGATATTGACTTCCTAATTTCTCTTTAAATCTTACATTCTGGAAATGAAATAGTAACGCTGCCACAGAAATTGCATTCATGTTGAAGGTCCTCCCCGTTTTTGGTGGGATCCATGGAAATCTAATGTGTATGGGGGTTGCTAGACACCCTGAGGCGTCTACTCTTCTTTCTGGTTAATTTATTTTCTTTCCCGGGAGGGAAAATCAGCAGGGTTTTCCACAACCCTCTCTGTTTGACGTTACCTAGACAGAGAGGGTTGGCCTGGACCAAAGTGCCCCCGTGCTCAGTAAACGGCTAGACCCCTTTGGTTGTGTACTCTAGCCCAGTGATCCCCAACCACTGGGCCGTGGACCATTACCAGGCCGTGGACCATTTGGTACCGGGCTGCGGTATCTGGTATCCACCCCGGTGGCCGCAAGGAATTCCCGGCGAAAAACCGCACCAAATTCCGGAACGTCCGCTGCGGAAAATTGATGAGCATTCAGCCGGCCTGCTAGCAGGTCCGCCTCCTGGGATGACGTTTTATTCCCCAGGAGACCGCTGCAGCCTGCGATTGGCTGCAGCAGCGGTCACATGGGATGAAGCGTCTGGATAACGTCAGAGGGCTGGCCTCCTGAGATGACGTTTCATCCCATGTAACCTCCACTACAGCCTGTGATTTGCTGCAGCGGTCACATGGGATGAATCGTCAGCCCAGGAGGCCGGCCTGGAGGAAGAAACAGACTTCTGAGTGAGTATAAGATTTCATTTTTTTCTGAGTTGCGTTTTTCGCAGCGTAATCACTGTGATTCCACCACAATAAACGCAACAACTGCTATTTGTTGTGGGTTTCGCCTCCCCATTGTATTCAATATGGAAAACCTGCAACAAATAAGCAGTGTTTACGCAAATACAATTGACGTGCTGCGGAATAAAACTCTGCATCGCATGTCAATTTCTGAGCATTTGTTCCACTCAGTATTTACGCATCGTGTGGTTGAGATTTGTTCTATCTCATTCACTTTTGCTGCTACTGTATTGTGCTGCAGATTTTCTCCAACGAATTGCGTTGCTTTGCAGTATTTATGCAACATGTGAACTGACCCGAAATCGCCCCCCGCCGGAACTTGGGAAAATTGCCTTGCATGAAATTGGTCCTTGGTTAAAAAAAAGTTGGGGACCGCTGCTCCAGCCAGTGCTATTAATTTCAGTAACTTATTATAACACATGCAAGGCCCTCACACCTCAGTTGTGAAATATCTGTGTTTCCATGATTGCAGATTTCCAGTCAATAAAATCGCAGCTCAGAGCTTAAGGCTACATGCACACGTTGCGTATTTTGCTGCGGAACATACGCACTAAAACCGCAGCTATATGCAGGAGAATTTGCAGGTAAAAAACACCTAATTGTGCGTTTTTCGATGTGGTTTTTATGTTTTGATGGGTTTTTCGGCGCATTTTCATGCTGCAGGTTTTGGTGAGATTTTCCACAGCACTAGGCAGATACAATTCACAAGCGGAAACACAAGATAATTTGACATGCTGCGGATTCTAAAAAATGCACCGCAGGTCAATTACAGTCCCGAAAAATACCGCAAGCGTGTACATAAGATTTCCTGGAATCTCATTGACTATGCTGGTACTGTAATACGCTGCGGATTTGCCGCACGCAAATCCGCGCGGCAAAACTGCAGGTATTACGCATCGTGTGCATTGAGCCTAAAGGGGTTTTTCAGGAATCCACATTGATGGCCTATGCCCATCATACAGCTCCAGACACGTGTCTGAAACTCACCTCCTATTCTCCACCGATCACACACTGATGGCCTATCCTAAGTCATATGTGTATTCCTGGAAAATCTCCTTAATGGGTCCAGCCAGTCCCAGCTCAAGATGCCCCCCCCCCCATGTAATAATGTCCAAATGGAGGTCAGATTTGGAAAATGGAAAGCCCTTTAAGGCATCGTGCATGTGTAGAATGGCCCATACGAGTTATTACTGTCACTCATGACCCACAAGATTACAGAGCCCTGAAAATAAAATGTAGTATCCAAATATTTTGAGCACTATGGGAAAGCTTTGCTGTATGTTTTGTGGTCGGGTGTGTAGAGTGTCATTGTAGTGTAATGTGAGGTACGTTGCTTGTGTGTGTGAAGAGGATGCAGTGTTAAGAACCAGTCTGGGCAGCCTGGACGGAGCACTTCCCGGCCTCAGCTGCTCTTTCCCAAAATAACCTCTAAGAGGTGGAGGGGGGAGCGGGAGACAAAGAGACAACACAGAGCGGCATTATCATCTCCGCATGGGGGAGGGTGATAGGTGTTCTCAAAAGGGAAATGTGTCTAAGCATGTTTCTGTTTACATAGGTGCCGCAGACAAACACTCACATGTAATCATATGTTTACCTGCACTACACATCTCAAAGGGAATATTTACAGGACAACAAAAAGTAGAATGTAATTGCTCTAGAATTGTCTGCACTCGCTGAGCTATCCTGGAAATAGACTGTTTGCACTCTCAACATAACAGAAAAGCTCTACTTTGTGGGCCATTTTGGGTCTAATATATATATATTTCCAGGAAACCTGGGTGACAACCATATAGACTCAAATGTGAACAGACTGTGCGCCCTTACTGCTCCTCTGCAGTCCCCAGGGACTAAATTACTTAGATATATTTATGAATTTCCAGAAAACCGCTTTAAACTTTATCAACTTCATTCAATGCTTTATGGCTTGAGCTAAGCCGAAGTACGTGGTTTGTCTTCTTTGTACATACTACACAATACACAAACTACTACAACTTCATACTGCAGACACCTCTTAGGTAAAACTGGCCATACGTTAGGGATTTCAGACGGCTATTTTCTGACCATGGTTGGTCTGTGAAGGTTGTGTATTGCTTGATGACAAGGCCGTAGGTTAACACGATGAATACCCGATCGATCCCGGCCTTGATCTGTGACCTGGTCTGGACTTTAATTGATGGGATGCAGATTTGTTGTTTGGCATGACTTTCAAGGACTGAACCCAAATGAAAAAGTCCAACAAGGCAGATTAATCTTTCCATCGATATCTGCTTTCAGTTGGCGTCTTTCATGCTAGTTCTTGTCACCAATAGGCACCGACGTTTGGCAGCAAATGATCTAAATAGTCCAGTTTAGCCGACCAAAACCTCTAGTGTATGGCCAACTTATGTGTCATCTCTAGGCTATTTGAGTGGATTTTTTTACTAAAAGCCACTGTTTTTAAGTACAACCTCACAACATTGCTGGGTAAATGCGCTCTAAAGGTGTTCAAGATTACGACAGTGCTACAGCAAATGTTATAGGAACACACCGGAATAATGTATACACTGTGTTAGACCTAGTGTACGGCCTGAGGGGGCGGTGCATGACCGGGATTCTCTCCGGGTGTTCTTTGATTCCCTGTGTCAGGCACCGCCCCCTTAGGCCTAACACTGTGTATACGTTTTGGTTGGAGTGTTTCTCTAAGATTGCAGGATGTCCAGGCTTACAACAATAATTTTTCACCTAAATCGTGTAAGGCCGGCTGAGAGCAAAATATGGTGGCCAAAATGGAGACAGGTAAGATCTGCAAGGGCAGCTATGTGTGATTTAAACATTATTGCCTGTGTATGGTCCATAAACTCTGTCTGGTTTTGCAGATCTGCCGGATTACAGTGAACAGGGTTAAGCTGCAATACCAGACACAGACCGTGGAAAAGAGTGGCGCTGGTCCTGGGAAAAAACCAGAGCCTTTTTTGTTAAATCTCAGACAACCCCTTTTGCTTAAAGATCAATCCAGTTTTACGCTATGGGTTATATATAGCCTATGTTGTTTAACCTATGTCATACGGAGAGTCACACTCACTATGGTTTGGATAAGAGTGGAGTCTGCAGTATTCTACGTAGAAATGTATTAAACTAAATAACGAATACGCACATCTATGTGCTTGGATTTTAGTATGCAGGAGAGAGCTCAAGGAACCAGCAGGTTACTGAGAGAATTGAGGATGTCCTGTTCTCTGTATATGAGATGCACCCCCTTGGCACTCTTTCTATACCTGTATTACGGGCTCAGGTGGTAGGTGCACTGAGTTTTAGGCTGGTGCTCAGCTGGGTGTACACCATGATGGAGGATTTATTAATCCAAACCTCAGTCATTTTCTAGCCAGCTATTCTGGCAAGGAGAGCGAGGCAAAGACAGCTCAGGAAGCAGCATGCGGCTTCAGCAGCTCCTCATTAGCACATTTTTCTTGTTGATAAGTCTTGGTTCCTGCCTGAAAGAAGCATTGACCGGTCTGTCCCTGGAGCCCTCTGCAGCAGACATTGCACACTCCAACCTCGGGGCAGAGCAGCAAAATTATAATCATGTTCTCCCACCCAACCCCCCCATCCTCAGCATAACAATGAGAGCAGCAGCCAGCCAGGGAGAGATTAATGGCTTCCCCACACAGCCCGTTTCCCATGTCTTGGGACTCCTACAATAAAGCCATAGTCTACCGACATCCACACAAATTAACTCCTTGGGAACCAGAGCCTAGAAATGCACTTGTGCAGCCAACAGATCACAAGCTCGAAACCTAATTGGCGATTTACAGCGAGGATACGGTGAAATGTCACCAGCCATCACAAGGATTTATTAAGTAATTCCAGTTTCGTGTGCGCAATTTTCCAAATTATTGAGAATTTAATTTATAAGAGACTTATCGTTAAGGATATTCGCTAATTTTTCTTGTTTGGCAATACGCTCTCTGAGTGAATGGGCCTCAATAACCCTGTACAGCCATCGCATGTGCTGTAATCCAAGGCATGGTTGTCATTATTTGTTTACTATTTTTCTACGGACTAATTGCTGTAGGAGACAGTTCACATTGTAAATACCCCCCATTTCCTTCATGTTATACTCAACTGCTATGGCCAGAATACAAATTTATTGCAGTGCAAACACTGTCCTCTGAACAGATGGCATCTTATAATGTAGGCACATAACACAACTGCAGACCTGGAAGTGTCTCACCAATAATGTGACGCTCATCTTTTCCAGCGTGGCATCACTTTCTCTCTCTTGACTGAACGGTTGTCACATAAATTACATTAACTTATATATCTGTCATTTTAAAATAAACCCATTTTGGGCCTGGGATGTCCTTCATTCATCACGATTACTCACATACACATAAACCCACTGTTGTTTGTTGCAACCATCATTAAGGACTCCTCTATTCACAACGTATCACCAAGTCTTCATAAAACACAATCCAGAAGCTGAATTTACTACAACATTTACTTTTTGGTCAAATTGTGGTGAACAAAAAAGAAACAGATCCAAATAGGTTAATGATCACTGATCATTGAAAGGTGATTTGATATAACTTAAAGGGGTTTTCCACTTTAAGTTAAAGAGGCTCTGTCACCACATTATAAGTGGCCTATCTTGTACATGATGTGATCGGCGCTGTAAAGTAGATTACAACAGTGTTTTTTATTTAGAAAAACGATCATTTTTTGACTGAGCTATGACCTATTTTAGCTTTATGCTAATGAGTTTCTCAATGGACAACTGGGCGTGTTTTACTATTTGACCAAGTGGGCGTTGTACAGAGGAGTGTATGACGCTGACCAATCAGTGACCAATCAGCGTCATACACTTCTTTCCATTCATTTACTCTGCAGATAGCGATATAGCTATATCGCTATGTGCAGCCACATACACACACTAACGTTACTGCAGTGTTCTGACAATGAATATACATTACCTCCAGCCAGGACGTGATGTGTATTCAGAATCCTGACCACTTCTGTAACGTCTCTGTGCTTTACAGCACAGCACAGCGAGATCTCGCTGTGAATGACAGCTTACAGCGTAATCTCGCGAGATGTCTGCTATGCTATGCATACGCCTGCTATGCTGTAAATCACAGAGACGCTACAGAAGTGGAAGAAGTTACTGCAGTGTCTGGAGACGCAACTACTGGTGAGCTGGAGGTTTCCTCCTTTTTCTTTTCTACTGCAGTGTCCTCACAATTAATATACATTACCTCCAGCCAGGACGTGATGTGTATTCAGAATCCTGACCACTTCTGTAGCGTCTCTGTGATTTACGGCATAGCAGGCGTAGTCTCGCGAGATTACACTGTAAAATGTCATTCACAGCGAGATCTCGCTGTGCTGTAAAGCACAGAGACGCTACAGAAGTGGTCAGGCTTCTGAATACACATCACGTCCTGGCTGGAGGTAATGTATATTCACTGTTAGGACACTGCAGTAATTAATGTTAGTGTTTGTGTATGTGGCTGATTGGAGAGAAGTGTATGACGCTGATTGGTCACTGATTGGTCAGCATCATACACTTCTCTGTACAATGCCCACTTGGTCAAAAAGTAAAACACGCCCAGTTGTCCATTGAGAAAAGCATTAGTATAATGCTAATATAGGTCATATCTCCGTCAAAAATGATCGTTTTTCTAACTAAAAAACACTGCTGTAAGCTACATTACAGCGCCGATCACATCATGTACAAGATAGGCCACTTATAATGGTGGCAGAGCCTCTTTAAGTAAAATTTAATCATTGTAAATTAAATGTTACCTACTGTCCAGCAGCGTCACTAGTGTCGAATAAGGTGGCCTTATATAGCAATAAGATATCCACGCATTCTTTGACCCTAAAAGGGCAGGATTAAAGTGAATGTCAAGTTGTGAGATCAAAAACGATATGTAAGCCAGTAATTATGGGTGAGGTGAAAATTACTTGCTATTTATTTTGCTCAGTGCTTGCTACTTGGCTGGTTTTTAGCTCAACTTTATTTTGAGCTGTTATCTGTGACTACAGTTTAGCTACATTGCCTACAGGGAGTCTGAGGTAGTCTGAGACACACCTCCTGTCTCATTATTGGTTCAGCCTTCTGCTCTTTCCTCCTCACTGCAGCTCTGCCTATTAGGGACAATGTAAAGAAACAGTTCACTGCTACTTGAGAGGGCTAAAATCCCATGTAACCTAAACTAGTTACCCAATTTGACCCCATTCATGATTCAGCGCTGATATGATGCAACACAGAACATTACAACAGTGCGAAAGTTCGATTTTTACATTCAGGTAATGACTAGCCTCAGGTTACAAAGGTCCTACCCGGTGAACCCATCTTTAGGCAAACTATTTTGGCCTTATAAAAATTTCAGAGGTATAAAAAAAACCAGCACTTTACTGCATGTCTCCTTCCTGGGACATATTTTGTAGAACGCTTTATAGAAGACATGTCCACAAATAAGATAAATGAGTTCACCCACTGCTCTCCTACTTTAATGCTGTAACAGGTGCGGTCACGGGTGCCGTCCCTCACTGTCAGACGGTCGCGACCGCAGGCTCTTGGCCTCATGCCAGCTTCACCCTCCTCGGAGACGCCAGCTCGCACGCCCGTCCTGCCCTGGACTGTGTTCTAAGGTGTGTGCGCATGTCCCCAGCCTTAAAGGTCCAGCGCGTGCATTCTAAAAGTTCCCTAACCAATCCCCAGATCACCCTGGACGATAAAAAGGGCTCCGCCCTTTCACTCCTTGCCTGAGCGTTGTTGTTGTCTACCCATGTTCATATTGAAAACGGTCCCTTAATTGTATCCTACTCCAAGTGTTCCCGTATCCTCCTTCCTGTATCCTGTTTCTGTGTTGTTTGCTGTACCTAAGCCTTCAGTTGGAGTCGTGTGTGTCATCTGCCCCATCTGGTATCATGTACCACGTCTGCTGTCATCTACCACGTCTTGTATCATCCGCCACATCTCGCGTCATCTGCTACGTCAAGCTTCATCTGTGCCAAAGCCTCTGCTACTGTCTGGACTCTTACAGGTACTCTCGTGCTAAGGACTTTGCATAGACTTTATATAGACTGTTATATGGCCAGCTGCCAATTCGCTTCGGCGGAGCGGCCTTGTGGGTCCACATACCCCTAGATCATGACAAATGCATCTGTAAAGCTGTCTATTGACATGAGACTAAGGCTTATTCCACGAACGAGTGAAAAGCGGCCGTTTTTCACGTCCGAGTTGCACTTGTGCGCGACCCGTTTTCACGGATCACTCATAGATTTGTAAAACTGAAAATAATAGTACATGTTCTATGCTTCAACGGACCCTTCACACTGTCCGCTGAAACAACTGAAATACATGTGTCCGTGTGACGACCGTTGTTTTAATGGCCGTCACATGGATGTACACAATGTTCGTGTGAATAAGCCCTAAACCTGTAGTCAGACACACAACCAATTGCTGGATTAATGAAGAGAGATGAGCGAACCGGGACAACCGAACCCGGTTTCGGTCCGAACTTCCGGTAAAGTTCGGTTCGCAGCGAATCCGAACTTCACCGGGTTCGGCCGAACCCGTTTTGACCGAACCCGGTCAAAAACATTATACAAATCGGCAGCCACTTATCTCTATCAATCACTGATAGAGAAAAGAGGCTGCTGATTAAAAATAAAATAAAAAGCATTTCATACGTACCCGGTCGTTGTCTTAGTGACGAGTCCCTCTTCTTCCTCCAGTCCGACCTTTTCTGACGCGGCAGCCTGTGATTGGCTGCAGAGGCCTCTGCAGCCTGTGATTGGCTGCAGAGGCCGCGGCAGCCTGTGATTGGCTGCAGCGCTCACATGGGCTGCATCGTCATCAAGGAATGTCGGGCCGGATGTCGAGAGGGACGCGTCACCAAGGCAACGGCCAGGAGACCGGACTGGAGGAAGCAGAAAGTTCTCGGTAAGTATGAACGTCTTTTTTTTTACAGGTACTGTGATCGGTAGTCACTGTCCAGGGTACTAAAACAGTAAGGGTATGTTCACACGGCCTATTTACGGACGTAATTCGGGCGTTTTTGCCCCGAATTACGTCTGAAAATAGCGCCTCAATAGCGCTGACAAACATCTGCCCATTGAAAGCAATGGGCAGACGTTTGTCTGTTCACACGAGGCGTATATTTACGCGCCGCTGTCAAATGACGGCGCGTAAATAGACGCCCGCGTCAAAGAAGTGACCTGTCACTTCTTTGGCCGTAATTGGAGCCGCTATTCATTGACTCCAATGAATAGCAGCGCTAATTACGGCCGTAATTGACGCGGCGTTCAAGCGCCTGCACATGCCGGTACGGCTGAAATTACGGGGATGTTTTCAGGCTGAAACATCCCCGTAATTTCAGCCGTTACGGACCCCCGCCGTGTGAACATACCCTTACTGCCGATCAGTTAACTCTTTCAACACCCTGGACAGTGACTATTTAGGGTATGTGCACACACACACTAATTACGTCCGTAAATGACGGACGTATTTCGGCCGCAAGTACCGGACCGAACACAGTGCAGGGAGCCGGGCTCCTAGCATCATAGTTATGTACGATGCTAGGAGTCCCTGCCTCTCTGCAGGACAACTGTCCCGTACTGTAATCATGTTTTCAGTACGGGACAGTAGTTCCACGGAGAGGCAGGGACTCCTAGCATCGTACATAAATATGATGCTAGGAGCCCGGCTCCCTGCAGGGTGTTCGGTCCGGTACTTGCGGCCGAAATACGTCCGTCAATTACGGACGTAATTAGTGTGTGTGCACATACCCTTACTGACGTCGCCTAGCAACGCTGCCGTAATGACGGGTGCACACATGTAGCCACCCGTCATTACGGGGCCTCATGCACACGACCATAAAAACACCCGTTATCACGGGTCGTAATTACGACCCGAAATAGCGGGCCCATAGACTTCTGTTAGCCACGGGTACCTTCCCGTTTTCTCACGGGAAGGTGCCCGTGCCGTTAAAAAGATAGAACATGTTCTATTTTTTTATTTTACGGGCCGTGCTCGTAATTACGACTCGTAACTACGAGCACGGCCGGCCGGCCACGGGCAGCCGGCCGCTTTTGCGAACCGTGCTGTCATTATAATTATAGCAGCACGGCCCGAAAAATAGAACATGTTCTATTTTTTTAACGGCACGGGCACCTTCCCGTGAGAATACGGAAAGGTACCCGTGGGTAACAGAAGTCTATGAGCCCGTTATTGCGGGTCGTAATTACGACCCGCAATAACGGGTGTTTTTACGGTCGTGTGCATGATGGGAGCACGGCTCGGAAAAACGAACGGCTGCCCGTGCTCATCTCCTGAAATAATCTGTGCTGCCTTAAACTCTGTGGACAGGTCAGGATCCTGTTTCTTTTAAATGCTGCTAGGGAACCCGCTCGATCCACTATATAAGGCTACGCTACAGTGCAGCATTTAAAAGAAACAGGATCCTGACCTGTCCACAGAATTTAAGGCAGCACAGAGTATTTCAGGAGATGAGCGTGCAGATTCAGTGCTGCTGTGAACTCTGCTCTTACCATTACGTAGCTCTCAGTCTGTTATCTCTCCTCCACTCCTGTCCTCAAGAACACCTTCACATGATTGGCAAGTCACCACGTAATGGTAAGAGCAGAGTTCACAGCAGCACAGAGTATTTCAGGAGATGAGCGTGCGGATCTTGTGCGTGGTGGTGACTTGCCAATCATGTGAACGTGTTATAGAGGACAGGAGTGGAGGAGATGTAACAGACTGAGCTACGTAATGGTAAGAACAGAGTTCACAGCAGCACAGAGTATTTCAGGAGAGGAGCGTGCAGATTCAGTGCTGCTGTGAACTCTGCTCTTACCATTACGTAGCTCAGTCTGTTACCTCTCCTCCACTCCTGTCCTCAATAACACCTTCACATGATTGGCAAGTCACCACCCCGCACAAGATCCGCACGCTCATCTCCTGAAATACTCTGTGCTGCTGTGAACTCTGCTCTTACCATTACGTGGTGACTTGCCAATCATGTGAAGGTGTTCTGGAGGACAGGAGTGGAAGAGAGGTAACAGACTGAGAGCTACGTAATGGTAAGAGCAGAGTTCGCAGCAGCACTGAATCTGCACGCTCATCTCCTGAAATACTCTGTGCTGCCTTAAACTCTATGGACAGGTCAGGATCCTGTTTCTTTTAAATGCTGCACTGTAGCGCAGCGTTATATAGTGGATCGAGCGGGTTCCCCAGCAGCATTTAAAAGAAACCGTGTTTGTGTATGTGTGTGTTTGTGTATATATGTGTGTTTGGGTATGTGACTTTGTCTGTTTTTGTTTTTATATGTGTGTTTGTGTATATGTGTGTGTATATATGGGTGTGTTTTGTGTATATGTGTTTTGTGTATATGTTTGTGTATATATGGGTGTATTTGTGTATATGTTTGTGTGTAGATGTTTGTGTGTGTTTTTGTATATGTGTGTATATGGGTGTGTTTGTGTATATGTGTTTGTGTATATGTGTGTTTGGGTATGTGTGTTTTTGTTTGTATATGTGTGAGTTCGTGTATATGTGTGTTTGTCTGTTTATGTGTGTGTGTGTGTATATCTTGTTGTGTTTGTGTATATATGTGTGTGTCTGTGTATGGTTGTTTGTTTGTGTGTGCGTGTATATATGTGTGTATGTGAGTAGAAGTATTGGTATTGTTCACATTGATAACTGTTTTTTTATGTTGTTGCAGATTTTGATGTACCGATTGGACTACATCTTCGATTCGTTGGACTACTGCGTAGATCTGCGTTTTTTCAAATTTTAATAAAATGGTTAACGAGGGTTTTGTTGGGGATTTCTTATTTCAATAAAAAAGAATTGTCTTTGTGTTTTTTTTTCAAACTTTATTAGTGCCTAGATAATGGCAGTTGGCTGATTGACAGCATCCATTATTAAGGCGGTACTTAGTGTTAGCCGATGCAGAGGCTAGCACTAACCACCCATTATTACCCCGGTACCCACCACCACCAGGGGTGCCGGGAAGAGCTTGGTACGATCCAGTACCCGACCATCTGTTGTGATGGTCGGGTACTGGGGCGGCCGTAGGCTGGTATTATGAGGCTGGGAAGGGCCAAAATCAGTGGACCTTCCCACCCTTGTAATGCTAGGCTGCTGCTGCTGTGTTGTATCGGGCTGGTTATAAAAATGGGGGGGACCCCCACGTCGTTTTTTTTTTTTGAATTTACCAAATTTAGCAATAGACGGGTCCCCCAAATTTTTAATAACCAGCCATATACAAGGCCGCAGCAGTCTGGCATTACATGGGTGGGAAGGGCCACTGGTTTTGTCCATTCCCAGGCTAATAACACTGTGTTGTATGTGGCTGGTTAGGATAAATTGGGTGGAACCCCATGTCTTTTTTTTAAAAAAAATTTAAATAAATAAATAATTTAAAAAAATGACGTGGGGTCCCCCCCACTTTTATAACCAGCCAGATACAACACAGCAGCAGCAGCCTAGCATTACAAGGGTGGGAAGGTCCACTGTTTTTGGCCCTTCCCAGCCTCATAATACCAGCCTGCGGCCGCCCCAGGGCCCGACCATCACAACAGATGGTCGGGTACTGGATCGTACCTGGCTCTTCCCGGCACCCCTGGTGGTTTTGGGTACCGGGGTAATAATGGTGGTTAGTGTTAGCCTCTGCACCGGCTAACACTAAGCCTCGCCTTAGTAATGGATGTTGTCACTCAGACAGCGGCCATTACTAAAGTGGTAATAATAAAATTTGAAAAGACAAAGATATAGATAAAATATTTTATTGAAATAAAGCACCCCCAACACAACCCTCATTAACCATTTTATTGTAGAAAAAAAAAACGTCATCTAAGTAGTCCTCGAAACCGACGTAGTCCAAACAACAAACCTGTAAAAAAATAAAATAAATGAAATAAAACATGTCGTAGGCTTAGATTCAGTTTAATGTGTGATACTGACTGTTATACCATGTATAGAAGCCTGCCGTGAAGTTGACTTAGATACAGGGCGCCAGCAGACAGTATCATACATGGCCATACATACATATATACAAATATACATACATACATATATACAAACATACATACATATATACAAGCATGCACATATATACATGCAAATATACATACATGCAAACATACACACATATATACATGCAAACTATCATACATACATGCATACACACACACATGAAAACATACATACAAACAAACATGCAAAGATACATACATACATATATACAAGCATGCACAAATATACATGCAAACATAAATACATGCAAACATAATTACATACATGCACATATATATAAACATACATGCAAACATACATGCAAAAATAAAAACATGCAAACATACATACATGCACATATATACATACATACATGACAACATACATACAAACATACATGACAACATACATACATGCAAACATACATACATGCAAACATACATACACACATGCAAACATATATACATGCAAATATACATACAAACATGCACATGTATACATACATGCCAACATACATGCAAACATACATGCACATATATACATACATACATGACAACATACATACATGCAAATATACATACATACACACATGCACATATATACATATATGCCAACATACATGCACATATATACATACATGACAACATACATGCATAGATGACAACATACATACATATATATATACACACATGCAAATATACATACAAACATGCATACATACATGCAAACATACATTCATGCAAACACACATACATGCAAACATACATACATACATACAAATATACATACACACATGCACATATATACATACATGACAACATACATACATACATGACAACATACATGCAAAAATACATACATGCAAACATACATACATACATACATGCAAATATATACATGCAAATATACATACAAACATGCACATATATACATACATGACAACATACATACATACATGACAACATACATGCAAAAATACATACATGCAAACATACATACATACATGCAAATATATACATGCAAATATACATACAAACATGCACATATATACATACATGCCAACATACATGCACAGATATACATACATACATACATGACAACATACATACATGCCAACATACATACATACATACATACATACATACATACATACATACATGCCAAAAAATAATAATAATACGTTGATACTTACTTTCCTCCTGTCCGGCCTCCAGCGATGACGTTTCATTCATGTCGCCGCTGCAGCCTGTGATTGGCTGCAGAGGCGGTCACGTGGGATGAAGCGTCATCCTGACGTGCGTGACCGCCACTACAGCCTGTGATTGGCTGCAGCGGCGAAAGGGATGAAACGTCATCGCTGGAGGCCGGACAGGAGGAAAGTAAGGCCTCATGCACACGACCGTGGTGTTATTCTGGTCCGCAAATTCCAGGACCGTGTTCCGTGGAATGTCATCCGCAGTTCATCCGTATGTAGTCCGCAGTTCATCCGTATGTAATCCGCAAAAATGCGGATGAAAAAAAAAAAAAAAAGGGACTTTGAAAGAGGATGCCAAAAGCTTGGTCAAACCCCCTTTAGAAGGTCACATGATCGCTCTGGAGCCATTTCCTGCTGCATTTTCCCTGATCTTTGCTTTGTGCGAGTTCAGTGAGATTGCGCTGCTGATATAGCTGTGGTTTTTGACAGTTTTACTCACTGCGAACATGTCTTCTGATGATGTGGATGATGTACTCCTGCACTGGCTCCTCTCCAGGCGATTTGGACAGCAACCACCAATGCTGGACGAAGAACCGAGGAGGAGGAGGAGATATTGGGTTCACCCCATTATCTCACAACGGCTTAGGAAGGGGCATTTCAACATGCTGTACTCTGACCTGCGGCAGCACCCGGACAAGTTCCTCAGCTACTGCCGTATGTCCGTTCAAAGTTTTGATCGTCTGCTGGCGGACCTTCGTCCTGGACTGATCTTCCAGGACACCACCATGAGACGTTGCATTTCTCCAGAGGAACGCCTGATCGTCACTCTGAGGTAAGAAAACCTAAATCCCCTTCTACGACATGTCTCTACCCTGCAAACAATATTAGTATAGTTGTCCCCTGTTCATATTGACGCCTTGCCACCGTGCTGCAGATATTTTTCCTGTCTGTGCATATTTTGATATATATGTTTTTGTTTTTTTTTACAGATTTCTTGCTACCGGCAACTCCTTTGCCTCCCTACATTTCCAGTTTCTGCTGGGGTGCTCCACTATTTCCAAGATTGTCAAGCTTACCTGCGAAGTCATCTGGCAGCAACTTCGAGCAGCAGTTATGCCAAAGCCCAAGCCAGAGGACTGGATTCGGATTGCCGATGGCTTCTTCCAATCAGCACAGTTTCCCAACTGTGTTGGTGCGCTGGATGGTAAGCACATCCGCGTAAAAAAGCCTGCTCACTCAGGGTCTCAATATTTTAATTATAAGCAGTTTTTCTCGGTGGTGCTGTTGGCCTTGGCTGACAGTGACTATCGGTTTATAATTGTCGATATTGGGGCCTATGGAAGCTCTGCGGATGCTGGCATCTTCAGGGCTTCCAGAATGGGTGAACGGCTAGCATCTAACCAGCTCGACCTTCCGGAACCTAGACAGCTTCCAGGATCTACAGGACCACCAGCACCCTTTGTCATTGTGGGTGATGAAGGTTTCGGACTGTCCCCTCACCTGATGCGTCCATTCCCTAGGCGTGGCTTAGATGAACAGAGGCGCATTTTTAACTACCGCCTTACACGTGCAAGACGGTATGTGGAGTGCGCCTTCGGAATTCTAAGCAGCAAGTGGCGTGTGTTCCAGAGCTCCATTCAGTTGAATCCTGAAAATGTGACAAAGGTTATCCAAGCCTGTGTTGTCCTCCACAATTTTCTGAGGATTCATGAGTCGGCAGTGGACGCAGAGCTGAACCATTTCTCTACTAATTACATCCCTTTGGACTACACACCACATAGAAGACCTGGAGTGTCTGGACTGGCAGCCCGTAATTTGTATACAGACTATTTTGTATCACCTGAGGGAGCAGTTCCTTGGCAAAGGGATGTGCTTTGTCTGCCAAATTAAAATGTGAGAGGGACTGTTGTATTTCCGGTTTATGTTACAAATGTTAGTAGTTAAAGTTGCAGTAGTAGGTAGAGTAGGGACTCGCAAGAGAATGAGGACCCTTGACGCGGGTTGCGGGCTAATGTATTTCTGTTTTTTTTTTTTAAATTCTTGATTAAAAAAAAAAAAAACGATTATTTTCATTTGGCAGAAATGCAGACCAATACCTCATTATGTTTTTCAATAATAATAAAGACAAACACATAATTAACTAGAAACGTATTTTATTTCTTGCATAAAATAGTGTCAACAAACATTACCAAAACTATGTTATATAACTAAATTATAAATTGTAAAATGATTGCGAAGGTGCAGGTTCATGATGTGGTCGTGGAACTGCCTCCCCCTGCTGCATTTGCCCATACTGTTGCTGAGAAGGTCCTGGCATGCCATAAACTGAACGATCGTGACTGAATAGCGGCATTGAGTCTACATATGACGGATGCTGGATGCCTTGCGCGGTTGCTGCAGGTGCTGGAGGGACAGAGTTGTAGGTGCTTGCTTCACAACCCCGTCGATGAAACTCGATGGCCTGATGCATTGCACGTGGGTCCGGATGTGTCGCAAATATTTCCACGACTTCCATTAGTGCTGTTTGGCACCTTATCTGTCTGGAAATTGGCACTCTTTTAAGAATATTAGAGAGAGCGCGACAGAAGGTGCCCTCTTCCGTTTCTGTAGCTCTTCTCTCCAAGTGCTCTAATACGCGCAAGTCGACTTCCTGCCTTGGCTCTGTACGTGTTGGACCTTTGGCAGAACGTCGACGTTTACCTCGGGGTAGAATTTCTTCGTCCGCGGCACACACTGGATTATCCTCTGTTGTTGGTTCTGCTGTCACAGGAGTGGAAGTGGACCTACCAGCCCCCAAAGCTACGTCAGGCTCTTCAATTAGAGTCACATCAGAGTCTTCTTCTTCCTCCAGATTATCCTTGGTTCTGTTTGAAAATGAAAACATAATGTTAGGGAATTTTTGTAGTAATTTAACGTCATGTCTACAGCTGGGCAAATAAACTATGTATGCATCACTACATGCAGAGCCCTAACTAGGAAAGACAGGGCCGCATAGCAAAGTTTTAACTGGGGCCATCCCTCCACTGGGTGTCACCCCCCCTTGTAGATAGTGCCTTTTTTCCTGCCCCCACCCCTGTAGATAACGCCATACAGCCCCACACTGCACACTGTATGGCATTATCTACCGGGGTACTATATGGCGTTATCTATAGGGGGACTGTACGGCGTTATCTAGTGAGGGGGCTGTATGCCGCTAACGCCATACAGGCCCACCTCCCCGCCCCACGGACAAATGCCACCTATAGTGTGTCCTACAAATACATGCCTTATCGCTGGCAGCGATAGGGTGAAGGGGGGACTGAAAGTTCCCTTAAGTTCTGCCGTCTGCACATCTGCCAAAAATTGAAAGGAGCGCTGGTTATGTATGCGCACAAGCACGACTTTGGCTCCATTCATTTTGACGGAGGTGGCGAAAGTACGAGGTTTGGGATGGAGAAGTTCAGGGTACTTTCTGTCCCCCGTTCTCCCTGTCAATGCCAGCGATCACACATGTATCCCCTATTCAGTGGTTAGGGGATACATGTCTGTTGTTTAATGTCAGAGCGGGGAGATACCTCCCTGCTCAGCCGTAGTGTTCAGTTGCGTCCCGCTGTAGCCGTCATAGCGGCTGCTAGCGGAGCCTCGGGACATGGTGGAGTCCCCTCATGCCGCGGTCCCCGTAGCAGTCGCTACGGCTGCTACAGCGGTACTTACACGACTGGCTACATGGCCAGACTACAATGATCAAAGTATATAAGCAATACTTACGGGCCAACCTGCATTACATCAAGAAGAAACGAAAGCTGTTTGGTGTACATGTACGGCTTTTTTTTCAGACGTCCGTCTCCGCTCTTCCCCTTGTCATTAATCTCACGCTTGAATTGGTCTCGGCATGTGTTCCAGCGTGTTTTGACGTTTTCGACTATGATATAAAATAAACCAATCACAGATCAACATTTTAGAAGAGTACATTACTAGAGATTATGAAATGTTGTTTATTATCTGAAAATGATGCTGCAAATTTTTGTTGTTTACGCAACAAATCTGCACCTACATTTGCATATTTGACAGGTAATTCCAACGTTGCAGAAACTACAGCAGACTTGCCACGTTTTCCATGTGCACACACGACAGCGTCCGTAACGGCTGAAATGACGTTGCTGGTTTCAGGAGAAAACATCACCCGTAATTTCAGCCGTAAAGGCATTGTCAACGCTATTGCGTATTGTCAACGCTATTGCGGCGTATTTAGCGTGCGTAATAGAGCTCAAACACCACAGAATTACGTACGTAATTAGTGTGTGGGAACATACCCTCATAGTGACATGTCACGTTTTGATCGGTGCTGTTCAGAGCCATGAGACCCCCACAATCTCACGTGCACTTCTGCAGCTTCATTTCAGCGATTGGTGGGTGTTTCAGTGATCCAACTGCCAACAATCAAAACGTCAGGCATGTCATTATGACATGACAGGAGTACTCAGAAACCGCATCAAGGTGTGAAACTTACCCATGCGCTTCTTTTGCACTTTAGTTGCCTTCTCCCACTCAGGATGCACCTCACTGCAGACCTCCTGCCAGGCAAGATCTTTCATATTCCTGTCTGCATAATCTTCCACCCGCTTATTCCACAGACAGGGCTTGTGCTGGACCAGGATGATTAGTTTCTCTACGTTTATTGAAGCCATGCTGCTCTCTGCTGCTCTCTGCTGCTCTCTGCTGCTCTCATGCACTCTCTCCAGACTTCACGACGACAGAAGTCATTCCCGGTCGACGCCTAGCAACACTTCCGGACAATCCGCAAACTGCGGATGACACACGGCGGTGTATCCGCAATTTCCACGGGCCCATTGACTTCTATTGGCATGTCCGCACCGCATTTGCGGCCCATAATAGGACATGTCCGTAGTTTCTGCGGCACGGATGTGCGGACATGCGGAGAGCCGTGAAAACACGGATAGTGTGTATGGGCCCATAGAAATGAATGGGTCCGCAATTTACCCGTGGATTTGCGGTTGAATTGCGGACGCAAAAACACGGTCGTGTGCATGAGGCCTAAGTACGAACGTATAATTTTTATTTTTTTATTACATTTAAATAGTGTTTTCCGCGCGCCGAGCATGTACTGTGAAGGTTGCTGAAAGAGTTAGTGCAGTCCATTAACTCTATCAGCACCCTGGACAGTAGCATGCTCGGCGCACGTAAGTGACAGGTTCGGTCAGAACTAGTTCGGTCCGAACCGAACTTTTTTGTGAAATTCGGCGAACTAGCCGAACCGAACTTTTGATAAGTTCGCTCATCTCTAAGACATTTCAAACATCATGCACAGACGAGAAATGGCTAATGTAGTATGTCGTAAAAAATAAAACCTATTTTTTATAACTTCCAATCTGCATTTAATCTGATCTTATCATAAACTTCATGCTCTCAGGTTTCAGGATGAGTGCGTGTACTATCAACTTGAGAATGCAGCATATTTCTTCCAGATATGAAATATACTCATTGTTTATCTGGAGCTTTAAAGGGGTTATCTGGGACTTTTTACAATCTGCAGGTGATAGCAGATACTCCATACCAGACAGACATTTTTTATTTCTAGTGTCACTGGCCTATGACCATACCAGTCATGTCACTCCTACTAAAAGATGTTAACTCATTGTATTACAGAAGTAGGTAGCATTTACTATTTTCCATAACAGTTGTTAAATGTTAAGGTCACAGTGTTGTAATTGCAATACATTGTCACTGGAATTTATGACATGACTAAAGCAGGGTTTCCTTTATAGTCAGTTCTTCTCTTCCCAAGCTGTGTAGGGCCTTGACTGTGTTCTCTGAGACTGTAGAACATTTCAGGAATCCAGGTTTAATTTCTTTAGTAGTCAGACTATGAGAAATTCTATAGATATCAATGTAAAAACAGCACAAAAAATAAGGAGCCCGCAACAAATTTTTATGTGCGCTGGTTGCCTAGCTCCTGGGATTAGTTGTGCCTTGGTTTTACCTATAGTCCATTTCATACCCAGTATGGCAGAGAAAGACTGGTTCCACCCAAAAGAAACTTGCCAATAAATACCGCCACTCATTAAATGACTAGTCTGTCTTTTCCTTTCTTTAGAATGCTTTGCCCAGTGAGATTTGGGATTTTCAGATATAATATTTGGCTTCAGTAGAGGATGGCCTTATATAAGCTTACTGCACACATGTGCCCATTCAGCCTCAGGCTGATGATTACATACAAATGTGAACAAAGTTTTAGTTTTGGGCCTCATGCCCACGGCTGTACAATAATGGTTGTACGTAGTCATAAGAACACTTATAGAAGTGTATGAGGTCAAACTGTACCTTTGTATGAATCTGACAGAGAAAAAACTTGGCTCTGTAGTGCAAAGCTGTAGAGAATACAGTTTGCATGAGCCTAAATTGTTAATTTCAATAAATAGCTTGGTCGATTCAGATTACATTGATCTAAAGCAGGGGTCTCAAACACACGGGCCGCATGCGGCCCCTGAGACTGTCATCTGCGGCGGGCGGGGGCACCGTAGCTCCCCCTGAGAGGAGACCAGGCCGAAGGAGGAGTGCGCCAGTGAATGACAAAGCCCCTGATGTCACTGTCCATATATGGACAGTGATGTCAGGGGCTTCCCCGATCTGGAGTCCCAGAGCAGAGCTTACACTAGCGCTCTTCTCCGGAACTCCGGCTATGAGAAAGCCTCTGATATCACTGTCCTTATATGGACAGTGATGTTAGGAGCAGAGTAGGAGTCCCAGTCAGAGTGCTAGAAGCGGCTCTGCTCCGGGACTCTGGCTGGGGAAGCCCCTGACATCACTAGCCATATATGGACAGTGATGTTAGGAGCAGAGATGAAGTCCCAGGCAGAGTAGCGCTCTGCCCGGGACTCCGGCTCTGGGTTGCCCATGACATCACTGTCTATATATGGACAGTGATGTCCGGAGCAGAGCTGGAGTCCCGAGCAGAGCGCTAATACCGCTTTACCCGGGACTCCGGCTCTGGTGTTGCCCATGGCACAACTGTCCATATATGGACAGTGATGTCAGGGGCTTCCCCAGAGTTCCGGAGCAGAGTCTATACTAGTGCTCTGCTCTGGGACTCCGGCTCTGGGGTTGTCCCTGACGTCACATTCTGGTCCAGGAGGATCCCCTGACGTCATTGTCTTTGGACAGTAACGTCAGGGGCTCCTCCAGCAGAGGAATCCCCGGCCTAAGCGTCAGCAATGGTCTGGCTGACGATTCCACTCCTAGAGGGAGCCCCAATGGAGCTATCTACGGGGGGGTGGCAATATCTACAGTGGGCACTGTGGCATTATCTACAGAGGGCACTGTGGCATTATCTAGGGGGTGTGGCATTATCTTGTGGCATTATCTACAGAGGGCACTGTGGCATTATCTACAGAGGGCACTGTGGCACTATCTAAAAAGGGGCTGCCCAATCTTCATATTCTTGTGTCTGCCAAACGCTGACAACTGAGCAGCCAGACTGCATTTAGCGACACTTAAACTGGAAAACTGGGTTGTTAAAATAAGCACGCAGAGTAAACTCGCAAATTTCTGTTAAGTTTAAACCTAGCGCTATTGTTATAGTAATGTAGCATTGTTATAGTAATGTAGTATTATAGTAATGAAGTATTGTTATAGTAATGTAGTATTGTTATAGTAATGTGGTATTGTTATAGTAATGTGGTATTGTTATAGTAATGTAGTATTATAGCAATGTAGTATTGTTATAGTAATGAAGTATTATTATAGTAATGTAGTATTGTTATAGTAATGAAGTATTATTATAGAAATGTAGTATTGTTATAGTAATGTAGTATTATTATAGTAATGTGGTATTGTTATAGTAATGTAGTATTGTTATAGTAATGAAGTATTATTATAGTAAGGTAGTATTGTTATAGTAATGTAGTACTATTATAGTAATGTAGTATTATAGTAATGTAGTATTGTTATAGTAATGAAGTATTGTTATAGTAATGTAGTATTGTTATAGTAATGAAGTATTATTATAGTAATGAAGTATTATTATAGTAATGTAGTATTGTTATAGTAATGAAGTATTGTTATAGTAATGAAATATTATTGTAATAATATAGTATTGTTATAGTAATGTAGTATTGTTTTAGTAATGAAGTATTATTGTAGTAATGTAGTATTGTTATAGTAATGAAGTATTATTATAGTAATGTAGTATTGTTATAGTAATGTGGTATTGTTATAGTAATGTAGTATTATAGCAATGTAGTATTGTTATAGTAATGAATTATTATTATAGTAATGTAGTATTGTTATAGAAATGTAGTATTGTTATAGTAATTTAGTATTATTATAGTAATGTAGTATTGTTATAGTAATGAAGTATTATTATAGTAATGTAGTATTGTTATAGTAATGTAGTATTATTATAGTAATGTGGTATTGTTATAGTAATGTAGTATTATAGCAATGTAGTATTGTTATAGTAATGAAGTATTATTATAGTAATGTAGTATTGTTATAGTAATTTAGTATTATTATAGTAATGTAGTATTGTTATAGTAATGAAGTATTATTATAGTAAGGTAGTATTGTTATAGTAATGTAGTATTGTTATAGTAATGTAGTATTGTTATAGTAATGAAGTATTGTTATAGTAATGAAGTATTGTTATAGTAATGTAGTATTGTTATAGTAATGAAGTATTGTTATAGTAATGAAATATTATTGTAGTAATGTAGTATTGTTTTAGTAATGAAGTATTATTGTAGTAATGAAGTATTGTTATAGTAATGTAGTATTGTTTTAGTAATGAAGTATTATTATAGTAATGAAGTATTATTATAGTAATGTAGTATTGTTATAGTAATGAAGTATTGTTATAGTAATGAAATATTATTGTAGTAATGTAGTATTGTTATAGTAATGTAGTATTGTTTTAGTAATGAAGTATTATTGTAGTAATGTAGTATTGTTATAGTAATGAAGTATTATTATAGTAATGTAGTATTATTATAGTAATGTAGTATTGATATAGTAATGTAGTATTATTATAGTAATGTAGTATTATTATAGTATTGTAGTATTATTATAGTAATGTAGTATTATTATAGTAATGTAGTATTATTATAGTAATGTAGTATTGTTATAGTAATGTAGTATTATTATAGTAATGTAGTATTATTATAGTAATGTAGTATTGTTATAGTAATGTAGTATTATTATAGTAATGTAGTATTATAGTAATGTAGTATTGTTATAGTAATGAAGTATTGTTATAGTAATGTAGTATTATTATAGTAATGTAGTATTATTATAGTAATGTAGTATTGTTATAGTAATGAAGTATTGTTATAGTAATGTAGTATTATTGTAGTAATGTAGTATTGTTAAAGTAATGAAGTATTGTTATAGTAATGTAGTATTGTTATAGTAATGTAGTATTATTATAGTAATGTATTATTATAGTAATGTAGTATTGTTATAGTAATGAAGTATTATTGTTGTAGTAATGTAGTATTGTTATACTAGTTCAAATAACTAATTGATTAACAATAATTTTGTATTGCATCAAATTTGAAAGTAATCCGGCCTGTCAACTTCACATTTTTTCTATGTGCGGCCCATTTACCCTGCTGAGTTTGAGACCCCTAATCTAAAGGGTAGTTGATCGAGACAGTCCTGCTCCATATACCATGCTGCCCTAGTTTGTCGATATACTAAATACAAACCTAGAGTTTTTTAGAGATCAAATGCCACCCCAATATATTATAAAGAATGATGGCTGCTTGGGTCCTTTCCTTGTACGGTGGTAGAGCATTAGCTTGAATTAGTTTGGGCTATTGTTGCTTGCCATGGGGCTCATAGTTGATTCAACTGGCACAGAGGAATTAAAGGCTGATTTTACATCCAAGTGTTTATAGAAATTATTGTCGGAGCTGCCTATTTACAGATATTGAGACACATTTTCTTAACTCTCGTGCTAAAATTGGAAAATCACTCCAATCATAAAAAATAAAGCACTGCTATTCCCCCTGATGGTTTCTTCTCTAATGATCATAGCGATAACTATGATCGGATTAGATCAGTTATGATCATTTGCAGTTTTAATGGATCCAATAATTTTGTCCATTTACTCACAACGTCTGTCAATCGGTCATTTTAAGCCATGTCATAGCAAAAATTGCTATGTGTGTAAACCCAGCCTAAAAAAAATAATTTCTCTCGATATCAGGAAGGAGAAAACTGGGACTTTTCAGTTATTCAGATTTAGATTGCTGACAGGGAAGTGAGGACTAATACTGAGTGGGAGGATTGTCACATGGTTTCTGTGGAAATAAGAAATGACATTTTATAAAATATTTATTTTGATTTTTTGTTAATCTAGTGGTCCCTCTTCAGACACAGCTTTGAGTCAGTGACTTTTTCACACAGGATTGTTTCTCATAAAACTGTAAGGATGAGGGATTATGGCAAGGGGGTTGTATATCTGAGACAAAGGATGGAATGTGTAAAGAAAAGAATAGGTGGGGGGTCGCCATGACACCTGGAGGGTCCCGGACCACAGAATGCTGAGAGGTTACGTGCGGGGGCAGAGGTCGCAGCAAGATGTGACCAGCAGGTTCTGAAACTGTCAGCCCCACAAGTACTCTCCCTCTATTGTGTAAAAGCAACAGCTCCACCCTACAAGTCACTGGATATTTCATACTGTGAATTTAATTCTTAATATTTAGGTGAAATGATTCAACTATAAAACTCAAACTTAGCAATGTCATTGTCATCTAATGTTGATATTTTCCTGCCAGATACAGTTATGGCATATTGATAGGATATGGCATAAATGTCTGATCATTGGCGTTCCAAGCGCTGGGATCCCCACCATAAAGAAGATGCTTTGGCACTCTTCTGGGCACAGCGCCCCTTTGGCTTCCATCAGCCACGGTTCCCCTTCATCCAAGTGGCCAACTTTTTTATCTCCCAAGTGAAGCTAATCCAAAGGAAACTGCTCATGGAAACTTTAGACACCCTTTTCACTTCATCGATCGTTTGGGATCCCAGTGATCCAATCCCCACTGATCAGACATTCCTAGCGTTTCCTATCAACATGTCATAAATGTATGTGGTGAGAAAATAAGTGTAATGTTACACATAGTATAAAATAAAGTTTTGTGTGTGTGTTTTTTAGGGTAGTTATAGTCATATATTTTATATAGGTACATAACCTGTAAGGGGTGAACCTGCAATTCCCATTCCCCCCTTTCTTACCCAATAAGACACAGCAAATTTACTTGTGGCAACATTTTGTGGAATCCACCATCGGGGAGCCTTACACAAACCGCGATACTTCACCCAAATGGTCTGCCGGGCCACACCTGCTCCCGGCTACAATAAAAAATAAAGGCCCCGTCTTCAGCCAGGCCATGCCTGCACCTGGCTGGCAAACTCAATGGCCACCATTGAGGCCCAGATGCACATCGGTGACCTCCCCACTGACAATTGCCCTGCTGCACAGTAGTGCCCAATCCTGCCATGAGCCCCATAACATCCCTGTGACCCCCAGGTGATTTTCAGCTAGAAAACATAATTTCCAATTCCCCTTTTTTGGGTAGGGTGGGTGGGGAAAAGATTCTGTCTGGTTACCTGACCTGGCTACCTCTATTATACAGGTAACTCTGCCCTTTTCCCACATTTTTCCTTTACTCCCCCCAGCCTCTACTTCTGGCCCAAACAACTTTCTTTTCTTTCCTTTAGGAATAACCCTAATAACTAATATACTATATTATATAATATATATATATATATATAATATAATATACTATATATAATAACTAATAAATAACCCTGAACCTACTCCCTTTCCCTGTCTTGGTTCCCCGCGCCATCTTTAAAACAAAACTGCTATTGCTTTCTCCTGATCTGTACTCCTGCTCTAAACACCCTCCACTAATCTCGAAAAAAAAAACTATTTTCCTCAATGGGCCGCAGACCCCCCCTTATGGCTCTTCATCTGGACTTGCTCCATCCTCATCACTCTTTTTGGTCCATGGGTTACAATGTCAGATTTTCTACAGTTCACTCCGAAGTTGTGCCCTCCAACAAACATTTTTGTAAACTATTCCTCTGTAGTAGAAGATTCTTCAAACAGGATTTCCAATACTACCTTGTGCCAGTGCTGTACAGAAAAGCATTATGTCTGCATTAGATACATTCTATGTGTATGCTGGACTACTAACATTATAATATTTGAATGATAAAAACAAAAAGAGCCAGTGTTGCCTATAATAACCAAGAGGTGACCACCCAAGGTTTTGAGGTCTTCCAATATTTTGTACAATATCAAGAACATCTGATTTTGAGAAGTAGTTAAAGGGGTTGTCCAGGCACATAGATGATCGGTGGGGAGTCCGACACCCGGACCCGGCAGCAATCGGCTACTCTAGCTGCCTCCGGGCGTGGAATGTTATCCACTGTATGCAGAGTTCAGAGCCAGAAGCAGATGGCTCCGTACACTGGATAGCAGCCGTGCTACAGAACTGCACTCTGCAGTACTGCAGCTCGGCCGCTATTCTGTACCGGAGCCATCTGCTTCCAGCATGGACATCCGGTGCCCGGAGGCAGCCGGAATGGCTGATCGGTGCAGGGTTTGGGTGTCGGACCCCCACCGATCATATACTGATGACCTATCCTGTAGATAGGTCATCAGTTGTCCGTGCCCGGACAACCCCTTTAAAGGGAGACTCCATAATAATAATAATTTCTTGGCCGTCCTGTTTACTTTGCAGCTCTCAAATAATGTCAGGTCGTTAAGGTCATTAAAGGGTGACAACTTTGCATCCACTGACTGTGATGAGATGCAACTTTGTCATTCTTGTTGAAAAGAATAATTTGTTTGCTAACACCGCAGTGTCTGTGGAGAGAGGAAGTCATGCAAAGTTTCACACCTTTCATGGAAAAGAGGCTGGAGGCCAGCTGAGTGGGGGTCCCTTTTCCACAGGCTCCATAGTAGCGGCTAGGTGCCCTTGAGGTTGGCACGGTATATGTATACAATGGTAATATCAGGCCTAGTTTCCGCGACTCACTATGATATTGCTGCACGTGGCCAACATCACCCTTTCTGTGAAGGATTTTATTTCTTTATAGCCTTGTTTTGCACTTTGTTAGTTACAGGGTAATGTGATACTGCAAGGAAAAGTTATTCTGACAACATCTGTGAGTCAAATGGCAAACAGGGAAACTCCATAAATGACTGTACTATTCTGGGAAAAGCGCTGGGCATTTGTGTACACAGCAGTGTTTGTGAAATTCTTCCGTGACACAATGGCCGGGTTAGTGATGTGCACACTAACTACTCCGAGCAAATCTCATTCACAGTTATGTACTCAACATTATGTAAAAACCAAGGTTCATGTATTCCATTGTCTACCAAACAAGCGCATGCATCTACTGTCCCTAACACGCTGTTTGTAATGCTTGACACGTATGTGGCAATATCTTCACAGTGAGATAAAATACTGATGGCAAATATATGTGGCTCATCTAGTCTTTCCCTTGTAACACATTACAAATCCTGCCAATTTTAACAGATCTGTCGCCAATCTAATGTAGATGGAGAAACATCGCCCAGTCCGTCAGGGGAAATAAGTACTGGGGAAGTTGTGGGTGACAGGTGTAAGCTAACTTATGAGTATGGGGAGCTTTAAAGGGGTTGTCAGTGTCCCAATAGGCAATATGGACATTATAAATGGGGTTCCCCTGCTTGTCCACTCCCCCTTTATTAAAGAGCCAGTGAAAAGACTCGGTGCAGCTATATATGACATAGTTGCCCTTTGACTTCAATGACTACCTTTTCTTTGCAGCGTCGAAATGTAGGCCGGAAGCACGACTCCATCAATCAATGTCGGGTGCGTTGACGCAGAAAAGAGGGTTGTTCTGCATGGACAAGCCCTTTAAAGGGGGTCACACACTGTTCTAGTTGAATCTGTACCCTGGAGTGGGAGCCTCATCCAGTATACATACAGTACAACCAATCAACAAGTAACTCTCCGTCTTGGATTTGGAATATACATCCAATGCTGAAGGTTTCTCAGTGTTTGAGAGAGTGAAAGGTTCCACTTGGAAAGGAACAAGTCATAAATAACTTTCATGTGAATTTTTTAATATATTGTAGAGAATTTCTTTAAAGGAATTGTCTATTTAAGAAAAACTGTTTTCAAATACCCTATTAAGTAGTTCTGAGTTAAAGAGGCTCTGTTACCAGATTATAAGTGCCCTATCGCCTACGTAATCTGATCGGCGCTGTAATGTAGAGAACAGCAGTGGTTTTTATTTTGAAAAAACGATCATTTTTGAGCAAGTTATGAGCAATTTTAGATTTATGCTAATTCGTTCTTAATGACCAGCTGGGCGTTTTTTTTACTTTTTACCAAGTGGGCGTTGTAAAGAGAAGTGTATGACGCTGACCAATCAGTGACCAATCAGACTTCGCCTCCAGCCGTGCCAGGACAGTTATCCGAATCTGCAGCGGCTGGAGGCGATGTCTGTTCAGTCTTCCATGGCTCCGATGAAGAACCTGTGGGAATAAGTCCCATCAAGCTGGGCATGAATGAAGAGAAGTGTATGACGCTGATTGGTCACTTCTCTTTACAACGCCCACTTGGTCAAAACTTAAAAAACACCCAGTTGGTCATTAAAAACTCATTAGCATAAAAACCACTGTTGTCATCTGCATTACAGCGCCTATCAGATTAGGTAATAGATTAGATAGGGCATTTATAAACTGGTGACAGAGCCTCATTGCAAAAGGCAAAACATCTTTTCATAAACATTCATGCAGAAATTGTTCCAAATATATCCGGCATATGGCTGCTATCTGAGATATGTTCCTTTAGTTGTAGTGTGCAGCCAGAAGACAGGTTACTCAGCCTGTGAACGAAGGAAGTTGGACGTTGTCAACATTGGCCACCTAAGTTTGTGACCAAATTCTACAAATATGGACTTTTCTTGCCTGAATGCTGTCACCGTGTGAGTGGAAACCTGGAAAGCGAATCATCCAAGGAACAAATGACTATCATATCTTGTAAGATGATCTGAACTTTTGAAACAGAATACGTCAACTCAGGAAGGATGACTGCTGCATTGCTGGCTGCCTAAGTTCACTATGAAATGTAAGCTGAGCACCTCGTGACCAAAAAATCTCACACTCTCTTTGTCCCGACAAGGGCTCTGTGCCTGGAACATCGGGTACTTATATTCACACCCTTCTACTCAAGAAACATACAGCCATAGTCACTGCAGACTCCATCCAGCCATTACAAAATACAGCAGCCGATAAAGATAAATGGGATCATAGCTGTCAATGTTCAGAATAGACTGGTCATGATATCGTAAGCTCTTAAAGAGGCTCTGTCACCACATTATAAGTGGCCTATCTTCTACATAATGTGATCGGCACTGTAATGTAGGTATCAGCAGTGGTTTTTTATTTAGAAAAACAATCAAAGTTATGACCTATTTTAGATTTATGCTAATGACTTTCATAATGCCCAACTGGGCGTTTTTTAGCTTTTGACCAAGTGGGCATTGTACAGAGGAGTGTATGACGCTAACCAATCAGTGACCAATCAGCGTCATACACTTCTCTCCATTCGTGTACTCAGCACATAGTGATCTTGCGAGATCACGCTTGCTGTCATTAACTCCCAAACAAACGTTACCAAAGTGTCGGAAGTGTGAATAGACATCGCGTCCTGGCTGGAACGATGTCTATTCACTGTCAAGACACTTCAGTAACGTTAATGTATGAGTAAGTGACAGCACATCATGATCTAGCAAGATCACTATGTGCTGAATACATGAATGTAGAGAAGTGTATGACGCTGATTGGTCACTGATTGGTCAGCATCATACACTTCTCTTTACAACGCCCACTTGGTCAAAAGCTAAAAAACACCCAGTTGGGCATTAAGAAAGTCATTAGCATAAATCTAAAATAGGTCATAACTCCGTCAAAATTGTTAGTTTTTCTAAATAAAAAGCACTGCTGTAATCTACATTACAGGGCCGATCATATTCTGTACAAGATAGGCCACTTATAATGTGGTGACAGAGCCTCTTTAACTCTTTACATCACAGAGTAGAGTTAAATAGCCCCTTTACTTCTACAGGCTCACGTAAATCGCAATGTCTTCTGTAACCTCCCCTGACATGTCTGTTAAATACTTGTATTTCCCATAAAAAACTGCTCTAGAGCAAATGTGTTGTGCCATTCCTCTGTTATTCCTCTTACAATTTTATGAATAAATTGACAACTAGGTGTTACCAGTTGGAGGTGTGTTCCTACACAGTCTGACAATGTCCAATCAGTGCTGACAGAATATCCAAGAGTGAGTCTATGTAGGGACACGCCCCTTTGACAAGAGGAATGGTTACACCCATTGTCAATCTAGTCATAACTTTCTAGCAGGAATAACAGAGGAATAGCACATCGTAGAGTTCTAAGAAAAGATGTTCCAAAATTATTATTTCATGGGGAATATACATATTTACTAAAACAGACATGGCAGGAGGGGGGACAGTCCCTCATTAAACAAATATGTTTATACACTAGCCATTTTTGGTGGTTGTTTGGTATAGAAGATCCATTTATAAATGCTGTAGGGAATTAGAGGGGATCAACCGTTCAAGCCCTCATCTATTAGTCAAAACCCATTGATTTTTATAAAAACTCTGTAATGCTTAATTTCTCCTGCAGGGGCGCTGCAGAGGAATTTAACACTTTAACACTCACCATACAGGAGGAGACCAAAGAGAGAGGTGGCCGCGCTATAAGAGATATGAAAAAATAGTCTTGGCTGTTTCTGTAGGTCCTATAGACCTCAATCAAGTGTGTCGGCGATTCACAAAACGAACAGATAAGGAATGAAGGGGAAGCAGCACACTTACAAGCGCCACGGCCCCTTCAAAACAGCTGATCGACGGGGCTGCCGGTAGTCGGACCCCCACTGATCAGATATTGATGGCCTCTGCTCAGGATAGGCCATCAATTTTTTATGACTGAAGTTTTCCATCAGATGAAACGGATGAAAATTGCGCATGTTGTTTTTAAATTACGGTACATATTTCATACGGACAATAATGTCCCCCAGATTAACATTAGCGCCTTATAATGCACTGAAAAATACGGATGTAATGCTGATGAAAATATACACTTGTGGGGAAAACATGAATCATGCACACCAGCGCTTGCTTTTTGGCCTGCAACGCGGTGTGAAAAACGTAACCATATTGCAGGCGCTTATTTCTGAGGGAAGTTCCCTTCACTGATAGTTTTTCTCTAGAAGCAGTGAATTTGGAAATTGCTCCGATGTATACAATGCGATGGAGCATGCTGCAAATTTTTAAGTAAACTCCATGCATGATGGTATGTGTAACCCAACTGAAATGCAGTGATGCCGTATTCAGGATCCGTGATAGATCCAAAATAGGCTACTGTGCATGAGGCCTTAAGGGGGGTATTGCCAGAATCGACTATTATCACCTATATACATGATACTATATATCACAGGATACGTGATAATTGTCTGATCGCTGTGGACCCCACTGCTGGCCCCCCAACCGATCGTGGGAACAGTGGTCCCAAACACTTGACATTGAATGGAGCGGCGGTCAAGCATGCACGATGCCGCTCCATTCAAAGTCTATGGGAATTACAGAAATAGCAGAGTACAGCACTTGGCTGTTTCTATAAATCTTATAGAAATTAAATAGAGCGGCGGACACATGCTCGATCGCAGCTACATTCAAGCTCCTCCTTATTGCGGCCGGTGCAGTGAGGAAGCTCTGGGTGTTCGGGGATTCTTGCAATCGGTGGGGTTCCCAGCGATCAGACAATTATCACCTATCCTGTGTATCCATTTTAAGCTCTGTTCACACTTTTTTGTTCTCTACGTGGGCCATATATGCCAGGGAAAATCTCATGACATATACATGGAACGTATAGCCTCAATCAGTGGCGTAACTACCGCGGTAGCAGCCGTAGCATGCTAGCCAACACGCCCCCCATATGTCCAGTGACACCGCTAGCAGCCGTTATGGCTGCTACAGCTGTAGCGACGCTACTATGGGGCCTGCGCCGCCGAGCCTTTAACATTTATGGGCCGGGCGACACGGGCCCCCTCATGCCCAGGGGCATCGCTAGCACCGGAGGGGCCCCGGTGCTAGCGACAGCCACCCCCTCTTGCAGTAATTGTACCTGCATCTATAGCACGCAGGAACAAACATGCATTAGCGCTGAATGGCCGGGCGTGTTCCGTGCCCGACCATTCAGCGCCTTACAATGACGCTGATTGGTCGGGGCAAAATGACTTGCCCCGCCAAACAGCGCCTTTTCGACGACGCGTCGTTCAGCTCCAGCAGACCTGCTCAGAAGAGAGCAGATCTGCATTGCCACCGGATGGTGCAGGAACAGGATCATGTGAGTATGTAAAGTTTTTTTTCTAATAAAACTGTGAGTGGCATTATCTACAGGGGGGGTCTATATGTGGGGATGTGGGCCACTGTATACAGGAGGGGTCTATATGTGGGCCACTATATACAGGGGGGTCTATATGTGGTGATGTGGGCCACTATATACAGGGGGGTCTATATGTGGGGCACTATCTATAGGGGGGATCTATATGTGGGGATGTGGGGCACTATATACAGGGGGGTCTATATGTGGGGATCTGGGGCACTATCTACAGGGGGGGGTTTATATGTGGGGATGTGGGGCACTGTATACAGGGGGTCTATATGTGGGGATGTGGGCCACTATACAGGGGGGTCTATATGTGGGGCACTATCTACAGGGGGGTTTATATGTGGGGATGTGGGGCACTATATACAGGGATGGGTTACCTATGGGGCACTGTCTACAGGGGTGGGCTGTATGTGTGGCACTATCTACAGAGGTGGGCTATATGTGGAGCACTATCTATAGGGGAAGCTATATGTAGGGCAGCACGGTGGCTCAATGGTTAGCACTATTGCCTTGCAGCTCCATATGTGGGCACTATCTACATAGGGCTGTATGTGGGGCACTATCTACAGGGGCTTCTATGTAGGGCACTATATAGAGAGGCTTCATGGGGGTCACTATCTACGGGGGACTATGGAGGCACTATCTACAGGGGGCACGGTTTGTGTGTGTGTGTGTGTGTGTGTGTGGGACACAGTGTATGGTACTATTATAATCAGGGACACAGTGTATGGCGCTATTATAGTTAGTGGTGCAGTGTATGACGCTTTATTATATTTAGAGGTGCTGAGAATTTTAACTTCATTTATAGGTGCAGAAATGTTTTAAAAGTGAGAAGCTGAAGCCATCTGAGCGGAAAACTGCAGAAATGGGTCGTGGCTGGAAGAAATCCATCATAGAGCACTGGACCGGAGGGAAAAAAAAAGAACTAGAATCTGAGATGTCACCGGTGAGTCACTTAATGTAAATGTTTATTCTGCCTCTAATCAGCACTGTAGTCACTGTATGATCTGCAGCGAGATGATGGGTGGTATAATTTTTTTGGGTGAAACAGCATCTTCCAGCATATTCTTACTATTGTTCGGGCTATGCTGGGAGCTGTAGATTTACGCCATACAAACCTATACGGCAGGGGTTGCACTAAATTGAGCTGTATTTGTTCTGGTGTTGTATATATGTACTGATCTTGGTTCTGGTGCTGTATATATGTACTGAGCTTTGTTCTGGTGTCGTATATATGTACTGAGCTTGGTTCTAGTGCTGTATTTATGTACTGAGCTTGGTTCTGGGGATGTTTTTATGTACTGAGCTTGGTTCTGGGGATGTATATACGTATGAGCTCGGTTCTGGTGCTGTATATATGTCAGAGCTTGGTTCTAGTACTGTATATATGTCAGAGCTTTGTTCTGGGGATGTATATATGTATTGACCTTGGTTCTGGAGCCGCATATGTCAGAACTTGGTTCTGATGCTGTAATTATATAGGATATATTTATAATAACAATATTGCAGGGCAGATGGAATTGTTCTGAATTCATTGTATATTTCATGGGAGCCTGTCTGGTAGTTTTAACCCCTTGAACCGCCACCATGCGGTAATACATGACCTGTCAAATTTTCTAAATGTATGTTTTTTTCAGATGCAGCAAAATCTTTAAAATACACTTTTAAAACCGTGACACTATATGCTAATTACTCATTAAAGGGTCATGGGGCTGTGCCGCTATCCTGAAGAGTCACATAGTCCTGCCTCCAAACCCACCTTTCCATGCTTGATTGACATACCCCTGGCTGATACAACTTTCTCGGATGCACCATTGCCTTTTGGCACTATACACAAGGGGGAGCTGTGTGGCACTATACACAAGGAGGAGCTGTGTGGCACTATACACAAGGGGGAGCTGTGTGGCACTATACACATGGTGGAGCTGTGTGGCACTATACTCATGGGGGAGCTATGTGGCACGATATACAAGGGGCTTTGTGGCACTACTAAGGGGGCAGTGTGGCACTATCTACTAGGGGGTTGTATGGCACTATTTACAAGGGGGAGGGCTGTGGCTCTATCTACAGGGGGCTGTGTGTGGTGCAATCTACAGGGGTCTGTGTGTGTCACTACTAAGGGGGGCTGTGTGGCACTATATACTAGGGGGGCTGTATGGCACTATTTACAAGGGGGAGGGCTGTGGCTCTATCTACAGGGGGCTGTGTGTGGCACAATCTACAGGTGTCTGTGTGTGGCACTATCTACTAAGGGGGGCTGTGTGGCACTATCTACTAAGGGGGGGCTGTGTGGCACTATCTACTAAGTAGGGGGGCTGTGTGGCACTATCTACTAAGGGGGGGCTGTGTGACACTATATACAAGGGAGGGGGCTGTGTGGCACTATATACAGTGGGGGCTGTATAGCGCTATATACAGGGGGGCTTTATGGCGATATCTACCGGGGGGCTGTATGGCACTATCTACAAGGGGGAGGTGGGGGCGCTATCTACAAGTGGGGTGTGACACTGTCTATAGGCGGGGCTGTATAGCACTGTCTACAGGGGGGCTGTATGGTACATTCTACAGGGGGCACTATCTATAAGGGGGCTGCTTGTGGGGGGGCCCAGTCAAGAGTTTGCTATGGGGCCCAGTCTTTCCTAGTTACCCCCCTGGCCTCAATGTATGCAACTGTATGCCACAGAGTTGAATACATCTCCCATTGTAAAAAAACAACAACATTTTTTGTGCGGGATCCCCTGTATTGAACATTGCTGTCACCTATAATGTAAAGTAAACGGTATGCTGACACATATCGCACTAAAATACGCCAAAAAGACACTTACGCACTTTGGGACCATTATAGGCTATGGATACATTTGGTGTATATGTCAGATTTCTCGGCATATACAGAGAACGTACCGAACATACGTAGTGTGAACAACTAGTACAGATGTGTTTTTGTTTTTTACTATGGACATGCCGCATACTGATAAATACGGAATATATATGGAAGACGTGTGAACAGCTCCATTTAATAACACTGGCTCCGTGCTCTGGACCTGTCATATACGGAGAGAATACGGACCCTGCAGTGTGATTTGGCCACATCCATACATGATGTAGTTGTAGTATATGTAGTATATGATCCGGATCACAGGCCTCACTATAACCTCACACTCTCCCGGCTGCTCCATGCTGAGGACACAGGCTGGAAGTGACGACATTCGGGGCGGCCCGTACTGTGTCTCCAGCGGGTGTGAGGGGAACAGCGGGGAGAGTCACAGAGAGGAGCCCGGTAATATAATACAAGCGGACACGAGTGTGGAGGACTCGGGCCGTCATCATGTCTATGGAGGATCCGTTTTTCGTCGTGAAGGGGTGAGATCTGGCGCTCAAGCCTGTGTGCACGGCCATGGCGGGATGTGTGGGCTGAGGGCATTGTGTGATGGTTGCCATAGAACAGAATGGGGGAGATCTGTGTCCTGAGAGAATGGCGTCTAGTGACGACACTCCTACAGGTGGCCATAGACGCGATGATGATACACATCTGTGCAGACCATGCGATATTTGTCTGATCAGACCTGTTGTTATTATTATTATCATGCCTGCTTATTTAGAGTGGTGTATTACATGTTTAGAATATAAGATATACACCATAAAGTTTTTGTTGGACGCGTCTGGAATAAACACCATGTAAGTTCTCATTCACGCGATTATATTTAATGTCCGTTTTAGTAACTTCGTATTGATTGAGCCTGAAGTAATACTCCGCCTCATCCTTTCATCCGTATTTGAGTCTAAGCAATTAAGAAAAAACAGCTAAAGGACGTTTTCATACGAGCGTAATCCTGGCCCGACTGCAGTTCTGTTATCCCGTACACGCAGCATCACAGGGACTTCTGCCCGCCTGTATTACGCTCGCGTTATATGGACCTAAAGCTTCATTCACACGTAGTGGAGTTGCTGCAGATTTTTCATCTGGATCTCCAGCAGCAGTGGATGAGGTATGAACGGATCTTATCCACGTGCTGCAAAAAAAAAATTCCTGCAAAAATGATCCTGCGGCGCAGATTTTTAAGTCCATGACACGTACATTTTTGCTGCGGACAATGCGCGTGTTTGTTGCGGGTTTTAATGGGGAAGACGAAATCTGCAAATTAAGATAATTTAAAATAAAAAACTCTATACTTGCCTCGCGTGTCAACGATTCTCTGGTCCCCGCTGGATGTGCCATGTAGACATGGGACCGCTGCTGCCGTCACATGGGACGTCACTGGAGGCCGGGTGTAGAGAGACCGGCGGGGACCAGGGAGCGTTGTCATGGAAGTGCCAGGAGTCAGGGGTGGACATACCATTGGTGCAACATGTGCAGCAGCACAGGGGCCCAGTAGGTAAGGGGCTCACTGTCACCTTAAAGCTGCCTCCTTCTGTCTATCATTGCATGTAAATACCTGAGGTAATACAATTTATGACTAACAACTACTGATGGATTATTAGAGCGACAAGGTGGGATCTATTATAAGATATTGGAAAACAAGGGGCCCATATACTGTTCTTGCACAGGGGCCCGAGCTGTCTTTGTCCGCTACTGCCAGGAGTATAATGTTTTTATTTTTTGTTTTATTTTTTAAGACACTTTCCACAAGGAAAGCTGCAGGATTGTTTGCGGATTTTCCTGTGGCTTCCTCAGGATTTGCTGCAGACCCAGTATGGACAGAACAGTCCAGACTATATGTAACTAGTGCTGCACGTCTCTGTACCATGTTACTAGATGAATACTCTGATGATATGTTATTATTCTGAGCATATAACATATATATATATATATATATATATATATACACACACACACACACTTGTTACGCTCGCTGCACACTGCCTGAAGCATTTATTTTTCAATAGACGCCACGACAGACCCTATTGTAAGCCGGGCGCTGTTGGTATCCATCATACGATGGATCTGGGAATGCGTTGTCGTTTCAGTTCTTAAGTGTGAACATAGCCTTAGGCCCCGTGCACACGACCGTACAATTTGTCTGTAGTTGCGGCGGTCCGCAGTTACCGACAAATTCACTTCTATTGACCACGGACACGTTCCAGGAAGGTGTCCGGGCCGTAGAAAACCACCACAAAAGATAGGACATGTCCTTTCTTTTGCTTTTTACAGACCGTGCTCCTAAACTTTATATGGGAAAATGCGGGTAACTGTCCACGGCTGGCCGTGCCCGTAATCACGGACAGTGAATACAGGCACGGTCGTGTGAAGGGGGCTTTATACAGTGAAAAATGTATATACATCTGCATTAAATCTAAGCATACTGCAACAAACATACTGGCAACACAATGTTGAAGCTTAAGCGGATCACCTATATTTAGGGACTGTTATGTATTTTACTGGTAATGTTTTATGGTATTGAATATATATGTATTAGGCCTCATACACACGACCGTAGCCATGTGCACGGCCGTGATTTTTAGGACGGACATTATTTTCAATGAGCCCGAACCGCAGAACACGGCCGTAATAAGACAGGCCCGTTCTTTCTGCGATGCGGGCTCCTGGGCCACTGCACGGACCGTGGAAACCACGGTCGTGTGCATGGCCCCATAGGAATGAATGGAGCCGCAATTCTCCCGTGGATTTTCGGGGGAATTGCGGCTGCAAAAGCACGTTTGTGTGCATGGGGCCATATATGGTAACTGATGGCTACTATAGGCAGTGTTTAGGGTCCGGTAATGTTTGTTTTGTTTTCAGTATGTGATTACTATGTACGTGTGTTTCGTCATAGGGGTTACTAGGTTTCGATGCCATAATGGATGTCTGTTTTAGGGTTTGGGTGGGGGTGTCCATCAGGTTCCTCATCCCCTGCAACCTGACTTCCCCTAGACTAGACCTAGGCAGATGGCGACGCCACTTGTCCCTGTCCCATTGTGCGGCCTTCTGGCTCCTGTTTCTGCAAACAAACGTACAGTATATAGTCTTAGGGTCAGTTCACACAGAGTTGTCAGGGGATGAAAATCGGTCCAGGTCATGTGGTGATCATAAAAGTGCATAGATTACAAGACCCAGCTCTGATAGCTTTACTGTAACGAACCATGCACCTGTGGGATCACATGACCAGGACAGATGATCCTCCTCTAAAATTAAACAATGAAGGTTCTCATTCAGTAACTGCCAGTGAGATCTGTGAGACTGTAACTTTTCTTTATACAATGAATAAGCTTTATTTGCTGAAACCAGAAATTAAAAAAAATCCCCACGTGTGGTTAGTACAAGAGGTTTAACTTTCTGTCATTTTTTTTTTCCTTTTTAGGGAAGTGCAGAAAGCAGTGAACACTGCCCAGGGCTTATTTCAGAGGTGGACTGACCTTCTCCAGGACCCCTCCATTGCTACCCGAGAAGAGTTGGACTGGACTACAAATGAACTGCGCAATAACCTGAGGAGCGTTGAATGGGATCTCGAAGATCTTGATGAGACCATTAATATCCTTTATAGTTTGGGAAATATGTGCAGTCAGAGCTGGTTTTCCCAGAATTAAATATGATCACCTATCCACAGGAGGCTCCCACCGCTGGGACCACCACTGATCGTCAGAATGAGGGTCCTGAACCCCGTGTTCCTCCTCACTACTCGACCGCCGTAAGAAGGGCATTGAATAGAGCGGCAACTGAGCATGTGCGCTGCCGCTCCATTCAAAGTCTATGGGAATAACGGAAACAGCCGAGCACAGCATCGCCTGCCGCTCCATTCAAGCTCCTCCTCACTACTGGGGGGGTGCAGTAAGGAGGGTCTGGGGGTTCGGAACCGCCGTTCTCTCACATATTAACAAAATTAATTTGTTTTTTCTCAAATTCTTCAAAAGGAATCCTGACTGGTTCACCAGGGCAGTCAATTACTCTGATTTCCAGTTAGCATGCATTAGACAATTCTTCCCTCTATAAAAGGACGCTGGTAATAGTCATAAAACAGGCTATAGTAGATCTAGTGGGCAATTGAATTCTCCTGGTTGCCCCCGACATATCCTGGATTGCTTTCCCTGCTAACATGGGCAATTCATGAATAAAAAAATCGTAGTGATCGCCCTATTTTTTTTCACGGATGTTTGTCCAAACCGAGTCTATAAAAGTAGAATACCAAGACGCTACCCCAGAATAATGATAAACGTATACAATTTATTTGGAGAAGCTGAGTTTGATATTGCGGTGGTATAAAGTGTCTCCAGAAATGAGGTTGTTCTCGCAGGAAGACTAGAAGGACATATGGTAGGGGTCTCGGTCGGCTGGTGAGGTGTAGTTGGGTTGCTGTTGACAATGCTATGAAAGCCATTTGTTCCATTTCCTTAACTCCAGTCACGTATTGTAGAAGCTAATCCCCGCAAGTTCAGTCTGGATCCTGCAGAGATGAGGCAGAGAAAAGCTTTTATCAGTGAAACGCGTCAGTGTGTTAAGGTGAGAGACATCAAGATTCAGGAATACATTACAGTATAGCTGCGGCTCACACGGCTTTCATGTTTCATTTGACAACTGCTGTAAAGTAATCTAGAAAGACCTCTACGTTTCTTTATCCTTGTCTCTTGGGCCTGATGGTCCTTGTATAGCTCATCCTTCAGTTTTGCTGTACGGTTATGGTATTTTCTGCAATGTCACCTATGGGTCTCATGAAAGCATGGGAAATGGTATTTGCATTTAATAAATTGAACATGGCCCCTATAAAAAGGGGTTGTCTGGGATTAGAAGAAAGAATCTGCTTTTGCCGGAAACAGTGCCACTCTTACCCATGGGCTGTATGTGGTATTGCATCTTGTGGCTGCAATATCACCAGACACATAAACGGGAGTGGCAATGTTTCTGGAAAAAGCAGACCCTTTTTTTTTTTCCAAATTTGGACAACCCCTTTAAGATGATTGTAAGACACTATACTAGAAGATGCATTTGCAGGCACTACATGCCCCCACTATGTGGTGATAATGGGCTGTAATAAAGCGTATACAGTTTAACCTACTGCTATATAACCTCATTTAAAGGGGACTCTTCCGGTGACAGATTATAAGGCCCCGTTCACATCGCGTTTGTGCTATCCGCTGGGCATCTACGTTTTTAAACACTAAAAAAGTATTGAAACGTATAGCTCGGTGTGTAAATAGACTATAATGGGTCAAACGTAGACCAAAATCGCATCCGTTTGGTCTATGTTTGTCATGTTTTACGTTGGGATACTGTTTCTTGAAAGTACCGAAAAGCGTAGTCTGCTACGCTATTCTGTACTTCAAAAAAACGTATACGCAACGTAACTTTTTTTGGGCACTGATCTCAATGGACGACTTATGCAAACGTAATGCTATACATTTGTATCTGTCTACATACAGTAAATCCATCCGTGAAAAACGGACAAACGTTAGCGACTTATGGGTGTATGCTAAATGTACACGCTATAAAAAACAGACCAAAATGGTACACGTTTGTGGATGTTTTCAATGGTCCACGTTTTTATAAAAACCGTATACGCTCAGGGGAGAGCACAAACGCGATGTGAATGGGGCTGAAGGAGTTTATAACTTATAGATTTCCAGCCAATATAACATAATATTATTTTTTTCGCCTTGCGTTCACGTACAGGAAATGAAGGATCAGATGACCAATCCGTCTGTTCAGGCCTTCGCAGAAAAAAAGAACCGGCAGGTGAGAGGCCAGGGCTTTTTTGGTCTGCTGTTTGTTTAGTGACGGGCTCGTCTCCTTGGTGAATTGGAGGAGGTCGTACTGTGGAGCGTGTAATGCATCACTCTCTGTGCTCTCCGGTTACACGTTCTCTCTGAGAGTCACGGTGTCTTGAACTAGTGAAAATACGTTATCTATTACTCTCCAAACAAAACGGCTTTTCTTGTGCTCCGGAGGGTGCGTCTTCTCTATGCCTCTCCTATATAGTTCTATTACAATGCCAGATACATAACCTATAGATCACTGACATATTCTGCAGCACTGTACACCGGATATAGTCGCACCAATCCTGGTGAATCGATTTTTGCATATTTCGCATACACGAAGGCCAATTGAACAGGAAACCAATAAGTCACTGGGTAATGTTTTTGGAAAATGAGAGGAACGCTCAGGACCCAGAGGCAACCCTTTCTAGCACCCTAGGCAGAGGTCACCCTGGTTGGAAACTGACCTATTGCCCAACTGCTACGAGGCTGCCACTGAGCCATAATAAGCCTTATATGTTTGTAGCATTTTCCAGCCGTCACATTAATGGGAAAAATCACCCTTGAGAGAGTAATCATTGGGCTGGGGAAAAAGGCCCCGGTCAGCAGTGCTATCTGTTGTCTGGTTTGACGATTCTCTTGCATATTGGACACCCACATTTCTCTATTTGCTGAGAGACCGGGTTTGCATATGTTCGCAGCATTAGGGCTCATTCAAATGAGCGTGTTTCTTATCCGTGTGCTGTCTGTGTTTCACGCATCAGTTGCTAAGAAATGCAGGGAAATAAAAAAAGTGCTTGCACGGACGTGAAAAATGGATACCACACGCAAAGCACACTGATGCTATATGCAACGCACACTGATGGCACACGGACATGAAATTCAGGGAATACGCTCCATTTTTTGCGCACGCAAAATGGACACGCTCATGTGAATGTAGCCTAAGAATGTCGCTTACAGTCAATGACAGGACTTGCATGTCTACAGGCAGCCCCTTCTAAAATCCATCCCCCTCCACCGTCCAATCAGGTGAAATGGAGTCTGTCAAATTGACGAAGTACGGACTGGTTATACACATCCGATAAATGTCAGCAGATTCCGACAGTCTCATAATCCTCCCTGAAGTCTACCATCGGGAAACAAAGATCACCTATGCTGGATTTTAACACGTCCAATCCTTTATTCCCCTGGGGCAGCACCAGAGTTGTCTGACAACCATTTATCTTCTCTCTCTTTGACAGTGAGGCCCCATGCACACAACCGTAGATTTCGTCCGTAGTTATGGACCCATTCATTTCTATGGCCGACGAACACCTTCCCGTATGTTTACGGGAAGGTGTCCGTGCTGAAGAAAGGCTCCGCAAATGATAGGACATGTCCTATTTTTTTTTGCTTTTTACGGACCGTGCTCCCGTACTTTTATATGGGAGCACGGCCCGCAAACGGGTGGCTGTCGCCGGCCGTGCCCGTAATCATGGAATGTGATTGCGGGCATGATCGTGTGCAGGGGGCCTAAATCTTGTTTATGTGGTACAAGGGAGTAAGCCGTTCATTACAAATGCTGGCTGATCTTTTGGCTGACCTGTCCTCTAAAGGTCCTATTATATGGGCCGTGAAAACAAGCGCCAATCAATGAGACAGCTTGTTGATTGGCACTTGCTTACTCCTCACAAGGAGCTAGTATAAGGACGAGCGCTTGTTAGTACGACCGCTCGTCCCCATACGTTTGTATCATGTCGTCAGCGCATCTCCCTGTTTACACACCAAGATGTACCGCCGACAACAGTAATATGTAATGCTCCATAAACTATACAATAAGCCGATGAACGAGCGTTTGCTGGTTCATCGGCTGATCGTTGCCCTGTTTCCACAAGGCAATGATCGGGAACGAGCGTTCATATGGAAGCTTGTTTTCCCAATCATTGGCCCATATATTAGGACATTTCTCCTATCGTTAGACTTGCATGCTGTCTGCACTGGCAGCGTATAGAGAAGCAGATGTCAGTAATAAGCTGGAATCCGTGTATTCCTCTTCATGGTGACCCTAAAGCCTGGCTCATAAATGGCGCTCATTTATTTCCAAACCAAGAGGTCAGGTGTTGGCTGTGGGTGAATAGGAAAATGTGACATATTTCACTGCAAAACTGTCAAAGGTTTTTTCAGAATTTTGATTTATGCAAGAACGTGGCGGATCTCAACTGCGCTCTAGTCCCCGGCCGCCCCACGTGTAAGAGTTCTCCTCACATCGTAAACCATTGAACTGTATAGATCTTCCATACACAGCATTTTATACTAGATTCTTCCAAACGATTATTTATTATTGGTAATGTTTTATGCAGCCACATTAAAGGACTATGGGACTTAATGTATTTGATGCTTTGGTTTCTCTTTGTGGCCTTTTTGGGCTGCTGACTGGATACATCTAATATATTATTTTTGCTGCTGAAAGATAAATGTCGGATCTTTTCAGTCTTCCGCTAGAAGCTGATTGGTTGCTATGGCAACCGCATGGTATTTTTTTTTACTAGTTTTTTTTAATATATTTCCTGCAGAACTTCCACTTGTATATTTCAGGAATAAGAAATACTAATTGTGCTTCATAATATGATTCTTCAGGCGCTCCTAGGAGAAGGGACAAAACAAGGCTGGAAGTCTGAACCGGACAAATACAAAGGTTTGGACCAGGAGATCCAGTCCGCCAACACTCAGTTTCTTGAAGGACAAGTGACGCAGCAACAGGTAAGTAGTGAGGACTGGGGCATAAGCTGGATCGCTGATGGCAGAGTGCACCGTTACTGGCGTGGCACACGTGTTCTCATTCCTGTTTCTGAATGAAGAGCAGCTCTGAAGTGCAGCACTTTACTGCGATATCTAAATACAATGACCGATGTAAAGTGCAATTCCTTTAATCTGGCATAATGCAGAAATTCTGATCATCCGGTCCCTGTTTACAATCTAGAATTGTATAATTTCCCTGTTTTCCCCACTATTAGATGATCGTGGAACATCAAGATGAAGAATTAGAGTTGGTGTCTGGCAGCATTGGTGTGCTGAAGAACATGTCACAACGCATTGGCAACGAGCTGGACGAGCAAGCAGTGTGAGTATATCTGATCGCTGATGACCCGTTCCTTTAATCCGCCGTTCATTGCACCGTTCACAGTTGTAGATTATATTGTGTATAAAAATGATTATGCTGCAACTAAGACTGCCCATACACTTTAGATAGCTGAACGTTCAGCCGACCGCTATTCCTCCCCATACGCACGTACGCTCGGCTCGGCTGAGTATGCATATGTTTTCAATAGGCTCTGAACCCCTGCCAGACTCCTGGCAGCAGTTTATCTCTTTACAAACCAAAGGATCGGGCATGTTGGAATTCACCATGCCCGATCCTTCTCCCCCCTTACATCTGCCGTCGAGGGAGAGTCCGGACGCCACCATACACATTAGATAGCTCAGCCGGTCCTGCAGAAATCGCTGGGTCCGGCCAACTTACATCTAATGTGGACGTCCAGCTTAACCACTAACCCTATAGACAGGACCAGATTTAATCAGAACTGTATATGACAAGGTCTGACATAAGGTTACCAGCTGCACGGGAGTTCCCCAGTTGTGCAAAAGGTAAACTTCTGTATAACACATTGGGGGCCCCATGTAGACTGGGATATTGTGGTTTGCTATGCATTCGTGTCCGGTGCAGATACACGGCATTCGTAACCGTTCACCAGTCATTGACGTCCAGTGCGGGCGTGAGCGGCGCACGTCTGCCGACATCTCTGCACAATGGCTTTACAGGGAATGTCTGTTCAGTTGTGAAGCCTTTTGTTGACCTCCATCTGTCAGGAAGTCCGCAGGTGTATGTGTATGTGTATATATATATATATATATATATATATATATATGCCCTTGTTATTCATCCTTTCATCTTGGAAAAGGTGCAATGACCCTTTAGTGTCTGCTCCACACTTGTCTCCTAAGCCCAAGCAGGAAAGTTTCTTTATACTGATGACTCCCAGTTCTAGCTAATACTGTAATGTCAAAGTTCTGCAATTCATTGCTCACGTCTGGGACAAGGACGTGTGGGAGGGTTGTTGTGAACGACCTCTGTCCGTGTTTCATAGGTCACATACAACAGCAGAGATTGTGACCTGCAGGCGGATTCATGGTGGAGGTTATGTAGGGTCTGTCTTATCTCATATACAATTACACAGTTTGTTTTTATTTTGCTTGGTGGAATCACCGTGACCTACTTCTTACATAAACTACAATGGTTTGTCCACATTTGCGCAGTCTTTCTCAACTGCGTTAAGCCCTATTTACACATAATTGTTCTGAATGGGCACATTTTTATCCGAATAAAGTTCCGCAAGCTTGTCCATATGACGTCTATCCGTATTGGATCCGTTTTTTACATCCGTACAGATTTTTAGAAATCGTGAAAAATTCAATCCTCTGTCCCAACCGTAAGACGGATCCAATACAGATGTTTTTTCAGACGTGTGTGTATAATGGATGCGATTATTTTGGGTCTCCATTCACATTCATGGAGATTTCTAAGCCACAAATCGGCATCCGATGATGCGTGTGTCCGTGCATAAAACAGTTTATGTGAATTGAACCATTTATTATTATTCGGTCTGTGTACAGACAGTATGGCAGCCGGGCTGGGCTAGGATGCTACATGGATATAGAACATTTTTGCGTGAATTAGGCCTAAAACGTATAGCATTGTCATGTGTGATCGATGGGGGTCCAACCTCTGGGACCCCTACTGTTCAGCAGAATAAAGGAGCTGCAATACTCACTGGAGCCAGACTGTCCCTTTCGTAAAATGGATTAATAGCTCAGTGAAGGGAATACAAACACAGATGAAATATTGTGAACATTTCCACATATTGTGATATTTTCTATGTTTTTGCAGCAATTTTTAGAGTTCGGTGTATTCTGCTGTATGTGACTGTGATTTTCTTCCTGTAACGTACACTGCTGCTGTGCTGAACTCTATGTATCTTTATAAAATGGCTACTCGTGAATATTTATTAGGGGTTCCCAAATGTTCAGCCCTCTTAGGATACAGGATTTAGCAGCACTGCATCTCCGGCCTTTAGACTCATTCAGACACAAGCTGGATCTTCAGACTGATTCACTTCAAAGTGAAAGCTTAAAAATGGCAGAAAGACACTAAAAAAGTAAGATATAATTTACCTGAATGTCCACAAGGGGCGATATAATCAACTAATACACATTACACCCCAAAAAATGGTGACCGGTACACTTTAACTAAACTGAACATTGATCTGGATTGTAATTCTTCCATTCTCTGTAGGATGCTGGATGACTTCTCACATGAATTAGACACGGCGCAGTCTCGCATGGATAACGTTCTGAAGAAGCTGGCAAAGGTGTCTCACATGACCAGCGGTGAGTAAGGATGCCATCTGCCGCTGTACTATGACGGCGTTCATCTGGCTTGAAACACGTTGGTAAAAATGAGGATAAAACAGCCAAGTGGATATTCTGGCAGCACATTTTTATTTGTTTCTGTCATTGCTGGAAATGATACAGTCGTTTAATGGAAGAACTTGGCTGCAATTTATGACATTTATTTTGAGCATGTGAATACCATTTGCCCACAGCAGCTACATTACATTACTCCGCATGGCTGAGGATGAAACTTAAGAGGCCTGACTTCTTCGTATGTGTTTTTACTTGTCTTTATCTTACCTGGAATATTTTAAATGCAGAAAATAAATCCTACAACCTGCTATTAGGAGTGCTTGAAACAAGGTGTACAGGCAAAGGGTTAAAGGGTTTTTTCCAAAATCAATATTCAATATTTATCGCCTGTCCACAGAGTGGGTGATAAATATCTGATCGGTGGGGGTCTGATCGCAGGGACCCCCACGATCACGAGAATGGGCTTACCTTGTCGTTCCTAGGAGCCCTATAAGAATGCAGTGGTAGTCCACATGCTCCGCTATCACTCCATTCATTTCTATGGGACTGCTGAAGCCCCATAGAAATGAATGGAGCGGTGGTCGAGCATGCCTTCTATCGCTCCATTCCTATGGGGCTCCTAGGGAACCGCAAGGTGAGCTTGTGATCAGTGGGAGTCCCAGCCTTCAGACCCCCATCGATCAGAAATTTATCACCTCTCCTCTGGCTAGGCGTTAAATATTGATTGTGGAAAATCCCCTTTAATATGTAGGAATAGTCTGTCTTAAGAGACCTTTCAGTATGGCGGTCGGTGGTGTACATAGAGCAGAGAGGGCCCCATAACAAAACCCAAAAGGGAGTCCATTGATGTTGCTGCTTTATCCCATTACACCTGAACGTTCATGTACAGGAGGGCCCAGACTTTGTTACCCTTTACCTTTTTCCCATCACTTGTCGACGAAGATGGCTGTACTATGCTTAGCCTAAGCAGGGCCACCCCTTTTTAAGATTGTGAGCCCCACTGGGCAATGGGACTGATATAAGGGGTTATATTATATGTACAACACTACCGAATAAGTCGGTGCTATATCAATGATGGATAATAACCGGCTTGTGTTCCTTCCTGCAGATCGGCGGCAGTGGTGTGCCATTATTGTGCTCCTTGCGCTGCTCCTAGTGGTGCTGATCCTGTTTTTTACGCTGTGACATGAACTCTAGTTTCTTCCATGGGGCATACTGAAATACTTTTTCCAGTGAACAAGGATGTTTTTTCGTGTGAAGTGGCATTGCCATGACAAGTGGGCATCCTGTGATGTATGTGACATTGTGGCTGGAAGCCATTACATCATTTACATCCTTTATTGCGCTCCAGGTTTTTGGACCACGTACCACATGCAGAGTTCTCTACCACGAGGTTCCCTGCTCTTCTCCAAACACTTCACTCGCTGGATTACTGTTGCAGTGTTTTTCTGTGTCACATCTGCCTCATTCTCTCATCCAAAGGAACCATGCCCAGGATTGCCTACTGAATAAATCTGAAGCCAAGCAGAGACCACAGACTCCTTGTGTGTGCAGCTTTTTAAGGGAAAGCCTTAAGCCAAGTGGGCAGTGCTGGTACTGCACCGAGATCTGCTTAGTAACCGGTTTATTTCTAGAGCTCTGGAATAAATTACAGGCCTTGCGCTTCTTTCTGGGAGAATCCAAGCCACAAGATGTTTACAGCTGACAGCATTCAGGTCGATTGGCTTTATTTTTGCAAGACAGTGTAGAAGGTTATGTAACACTTCCAGAATCATTCTACCCTAGCTTCTACTCCATCCGATTATACAGCCCCCCCGTCAGGCTCCTGAGGGGCTCGCGGCTACCCAAAGGAGTTTGCAATGCATTTCCTCAACTACTATGATAAGAAGATTATTACTGGAGCCATTTGCATCTTGAGGATACATGAAGATGTGGACTAGGTAGCGGCGGTGTGAACATTGACCGTTTTTAACAACTGTATTATAAAGACGTGACTATTCAGACCAGTGTGGATACTACTGAACCTGCTCTATGTATGTTTTATGACTGGCAGGCCTTTTGTGTGGTCTTGTACTTCTCAAGCCCCCTCTCCACATCACGGTCTTTTGTCTCGAGCTTCTGTCTGTAGCCCGCCTTGTGTCTTTATCTCTTTTGTTTTACTGAATGCGGTCTGTTCCTGACGGTTTGTACCATATGTGTTGTAGGTATCCATGTACTATTGAAACAAACGCTAAATCATTTTCGAACGCTGGGATCTGTAATGGAACGTCGGCGGCACCCTTTATATCCATCTGTTTTTGAGCAGATATTTCTTGCAATGGGAAATGATCAAACCCCTGAGAGTAGCGGGCCCAAATCCAGATTTAATGCATCAAGTTTAATTATTTATTTTAATATTCACATTTCTTCACGGTTTGGTGAACTGATCAGACGCGAAGAGGAACATTAGGCAGTATGGCTTGGTGCTAACAGAAAGTGGATTTGCTTTAGATAAAGAAAAATAGTTTTTTGTTTTTTTTTTAAAGGTCAAATTTGCCTTTTGCGATAGTCATTTGCTGGTGTGACAAGCACAGGAATCGCCATTGTAAAACTAGTCTATGTGTCTAATGCAAAGGCACAGGAATTCTTCTACTAAGGCTTCGTTCACATCTGCGTCGGGACTCGTTCATGGTTCCGTTTGAGTTTTCCGTCAGGGGAACCCATGAACTGAAACAAACGGAAATCGTAGGTTTCCGTTTGCACCACCATTGATTTCAATGGTGACGGATCCGGTGCAAATGGTTTCGGTTTGTCACCGTTGTGCAAGGGTTCCGTCGTTTTGATGGAATCGATACCGTAGTAGACTGTGCTATTCATTCCGTCAAAACTACGGAACCCTTACACAACGGTGACAAACCGAAACCATTTGCGCCGGATCCGTCACCATTGAAATCAATGATGATGCAAACGGAAACCTATGGTTTCCATTTGTTTCAGTTTAGATTCTGTTCATGGTTCCCTTGATGGGAAACTCAAACGGAACCATGAACGGAGTCCCAACGCAGATGTGAGTGAAGCCTAACGTAAAGCCTCTGCTTCTCCATAGGGAAGGCTCAGGATTCCTATAATATGGCCTGTGCTAATGCATTGAATGACTGGGACTTTTGCTTCTAAAAGGTAAAAAAATAAAAAAAAATTGTCCGGCTAGGTAGTATGATTGTATTGGCTGGTGAGATGGCACTACCAAGAAACCCACTACAGGTAAAGTGTTCTCCTTTACTGAATATTGCAGTATTTTTATATTATTCTTCATTGTTTTACTCCTTGTCCTGTGGATGTGTAATGCTGCTTAGTATATGAAGTGGAGAGGCCGTGGCTCTGGCTGGCATACGATGGGTACATCTGTAGAGGACAGCCACGCCGGATTGTTCCTATTGTATGTTTCAGAGACATTTGTCCACTTCCGTTTCATATATTATTTTTGTATGATTTCAATCTGTGAAATTTTAGAATGCGCAAGTGATGAAATAAACGATGTCTTTTACACATAATGTATTACTTGTCCGGATTATGCTAAATGATGTCCTATTTCAGATGATACTGTGACGATTCAGTGATTGGATGATCTTGGAGTTACGTTGTATTTGTGGGTTATTGTTTGGGCTGTGCAGATGGGAATATCATTGGGGTAATGTAAGTTGTCGTTGGCTAAGCGCAGCTGTTATAACCTCCTAGGAAGCGCTGCAAAATAATCCTTGTTGACCCTTATGACAGATGTTGGGGGACAGTCTGTGTACCCTCAAACACACTAGATAAATGGCGCGCGCTGCCGACAATATGTGTATGACCATGTTTAAGCGTCCACGCCATTGTTTGTTTTACTCTAAATAGGTCCTGAATTTTAATACATCTTTATAGCCGTTGAATCTACATTTTTCCTGGTACAGAGTCTCAAATCTCCTGCATAGACAGTGTTAAATTATAAAATTCTGGCAACCTGCAGCCGCCACTATGGGGAGCTAAAGAGCTTGCAGCATACAGTTTATATATTTAACTCGACTTTAAAATAGTATGCAGTAAGCTCCTCCTAGTGGTGGCTTTAAGCATTTAACTCTATGTCTATGCAGGGGATTTGGAGCTCTGAATCTGGAAACCAAAGCACTGACCACCATAAAATGACAGCATTAAAAGGTGGACATACATAGATCCAATTCCTGTTATTACTGCATCGCTGCTGTGTGTATTGCGGACATTATGACTTGTATCCTCCTTATCTTCTATCCTTGTGGGTAAAATAAGAAACCTGGTCTCACTTGGATGCAGGTCTATCCATTCCCATAGGAGGATTCCTTAGGCTGTGCTTACACAGTGTGGTTTTGCCGCATAGTGAAAAACTGCATTTATTTTTACAGTGATGTGCTCACGGCAAAAGCGCAGTGAATCGCGTGAATCAGCCTGTTATCGGCTGCAGCGGTCGCATGGGATGAAACGTCATCCCAGGCGGCTGGCCTGGATGAAGAAACACAGACTTCTGGGTATTAGATTTTGTAATTTTTTTTCTGAGTTGCATTTTTGCGGCTGAAACGCTGCGATTCCGCCACAAAAAAACGCAACATCTGCAATTTGTTGCAGTATTTACCTCCCTATTAAATTCAATGGGTAAATCCTGCAACAAATAAGCAGCGTTTACGCAAATACAATGGACATGCTGTGGATTAAAAAACGGCACCGCAGCTCAATTTCTGAGCGTTTTTTTCCACTCGGCATTTACGCTGCGTGTGGATAAGATTTGTTCAAATCTCATCCACTTTGCTGCTACTGCGTTATGCTGCCGATACAACCACAATGAAATATATGTTGCGGAAAATCTGCAGAATTTATGCTATGTGTGAATTTACCCTTAAGAAGCTTTCATTGGACTCAAGATTGGTATTAGAATAGCCTGGACTTTCTCACAGCTCTTCGGATATCAGGGACCGTTTCACATAAGAACATTATGGAGCTGCTATTTAAGCAATGATCTTATATCTCCTTTTAGAGATGATGATTTTGGGGGTGATACCTCATTTGGATGTATGTCCCCTGTAACCTCTACCCCGGATAATACGGTGTAGAGAACAGTTTTTACAACAAGTGAAGTCTCCTCGAAAATGGCTCCAAATCTGGAGCTTCACTAATAAAAAAAAAAAAGTCCTATGTGAATTATGTATTCGTGTGAATAGAGCCCAATGCTATGCCCTGTGATCGCTCCCACTGTAGGAAGGTGCACACAACTTTATTTTCAGATTTGCTCATTTGTACCTCAAGAGAAACTTGCGTCATCTTGGAGCATTCCATTGTAGCTGCCCGCGTCATGTACAGGGTGGAGCTGCCCGCGTCATGTACAGGGTGGAGCTGCCCGCGTCATGTACAGGGTGGAGCTGCTGTCTGCCAGGATGAATAATGCAGGAAAAATATGTAGTCTGGCCGGAGAATGCGAGATGACATGTTTGCATGTTTACAGCAACAATTATCATTGTGGATGTATATAAAAGCAGTTCCATATTGCACTGCATGTGCTGCCTCTGTGAGGCGCTGTATTCTACACTAAATACCTTCATAATACGATATCGGAGCATTCCGCAAATTTTACCACTTTAGCTGACCATCACGATGGCTGACGGCGGACTACTGTCATCCAAACAAGTGATGTTGCATTCTTTTCGTCTGTCAGCTGAAACTAGGGGTATATGGCATTAGGGCATGTCCACATGGAGTATTTTTAGGTGTAAAAACACCTGAAAAAACTGAAGCAGACGTTTTTTTTACACCTCGTTTTCCAAAAACAGCACGTAAAAAGACGCCCGTGAAAAATAAGTGCATGTCACTTCTTGGGACGTTTTTGGAACCGTTTTTCATTGACTATAGAAAAACAAACACGGCCGTAAAAAAACGCAGCGAAAATCGCGAGTGGCTTAAAAAAAGTGAAAATCAGGAGCTGTTTTCCCTTGAAAATAGCTCCGTATTTTCAGACGTTTTTTAGTAAGCGTGTGAACATAGCCTTACCGGCCTTTCACATTTTGTTTTTTGTTTGTTTTGTACCGTGTCCCTGGTCTGGCATGTTGATGGTCAGATCTTTCTCACAAACCTACGTATGATTGAGCAGCCACATCGTGGCCGATCCGATTGGTGAGTGTATGGTCAGCAGTGTGACGCCAGGTATATATTATCCACCTTCAGTAGCACCAAAAACAAATATGCTTGATTTGCATTGCGCAACTTTTTCCCTTTTGGTGGTAGTCTAATAAAACGTATTGATCGGTGTCTGGTATACCGCACCGTTGTGTGACTTGTACATAAAATGCATCTCTTCTAGACTGTCATTGGCAGAATTTGGGAAGTTTTAGATGCCACACGTGCAAAGTTGTCGACTTGCTCTAGTCTTAGATGTAATAGACAAACAAGAGCCCAGTTTGTGGGCAATGCCCCGGGGTGCTCCCCATGTAAAACTTGTGGCCATAGTACCCAAATATCACTGCTTACAAAAGCGGAAAATGTGTGCCAGTAAGGCTCAGTTCACACAGAGTTTTTTTGCAGCTGATTTTGACCCGGAAACTGCGTCAGAATCAGTGCTAAAAAACAGCTGAAACCGCCTCCCGTTGATTTCAATGGGCGGCGGAGGCGTTTGTTTTCCCGAGCGGCTAAAAGCGGTATGTCCTTGTCGCGGTTCCACTTCTGACCTCCCATTGAAATCAATGGGAGGCAGAAAAAACTTTTTCGCGGTGTTATGTGCCCGCGGCTGAAAAAAATATGCGAAAACCATGGCAAGAAAGTGCAGGCAGGTCAAAATCTGCCTGCAAAATTCCTGAAGGAATTTTGAGGCAGACTTTTTTTTCTGCCTGCAAAATACTCTGTGTGAACAGGGCCTAATGAATAATCCGGACGGTCTTGTGACTGAACCCTTTGTGCCAGTACAGTTTATACAAGACGTGTTCTGTTTACTTGTAGGCAAGGTTTGTGAATTGCAGGCAATGACTAATTTACCTACAGATTAGCAAATTGGGATTATGCATGGGTGTGTGCGTACCCTGTGGGAGATTTCTGCCTCTTGTTTTGGGTCGTATGCTAAACTGACAGCTCTGCAAATTATCCTAAGTAGCCGCATTTTATAAGTGAATGTGACAGGAATCCTCGTGTCCCTGCCTGAGGGGAAGGGTGGGGTATGGAAAATGTGGGGGAAGGGGCAGACGTGTATGACTTGTGCTTTGTGTTCCTGGGTGTGCTTGAGGCTCTCTAGGTTTTGACACGAGGGGGGGGGGGGGGGGGAGAGGTGATCAGTGCTTTCCCTGTGTGTGGGGGGAGGGGTGGTGTCGTTATACTGAGGGCTATTTTATCATGTGAGATGTGTGGGGGTTCTTCATTATTGCAGGTCCAGTTAGGGGAGGCTCATGTATAGGATGGGGCGAGTTTTTCCATCATGTGTTGCGTGTGGAAGAAGTACTGTGGGAGCGTTGTAACATGTTGCTGTGATGCTTGCGGCTCTATTTACTACTTGAGGGTCATGAATGTAAAATGTTTTCATGTCAATATTGGAATCTGAAAAATGGCGTCGATCTGGCCTGGCCTGGCCTGTCCTGTCAGTGAACACACAATGTCACAAGGTGTCTCACACGAGCTTGTACATTTCCATCATGTGCCAAATCCGTTCCCTGAGTTGCTCGTTTGTGGAGCGCGGCTGTACGGTGTATGCTATATGTTCAATCATTCATAGCCATACATCGGCCTCTATAGCTGTGTACACGGCAGTCAGACAGCTGTTATATGGCTCTATGTGGGAACCATATCCAGAAAGGTATTGGATCCTATCGTGTATATTCCAGAATGCTGATCCGTTACCGTTCTTGGCACTAAATACGGGGTCTCTACGTGGAGCAATGCTACAGCTGTCTGAATGTAGTCTTAGACCGGGTTCACACGTTAGTCAAATTGCGTTGTTCTTTGTTTTTTTAATGAAAATATGCTTCAGTATTATTGGTTCAACTGACCTGACGAATTTCAGCGCTAGATACAGCTGCTCTGTATACAGGATACAAAGCAGCTGTATCTCAAAAAGTAAAAATAGTTTTTAATAAAATGTAATTACAAAGTTGCCCGAATCACACTGACAGACGTTTTTTATTAAAAAGAAAAAAAAAAGTCAAAAACCTGTTTCCAAAGGTGTACATAGCCTTAAAAAGGAGCGGCTGTCACTTTGGTGGACCCGGTCCATCCATGTATATTGTGAATGACTCCGTCAATATCTTCTCACAGAATTCGCTGTTTGCTGGGGGTCTCAGAAGCCGCTGATCACTGTGGTGGCTCTCATATTAAAGGGATAGTCTGTGATGGGAAAACAAATTTTTTAGATGAAGATGTGGTGGTTGATTTATCACCGTTTCTCCTCATTGACTTTAATGGAGAAAAGCTGCATTGCAAAAAAAAACAAAAAAAAAAAACCCCAAAAGAAAAACAAATGATGTACAAAACACACACCACAGTTCTCCGCTGCCATGAGGACTCTAGATAGGAGGTTGTCACTTATTTTCCTGATGCACAGAAGCAGAAACGTTCAGGCCGGTCACATCTTTGTGACATGTTGTGCTGGATTTTCCCCCCAGTGTACAAGTCATGCAGATAATAATATGAACACCCCGTCATCTTCCCTATTTTGCATGCCATGAGGATTACAGCCGGGGCCTTGTGTTTTGGATTCTCTTTTATCGTTACCTTCAAAAGATCAATGGGGATGTGAGAGATTTTTTTATTTTTTTTAAATCTGAGCATAATGGCAAATGGGCCAGGCCTGCAGTCAGGTGCTGCGCACATTCATGGTCCCCCCGCTGTAGATCACTGGAGCATTGGTGTATTAATCATCTCTCCAGCCCTTCAGACATCGCTCGCTCTAGACCTGAATCCATTATCAGGACAATTCCACACAACCTTGACGCACAAACACCTCTCCTGACAGGAGTCCAGCAACTCAATTCACAGCTAGAATCAGCATGCCGGCCTCCTGCCTTCCCAGCATCACATCCTACATTATAGAATCACTGACACCGGCTAATGGGAGAGGTCACTGCATATTCAATGGCCTGTAGTCCTGACCACTGGGAAAGAAGAGCCGGATGAGACGCAGCCTCTGGGCAATGGCAGTGAAACGCTCACCAAGTAATAGACTGGAAGCTTTCATCTCCATTTGTAATGAAATGTTACTTTGGTTTGTGTCTGCTCTGGATGCATATAATGAGAAAAGAGCCGTATAGAACAGGCGCCGGCTATGCACAGAAATGGGGGCATCGCTAGTGTGATAAAGGCCTTTCTATAGCTTTTGCTTTAGATTTGATCCTATGTATTGAAAACCTATTTCAGTAGGATTATTTTGACATCCGTTTTAATTTTGGATCAGAATATTTTTTTTCTTCCTTGGGTGCAATACCAGGCACAGCCTATGAACAAGAGTGGCGCTGTTCCGGGGAGGTACAGACCTGTTAAGTGAATGTCCACCCTTGAACACTATTTTATGTTTTGGTCTAAATAAATTTGAAATTTTGTATGGTTAAATTTTTTTTAATATACCTTTAAAGCGTGGAGAGCTCCAAATCCGCTACATAGACATTGGCCCAAATTCATTATCCAGCCTACGCCAGATTTTGGCAAAAGTTGCATCTAAAATATTTGTTGTCTTACGCTTAAAAAGATAACTGGAATTAGTCAAGCTGTAAATGTACTCTGAGACGTTTGAGGTTTATCAAAAGCAAAAGGTGAAAAATGTGCAAATTAGTGGCTTATAACAGACATAAAGACAAAGCTGAACAATTTGAAATGCACCAGATTTGCCACCTGCCCTCTCCAATTTAACTGGTGAAAAATACGCCATGATTTATAAACGTGGGCCATAAAGTGAAATGATAGCATGCTGCGGCCTGCAGCTACCACTAGAGGGAGCTTACTGCATACTGTTTCTGCCTTGAACTCAACAACACACTATGCAGTGAGCTCCAACACTCCCTCTAGTGGTGGCTGCAGGATAGTGGGATTGTGAGAATAACACCTTGTGAAGGTGAAAAACCCAAAAATCAGCCCTTGAAGAGGCGCTGGTCTCTTAAAATGTAATTCACTGTTGGTTCCTAGTGTCGCATAGTAAGGAAGCAGACACTATAGGTCAAATTGTCTTTAATAGATACAGGCGACGCGTTTCGGAGCCGAACCGGCTCCTTCCTCAGGCGGTATCAGAAAAATCTGTTTTACACCTTATGTAGGTAATGCCCTATGGTTGCACCGGTTTGTATTCCCTGTTTTTTCTAGTGGTGGCTGCAGGCATGTGGTCTTTTAAATGTGTATGCAGAGAATTTGGAGCTATTTATCAGAAAATATATTCTCTAATCGCTATTAAAAAATGAATCACAGAATTATGGACCGAAAAACGATCTGAGATGACAGATCGGACAACTAAAATGTAGATTAGTCCTGAGCCTTACTTGAGTTTTCATGTCCATTACATGTTAATGTTGGTTTCCGATCACACCTAAAACCATTCTGGTGGGAGAACGGACGTCCTATTAAAATTAGCGTTTGTATTTTTTGCTTTTTCTGCATGCGTAACTCCAGACACAAACTGAAAAATGAGCTTCATGCAGCTCTACCTGCACAGCGTCATGCCATAGGTCATCTTCTAGGCTGCCGCCTCTGCTGGTCATGGCAAGCGATCAGTGATCCATCATAGATTAGAGACTACACCACTGCGCCAGCTGCTGGAGGATCTCCTTCTTTCCTTGTACATGCTGGATCAGTATACATTAGTGTTGCTATGCAGTTCTTGTCTGCTCGATGGTCTTTAGTGTATAACTTATCTGTTACATTATCATATCAACTTATCACATTCTCCTAGGGACTGGCATAGACTCCATATTCAGTCCCCATCATAACAGCAGAGGAGTCCAGTCCTTCTGGTTACTCGGTCTGGATATAGTCCGCAGATCACACAATGTGCATCCTCTGAGTGACCCACGTGGATTGCTTTCATAGCCAAGGATGCGATACGGTGGTGCTATGCCAGCGTCAGGAGGTAAGTGGTAGGGACAGATCACAGAAACTCTCTTGCCGCTGTTGGAAACCTCACACTACACATAATGTCGCTGAGTAGTGTGCGGCCACCTGCACTCATTACTATACACTCCCTGCAGGGACACTTGGTAATAGTTTTGTGTTGTCTATATATTACTGGCTGGCACTGAGTAGCGATCATTGGCAGCAAATACCAGTAATTGGTTATTGAAAAAGTGACGCCATGCTGCAGATTGCTGGCATGTCCACTGAAGCATAAAGTCATACACTTCACTTATAGGGCTTCTAGGAATATATGCAAAAAGGGTTTTTGCTTTTTTTCCCCCTTACAGAAAGCACCATGCTCGTCTATGGGCTGTGTCTGGTATCCGCATTTCAGTGACTGGGGCTGAACTGAAATACCAGACACGACCCACCATCAGACGTGGCGCTGTTTCTGGAAAAAAAAAACAGACCCTCTTTTCTAATTCTGGAAACCCCTTTAATATCTTGATCTTGAACACCGCACATTCAATGTACACAATAGGACTACACGTCAGTCTCCTTAGAAAGAACTGGGAAGATCACTGGCTGGACTAATGGGTTTTAGAAACCAACACGTTCTCTAGACGATGAAAAGTACCGACCCCCGCACAGCTGTTTATCACTTTCACTCCTTACATCATGAGACCAGTCAGATATAAAAGATACGTCTGAGGAATCTTAATTTTATCATTACTAGAAAACTTTCAGATTTCCCAGAACTGCACTAAACAACAGTGACCGAGCCAAACGGTGATAAATCCCACAGATGTTTTCCGCACGCATCCGCGTGTAGTCACTGATACAGTCACCCCCTAAGTCTCCAGATATACAATGACAACCCACACTATGGCTTGTAGGATTCCGGCTCCACAGACCACCACCTCCGAGGCAGAGAATGTAGCAACTCTGCCAAAATGTAATAAACATGTACTAGATGTGTCTCTTCATAGACAAAGTCATGTCTGGTTAACGGGGACCCCGTGCCGTACTTGCCATAGGAATAGAGCACGCCGTTCAGTTGCTATAGGATCTGGCCCTGGTTGGTCTTCCTCTTTGCTATTGGATGGCATGTGCCTGTGCAGGACCCCCCTCTCCAGATGGGAAATGTCCCAAGGGTCATGGAAGGGGAAGCGAATACCAGGCCGTCCCATTCTGGGAGACATAACCCAGCAACATAATGGAGGGGCCCAGTTTGATCTTTGCTATAGGCCCCCCTCTCTCCTCTGTGTGCCACTGATGGTGACCCAGAACTATCAGAAAGAGATATCATTGTATAATAAGGGTATGTTCACACGTAGTCAACAAAAACGTCTGAAAATCCAGAGCTGTTTTCAAGGGAAAACAGACCCTGCTTTTCAGACGTTTTTTTACCAACTCGCATTTTTCGCTGCGTTTTCGCAGCGTTTTTTACGTCCGTTTTTGGAGCTGTTTTCATTGGAGTCTATGAGAAAACAGCTCCAAAAACGTCCAAAGAAGTGTCCTGCACTTCTTTTGACGCGTAAATAACAGGTCGTCTGCACAGTACGTCGGCAAACCCATTCAAATGAATGGGCAGATGTTTGCCGACGTATTGGAGCCGTATTTCCAGACGTAAAACGAGGCAAAATACGCCTCGTATACGTCTGAAATTTGGCCGTGTGAACATACCCTAAAGGAATGAAACTTTCCAAAGTATTATGTTTGAATTCCTCACAATTTTCAAGATCTCTGTTTGCTGTCTGTGAATAGGTACATTCGTGTTTAAACCTAGAGGCTGAAAACCTAGACAGACTCAACCTCTCCTGATAAATTTATCTGTCATATCTTTCAATCTGGATTCAAGATTCTCTGGATCAGCAACAATCATGACATGTCAGGGAACAAACTCAGCATGGACTTATATGTTAAAACAACAGACTGTAATAATTTGCTACTTTATAAAAGTTTTCACCCAAGAAATATGGTTGACTCGTTACCTTTAAGTCAACTGCTTCGGGTGAAAAGGATTGTTGCTGATCCAGAGAATCTTGACTCAAGATTGAAAGATATGACAGATACATTTATCAGGAGAGGTTACCCTAAGAAACTTATTAAGGGACATGTGGATAGAACTAGGTTGGTGGATAGAGAGACATCATTAACATCGAACAACAAAGTTGACAAATGCAACAGGATCGCAGTGTTAAGAAAATGATCTATAAACACTGGGCTGTGTTAGGCAACTTTTACAAACATATACCTGGATTCTCTCTACCTCCGATGCTCTCATACATGAGACCAAGCAATTGAGGGACAGAATAGTCAAGTCTGAGATACGAACCTCTAGGCAGGAGGGTCAAGATACACAATCTGGTAGGAAAGGCAGCTACCCATGCATGTCTTGTGACAATTGTCCCCTTACGTTGTAAGATAATGTTTTTACACACCCTGTGACATCAGAAAAGTTTGATGTCAGATTTTCATTGACATGTAGACATGATTATGTTATTTGTCCTTGTTACTTTATGTTGGCGAGACAACTACCGAATGCCGTTTACGACTCAATAATCATAAGTCAAGTATACGTAGCGGTAAAAGTGAGTTACCTGTCGCTAGACACTTTATGGAGGGGGGACATTCTGTCGATAGCCTTAGGTTCATGATTATTGACCATGTTCCACCATTGAAACAGGGGGGGGGGAGGGGGGCAATAGGGAACTTCTATTAAAACAACGGAAAGTAAGATGGATTCATCGCCTGAACACATGTTCCTCCTGAGTGTGGGTTGTTCCGAGAACCATAAATATAATGCCGTTCTATATGGGTATTCCCTGTTTAAAATGAATGTTCGGGTACTAGGACTTTGCTCCAGGCAATAAGTCCGGGGAATTCAGTAATAAATGCAATGATAATGCGTTTACAACTATGGTAAACAACTCGTTTCTACTGTAATTATTACAATTCAGGAGATGTATCATTTGAGAAATAGATTTACCTGTTCTAAGATGGCGATCTTGGTCTCCTTTCAAACAATACGCATGCGCGCGTGACGCGATGTATCAGGTGACCTTCTTCTCACAACCTTCCACTAATCTAACACATGATTGGTGGTTAGTGAGAACTGAATGATCCGATGTGAGCATGCGCTCTGGGTTCTTTCAAAACGCCGAGATTTTGGCACGTCATGACGGTAATAATATATTACCTTGATTCTCCTAATCAGAACAGATATGGTGAGTGCCAGCTGTAACTCTTATCTCTATAATTGACACTTTATGACATATCTGTGTATTTTGTGATTATTTTTAGATATGTTCTTATTTGATATTCAATCATTGATTCACATATTTTCTGCATGAATTGCAAACACTTTATTCTGTATTATTGTATTGTATTTTTCACACTATTGTTAATCATGTATGATTATCTTACATTACCGATTTGCATGTTTTGCACACTATATATATGCTTTGAGCACACATATTCATTGCTTGAAAATGCCTTCATGGGGGAAGGTGAAACGTTGCCTGTATGTTGGGTGAATACATTTTGTATTTTTCTATACTACCGGACTGCTGCCTCTTCTTGTGGATTTGGATCTAATTTTAATTTGAGGTTTTTTTGTTAAGATTCCTCTAAGGGATAGCACCCAATATAGCTACAGTGCAGCTCCTGCATGTAACCCAGCAAAAGGATTGTATGGCATTGAGAAATGGGAGGTGGTGGCCGGCCACTAGAGGGCGTTGTGAGGTTAGTACATCGACAGTGTTTAGTGTGTGGAGTGATATACAAGAGAGGTCTAGTGAGGAAGTGTCTAGAGAGAGGTCTGAGAAGCGCTGGACAGGAAGAGACAGAGACTGGACTGAGAGAGCTGTAGCAAGTAAGGAAGACATTGTGACTCAGATAACTGTAAAAGATAAAGAGCATTCTGGCCAGCAGCAGAGCATAAGTAATGTGAAGTATCAGTCACGCATTTACTGGAGTTCCAAGTTAAGGAGATCCGGCCGAGTTAAGAAGAGAGTGTTTAGAGCAAGAAGCTGAAGACGCCATTTTGAGCATAAGGTAACATAGAGCCATTAACTGCCGGATCATCAGAGAGTGCATTGTATTACATTGCCGGACCTCAAAGATCACATTACACTAAACCTGGAAGCTAAGAGACTTTATTATCCTAAGGCACCGGATAAAGAGAACATATTTTAATCATTACGGATTATAAGAGACTGTGTTATATTGAAGTGCCGGATAAAAGCAGAGACTGTATTGTTTACCGAGCACCAGTTATATTTTGCCTAGAGCTCAAGTTTTTGACTGTTGTCATATTTTCTGCATGTTCAGTAAAGACAAAACGAATATAATCCCGGTGTCAGTAATTATTGTCCTTAAAGTCATATTACAACTTGGCGTAGTCGGCAGGATGGATGCAGATACAATGGACGAGACAACATTATCATCCAGTGTGACCCATCCAATGATACCGGTGGGAGCCCTCTTAAATCATTTGCCAAAGTTTAATGGATCTGATCTATTGTTGGAAGATTGGAGTGAACGGCTGGAAGGAGCGGCACGGCTCTGTAATGTCGCTCCACATTTAAAAGTAGAATTGGCGCTAAGTACCTTAGAAGGAGAAGCTAGGAAAACCGTTTTGTTACAGCCAGCACGACACCGACAAACCTTCGAACAAATTCGGCAGCTATTAGATGATGTGTATGGGGATACGTCCTCTGAGGGCATGATAAGGAAGCGATTCTTTGCCCGCCAGCAGAAAGAAGAAGAGACACTGGCGCAGTTTGCAAATGGATTACAGGAAATAATGGCAATGTTGCAACGTAAAGAAGAACAATCAGCCGGGTCCTTTACTAATGTACACGTAGTATTGCGGGATCAGTTTGTAATAGGTCTCAAGAATCCACCGTTAAGGAGAACTCTGAAGGAAAAGTTAAAGAAAGAACCAGATATGACGATTCATCAATTATTGACGGAAGCTATCGCATTGGAAAAAGAGGAATCGGCCAGCACTGATACGGTGGTCAGGCAAGCAGAAATTGTAACCAAGAAGAACCCCGACATGGAGGCAAGGATGGAGTCATTGGAAGGTGCCATGAGAGAGTTGAAAGCCGCTATTACTAATAAGCCTGACCCTGGAACTCCAGTTCGATACTCACAAGAGAGACAGTCGTTTGCAGATAGGAGGAAGCAAGGTAGGAATGCTCCAGACCCTACCATCTGCTATAATTGTGGCCGAGCAGGACACATTGCTAGAAATTGCATGCGTTCTCACTATCAGAGCAATCGCAGGAATTTAAACTAGAACGACCTGTAGTTGAGGGGCAAACTACAGGGGAGTCCACGGATACATGCCCTGCGTTAGATGCTACAGATATAGTGGGGGAATGTCCCGTCGTCGTAGCAAAATTCAATGGCGTTGAGTTGTCATGTTTAATCGATACTGGATCTCAAGTGACCACTATGGATAAAGTTGTGTTTGAAACTTATTTCCCTTCCTTGTTATGTGAGAAGAGTGACACTTGGATAAGACTCAAGGCAGCTAATAGTTTACCTATCCCTATCCTGGGAGTTATACAAATGGACATTTCAATATGGAATCGTGATTTGAACAAAAAGGGGGTTATCATAGTAGAAAAAGCTATGGACTCTGAAATTCCCGTGATTCTAGGAATGAATATATTGCGGGACTTAGATGGAGTAATGTCACAAGAGCTGGGCCCAAAATACTGGAAACAAATACCCACTCAACGACCTTCTCAAATGGCTTTACAGCGCACTTTAAAACATTGTCGCATTAATGGAGAACTGTTAAATTGGCCTGGAAGGGTAGGACTGGTTAAGATACCAGCCTCTCGAAGTATACAAGTACCAGCAGGCCATGAAATGTTGTTACCCTTGCCAGTGGGTACTAATAAAGTGTTAAAGGGCACCACTGTGTTAATTGAATCAGCTCTGCAGAAAGAAGGAGTAGCCGTGGCCCGGTCGATATGCAAGGTACAGGCTGGACAAGTATTATTACGAGTGGTTAATATCACGAAACAAAATGTAACCTTATTTCCCCGGGAACTAGTAGCTGAAGTGTTTCCGGTGAGGGAGGAACAAGTGGAAAGCCGTTCAGATGGGCAAGTGAGTTATCCTTGTGAAAGTGTAGCTGTGGTTACAGTGTGTCGAGCCACCACTCAAGCTAATGACACCATTGGGAGGCGATTACTGGAGCAAATACCTTTAGAAGGAACGGATTTGACTACCAGACAAATAGATGAAGTGGCGGGAGTGTTAGGAGAGCACTCCAAGGCTTTTTCCAAGAATGAAGCAGACTTTGGGTTGACAACAACTTTAGAACATGAAATACATACGGGAAATGCTCACCCGGTACGAGAACGATACCGTACCATTCCGCCCGCTTTTTATCAAGAAGCCAAAGTGTTGCTAAAACGCATGCTAGACAGTCATGTTATCCGACCCAGTAAAAGTCCATGGGCTTCTCCCATAGTATTAGTAAAGAAGAAAGATGGAAGCTTGCGGTTCTGTGTAGATTACCGGCGATTGAATGCCTGCACCGTCAGAGATGCATACCCTTTACCACGAATAGAAGACTCTTTGCTGGCTTTGGGTAAGGCCAAATACTTCTCTACCCTGGATTTGGCCAGTGGGTACTGGCAAGTACCAGTTGCAGAAGAAGATCGAGAAAAGACTGCATTCATCACCCCTATGGGGTTATACGAATTTTTGAGAATGCCGTTCGGTCTAACCAATGCACCAGCTACATTTCAGCGCTTGATGGAAGTTTGTTTGGGAGATTTAAACTTTGAATGTTTGCTCATCTACCTAGATGACATCATTATCTTCTCAGCCACTTTCACAGAACATTTGGAAAGATTGAAAGTGGTACTTACGCGTATCGAAGAACATGGTCTAAAACTAAAACCGGGCAAATGTCACTTGTTTACAGAAAGAATTGAGTACCTGGGACACGTGGTTACTAGAGACGGTGTACAACCAATGGATGCCAAAGTACGAGCCGTGCAACAATGGCCGGTACCAAAGACAGTAACAGAGCTTAGAAGTTTCCTAGGACTGATTGGATATTACAGACGGTTCATACAGAATTTTGCTAAGGTGGCTGCTCCCCTATATGTGTTACTGAATGGAACCAAACCGGGAGTCGATCATAAGAGAAGTATCACTTGGGGAATAGAGGCTGAACAAGCCTTCCAAGAGTTAAAAAGACGACTAACTGGTGCTCCTGTCTTGGCGTATGCAGATTACTCTCTACCATTTGTTTTGTGTACCGATGGAAGTTTAAAAGGATTAGGAGCTGTTCTTTCTCAAGTGCAGAATGGACGGAAACGTGTCATTGCTTATGCCAGTCGGACGCTGAGAGATGGGGAAAAGAATCCGGACAACTATAGCTCATTCCGGTTGGAACTTTTGGCAGTCGTATGGGCGGTTACCGAGCGATTTGCAGATATCTTGCTGGGCGCAGAGTGTGTGTTATGGACTGACAATAATCCATTGGTTCATTTAGACTCGGCCAAATTGGGTGCTATGGAGCAACGTTGGCGAGCACGACTTAGCAAATTTAAATTTACTGTGAAGTACCGCCCAGGACGAGCTAATGGGAATGCAGATGCCCTGTCCCGTAATCCAGTAGATTTGCCTGAAGGACTGACTGAAGAGGAGTTAGAGGAAACAGAGACTCCTAATTTCCTTGCCAATGAAGTACATGATCAGATGCCAGGTGAGAATATTCAAAGTGCTCCGGTGCATACTGGGGAGCCCATAAGAGAAACCATCGATCAATGGACTGCTGAAGAATGGAAGAAACAGCAGTTGCAAGATATTCAAATTCGGACTGTAAGAAGATGGGTGCTAGAGAGATACCGACCCAATCAACGAGAGCGATTGCGATTGTCTGGAGTGGGACAGAGAATATATCGCCAACGAGATAGATTGGCAGTAAAACAAGGGATATTGTACCGCCGAGTATTCCTACCGACCATGGAAGGACCCGTCTGGCAAGCTGTGTTGCCGGAGCGAGAGTTAGAAAGTACGGTTAAGTGGATGCATGAGAAAAAGGGGCATTATGGTCCTGAAAAGACTTTCCGTTGGTTGCAACAATTCTACTATCATCCTTTGCTGTTTGCAGTGGCACAGAAAGTGTGTCAGAACTGTAGAAATTGCACCCTGGCCAGAGCGGCTGAACAACAAGCTCCGGTGGGGCATATACAGACGCATTATCCATTACAGTTGGTCATGATGGACTATTTGACAGTAGATGAGTCTTTACAAGGGTACAGATATTTATTGGTTGTGATAGACCACTTCACCAAATTCACAGTGGCCGTACCTACCAGAGATCAAACGGCTGAATCTGCGGCACAGGGATTGTGGACTCATTTCATCTTACCCTATGGATGTCCTTCACAGCTTCACTCTGATCAAGGAGCTTGTTTTGAGGGGCGAGTAATAGAAGAATTATGCAGATTGTACCAGATTAAAAAGACCCGCACGACCCCGTATCACCCTCAAGGGAACGGGGCCTGTGAAAGGATGAATCGGACCATATTGCAGTTGTTGCGAACACTGGAGAAACAAAAAAAAGAGAGATGGCCTGACTACATTGCAGAATTAATCTGGATCTATAATAACACTGTACATGCCACTACTGGATATTCTCCTTTTCTGTTAATGTTCGGAAGAAATGGACGATGTCCCCTAAATTTAATGATGCCTATCCCGGAAGAACAAGAAGAGTGGATTCCGCAGACCTGGATGTGGGGTCATCGACGCAAGGTACAAGAAATGTATAATTTAGTGGCGCAGAGACTGGGGCCTCATGATCTTACAGTAAATCAGAAATTGAAGGAACTACCTTTGCAAGTGGGTGATAGAGTAATCGTGCGAAACCAGGGTGCAAGAAGAGCAGGAAAGCTGCAATGGAAGTGGGAAACCTTGGCGTATGAGGTGGTGCGTCAGCCCAATCCATACATTCCTGTATTTGTGATCAAGCCGGAGGGTAGTAGTGGCCCTTTGAAAACCGTACACAGAAATATGCTGAGACCCTGCACATTTATAAGTCGTGAACCAGAAGCAAACACTAGAGATCCTCCTGTTGCAACACCCGTTCCCATAGATGAAGGTTGGTGGAGTCCGCCGGTTCAAGTACCAGAGAGACAAGAAAGTACCAGTGAAGTACAAGAAGAGAATGTTACTCCTGTGGAAGAAGAGTTGTCACAGGTACGTCATTCTCAGCGATCCAATTTTGGAAGACTTCCTTCTAGGTTTGAAGGATTTGTGACGCCACAGCAAGTTGCCGGGACGGCAACTGATAAACCTGGGGGAAAAGATGTAACCCAGCAAAAGGATTGTATGGCATTGAGAAATGGGAGGTGGTGGCCGGCCACTAGAGGGCGCTGTGAGGTTAGTACATCGACAGTGTTTTGTGTGTGGAGTGATATTCAAGAGAGGTCTAGTGAGGAAGTGTCTAGAGAGAGGTCTGAGAAGCGCTGGACAGGAAGAGACAGAGACTGGACTGAGAGAGCTGTAGCAAGTAAGGAAGACATTGTGACTCAGATAACTGTAAAAGATAAAGAGCATTCTGGCCAGCAGCAGAGCATAAGTAATGTGAAGTATCAGTCACGCATTTACTGGAGTTCCAAGTTAAGGAGATCCGGCTGAGTTAAGAAGAGAGTGTTTAGAGCAAGAAGCTGAAGACGCCATTTTTGAGCATAAGGTAACATAGAGCCATTAACTGCCGGATCATCAGAGAGTGCATTGTATTACATTGCCGGACCTCAAAGATCACATTACACTAACCCTGGAAGCTAAGAGACTTTATTATCCTAAGGCACCGGATAAAGAGAACATATTTTAATCATTACGGATTATAAGAGACTGTGTTATATTGAAGTGCCGGATAAAAGCAGAGACTGTATTGTTTACCGAGCACCAGTTATATTTTGCCTAGAGCTCAAGTTTTTGACTGTTGTCATATTTTCTGCATGTTCAGTAAAGACAAAACGAATATAATCCCGGTGTCAGTAATTATTGTCCTTAAAGTCATATTACATGCATTCCGTTAGTTTCTTAGAACTTAGACACTTATATTGACATAAGACAACATGGTCTATATGGTCAGGAAGCAGACGGTTTATCAGGTTGCAACATCTTCACTACAGTTTTGCGATCCTTCAGCAAGTGTAGAAAAAAAATCTGTAGAAACAAAAACTATTGCTACCTGCTAGAATGTTGATGCATTTGTTTGGTCAGATCCCCATATTCGAGTTGGGGTACAGCAAGTCTGCAGGCCGTAGGTCTACCCGGCGATCGCTCTTCATTAAATCACAGAGTTGGGGAAAGGTTTACCTTTAAGGTTAGGGAATCTTTACCTCTTTTACCTATAAGATCCATTCCCTGTTTTGGGAACTGAGGGAAGCGCTGGTGGTAAACATCGCTCCACCACCAGTGAGACAGACCAGGCCAGAATTCTTTTCATGCTCTTCGATTGAATAGTTTTAGCGCACAATGATGTTGCGGTTGTGAATGGATTGTGGTTCCTATCAGCTCTAACGCTTTATAGCCTCTGCTCATAACACATCCATGCCCAATGCAAGTGTTAGGTCTTCATGTGTTCAAAAACGTCTTGGATATTTATACAAAATATAATGTAAATGTAAAAAAAAGCCATAATAAGCAGTCGCTAGCCTACTTGCTGATGGTTTCCAAGTTACAATAGATTCTTTCTACACTACTATTGACTATATAGCCAATGTTAATGAATGGTGGGACTTCACATTAGAACAATCCCCAAATAAAATCTCAGGCTATGAATACATTGTAAACAGAAATGTTTAATATATTAAAATTGGAATAGGCAGTGAGGAGCGGACGATTCATAAATACACAAAGATAAAACACTGCGTGTGACCTGTGCAAGGGGTGAGGATCCATTTTAGGAAAACGGACAATGTCAACATCTTGTGTTCCATCAGCTTAATACTGCGTGGTATAAATGTTCCGAGGATTACATGGAGGTAACCAGACAGTCGTACTAGAACTGCGTTCTTCAGGGTGTCACACCAGTGTTGTCACTTAAACAAAACATGATGTCAAAAGACAGTGCAAAATAGTTTGGTAAACAAAGAGACGTTCCAAAAATATAACACGGGACCGAGCAGCAATGTCACCATATTTATCGTCAACACAAGAGGCAAGCGCTGCCCTCAGAAGAGGACGCCTTCATATCTTCCATCTCTTGTAAGTACCACGTGACATCTCCACCACGTGTCTTCTCAGCACTTGGTCCTTCTCTGATGTAATACACGTAAAGACAACACAGGTTCACGGTGCAGGAGGTTATTCAGGTGTCCTAGTCCCAGTGTAGAGACCTTCGCCCCATTCACCTCCAAGATCTCATCTCCCACCCGCAGAAGGCCGGAATAAAGCTTGGCAGTGTTGGCGTCAGTTATGTCCTGCACGTATATACCTACAGAGGGGAGAGGAGATGCTTTAGGGTCTACACCATTCAGGCCACCTATTAGGACAAGACTGTCTTCTACATACCTGAATCTGGTCTCCCGTTACCAGACGAAATGCTGAACCCGAAACCTCCCTTTTCTAGACAGTGCAATTCCAAAAGGCGAGTACCATCTGGATAATTTTCTGCTACCTTCCCTAATGAACGAGCCATGCCAGGAGATCCAATGTCTTCTACACTTAGCGCACGTCTGTGGATACAGGGAAACGGTGATCACCGGAAGCAAGATATAATTCTCTAGTGCAGACGTCATAGTTACAAACCTTGGATTAACATGTTGTAAAATCACTGATGAACGATTGGTGGTTTAGAAAATCATTCCCAATATCTGATTAACATTTTCATTGTACAATCTTCATATATAGGTCGCCATATTTGAATGTTTGGTTGTAGCAGAATTTATATTGTAAGTATTGGATGAGTGACATGGACTTGACAATCGTTACGATCCCTCAAGCACGCGAATCACAAACATTACCATTACTGCTATTTGTAAATGTGACTTTAATAATTTATACTCCAAAAGAAAGTCCTCGGTGTAGCATGGGCCATCTAGTCTGGTAGGCCTTGTGCATGTTTTTCCAGTCCCATACAATGGGTTTTATGTGCAGGATCTCAATGTTTCTAATAATCCCATATTCCAGGTTATGTAGAACTGATGCAAAATACATTGAAACTGTTATTTATTATTTACTGGATGCATAAAATGTGAAATCTGAATGAAAATTAATTATTTTTTTATTTTTTGTAATTGCCACAGTGGTGATTTCTACAATATATCAATTTAGAAAGTTCATTCTCTGGTATTCTAGTTCCCTCTGTTTCAGTAGCCGGATAGTCGATTGATCTAACCTGAGCACATGCGTGTCATTTTCCTCTGTTACATATTACTGTTCATACTGTTTCGGTTGTATGCTTTCTTTGTTGCAGTATATCGGTAACATACCTTGGAGCGGTGTTAACATCCCCAGTAATATAAGCTGCAGAACGATCTGACTTTCCCAACAAGTTCTGAACAGAGGAGGCTCTTCTTGGTAGGTTAAATGGTGACATCTGGTGGTAAATAAGAGTACTACAAGTTACAATGTTCTACATTCTTTAACTTACTGTGCACTTGGCACCAAAACTCTATTTATACCCAGTCTGACATTTTCCGTTATTTACTTTCATATAAAATGTAATTCATAGCTTTGCATTATAAAAAAAAAAACAAGTAACGGTGTGATTTTATTAATGTATGAGAAATCTACTAGTGATTCTCCAATTATACCTGAATCATTAAAATTGTATGGCCATTATCTCTACACATATTACCAACTCATCAGTTGGTATAAGTCATTATTTTGATTGACCAAGTTAACCCCTTAAGGACACGGCCAATTTTAGCCTTGAGGACAGAGCAATTTTTTTTAAATTTCCCTCTTTGCATCCCGACGCTCATAACGCTTTTATTTTTTTGTACGACGTAGTTGTATGAGACTTTGTTTTTTGCGGGACGAGTTGTACTTTATGTACGTACCATTTTTTGGTACAAATACATTATCGTTTAATTTCTATAAATTTTTAATTAGATTAAAATGCAAAAAAAAAGCAGTTGTGCAGCAGTTTTAATATTTTTTTTTACACCATACACCGATCATAATAAATAATGTTATACATTTGTAGTACAGGTTGTTACGGTCGTGGCGATACCAAATATGTCTATATTATTTCATGTTTTGGGACTTATATTTTAAAAAGTTGATTTATTATAAAAAATGTGTATTTCTGTGTATTTTATTTACTTTTTATTTATTTATTTACCATTATTTTTTTTTACATTCATTTAACTTTTTTTTTTAATCCCATAAAGGGATTTATCATTTTGATTTTTATTTTGTAACTGCAATGTACTGGCATAGATCTATATGCCAGTACATTAGCCTGTTACTGATCGTACACAGGCAGTTGTTAGGGCATACCTCAGTATGCCCTAACAACAGGAAATATGTTCAGACAGCCCTGGGGTCCTTCACTGGACCCTGGGCTGTCTGGCCATACGAGTTGTGGGCTTTGATCGCGTCACAGTAATTTTCTTTGACGCGATCAATGTGCAGTCCCCTCTCCTTGAACGCCGCGATCAGCTGTCATCGCGGCGTTCAAAGGGTTAACAGCGGAGAGAAGATGTTTCTCTCCTCTCCGCTGTCAGAGCGGGGCCGTGGCTGTGTATTACAGCCGTTGCCCCGCTCTCGATCGCGCGCACAGACGCGCGCAGGGACGGCTGTCTCACAGGACGAGTATGCTCGTCCTAATGCGCGAAGTGCTCGCCGCTCAGGACGAGCATACTCGTCCTGTGTCGGCAACCAGTTAATATCAGTCTAAACAATCATCTGTGCTAAATAACACAGTGTCTAATGCAGTATTAGGCACAGTATTAGGTACAGTATTAGGCACAGTATTATGTACAGTATTATGTACAGTATTATGTAAAGTATTATGTAAAGTATTAGGCACAGTATTATGTACAGTATTATGTAAAGTATTAGGCACAGTATTATGTACAGTATTAGGCACAGTATTAGGCACAGTATTATTTAAAGTATTAGGCACAGTATTAGGCACAGTATTATGTACAGTATTATTTAAAGTATTAGGCACAGTATTAGGCACAGTATTATGTACAGTATTATGTAAAGTATTAGGCACAGTATTATGTACAGTATTATGTAAAGTATTAGGCACAGTATTATGTACAGTATTAGGTACAGTATAATGTACAGTATTAGGCACAGTATTATGTACAGTATTAGGCACAGTATAAGGCCTCATGCACACTACCGTATTTTTTCCCACCCGTAAATACTGGCGTAAATACGGGTCCGGTGTCACACGTATTCCACCCGTTTTGCACCAGTATTTACGAACCCGTGCCCGTAAATATGGGTCCGGTGTCACACGTATTCCACCCGTATTTATGAGCACGTTTTTGGCGGCAAAATAGCACTGCACTAATCGGCAGCCCCTTCTCTCTATCAGTGCAGGATAGAGAGAAGGGACAGCCTTTTCTGTAATAAAAGTTAAAGAAATTCATACTTACCCGGCCGTTGTCTTGGTGACGCGTCCCTCTCTTCACATCCAGCCCGACATCCCTGGATGACGCGGCAGTCCATGTGACCGCTGCAGCCTGTGATTGACCTGTGATTGGCTGCAGCGGTCACATGGCCTGAAACGTCATCCAGGACGTCGGGCCGGATGTCGAGAGGGACGCGTCACCAAGGCAACGGGCGGGAGACCGGACTGGAGGAAGCAGGAAGTTGTCGGTAAGTATGAAAGTCTTTTATTTTTATTTTTTACAGGTTTATACTGATCGGTAGTCACTGTCCAGGGTGCTGAAAGAGTTACTGCCGATCAGTTAACTCTTTCAGCTCCCTGGACAGTGACTATTTACTGACGTCGCTTAGCAACGCTGCCGTAATGACGGGTGCACACATGTAGCCACCCGTCATTACGAGAGCTCCATAGACTTCTATGGACTGTCCGTGCCGTTATTACGGCCTGAAATAGGACATGTTCTATCTTTTTCAACGGCACGGGCACCTTCCCGTGAGAAAACGGGAAGGCACCCGTCGCCAATAGAAGTCTATGAGCCCGTTATTACGGGTCGTAATTACGACCCGTAATAACGGGAGTTTTTACGGTCGTGTGCATGAGGCCTTAGGTAAAGTATTAGGCACAGTATTATGTACAGTATTAGGCACAGTATTATGTACAGTATTATGTAAAGTATTAGGCACAGTATTATGTAAAGTATTAGGCACAGTATTAGGCACAGTATTATGTACAGTATTAGGCACAGTATTATGTACAGTATTATGTACAGTATTAGGCACAGTATTAGGCACAGTATTATGTACAGTATTAGGCACAGTATTAGGCACAGTATTAGGCACAGTATTATGTACAGTATTAGGCACAGTATTAGGCACAGTATTATGCACAGTATTATGTACAGTATTAGGCACAGTATTATGTACAGTATTAGGCACAGTATTATGTACAGTATTAGGCACAGTATTATGTACAGTATTATTTATAGTATTAGGCACAGTATTATGTACAGTATTATGTACAGTATTATGTACAGTATTAGGCACAGTATAATGTACAGTATTAGGCACAGTATTATGTACAGTATTAGGCACAGTATTATGTACAGTATAAGGGCACAGTATTATGTACAGTATAAGGGCACAGTATTATGTACAGTATAAGGGCACAGTATTAGGTACAGTATTAGGCACAGTATTATGTACAGTATTAGGCACAGTATTATGTACAGTATTATGTAAAGTATTAGGCACAGTATTATGTAAAGTATTAGGCACAGTATTAGGTAAAGTATTAGGCACAGTATTAGGCACAGTATTATGTACAGTATTAGGCACAGTATTAGGCACAGTATTATGTACAGTATAATGTACAGTATTAGGCACAGTATTATGTAGCGTATTATGTACAGTATTATGTAAAGTATTAGGCACAGTATTATGTACAGTATTATGTAAAGTATTAGGCACAGTATTATGTACAGTATTAGGTACAGTATTATGTACAGTATTAGGCACAGTATTAGGCACAGTATTAGGTACAGTATTAGGTACAGTGTTATGTGCAGTATTATGTACAGTATTAGGCACAGTATTAGGCACAGTATTAGGTACAGTATTAGGTACAGTATTATGTACAGTATTATGTGCAGTATTAGGCACAGTATTAGGCACAGTATTATGTACAGTATTAGGCACAGTATTATGTACAGTATAATGTACAGTATTAGGCACAGTATTATGTACAGTATTAGGCACAGTATTATGCACTGTATTATGTACAGTATTAGGCACAGTATTATGTACAGTTTTAGGTACAGTATTATGTACAGTATTATGCACAGTATTATGCACCGTATTATGTACAGTATTAGGCACAGTATTACGGACATTATTACATACTGTATTATGCACAGTATTATGTACAGTATTAGGCACAGTATTACGTACATTATTATGCACAGTATTATGTACAGTATTATGCACAGTATTATGCACCGTATTATGTACAGTATTAGGCACAGTATTACGTACATTATTACATACAGTATTATGCACAGTATTATCCACAGTATTATGCACAGTATTATGTACAGTATTAGGCCTGATTTACACGAGCGTGTGCGTTTTGCGCGCGCAAAAAACGCTGCGTTTTGCGCGCGCAAAAGGCATTTGACAGCTCCGTGTGTCATCCGTGTATGATGCGCGGCTGCGTGATTTTCGCGCAGCCGCCATCATAGAGATGAGGCTAGTCGACGCCCGTCACTGTCCAAGGTGCTGAAAGAGCTAACTGATCGGCAGTAACTCTTTCAGCACCCTCGACAGTGAGTTCCGAGCACAATATACACTAACCTGTGAATCAAAAAAAGACGTTCATACTTACCATGAACTTCCTGCTTCCTCCAGTCCGGTCTCCCGGCCGTTGCCTTGGTGACGCGTCCCTCTCTTGTCATCCGGCCCCACCTCCCAGGATGACGCGGCAGTCCATGAGACCGCTGCAGCCTGTGATTGGCTGCAGGCTGTGCTTGGCCTGTGATTGGCTGCAGCTGTCACTTGGACTGAACTGTCATCCCGGGAGGTCGGACTGGAGGAAGAAGCCGGGAGTTTTCGGTAAGTCAGAACCTCTTGTTTTTTTTACACGTATATGTATATTGTGATCGGAAGTCACTGTCCATGGTGCTGAACCAGTTTAACTCTTGCAGCACCGTGGACAGTGACTGTCTCCTGCCGTCGCGTACCCGAACATTTTTTGCCGGGTTCGGTCAAAACGAGTTCGGCCGAACCCGGTGAAGTTCGGTGCGCTCATCTCTAATTTGACACTCCGCTTGGATGTTTGTAAACAGAAAAGCACGTGGTGCTTTTCTGTTTACATTTATCCTTTTGACAGCTCTTGCGCGAATCACGCAGTTCGCACGGAAGTGCTTCTGTGCGGCATGCGTGGTTTTCACGCACCCATTGACTTCAATGGATGCGTGATGCGCGAAAAACGCACGATTATAGAACATGTCGTGAGTTTTACGCAACGCACTCGCGCTGCGCAAAATTCACGCATCGTCTACACTGCCCCATAGACTAACATAGGTGCGTACGACACGCGTGAAAAGCACGCGCGTATATTACGCACGTGTAAATGAGGCCTTAGGCACAGAATTTTGTACAGTATTAGGCACAGTATTATGTACAGTTTTAGGCACAGTATTTTGTACAGTTTTAGGCACAGTATTTTGTACAGTTTAGGCACAGTATTTTGTACAGTATTAGGCACAGTATTATTTATAGTATTATGTACAGTATTAGGCACAGTATTATGTACAGTATTAGGCACAGTATTATGTACAGTATTAGGCACAGTATTATGTACAGTATTAGGCACAGTATTTTGTACAGTTTTAGGCACAGTATTTTGTACAGTTTTAGGCACAGTATTATGTACAGTATTAGGCACAGTATTAGGCACAGTATTATGTACAGTATTATGTACAGTATTAGGCACAGTATTATGTACAGTATTAGGCACAGTATTATGTACAGTATTATGTACAGTATTAGGCACAGTATTAGGCACAGTATTAGGCACAGTATTATGCACTGTATTATGTACAGTATTTACAGTATTACGCATAGTATTATGTACAGTATTAGGCACAGTATTATGTACAGTATTAGGCACAGTATTATGCACCGTATTATGTACAGTATTAGGCACAGTATTACGTACATTATTACATACAGTATTATGCACAGTATTATGCACAGTATTTTGTACAGTATTAGGCACAGTATTATTTATAGTATTATGTACAGTATTAGGCACAGTATTATGTACAGTATTAGGCACAGTATTATGTACAGTATTAGGCACAGTATTATGTACAGTATTAGGCACAGTATTTTGTACAGTTTTAGGCACAGTATTTTGTACAGTTTTAGGCACAGTATTATGTACAGTATTAGGCACAGTATTAGGCACAGTATTATGTACAGTATTATGTACAGTATTAGGCACAGTATTATGTACAGTATTAGGCACAGTATTATGTACAGTATTATGTACAGTATTAGGCACAGTATTATGTACAGTATTAGGCACAGTATTATGCACTGTATTATGTACAGTATTTACAGTATTACGCATAGTATTATGTACAGTATTAGGCACAGTATTATGTACAGTATTAGGCACAGTATTATGCACCGTATTATGTACAGTATTAGGCACAGTATTACGTACATTATTACATACAGTATTATGCACAGTATTATGCACAGTATTATGTACAGTATTATGCACAGTATTATGCACCGTATTATGTACAGTATTAGGCACAGTATTACATACAGTATAATGCACAGTATTAGGCACAGTATTATGTACAGTATTCAGGCACAGTATTAGATACAGTATTAGGCACAGTATTATGTACAGTATTAGGCACAGTATTTTGTACAGTTTTAGGCACAGTATTTTGAACAGTTTAAGGCACAGTATTTTGTACAGTATTAGGCACAGTATTATTTATAGTATTAGGCACAGTATTATGTACAGTATTATGTACAGTATTAGGCACAGTATTATGTACAGTATTATGTACAGTATTAGGCACAGTATTATGTAGAGTATTATGTACAGTATTATGTAAAGTATTAGGCACAGTATTATGTAGAGTATTATGTACAGTATTAGGCACAGTATTAGGTACAGTATTAGGCACAGTATTATGTACAGTATTAGGCACAGTATTATGTACAGTATTAGGCACAGTATTAGGCACAGTATTATGTACAGTATTAGGCACAGTATTATGTACAGTATTATGTACAGTATTAGGCACAGTATTAGGCACAGTATTATGTAGTACAGTATTATGTAAAGTATTAGGCACAGTATTAGGCACAGTATTATGTACAGTTTTATGTACAGTATTATGTAAAGTATTAGGCACAGTATTATGTAGAGTATTATGTACAGTATTAGGCACAGTATTAGGTACAGTATTAGGCACAGTATTATGTACAGTATTAGGCACAGTATTATGTACAGTATTAGGCACAGTATTAGGTACAGTATTAGGTACAGTATTAGGCACAGTATTATGTACAGTATTAGGCACAGTATTATGTACAGTATTAGGCACAGTATTAGGCACAGTATTAGGTACAGTATTAGGCACAGTATTAGGTACAGTATTAGGCACAGTATTAGGTACAGTATTATGTACAGTATTTTGTACAGTATTATGTAAAGTATTATGTACAGTATTAGGCACAGTATTAGGCACAGTATTATGTACAGTATTATGTAAAGTATTAGGCACAGTATTAGGCCTCATGCACACGACCGTATTTTTTCCCACCCGTAAATACTGGCGTAAATACGGGTTCGGTGTCACACGTATTCCACCCATTTTGCACCAGTATTTACGAACCCGTGCCCGTAAATATGGGTCCGGTGTCACACGTATTCCACCCGTATTTACGAGCACGTTTTTGGCGGCAAAATAGCACTGCACTAATCGGCAGCCCCTTCTCTCTATCAGTGCAGGATAGAGAGAAGGGACAGCCTTTTCTGTAATAAAAGTTAAAGAAATTCATACTTACCCGGCCGTTGTCTTGGTGACGCGGCAGTCCATGTGACCGCTGCAGCCTGTGATTGACCTGTGATTGGCTACAGCGGTCACATGGCCTAAAACGTCATCCAGGACGTCGGGCCGGATGTCGAGAGGGACGCGTCACCAAGGCAACGGGCGGGAGACCGGACTGGAGGAAGCAGGAAGTTGTCGGTAAGTATGAACGTCTTTTATTTTTATTTTTTACAGGTTTATACTGATCGGTAGTCACTGTCCAGGGTGCTGAAAGAGTTACTGCCGATCAGTTAACTCTTTCAGCTCCCTGGACAGTGACTATTTACTGACGTCGCTTGGCAACGCTGCCGTAATGACGGGTGCACACATGTAGCCACCCGTCATTACGAGAGCTCCATAGACTTCTATGGACTGTCCGTGCCGTTATTACGGCCTGAAATAGGACATGTTCTATCTTTTTCAACGGCACGGGCACCTTCCCGTGAGAAAACGGGAAGGCACCTGTCGCCAATAGAAGTCTATGAGCCCGTTAATACGGGTCGTAATTACGACCCGTAATAACGGGAGTTTTTACGGTCGTGTGCATGAGGCCTTAGGCACAGTATTAGGCACAGTATTATGTACAGTATTATGTAAAGTATTAGGCACAGTATTAGGCACAGTATTATGTACAGTATTAGGCACAGTATTATGTACAGTATTAGGCACAGTATTATGTACAGTATTATGTACAGTATAAGGCACAGTATTATGTACAGTATTATGTAAAGTATTAGGCACAGTATTATGTACAGTATTATGTAGAGTATTATGTACAGTATTAGGCACAGTATTAGGTACAGTATTAGGCACAGTATTATGTACAGTATTAGGCACAGTATTATGTACAGTATTAGGCACAGTATTAGGCACAGTATTATGTACAGTATTATGTAAAGTATTAGGCACAGTATTATGTACAGTATTATGTACAGTATTATGTACAGTATTAGGCACAGTATTAGGCACAGTATTATGTACAGTATTAGGCACAGTATTATGTACAGTATTAGGCACAGTATTAGGCACAGTATTATGTACAGTATTACGTACATTATTACATACAGTATTATGCACAGTATTATGCACAGTATTATGTACAGTATTATGCACAGTATTATGCACTGTATTATGTACAGTATTAGGCACAGTATAATGCACAGTATTATGTACAGTATTAGGCACAGTATTAGGCACAGTATTAGATACAGTATTAGGCACAGAATTTTGTACAGTATTAGGCACAGTATTATGTACAGTATTAGGCACAGTATTAGGCACAGTATTAGGCACAGTATTATGTACAGTATTAGGCACAGTATTAGGCACAGTATTAGGCACAGTATTAGGCACAGTATTATGTACAGTATTAGGCACAGTATTATGTACAGTATTATGTACAGTATTAGGCACAGTATTAGGCACAGTATTATGCACTGTATTATGTACAGTATTTACAGTATTAGGCACAGTATTACGTACATTTTTACATACAGTATTATGCACAGTATTATGCACAGTATTATGTACCGTATTATGCACAGTATTATGTAGAGTATTATGTACAGTATTATGTAAAGTATTAGGCACAGTATTATGTAGAGTATTATGTACAGTATTAGGCACAGTATTAGGTACAGTATTAGGCACAGTATTATGTACAGTATTAGGCACAGTATTATGTACAGTATTAGGCACAGTATTATGTACAGTATTAGGCACAGTATTATGTACAGTATTAGGCACAGTATTAGGTACAGTATTATGTACAGTATTAGGCACAGTATTAGGCACAGTATTATGTACAGTATTATGTACAGTATTATGCACAGTATTAGGCACAGTATTATGTAAAGTATTAGGCACAGTATTAGGCACAGTATTATGTACAGTATTAGGCACAGTATTAGGCACAGTATTATGTACAGTATTAGGCACAGTATTATGTACAGTATTAGGCACAGTATTAGGCACAGTATTAGGCACAGTATTATGTACAGTATTAGGCACAGTATTATGCACCGTATTATGTACAGTATTAGGCACAGTATTATGTACATTACATACAGTATAATGCACAGTATTATGTACAGTATTAGGCACAGTATTACGTACATTATTACATACAGTATTATGCGCAGTATTATGCACAGTATTATGTACAGTATTATGCACAGTATTATGTACAGTATTAGGCACAGTATTAGGCACAGTATTATGTACAGTATTATGCACAGTATTATGTACAGTATTATGCACAGTATTATGCACCGTATTATGTACAGTATTACGTACATTATTACGTACAGTATTATGCACAGTATTATGTACAGTATTATGCACAGTATTATGCACCGTATTATGTACAGTATTAGGCACAGTATTACGTACATTATTACATACAGCATTATGCACAGTATAATGCACAGTATTAGGCACAGTATTATGTACAGTATTAGGCACAGTATTAGGCACAGTATTAGGCACAGTATTAGGCACAGTATTATGTACAGTATTAGGCACAGTATTATGCACCGTATTATGTACAGTATTAGGCACAGTATTATGTACATTACATACAGTATAATGCACAGTATTAGGCACAGTATTACGTACATTATTACATACAGTATTATGCGCAGTATTATGCACAGTATTATGTACAGTATTATGCACAGTATTATGTACAGTATTAGGCACAGTATTAGGCACAGTATTATGTACAGTATTATGCACAGTATTATGTACAGTATTATGCACAGTATTATGCACCGTATTATGTACAGTATTACGTACATTATTACGTACAGTATTATGCACAGTATTATGTACAGTATTATGCACAGTATTATGCACCGTATTATGTACAGTATTAGGCACAGTATTACGTACATTATTACATACAGTATTATGCACAGTATAATGCACAGTATTAGGCACAGTATTAGATACAGTATTAGGCCCCATGCACACGACCGTGCCCGCAATCACGGCCCGCGATTGCGGGCACGGCCGGCCGCTGACTGACAAAATATGGGAGCACCGCCCGCAAAATGCGAAAGAACGGACATGTTCTATAATTCCCGGAACATTTCCACGGCACTGACACCCTTCCGTAGTGCTACGGAAAGGTGTCAGTGTTCAATGAAAGTGAAGGTTTTTTGCTGTCGTGTGCATGGGGCCTTAGGCACAGAATTTTGTACAGTATTAGGCACAGTATTATGTACAGTATTAGGCACAGTATTATGCACAGTTTTAGGCACAGTATTTTGTACAGTTTTAGGCAGAGTATTTTGTACAGTATTAGGCACAGTATTACGCACACTATTACGTACAGTATTTTGTACAGTATTATGCACATTAGGCACAGTATTTTGTACAGAATTTTGTACCGTATTAGGCACAGTATTTCGTACAGTATTAGGCACAGTATTATGTTCAGTATTATGCACAGTATTCGGTACAGTGTTATGCACTGTATTATGCACACTATTGGGTACAGTATTAGGCACAGTATTTTGTACAGTATTATCTACAGTATAAGGCACGGTATTATGTATAGTATTAGGCACAGTATTATGTACAGTATTATGCACAGTGTTAGGCACAGTTTTATGTACCGTATTAGGAACAGTATTATGTACAGTATTATTCACAGTGTTAGGCACCGTAATATGTACAGTATTATGCTAAGTATTATGTACAGTATTATGCACAGTGTTAGGCACAGTTTTATGTACCGTATTAGGAACAGTATTATCTACAGTATAAGGCACAGTATTACGTACAGTATTTCATACAGTATTAGGCACATTAGACAGTATTTTGTACAGAATTGTGTACAGTATTAGGCACAGTATTATCTACACTATATAAGGCACAGTATTATGTACAGTATTAGGCACATTATGTACAGTATATGAAATCCTGAAGCAATTAGAGCAGTGGGTACATGTTATGTCAGTCCTGTCCCTGCAGGCTCTGCTGATCTCCACCCATTCACCTGGCGCCTGCACACACTTGCTGGATGCCCACCGGGCTTTATTTTAATGGTGAAACCCTAGTCAATGTCAGAGGTGACAAGGATGGAGCTTGTGATAACATCATTTAACCCCTTAAGATGCAGCTATTTTGGGTATTAAGAACACTGATTTTTTTTTCCTTTTATCACTGCATTTTAAGAGCCATAATTTTTCCACCGATGTAGCCGCATGAGGGCTTGTTTGTTTCATGGCACCACTTTAGGGTACATAGGACTTATTGATTACGTTTTTTTACAACATTCACTGTGCAGGATAAATGTGTGTTTCGCTCTTACGGTCGTTATGTTTGTGGTGATACCAATTGTCTATTTTTTAAAACTTTTTTTCATAATAAAGCATTTTTTAAGGGGGTAAAATGTTTTGTTTTTTTGTTTGGATTTTTAATCACTTCAATAATACACTGTATTGCAGTGTATTATGCCTGTCAATGTAAAACTTACAGGCCTAATAAATATACACAGATGGCAGACCTGAGGGTTTCTTTAGGTCCCCATCTGCCATGGAAACCAATCAGCACCCGGTGATAGCGTCACAGGGCGCAGTTGGGTTGACAGAAGTAGCCCGTACCTGTGTCCAACCACTTAGATTCTGCGGTTGCTATTGACCGTGGCATCTGACGGGTTAAACGGCCAGATCGGCAACATCTGTAATTTACAGTTGACACCCGCTGCGGATGGTGCGGGCACAGTTCCTGCATAGCACCAGCACCGTAAATTTACGCCACCTGTCACCAAGGGGTTTAAGAAGAGGAAGTCTAGGGAACCTGAAGGCATTAATGAGTAATATTCTTGGCTAAGCACTTATTCAACCATTTTTAAAAAAAATGTAGACGACTAAGTCGACTGCAAACGTAATGTAAAATTTTGGGTAATAAAAATTCTTCAAAAGTTAAAGGTGTTGTCCAGTCTTAAAGTGCACCTTACTTTTCAGGTGGCTTTTCAGAATAAGCTGTCATATGTGTGTACATGAGGAATAACACTATTTCTGGCCATTATATGACTTGTATCCCGTGGTTTTTTTTTTTTAAGCAGTTTTCCCTTTCCAGGCTCGATCTCCAATTCTCCGTTTTCTCTGAGTTAGTGGGTGAAGCCTGACTGCTATCATCTCTCCCATACACAGCACACATAGAAGAGGAGAATCCTGCTCTCCAATCTCTTTGTAGCCCACCCTCAGAAGCTGCAGCCGCATGGCGATTATATAGCAGTAATGAGCAGTGTAGCTGTGAATCCAGCATTGGGGTGAAATACAGCCCTTAAGATATGTTCACACGTACAAAAAAAAGTGGCAGAAAATTACAAAGCTGTTTTCAGGGGAAGCACTTTTTCATTTCAGGCTTCTTTTGAGGCTTTTTTTAGGTGTCATAGCGTCAATGGAAAATCAGCTCAAAAAACGCCTCAAGAAGTGACATGCTACTTATTTTTACGAGGCTTCTCTTTATGAAGCTTTTTTTAACTCAGCAGTGTAAAAATACACCTCATGTGAACAGCACAGTGTATTTCCCATTGGATTCAATGGGAAGATGTTTGTGGGCGTTTTGCTAGTGTTTTTCCAGGCGTATTTCAAGGCGATTACGCTCAGAAATACGCCTGAAAAACTTACTAGGAAGCTGCAGCAGCATCTCAGTGTCTCTCTCACTTTGCTACTGCCCCCTCCATTGACTAATATAAGCAGCTGTAACCTGATCTTTCAGTGAGCTGATGGTCGTATATAGCAGTAAATTCAGATTGAGTGAACATTTCGGAGGGAGAAGGGGGTAGAAGCCTGCAAAGTTGATTAAGAGACATATTTCTCTTATAAGATATATTACAACTCTTCTTATATTTGCTTGTACTATTGATTTATGCAAGTTTGTTGAAAAGTTAGTGTTTAAGTAAATACCACTTAATTACTGTATAATGTAAGATACTTTGTGTTTCAATGCCTTAACATCTCTGATTGTTGTTCGTGTCGGTGAAAGTTCTGATCTACATCCAGAGGCTGAAAGCTGTGCAGACCTAGTAATGATTAACAGCTGACAGTTTGCTACAATTGTATCAGTCCAGGCAGCTTAAATATTGCTCCACTGGCCTGATAGTTTGCTATAATGTATCGGTGCAGATACAATGTATCAGGCTCTTTAGCTCGCAAAAACATAGTAGACAGCCCCCCAAACTCTGGTTCTGGGGGTTTTATAGTGGGAGCTTGTTTCATGCTGTTATATAGGTTGGAATTGCTCTTGCAGACCTGGCTTATAGCAACCACCGAAAACACATTGGAGCTGATGCATAAGTATACGTGGATAAACATATTTAAGTTTTAGCACCCAGTTTAACCCTTTATGTGTATCTTATAAATGCCCTCAAGTGCCTTTGTATCATGACATAGGCGCTTGATGTGTTCAGGCTCCTGTCATACAGACATGGCAGGCTCAGGACACATCTTGGTGATAATTTATGGCCATACATGAAATCTGACTGTGTCGGTGGGCTTGTGCAGAACATACATCATATACACTGATCTGCAGAATGTTATGACGGAGACTTCTGAGCTGCATTTTCCCACGGAAATCACGGCTTGCACAGTTATATCAGTGATGAGATAGCACTAGAGGGGAGAAATGCAGGCACATAGGCTAGGCAAGTGAGAGAAGGGAGCGTAAGCTTCACAGGAAATACCCACTGAGCCCTGAACTTGCAGCTCCAAAATCAGGCATGTCAAAGAAACTCTAAAATAAAAGAAGGTACACGGAAAGATCAATTTTTTTTCTAGGTCAAATGTGCACATATACTCTCATGTGAGCTGATAATCACCTGCAAATAGGCTACTAGAATTTCAAGGAGACCGACTGTGGAGCAGGAGCCGGGGGAGACAGGAAGAGAGAGAGAGGCCGTCTCTGCCAGTGTATCCTAATGTTTTCCCTATTGGGAATGCCTTCCAACTAGAGAAGAGTGAAGAGTTTTCCCTGATTCGCCAATGTGCATATTCTCCAGTCCATAGAATACAATGAGAGGGTCAATTTGCCTGTGATTCTCCGAAATTCACCAAAAACGAATTTCAAACTTAGCTAAATCGATTTGCCCGACGTATCCTAAATCCCAGGGAATCGGGACTCAATTTGTGAATCGGAAACAATCAAATCAAGTAAAAGAACTTGCTCATTTCTATGGAGACCCAACATTTTATATGGTTAGGTCGTGTATGAGAGATCCACTTTTCCATGCATGGTCCAGTTCAATAGTTTTTCCTGTTAAATATCCCAACTAGACAACCTCCAAATTAGGGTGTATGGACATAATATGGGGTCCCCCACACTGGACCTTCATTTTAGCCAGAGTGTAGAGAAGGTCACTCATTTGAGTAGTCGCCTCCAGTGTATCACTGGGCGGGGGGGCTTAATCGATCAGCGTGATCTCCACCTTTCTAGTAATGTAATAATATGGCAGTAGGGCATGAACCCCTAGAAAGACAGGCAGATATGCCATTTAGGACTCTAGCATACCTGGGTGACAACCCTTGTGGGAGCTCTAGTGGCGACCACATTGGTCAACCAACTTCCCAAGAAACAGATGTACAGAGGAAATACATTTTTAAGAAGCAGACAGAAGAAGACAATAAAAGGACTTATTTTAATTGAGATTTTTTTTGGACTGTAGAGCAGAATAATCGTATGATATAAACAGTTTATGGAGTTTATACTGGTTATTTACAGGGCGTGTAACCCCCATCATGTGCCCTAGGTTCCATGTATGACCGATTATTACATAATCACTACTGGGCAGACTGCTTTATCTCATGCAATAGGCATTTGTAATATTCATTTTAAAACCGGTCTGGAAAGGGATGGGTTAACGTGCTGGAGTCATTGGGTCAGATCGGATGATTAGCTCATTATTAAGAGTGTAGAACAAGTGTCTCTGCTTTGTGTATATAATATATATGCAGAGATAAGGCAGGTGTTGTAGGCAGATAAGGACATGCCTGACACTGAGAAGGTGTCACAAGAGGCACTTATCAGCCGCCGTGCATATAGAACAAGCTGTGATTCATGTTTATTCATCCAGGATGCTGCTCTACTCACCAGCTTCAGAGATTGTAGTGATGGACTCTTCTTTATCGTACCCAGCTTCCCAGATCCAACATATGGCTCACTGTCCCCTTTTGATGTGTGTCCTTTATGAAGGTCTGGAGGAGTTATCTGCTCCAAACTAGAGGACTGGAACCGCTCCAACTTGGGCCGTGAAGTTAGGCCAATGCTAGAGAAAATTTTTCTCATTCCACTACGGATGTCTCCTTTTTTAACCTCAGACTGAACTTTGCTGTGAAAAGAGATGACAAGAAGAAGGTGCTTACAACAGCTTCATTCACCATGAACATCAATGGATGACTCTTTAAAGAGGCTCTGCCACCACATTATAAGTGGCATATCTTCTATATAATGTGATTGGCGCTGTAATGTACTGTAGATAACAGCAGTGTTTTTTATTTAGAAAAACGGTAAATTTTGACGGAGTTATGACCTATTTTAGATTTATGCTAACGACTTTCTTAATAGACAACAGGGCGTGTTTTAGCTTTTGACCAAGTGGGCGTTGTGGAGAGAAGTGAGAAGATCTACCTATGAAGCCACTACAGGCAGATGAGCTCTCCACTCACAACCTGCACAGCGCTGGCACAAGATATTCATGGTTCACATAAATGGAGTTTTCCAGTTTTATATAAATGAAGATTAATCACTGTATAAATGGGAAGTTCTACAAATGTCTAATATATTATGTGGGGAATTTATAAAGACTGCAGTTTTTATAGGACAGTCTTAATATAAAGAAAGTTGGAGTGAGACTCAACACATTTATTAGGAGGCAAACGCCTTTTGACTATTTTCACACGGGGCGGCTACGCTGCGTAAATGCACACAGCGTATCCGCCTTGAGCGCCGCAGTGAATTCTGGACGAAAAACCGCACCAAATTACAGTCACATGGGATGAAACGACATGCCTGGAGGCCGGGCTGGAGGAAGAAGCACAGAATTCTGGTTAAGGCCTTATTTACACGAACACTGCGCATCTCGGATGTGAAAAACTGCAGTATTTCACGTCCGAGGTGCATCCGTGCTCAGCGCTGCGGGACGCATCCCCCATAGTTGAGAGTCTATGGAGGGATGCGTGATGTGTGAAAAGAACGGACATGTCCTATTTTCACACGGACCCCTCACACGGTCCGTTGAAACATCGGCTGTGTGAACGGCCACATTGAATTACATCGGTCCGTGGGACGACCTCTGTTTCAACGGCCGTCCCATGGACATTTAACACGTTCGTGTAAATAAGGCCTAAGTATGAGTTTTTCTGAGTTGCTATTTGTTGCGGTTTTTACCTTCCTATTGAATTCAACCCGCAACAAAAAAGCAGCGATTACGCAAATACAATTGATATTCTGCAGATTAAGAAAACGCACTGCAGGTCAATTTCTGAGCGTTTTTTCTGCTTATCATTTACGCAGCGTGTGGATGATATTGTACAAATTTCATCCACTTTGCTGCTACTGTATTATGCTGCGGATTTTCAGCCACGAAATCCGTTGCAGAGAGTCCACAGTATTTACGCTATGTGTGAACTTACCCATAAAGAAATGTGTTGCATCTTTTGGCCGACCGTTCACCACAATTGTGGTGCAAGGACCGCAGCCGTGCGCCATCCATTCCCCCCTTCCCAGTCCTGACGTTGCCCGGTGTCAGTAAATTGTATAAGCCGCAGCATGCTGAGGGGACCCAGAGGGGAGAAGAGGAGTGGTCAGGTGAGCATACTTTTTTTAAAAAATGTAATTGTCTGATGGTGGAGGGGTAGTCCTTTACCTTGCAACGCCCCAAAGCTGTGGTTCCACCCCCTTTGGAATGCCATTCCCCCTTTTCACAAAAGTGGCAGGGATGACATAAAAGGCCAAAAGGGCAACTTTTGAGCCATTTTGCAACTTTTTTTCACACACCCCCTGAGGAAGCACCGGAAGCGAAACGCGCGTTGTGGTCCATGTGGAGGAGCAAATATTGAATCAGCTCTTGCTACTGTTATGGGTAAGGCTAGGGCTACCTAAATATACATTAATGCACTGACACATTATCCCTATTCCTCTTCCCCTCTCTTTACTATAGAAGCCTAGATGTCTATGGGGTTTAACAACTAGGAACAGGGAACCTATCTTTAGGTTCAAATATACACCTGTGTAATCACTTACTCTAGCCTATAACACTCATACATACAAATCAGCAACTCATAAATACTTTTTTGCTCCATTTTTCTTACTGGAGTCTTGTCCTTATGTATATTTACATTCTTTAAATTTTGGCTTAAAAACCCTGTCTTTTTCTTTTGTGTATAGTTTACATTATGGAGTTGCCTATGTGGTAATTGACTGGGGGGATGTTTTCGTTGTGAACAGTGCCCATCCCGCATTATAATTGCTTTTGGAGGTTATATAGTGATTTTGCAACTTTTGTACGCCAGAAATGTGGTGTAGAAAGGTTGATAAATTCCCCCCTTTGTGTTTCAATTTCTCACCATTTCTAAGATATTTGCTTGCAGTCAGTGAATGAGAACACAGTTGTTTACATTTATAGGTTGCAAACCCATACATAGCTAGTCCTGCTTTCAGCTGAGGCGCATCCAGTTGTATCCAGTCTAGGCAATGCTCTGTGAGCTCAACACATCAGAAGCAGCTTGCAACAATGTACCCGTCTGGAGTCCAGGATGTTTAGCTCACAGAGCACATTCACTTGGCAGTTGGGAGCAGTACTAGGTCTGTATGGGTTTACTGCTTCTGAATTTAAAAGAGATTGTTCACATTCACTGACAGCAAACTAATATCTTGAATATGGTGAAAAATTGAAACACGAAAGGCCAAGATGTAGTAAGACTGACATTTCATACGCCAGTCTTAGTCAGGAGCCCGTAGCAGTAAGATACCAGTAATCTATTAAGAGGTGCACACCTCTTAATATATTAGTTGCATCTTGGGCTGTCCGTGCGCCAGAAAGCGAAATCAACGACAGTTTCAAGATGCTGTAGATGCCCGGGATAATTTACGCCCATTTTTGCCATAAACTATAGTCATTCTGTTGGGTTGTGGTGGCCCAGGCACTGCGTGAAAATGGAAAAAGTCACAAACTTTTGCACAAAACAGCAGTGTGCCTAATTTTCAGACTTTTTTTCAGCCACAAAAGTGGAGCAAATTTCATTATGAATAAGGGCCAAAGTATATGAGAAAGTTAGAGAACATTTCACTCATATGGCGATTAAGCCTTATTTACATATAATGGATAAACCCCTCCAATTACATTAGTGTCTGAGGAAGCGCAGTGAAACGAATATGGCTGCCATTACAGCTCCAACATGGAAGTCAACTTTGTTTTCTTACACAAATCTTTCTAGTAATGCAATAATCCAGGAGCAGGACATGGACCATTAGAAAACATGGCAGATTTGCCAGTGAGGACTTGTGACACTAGTAGAAGTGATAATGGCGGCCCGCTTTTCCTACAACAGGAAACTTCTATGAATGTTTAATGATTTGACAAAAGAAGATTAACATGAGAATAGATATTTACAGGTGAATATGTTCCCACCGCTCACCTCTCATGGGACAGCTCCATGCACCGGTCTTTGGTTGCAATTACTGGACCAGAACCTTGAAAAGAAGCAAAACATAAGTCAAATGTATAATTCCCAATGATGTTTACCTATCAATGCCATGGACCAGAATTACACCAGAACGTTCCTTCAGAATGTATAGTAATTCCTTACAGAATCTTCCCTTGATGTCCTCTAGACCTGGTCTAGGTTCTGTACATCTACTTGGTAGAACACATGCATCGCTCTCAAGAGGCAATTGTATTTGAAGGCAATAAAGAATATTAGACTTTACCTGTGTGTTCATTGTTTGCAGTTTGTTGTCCATTTGTTCTAGGTTTCTCAGCGCACTTTTCTTTTCTCAGGAAACTCAGTTCATTCAATGTCTGCTCCCTCGATTGACTACTGACCCTAGGACTAGGCCCAGATTCCCGGAGTTCATTATTTGCGTTACTTCTCTCGCAGCGCACATGTCTATCACTGGCGTTCGAGATCTCATTGTCTCTTGGTTCCCTTTTCACCTGTTTCTTCCCAGAAGTTCTATTCTCCTTGGTTTCCCTGATGTTCCTCTCCTCTGACGGTTTCTTAGAATGTAAAGCTGCTTCTCTGACCTTAGGGTTCATTAATTTCATGCTGGATGTAGAAAAATGATGATTGTCCATATCTCCAACAACATCAGGATTGGTCACCTTAGGGTTTGGCACTAGGTTGGATTGAATTCCCTTTCTGTCCTGGAACACTTGTACCTTATTTCCTCCTTGTAATAGCTGTTGGTTGACACTCTCTGTACGGACTGCAAGTCTACCATTTCTAGATAGCACTATGGTGGGGGCTTTGCCCGGTGGAGGAATAGGCACACGGTTAGAAATACCGAGACCACCTTGCGTTTTACCGGAATCTGATTGAGAGACCATGTATGGCATGCACGGAACCACGGGTGCAATATGGGGTCTGCTCTCTGTCTGATCAGTTGTTCCTTGTCTAGTATCTAAATTTAATACAATGTTCCCTGTTTCCAGCTCTGTATGTAATGCTTTGCATCCTTTCACCATATCAAGAGTTAAACTCTTGGATTTTCTTGTGGGTTTAGTTTCAATGTCTTGTGGCATTTTTGTTAAACCAGTTCTTATGGAGTCAACAAAAGAACCACCAGTCATGGCGCCAACCTGTGGATTTGATTCTGATATCTTGAGTATGGAATTAGGTTCTAAAATGCCTGACCTATCCTTGAATCTGTTTTCTAGAGCAAAAACAGAAGTTCCATTTTTTCCCTTAATGACTTGTTCAGAGTTTGATCCCCCAGCTCCTGTTTGAGCATCTGAGAATGAGCGTGTTGGGCGTAATGTGGCGCCATGCTCAGGTGTATTTGGTGAACTGTTTTGGCATAACTTGTTTGTTCCCCATCTATGACTTTTAATGCCATGAGTCCTGTTGCAATCATCTTCTCCCGAGGAGTCTGCAGTGGAGTCACCACCAATGTGCGTCTCACGGATCAGCTCTGTATGTACTCGCCATGGTTGGGAAGGGAGAATCCAGTGAGGAGAGGGCTTGACCCCCAAAGGTGAGCTGAGGGAGCCATCCTGAGTAATTTTTGAACCTAAGTGAACATTTCGTAGGTTAGTACCATGAGTAGCAGCTGGACTGGCTCCTGATCCTTTAGTGGTGGAGCCACAAGTGCCACACTGTCCATGACCAGATGGTGACAATTGCTCGGTCCCAGAAGAAGACCCATTTGCCTGTCTCTTTGGTGGAGGAGTGTTGGTCACAGAAGCGGTCTGTGGAATATGTTGGCGTTCTCGATATCTCTCTTCTACGTCTCTTTCAGATTCATCTTGGAAACGCACATGAGATGGAGAACTCCCTCGAGAGCCTTTGTGCCAAGAACAATAGTCACTACTTGAGCTGTCACTTTGAGATCCTCCGTCTATCAAACCACCAGTTGCACTTGGACCACTGCATGGAGAAAATATACAGGAGAGGATTATGTCAAAATGTACTTGAAACTCAAAATGTACAAATTTGCGTAATAAACCATTTTCAGAATGACTTCACAGTGACTGAATGTAGGAAAAATAAGAATCTACCGTCCTTGTTTGTGGTTTCGGTGGCAATGATCAGGCTAGGACAATGGTCTAGACAGAGATGTGTTAAAAGTCAGGGAGTTTCCTTATTTTTATTTCAGAAAAAAAGTTTTCTATCCATGTGCACAGGCTGCATAAATCTAGATATGATAGAGTTAACAGGTGAAAAACTCATGTCAGCCACAGAGAATTAGGCTGGGTTCACACTACCTATTTTCAGGCGTTTTACGCCTCGAATTACGCCTGAAAACATGGCTCAAACACGTCGGCAAACATCTGCCCATTCATTTCAATGGGTTTGCCAACGTACTGTGCCGACGACCTGTAATTTTATGCGTCGCTGTCAAAAGACGGCGCGTAAAATAACAGCGTCATCAAAGAAGTGCAGGACACTTCTTGGGACGTAATTTGAGCCGTTTTTCATTGACTTCAATGAAGAACAGCTCCAAATTATGGCCTTAATTGACGCCTCGCAAAACGCGAGTACGAGCAATTACGTCTGAAATGCAGGAGCTGTTTTCTCCTAAAAAACAGCTCCGGAATTTCAGCCGTAATTGTCGTTATCGTGTGTACATACCCTAAAGGTTTCTCTTGTTAACAGCCTGTAATAGGCTAATCGTATTTATATGAGGTTTTATTCACACTGCTGCATTTTAGTTCTACGTGAAAGCCGTATGTTTCGTGGCAAATGCACAATCAGATCCTTGTAAAAAAAATCATGGAAATCTTTCCCAAAAATGATTTGCAAAAGATTTTCCTGCATTCCCAGGGAAGGATTAAATCCTGTTGTTGGCACTAAATTTACTCTTCCCGTATGGGCCCAAATTGTGCCCAAAAAAAAAATAATTATGTGAATGAGATTTTTAAGTTCCGACTGACATGATGTGCAAATTCTAGGATGTGCTTAGGACTTGCAAATTCACACGGCATTTCACTAATTTAAACTAAATGGGAAAATCCACATGTAAATGAACTTACAAAAGTGAATGCAGATTTCCAATGGGAATATTGTGTGGCTGTCTGGAGGATTTTTTCTACAGATATCCGCTCTTAGCATAGCTTCAGCTAACCATTGTAGTATGCTCTAGACACCTGCGCCATTATAACACTGTGGAACCTATTCTTATTATATTGGGTCTTTCAGACGAGCAAATTTGTAAACTTCCATAATACGGATGATATCGCATCAGTATATCGTCAGTATTTTATCAGTCTTCGGTGAAGGACAGCCTAGTTATAATTCTGGTAATGTGATGTATGATCTTATCATGAGAGGTCTCACTGACTGTCTATAGTGGGGACGAGAAATTTGCCTCTCAGACCGCCCATAGGAATCCATGTGAAGGAGGAGGGACACTAGACATTGCTAAAACTTATCACTGAATAAATGGGAATACTAATAGATTTGGCAAGTCGTGATGTATACAGTTGGCACACGGAGGCTTTTCTTACGGATGACTTTGAATCATATTTCCTCAATGTTTGATAAAGTATGTGGCGAATCCTGCTCAAGTTAAGAAATGTTTTACACAAGAAATTCTCAGATCCCGAGCAGCATATTATGACGTGTTACATAATGGAATCTATCAAGGAAGCCGAGGTTATTATATCAAGGCAGGGACATTTACACGGTCATATATAAAGACTCGTCACTCTCTCCCTGACACCCCCATAGGAAATAATTACTGAGCACGGTTGACAAACGTTTCATTAGCATCGTCTTTAAAATAAACCGTTTTATGGGCTGAGTAATCAAACATGAAACCATGGCAGATACACAAATATCCCACAGAGACAGGCAGTCATGTATATGGAAGTGTCACTTTGTTAGTTTGCTTTGTTTGAGGTCATTCACCATAGCCACTACTTTGATGGCTTGTTCACCGCTGTGATCGCAACCTATAGGAACAGTATAGATTGTGTCTGCTAAACTCCGACAATACACCGTGAAGTGACTGCACAGCAAATAAGACAAAGTGAATGAAGAATGATGGGAATACGTCACTTTCGGGGACTCTTCTCCCCTTTTGTTAGCACATGCCTTGGTTTTTGATTTTCCTCACAGGCTCATAATCCCTTAAATCCCATTCTCTATCTTGTCTGGTCTCCTAACACATTTTACGGTCTTTTATTCTTATTTTTGTAAAACCACCCCCTCCCCTCTTTGCTTACCGGCGAAGTGAATGCTGCGAGTGTGGATGTGGTAGTACACAGTGGGAGGCTCGCAAGGGACTGGCCCCCTTCGCTTTCATCCGTGCTCGGTGTAGCAGCTGCTTGGCCTGTTCGTGACGGACGCTGAGCTCCCTGGGAGAGGATTAGAAAGGATTTTATAATGACGCCACTTCCCTAAGTGCATCAGCCAACGTCAGAATGTATAAAAATGCAGGGTGAGAACAGAGACTGGTGCGGAGAGCGCCCCCTAATGGATTGTTGTCATAGATACACAAGTGAAATGCACCGTGAGATGAAACTAGGGCATAATCCATTTTAGGAAATGACTGGAGAAGGACACACAGAGATTGTGACATGACATATGGTTTAGGCTTAAAGATTACAGACATTGGTCACTTCTAGCAGAATATTAATGTGGAGCGATGGGGATGAGCTGAGAAACCACAGGACCGTCAATAAGTGAATGTTCATCTACCACCAGATGTTATGAGCTGGCTGCATTCTCTTATATAACGAAAAGGCCGGGTTCCCACGTAGTGTAAACGCTGCAGAATTTCTGCAACTGAATTTTGTGTGGAAATTTCGCAGCATTTACAGTAGCAGCAAAGTGGATGAGATTTGAAAAATTCTCATGCCCACGCTGCAGAAAAAATCTGCAGAGAAAACGTTAATAAATTCACCTGCCGTGCGATTTTTCAATCCGCAGAATGTCAATTTATGCTGCGGAAACGTTGCTCTTTTGCTGCAGGATTTTCCAATTGAACGACGTGTCCCTCTGTTCTGAGTGCAGCGCGGCCCCCTGGGGTGACGTTTCATCCCATGTCAGAGGTTGCAGCGGTCATATGGGCTGCAGCTTCATCTCAGGAGGTCGCGCTGCTCTCAGAACAGAGGGGTGCGTCGCTAGGACATCACTTGGGGAGTAAGTATTGTTTTTTTTTTTTTAAAACAGAGCTGTTTTCAGCTGAGATTCTGGCAGAAAATCCGCACCACAATTTGGTGTGTTTTTCCGGCCAGGATTCCCTGTGGATTTTAGGTTGGCTACATACGCTGCATACTTTTACATAGCGTATGCGACCCATGGGAATACACCCTAAAGGTTTGTCCAAATCAGAGGAGATACAATAACCATATGTCAACTAAACGTGCAACCACATGTACAGCATCTGCCGCAGAAATGTCTCCACTTACAATATTCTGAAATGAAAATCATATCTCTATATATATAGTATCTAACAAACAGTGTAAGGGCTGTTATGCGGGTAGCTTCTGTATATATCGATTTCATAATAAGCCACCCGTCTGTACAATACAATGGGCCAGTCCAAAACTTTCAGAGATAACTCTAGACAGAGTTGAAAAATAAGTTTCAACTGGAGTTATAGGGGAAGTGGTCAGAGCGTGGCACAGGAGGGGGGCTGTAAGCGTAGACCCATGCAACTCTCTAAATGAGTCAACTCCAGTTACTGGGAAAAGACAATATTCCACATCGGAGTCTGCAGAGCTGAGATCCATGCTGCGGTTTTGCAGGATTTTACACTGGATAGCTGCTTATGTGGTCCCTGTGCTTCCAAACAGACCTGAAGTAGTCATAAGTGAATCTTGTCCATAACACAACAGTGGCTTTGAAGGATAAAGATGACTTTTTTGACCCTCCGCAGCCACTATGTTGTTAGTCAGTAAAATAAATTCACCAGTGACTACCTTGCTCTCTTCAAGTCACAGTGTGAGAACCCTGCTAAACATCCCCAGAGACCTCAAGCTTGTAGGACTGGTGAAGGATAGTGGGACTTTGTGCTGATCAGATGAGTAAACATATAAAAAAAATGGACAGATTTCAGGGCTAAACCTCCATATCAGGCATTATCCCTACAATCTTGCCATCCTCAGCTTTTGCTTGAAGCTTTAGTTACATTAATCTCATGAGCTCTTCCAGCACATTTCTGAAAGCGATGGTCTTCAGGAGCCATTGCTGGACTGTGGAAATCAGGTAGGATGTTCCCTATATTAGATTTATATTTTGTTAGTTGTGTTTTACCCACCTGCAATCTTCTGTTGCCGGTATCGATACTCCAGAATCATGGTCTATATCCCCAGGGAACAACCCTACAATACAAAACAATGCTCATTCTATATGATGTATATGTATACAATATCACACTGTAGGTAGTGTCACCCATACCCTACTCACAGCTGACATCTTTGGACGCATGCCCTTGGCTGGGTAAACCACCATTTGTATTGTCCGCATTGTGGCAGGCTTTTCTGTTGAATTTACATCTCAGCTCCTGACGGTTTTTCTCCACTCTCTCAGCCAGACTCAGCGAGGAGTGGAGATCCCCTGTAGTGCATGGGGTACTGGAGGGATCATCACAAGAAGAGTGCAAGCAGTCGTGAGGACAGGACTGTGGACTGTTCTCATTAATCGGAATAGAGTTTGACAAGTTTTCTATTTGGCAGCTATTGCAGTGACTCACGGAAGGTCCATCTATGTTACACGTCCCCCAAAGCTCATCAGATCCCCACGCCTCCTGCTGTGTCCCAGAATACAGCCCCTGCTTATTAAAATCCAACAAGTCTTCAGTAAGGTAAGTACGAAGCTGTGGAGACACCAGTGCGTCTTCAGAAATGTCACCTTCACTTCCATGACTCTCCGAGTGTCTTAATTCCTTCTCCTTCATCTGTTTTTCCTTCAGGGCTTTCACCTTTCCCTGTAGCACAGACGGCCTCATCCCTTTCTGTTCATGCTTCCCTGACCTGTCATTTTGTTGAATATCTCTAGTGTTCCCACTTGTAGGTCTTACTTTTCTTGGGCATTTACTTGCGCGCCCTGTGGATCTTCTCTCGTCTGTTGGAGGGACACATTCTCTCATGTTAACCTCCATCTCCATCTTTTCCACAATCAAATCTTATCTGCAAATGGAAATGAAATATCTGAGAAATGCACAAAAATCCTCATGATCTTTTTGAAAATATATAAGCTAATTTATTTTATAGTTAATTCACTAGTAGTCTAAAAAAAATGCCTATGTCGATGGCCCATCCGGGCTTGATCACCAGCCATGACCTTTTGAAAATACTGGTACACGAGGTAAACCTCAATTTTAACATTCAAGGTTAAAAGAAAGTCTTAAAGACACACTTATACTAATAAAATCTAAAGGAAAACTTGTTATTCTATTTCAAAGGTTAACCCTACAGCCGCTTTACAGCTTCTGAATAGTTCAGCTGTGAATAGAGCATCAAAGCATTCCTCCCGAGTAACTTGCAAGTCCTCGGTAAAGCAAAAAGATGTTTGTTGAGAGGGAACATTTGTCATTCAAACTTCTGGACTGCAGGGCATGGTCTAAACTCAATAGAATGGACCTTAAATTGTGCAGAAGGCAGAGATATCCTCGGGAGTGAAGCCAGGGAAATGCCGTCAGAGGTGTATTGGATGGAGTCATGAATAGGACTGATTCGCCATTGGTCAAGGAGTAAACATAAGGGTAATTGGCTGAATACAACCAAGATATCAGCTATGGGACGGTCAGCAAGGAAGTTCAGCTGCTAGTAATCCAAAAATGTATATATCCAGATCAAAACAGTCCTTGTCACAAGAATAATGGACACTACAATGTCAGCCGCATACAACAGGATAGATTTCCTAACATCATCCTTACTGCCTTTTAGTGAGCTTAGATAGCTGCTTATATTCACTCCAGGCTTCACTGAGGCCTACTAATATAATGACAACGATGTACCACTGTCACCTTCCACTTATGATCCGCTATTTGGTTATTTAGAGTCTCTATGTAACGCAATATTGCTGAATAGCGTACTATAAGCTGTAGTCTGTGTCTACAAGGAGTATTTTACAAAGTAAATGTTTTTGGCCTAGTCTAGACGTGCTTAGTCACGCGACTAACTATAGGAGCTTGTAATGGCATACTTTATGTGTGATATATTGTGCCTGCAACACAGATATGTACAACTTGTGCACAGAAGTCACACAGCAAGTGAAGTAAATGGGGACCAAGAAGTCGCACAATTGTTCGGTGGCTTGGTCATTCGCTTCTGTTGGAGTGTGACTCAAGCAGGGAAAACTAGTGTGATACGAATGTCACAACACTCACAACCCTTGATTCAATTTGGTTTGGCTCACATCTGGCTGGGATTGCACAACTCAAGTTGTGGTCTTATCCTGGACTACATATCCTAAATGACCCTAAACCCAAATCACAATACTCCATGATAAAGTCTGCACATGAGCACCACCGGCACTTGTCCTGGCTTCATAATGCCAATCGGTGGTAAACTAGAACTATGGAAATTCATGCCTTAGCTATGTAAGCAGTGCCAAGACCTCCTCTATGTAATATCAGTGGTACAGTTTTAACCTTGAGGACCCCTGCACACGGGACTGATTTTATATGTGGATTTGCATATAGGAAAATCCGCAGCAGATTACAGTACTAGCCATGTGGATGGGATTTGAACAAATCTCATTCACATGCTGCGGGCATTTTCTGCACGGAAATAGGAGCATGCTAAAGATCCGGTAAAATCCGGTGTGAATAGACAGCAAAACTTGCATGTAAGGCCTTATTCACACGAACGTGTATTACGTCCGTGATACGTGCGTGAAAATCACGCTGGTCGCACGGACCTATGTTAGTGAATGGGGCTGTTCAGACAGTCCGTGATTTTCACGCAGCGTGAGTCCGCTGCGTAAAACTCACTACATGTCCTATACTCGGCCGTTTTTCGTGCATCACGCAGACATTGAAGTCAATGGGTGCGTGAAAATTGCGCACGGCACACGGAAGCACTTCCGTGTGACGCGCGTGATTTGCGAAACAGTAGATAAAGGAATGAAGGAAAAAATAAAAGCACCTCCTTCATTTATTTTTCTAAACTTCAAAACCGTGTCATAAGCTTGGCATATGCGTTAAAATCACGCAGCCACACAGCACATACTGATGACACACACAACTGCAACGCGCAAATAATGCTGTGTTTTTTGCGCGCACAAAACGCACACTTTCGTGTGAATAAGGCCTAATATGTGGATTTTGGGGTATGTTAACGAATAATGTTCCATTGGGTACCCAAACATGGGCATTGAATGAGGTTTAGAGGCCCATGTCATTACTGCCCACTCATCCTGACCTGCCTAGTGTTTATGTGGCAATATTTTAACTCTTTCCTGATTAGCGCCACCTTATCTTTAGATATGTGTTATATAAGAGTGTAAAAATAGTTCATACAAATGTAGCCACAAACATAAAATATCATTAATAACAATCCTACGTTAAAAAATGTTTTGCAAACCAGTCCGCCAATATGTTTTTGAAGGAGTTCTGCTCCATTACGCGGCATTGGGTAATATATTCTTTGCACTGTAAAAGCAGCAGCGTTCTTGTTCTTCCTTAGAAGGAAGCATAATTCTCCTACAGGTTTATACAAGGAGAAGGGAATTCATGAAAACAACCACACGTATTATGCTAGCGAAGAGCTAAGGAAACCGTACAGGAGAATTGCGTGGAGTTGAGAATGCTCTCAAATGATGACTGGGCCTCAACAGGACAGAAAGAGTTAAAATAACAGTGCAGACACTCACACAAAAAGAGTTCTGTGCCAACAGGTCTGATACTTTCCAGACATTCTAAAACGGAACTTTAACCCTTTAGCGTTCCACTTCCAGTATTCTACTAAGGTTCAAAACTGACATAGGCTATTGATGACCGAGACCCTTCCCCTGGGTAATGTAGGCCAGCACTATCTTTCTTACCAGTTGTCCAGTGTCCCTGGAGTCCTCCTCTATCGCCATGTGTTGTCGTGGCCCTTCTTGCTCTATGGAGCCCACTGGCCCACCTGGCTTCTGCTCCAGGGGTCTTGAAATAGTAAAGCACACAGCCTTCTGCTATGGCTGACTCCCTGGCACATCTCCTGAGTAGCAGACGGTGAGCTTGGCAGCTTCAGCTGCTCCTTTCCATCCCGGCCTTGAGAAGACTCAGCTGCCAGATGTGCCAGGAAGTCCAGGATAAGGACAGGTTTTCTATCACTAGATCTGATCTTTGCTTTCAGTGATATTTTGTAGCCCACATTGCTTCCATATCATTCTGTGTCTCCTTCACTGGCCATAGCTCCCTCCCCTCCTTCCTTCACTGCCTGTGACCTCCTCTCTCCTTCCCTCCTCCTCTGAATGAAACTCTCACCCCCAGTGAGCGTATACTTCTCAGTCAATATCTAACCAGCCTGGGTACACAACCGCACAGCTGGCTTTTGGAGCCTGGCTAGAAGTCTTGTAGCTGCAGGCTAACTCTTCAGGGAGGAAGATGCCTGGAAGTAGAGCGCTCTTCCTATCTCATATTGACAGAGGTGGAAAAAGGGAGGAGCGAGAAGGAAAAAGATACGTAGATACTTGGAATTGCTGTAGAAAGGTTTAACTTTTTTTTTTTTTTTTAGATCTTTTTTGGTGGTTCAAATATATATCTGAACCCACAGATAAGCAATCTCTCATGCTGGTAAAATATCAGACAATCCAGGACTCTCTCAACTTGATTGTGTCCCATAAATGAATCTATTAATAATCATTGCAGCAACTTCATCCACATCTCCTATGACCCCAGGACCAGTATCTCCTACAAGCCCCACATCCGATGGTCTCCTATGAACCCAGGACCAGTATGTTCGATTACTATTTAATCGGGTTCAGACAGACATTAAACTAGTTCCAGCACTCCAAGTCGATCCAGTAGAACTGTGGTAATTTCAGGACTTGCGGCAGTATTACGGCTGTCAGAAACGTTAGGCAAGGTGTACATTTTGGATCGTACAGAACTGTATTGCACTCAGTGAGGTTCCCTTTCATGGACTGAGTTCTGCCCTAGAAGCACTGAATTCATATACTGCATGCATCATATACTTGAGTCTCGAGCAGTGCTATTAGCTAGTGCAGGTCTCGCACAATCTTGAATGTCTCATATACACTCTAGCACAGTGCAGGACGGAGGAGCAGAACGGTTACATATGAAGTGCGCATGTATGTTTAACAAATACAATAAGAGACTGACTGCGGCTGCTATCACTATTTTTGTGTCTTTGGAGCATACAAAAATATTTGCAGCCATGCGCCATATGTGCCTTTTCCAGGTTCCCTGTTAGATCACTTCGGTCAGGCTCCACAAAACGTAGATCCCAAACGGAAAAACCGCATCAAAAATTACACGTGTGATTCCAGTCCAATAGACATGAACTAAGAAAATTGGTTTTGCAGAAGGTATAGATCCTGATAGCAATCCCATGGGTTCTGTTGCTGCCTTTACTGCCCAACATGGAGGAAAAATATAACCTCCCCAAAAATGTTCTTATATATATATATATATACATACATACATACAAAGATGTCCATCGCCCAGTAGCACCAGCTGTAACAGATGGGTGCAAGCCTTGGGAACCCGATCCCAGATTCCAAAGTTTTCAATATTTCCAAAAGTAGACAGCACTCCAATTCAAAAGTGAAAAAGGCTCAGTTTGGAGGGCCGAAATGTTGAACGAGGGCTAATAAAAAAAGACCCATTTTTCACTTTTGAATTGGAGTGCTGTCTACTTTTGGAAATATATATTTATATATATATATATATATATATATATATATATATATATAATTTATTGGTGTAAGGGTGCATTTATAAGGAGTAAATCGAATAGTATATGGCTGGCAGAATGAAAATGCTGGCCAAGAAAATACAAAAAGCATTAAGTATATTCTAGTGTCTGCTTAGGCACTGAATAGTAGCACTCTCTCTACTATTGAAAAGGGTGACGGGACGGGTCCACACTGACTACCAATAGTGGGTTGTGTAATGCACCTATGAATATTTAAGTAGAATATCCATTCATATTATTTTCCGCAGAATCTCAATAGACATCTACATATTTTCAATGGAAAACTTTCTTCTAGATCAGATATGTAAAAACTGACTTCTCCATAAAGTTGTGGATTATGAACAGAAGAACAATGCACACAGTAACATCCTGGATAACTGGGGCCTGAAGACCATGCAGCACCGAGCTCAGCCACTCGTTATATTTATACGTCTTCCATCAAAGCTCTGCCTGTTCTTTTGCTCGTCTTGTCGCACACTATAAGTGGACTGCAAAATTCCTAATTAGCCTGGCATTACTGAAAATCAATCTCCGTACTTGGGGTGGGGGGGGGGGGGGGGTGTCAAGTGCGTTGCATACATTAGACACTTTTGTCCTATGGCATTGCTTTCCATAAAAAATAACAATGCTCCTTGTAATAATAATGACAAAGAGGGTAACGGCATGAAGAAATTGTTCTAAGGTGTTACTTCACAATATCGGACTTGAGAGGTTTCACTTGAAACAAATTTATGTATGTGTCTCACATTTCAGAAAGTAGAGGTCAGAACTACAAAAAAGGAAATAATTTAGTGCACATTTACACATCACACCCACTATGTTCGATTTACAGGTTTAAAGGGCATCTCTTCCTTTTAGCGCATTTTTATCATGTAATTTTTTGGACAAAAATGAATATGGCTATAGAGATTGAAGCTATGTTATTCTGATACAGAACTCCAAATCCCCCGCATATACATAAAGGCGTTTTACGGTCTTTAAAAATTGTGTGCAGATGGTTTAACTTCCATAAGAGTAGTCTCTAATGTACTGTCTGTAGCTGAAATGCCTCTGTAAGCCAGTCTCACATGCAGCCACATGACCAGGCTGCTGGTGTTTATCTCCTGCTTGTGTGATGATTTGTGCACTAAACATGTGGTTCTCTCTCCTCTCCCTGAAGTACAGGAATCACATGCATCTGATCTCCACAGCTGGCTGCTTTCCCCTCTCAGTGCCTCTGGAGGGATCGTGTTTCACATGGTGGGCAGCAGATGCTCTGAAAACCCCTCTAAATTATACAATTCTATCTACCTTCAGCCGCCACTAGGGGGAGCTTACTACATATTGCTTTATTATTCAGTTCAATATAACTTATATTAACTTTATGACTATAGATTTAAAACTCTATCAAAAAACCAAAACTCTGACCTCTATAAGGATGCTATACCTATTTAGACTAAACAATGTAATCATTGAGGACGGGCATTCATTTTAGGTAATATATTTGAGAATTGCAAAAATGGCAAGTGCCTAACATAATGGAGTCACTCTCTTTCAAACAATGGCACATTTTGATCGCAAGCAGGGCTGCTGGGAAATTCAATTCTACAGTTCGCCTACAGACTGCCAGCAGGACACAGGCTGTATTAATACCACACCTCGGGGTACCATCAGAAACCTCCAGTGCTCAAGGGAGATAATAACATTATTTATGTATTTTCTATTTGATGAAGCTTCATTTCAAGGACAGTAACTCCCAATTACAAACACAAAATTATTATGTGGTCTAAATTATAATCCAGTCGTCAAGTACAGCCAGCACAATATTCAGAGCTGATGTAACAGGTGACCCATGTCGCTGAAAATATTTAACTACGTTTGCATTGGGGACAAAAAGGACGAGGAACCTAAAAGCTTAACTACAGAGATGGCCAAATGAAGAACAATGAGATGTAGTTTGGATAAATACACCACTTACTCCGGGTTACTATATGGGGGGCACAGTCAAGGATGGGTATAAGGTATGGCGCATTAAGTACAGTTACCAGTGCTTTGCCTCCGCTAAGACCAGACAGAACAGATTCAATAAGACACTAAGTGTACGGATAGACACGTGTATATAAACGTGCGAGGGCTCATTTCCCAGGTATATAATAAGCCATATGTAATTTTTAGCTTACCTTCTGCTTACCATTGACTTTCACTTCACAGCGGCCCCACAGGTAGTGAATAGGGTCACATTGTCATGATGTGCAGCATACCCAGATGTGTCCATCACCCAAGTGCACGGCTCAATCTTGGCATCTGCTCGGCGGCTCCTAGCTTAATGCAGCTTTTAATATTACTGATTGATTTCATAATCCCAATAAAAAGAAATGGGGAGGATTATAAAAATGTACAGATCATCGCTGGGAGGAAAAGAGATGAAATAGGAAACACAGGATTCCAGTGCTGACATCACGGTTCGTGTTTTCCACAGATTAAAAAAATAAAAAATAGCAACTATATCTAAGCTTTCTTGAAGTGGTTGTCAACTTCTTACAATCCCTCCTTAAAAAAAAAAAAAAAGTTACCTGAAAATTAACTAAGCGTAGGGTGTACTGTTTCTGGGACACCGAGCGATCAGGAGTAATTTGTGGGAGAACCAGCAGCATGTATTTAATCTCCTTCAGCGCCACTGCAGGGTAAATGAAACATTACACGGTGCCCATAGACATGAATAGGCTGCCCATGTAATGCATGGACATACAGGGTCCTCCAGTGAAAGAATCTTTTTGTAGCAGCTCTTTACACCTTCTAAATGATGAAAGTCCCAAATCAGTGATTCCCCCCCCCCCCCCCACCTCCCTCTATTAACTCAGGATGCTCCAGGAGTGTTGTGGAAAATGGCTTTTTAAACACCAGACCGCTTAAAATTGCTCCCCCCAAGACACTTCACAAAAAATGTTAGAGAATTGCCAGCAGTTTCCTTATTTCACGTATGCTGAATTATTTTTCCCATAAAACTAAATATATATCTGCTCATATCCTGCTCTATAACCTGTGTGCAGATAGGACAGCGTGCTCAATGTAAAACACCCTTTGAAGTTTACCTAAACAGTCAACAAACTTCTGACGTGTCACAGTGACACGTCAGAAGTTTTGATTGGTGGGGGTCCGAGCACCGAGACCCCCACCAATTGCTAAAACGAAGCGACAAAAGCGATTGTGAGCGCTGCGCCGATTTGTTTCTGTTCTGCTTTTTCCGGAACGCCGATGTAGCGGTGTAAGGGGCATAGATTTTCTCTTGAGTCCATACACCGCTACATTGATTTCCGGAAAAAGCCGAACAGAAACTAAGCGGCAGAGCTCACACGAGCGCTTCTGCCGCTTCATTTTAGCGATTGGTTGGGGCGGTCTCAGTGCTCAGACCCCCACCAATCAAAAGTTTGTTGAATGTTTAGTTACCCTTTAATAACCTAAATATGGACTAGTCCCTTATAAAAAACGTGAATCCGTGGGTTTATTACTTTTTTTTTATGTGCACACCCCATATATAATTACATACATTAACAGTCCGTTCCAGAAGTATTTGGCCAGTGACCATTGTTATAATTTAGCCTCCATACACCAGTACAATGGGTTTGCAACAAAGCAATAAAGATGTGATTGAAGTGGAGACTTTCAGCTTTATTTCAAGGGGTTCAACAAAAATATTGCATTACCGGTTTATGAATTGCATACATTTTTTACATAGTCCCTCCATTTTTTACAGGCTGAAAAGTAATTTGACAAACTAATAATTATAGGTATAAAAAAGATTATTTTTAATGTAGATTCAAATCCTTTGCAGTCAATGACTTCCTAAAGTCTGGAACCCACTTTTATCCAGTGTCACATCATCAATAAACACCAGTGACCCAGTTCCATTAGCAGCCATACATGCCCATGCCATAACACCACCATGTTTAGCAGATGATGTGCTTCGAATCCTGAGCCCCTCTTTTCCTTTTCCATACTGTTCTCTTCCCATCATTCTGGTACATTTATTTTTTTGGGTACATCTGTCCACAAAATCTTGTTCCAGAACTGGACTTTTTTTTTTTTTTTAGATCTTTTTTAGCAATATCTAATCTGGCCTTTCTGTTATGTAACCAGTGGTTTGCATCTTAAATTAAACCCTCTGAATTACAAGTATGAAGGCATCTTTTGATTGTAGACTTTGACAATGATACGCTGACCTCCTGGAGACTGTTCTTCACTTGGCTATGTGCTGTTAAGAGTTTTGCGATCATCAGCTTTGGTTTGTCCTCCATGGTCTTCCAGGCCTCTTGGTGTTGCGGAGCTTACCAGCGCATTGCTTCTTTTCAAGAATTTACCAAATTGCTGAATTCGTCGCTCTAAGTTTCTGTTATCTCTCGGATAGATTTATTTTGTATGGTGTTTTTTTCAGCCTAATGATGGCCGCCTTCTTTTTTACTTTCATTGACACCTCTTATGACCACAAATTGCATTCCCATGAACAAATATCAAATGCAACACTTGGAATAAACTCTAGACCTTTTATCTTCTTAAGAATATGGACTTCTTTTCGGCTCGGCTGAGAGTGGGTCCTGTGTCTCTAAAACACAGGATAACCCTAAAGCCAGTTGCACACGACCGATGTGCCACTCGGTTTGTTTTTAACGGCATACAAGGAGCACCTAAGTCTTCACGGTCCCATTCACTTTAGTGGGTGAATCGGGTCCATGAAAACTGAACTGATTCTCTGAACCGTGGAAAGATAGGACATGTCCTATCTTTCCACGGATCACTGACGGGACTAGGCCGGCGCACCCTGTAGTGAGCATGAGGCATGTGTATGTTCAAACAGGGCGGATACGCTGCATAAAAGCACGCAGCTTATCCGCCCTGTGCGCCGCAGGGGATTCCGGCTAAAAAACTGCACCAAATTGTGGCACAGTTTTTTAGCCTGAATGCTCGCTGCGGAAAATTACACAGAATTTTTATTTTAAATGGATACTTACCACGGCCGACGCGTCCCTCTAACGTCCTGCAGCCCTGGGATGTGACCGCTGCAGTGGTCACATGAGATGAAACATCATCCCATGAGGCCGGCCTGGATGAAGAAATACAGAATTCTGGGTAAGATTTTTTTTTTCTGAATTTGCTATTTGTTGCGGGTTTTACTTCCTCATTGAATTCAATGGGAAAAACCAGCAACAAATAAGCAGCGTGAACGCAAATACAATTGACATGCTGCGGACTAAAAAACCACAGGTCAATTTCTGAGCAGTTTTGCCGCTCAGCATTTACGAAGCGTGTGAATATGATTTGTTCAAATCTCACCCACTCTGCTGCTACTGTATTATGCTGCGGATTATCCACAACTAAATCCGTTGCGGAAAATCCACAGTATTTACGCAAAGTGTGAACTTAACCTAATAGCGATCACATCTAAGTTCATGAACTTAGATGTGATCGATATTATTATCATGTGTGTTAGAGACAGTGAACCAAGCCTCAGTCAATTGTCTAATCTTTTGAGCCTGTGAAAATATAGGGACTATGTAAGTATGGTTAATGCAATATTTTTGTTAAACCCTTTGAATTAAAGCAGAATGTCTACAATTCAATAATTTTCATTGCTTTGTTTGAAATCCATTTTGGTGGTGTAGAGGCTAAATTATGAATATGTCACGGCCCAAATATTTTTGGACCTAACTGTATTTACATATACATATCTAATATATATTTTGGAAAGTTTGTTTGAAGCCCGATTTTTCATTGATTTAAAAGCAGTACATGTGACCGCTGCAGCCTGTGATTGGCTGCAGCGGTCACATGGGATGAAACGTCATCCCGGGAGGCCGGCCTGGAGGAAGAAGCAGGAGTTCTGTGTGAGTTAACTTTTAATACCAGCGGTAGTCACTGTCCCGGGTGCTGAAAGAGTTACTGCCGATCAGTTAACTCTTTCAGCACCCTGGACAGTGACTATCCCCTGACATCGCCTAACAACACTCCCGTAATTACGGGTGCACACACGTAGCCACCCGTAATTACGGGAGCCCCATAAACTTAGGCCTCATGCACACTTCCATCACCGTTTTCACTGCCGTTTTTCACGGATCCGTGATTGGAACCGTGTGCTTCCCGTGTACACTTCCGTGTTTCAGTTTCCGAGAGGAAACGGAAACCCGTTCACACTATGTACATGATATTATGAGTGCCGCACAAGCTATTCCCTGTCCAGCAGTACTCACTGTCCAGGGTGCTGAAAGAGTTACTGCCGATCAATGCAGCCCCTTAACTCTTTCAGCACCCTGGACAGAGACTACCGCTGGACAGGGAATACCATGTGCGGCGCTCACAATATAGATTAACGGTTCATTAAGAAAAAGTTACCAGAACTCCCTGCTTGCCTGCTCCTTCCTCAAGTCCGGCCTCCTGAGATGACGTTTCAGACCAATCACAGGCTGCAGCGGTCAAATAGACTGCCACGTCATCCAGGGAGGTCAGACTGGATGTCAGAGGAGGGACGCGTCACGAAGACAACGGCCGGGGTATGTATGAACTTATTTTTCTTAATATCGCTGCGTTCCAGCACTGATCAGCAGCCTCTTTTCTCTATCAGTGCTGACAGAGAGAAGGGTCTGCCGATTAGTGCAGTGCACTATCTGTCTGTAAGTGAACGTCTGCCCGCCCGGCCGTTGCTAGGCAATGGCTCCGTCACACACGGACGTGCATGGCCCCATTGAAATGAATGGGTCAGGGTGCTAGCCGTCTGAAAAACGGCTAGCACCCTGAAGAAAAAGACTGAAGTGGGCATGAAGCCTTATATTGGCCTGCCCGTGCCATAATTCCGGCCTGAAATAGGATATGTTCTATATTTTCCAACGGCCCGGGCACCTTCCCGTAAGGAAACGGGAAGGTACCCTTGGCCAATAGAAGTCTATGGGCCCGTAATTATGGGCAGTGATTACGGGCGTTTTTACGTTCGTCTGCATGAGACCTAAATCGGTAATGAATATATTGCTTAAAGAGGCTCTGTCACCAGATTTTGCAACCCCTATCCCCTATCAGATCGGCGCTGCAATGTAGATTACAGTAACGTTTTTATTTTTAAAAAACGAGCATTTTTGGCCAAGTTATGACCATTTTTGTATTTATGCAAATGAGGCTTGCAAAAGTACAACTGGGCGTGTTGAAAAGTAAAAGTCCAACTGGGCGTGTATTATGTGCGTACATCGGGGCGTGTTTACTTCTTTTACTAGCTGGGCGCTCTGAAGAGAAGTATCATCCACTTCTCTTCAGAACGCCCAGCTTCTGGCAGTGCAGACACAGCCATGTTCTCGAGAGATCAGGCTGTGTCGTCACTCACAGGTCCTGCATCGTGTCAGACGAGCGAGGACACATCGGCACCAGAGGCTACAGTTGGTTCTGCAGCAGCATCGGCATTTGCAGGTAAGTCGATGTAGCTACTTACCTGCAAACGCTGATGCTGCTGCAGAATCAACTGTAGCCTCTGGTGCCGATGTGTCCTCGCTCGTCCGACACGATGCAGGACCTGTGAGTGACGACACAGCATGATCTCTCGAGAACACGGCTGTGTCTGCACTGCCAGAAGCTGGGCGTTCTGAAGAGAAGTGGATGATACTTCTCGTCAGACCGCCCAGCTAGTAAAAGTAGTAAAAACGCCCCGATGTACGCACATAATACACACCCACTTGGACTTGTACTTTTAAACACACCCACTTGGACTTTTGCAAGCCTCATTTGCATAACTACAAAAATGGTCATAACTTGGCCAAAAATGCTCGTTTTTTAAAAAATAAAAACGTTACTGTAATCTACATTGCAGCGCCGATCTGCTGCAATAGCAGATAGGGGTTGCAAAATCTGGTGACAGAGCCTCTTTAATTTCATTTCTTTTATGCTTCCAATAAAATTATTTACACTCTCAAGCATATCGAGAGGTAGCAATTAAATTCATACGGAGAGGTATTTAAATAGTGAGCTTTTACTTTATCCATACCATAAGTCAACCTCCCGAGCAACGCCGGGTATAAAAGCTAGATATATATAAAAATAAATGTTGATATACTTATTTACATGAACTATTATCTTCGTTCTCTCATCTCATCTACACATTGGAAAGTCCAGTGACAATGCTAGAGGTTCCTATGGCAGATGAAGACCGGTATCCTCTTACTTTGTACATTGCAAGCTAAGTGAATCATTTTCCTGTCTCCGTGCTTGAATCAGTACCATGCCAGACGGTATTATATATTTTGTTTGCAGTTCATTTTACAACCACAAGAATTTATGGCAGATGTACAGTGATTTTTGAAAATACACCAAATTCCTCTACTTGATAACATAAGGACTTCACGTGTGCGTGCGTGCGTGCGTGCGTGCGTGTTTAGAAATCCATTTTGGTGGTGTACAGAGGGGCTAAATTATGTGCATCTACACACACAAAAGCTGTGGTACATACCTTGTCTCTAGAGGGTACTTACACACTTTCCTCATGCTGCGCTTTTAATAGGTGCAGCAAAGTGTATAATTATATCGTAGGTAATTTATTTAAGTAGGTGGTATTTTGCTTCTGGCAGGGCTTATAGGAGCACAAAGATGGCAGACTTGAGGGCCCCAGGCTGCCATGACAACCATCAGCGCTATTGCATCACGGGGGGAGGGGGGCATGGACTGTGACGGCTTAGATTGTTATTAACCGCGGGTTCTAAATGGTTAAACAGGCGTAACCACAGTTATCTTCGATTTCACCCATTGCACGGAGGTGCCAGCTGTAACATACCGCTGGCACCTGCTCAGTATGGAGTGCGCTCAGCCCATGAGCCTGCTCTATACTGTCGCTTGGCAGCTGCCACGTATATGTACCAGGCATGTCGCCAAGGGCTTAAACCGCTCACATTCACCTCAATAATGAAAACGTCTTCAGTGATCTCCCCACAGCGGTGGCTACAAGCAGCCTGAATTTTACTATTTAGCAGTATTTCCCTTCCCACAGTCAAAGGGGATTTGGATCTCTGCAAATGAAAAAAAAACTTGGATTCTTATAAAGTTTTAGGAAATTAATTAGCACAGAATATTGGACCTAAAAATGAAAAGATCTTCATAGTTTGAGGGCCAACTTTAAAGTTAAGTTGCTTCTTTTGACTTTCTGCATATCCTGTGGAATTGTGAAAATGTCAGATCTCCCATCATCCTGTGTGCTCTACTTTTCTCACTGAAGAACCCTATAGGTCACTTTCTGTTCCCTTTACAGGCCATACAGTTATATTCGCTGCCCCACAGAGAAGATCTGCAGACGGAAGCTAGGTATTAAATCCAAGTTAAAGAGGCTCTATCACCAGATTATCAAAACCCTATCTCCTATTGCATGTGATCGGCGCTGCAATGTAGATTACAGTAACGTTTTGTTTTTTTTAAAAAACGATAATTTTTGGCCAAGTTATGAGCAATTTTATATTTATGCAAATGAGCTTTGAAATGGACAACTGGGCGTGTTTTTTTTTTTTCGTATTTCCAACTGGGCGTGTTTACTTGTTTTACTAACTGGGCGTTGTGAATAGAAGTGTATGATGCTGACAAATCAGCATCATACACTGCTCATCGTTCCCACCCAGCTTCTTTCACTGCAGACATACAGCGTGACGTCACCCACAGGTCCTTCAACCTTGTCGTCGAAAGGCGTCGAAAAGGTTAATATGCTCGTCTCTAGGGAGTTTACTATGCATACCTGCACATGGTGATGCTGCTGCAAATCCAACTGTACGCCTGGAGCTGTGGTGTCTTCTCTCTTCCGACGCCAAGGTTGAAGGACCTGTGGGTGACGTCACGTTGTGTCTGCAGTGAAAGACGCTGGCTGGGAGTGATGACGTCACCCACAGGTCCTTCAACCTTGGCGCCGAAAGAGAGAAGACACCACAGCTCCTAGTAAACTCCCTAGAGACGAGCATATTAACCTTTTGGACGCCTTTCAGCCGATGTATCTTCTTTGTCCGACGGCAAGGTTGAAGGACCTGTGGGTGACGTCACGCTGTGTGTCTTTAGTGAAAGAAGCTGGGTGGGAACGATGAGAAGTGTATGATGCTGATTTGTCAGCATCATACACTTCTATTCACAACGCCCAGTTAGTAACACAAGTAAAAACGGCCAGTTGTTAAAAACACAATACACGCCCAGTTGTCCATTTCAAAGCTCATTTGCATAAATATAAAATGTCTCATAAGTTGGCCAAAAATTATCGTTTTTCAAAAAAAAAAAAAACAACAACGTTGCTGTTATCTACATTGCAGCGCCGATCACATGCAATAGGAGATAGGGATTTGATAATCTGGTGACAGAGCCTCTTTAAGTTACAGCTGCTCTAAGATGGAGGTAGGTGTAAGGGGTAAATTTTTATTGCACATCACATTCTGTAGAGCTGGCGCTTTAACTTTAAAGCTTACTTTACTTTGCCGACACTTAGGCCACCTGCACACAGCCGTAACCACGGCCGTGATAATGGCTACACTCGTCCGCATTTGCGGGACGTGCTCCCATTATAAAGTATGGGAGAACCGTACGTAAAATAATAAAAAATAGAACATGTCCTATTTTTTACGGAAGCTTTCTAAGGCCCGGACACCTTCCCTGTAAATATACAGGAAGGTGTCAGTCGGCTATAGAAATTAATGGGTCCATAATTACGGATGAAATCTACGATCGTGCGCATGGGACCTGAAATCCCAATTTCTCAAATAAAGAAAACCAGACAACACCATAATTTATTTTTTTCTTTTACCAAAAATGACAAAAAAAGAAAAAAAAACAGAAACAAAAATAAACACATAAAGCCACATAAATTTGTTTTTATACAATCTACAAACCAGAAGCACTTTGTGCCAAATGTTCCTACTGACCAGAAAATACTCCACAGTATTTAAAAAAAAGTACTCTTAATATCCATCAAAGGGAACAAAAATCTATCAGCACAGCTACAGAGAAGAGCAAGCAAGGATTGTCCCATGTTCTTCATTTTCAGATAGAACAAGGTGGTAGAAAAGAAAGAGAGGGTGGGGTGGGGGGGGTCAGGCATGGTGTGGAAAGGAGAAAGGTGGGGGAAAAAAACGTAAGTGGGGAACAAAAACAAGATCTAAAGAGATGTGGGGTGCAGGGACACGACATAGGAATGCACCAGAAAGAACAAGTCACAGTGCTGATACTGAAGACATCTAATCTAGCAGGAAGAGAGCTTCACAGTGCGGACAGAGCGCTGGAGAGGGGAGCAGGGAGGGACGGAGTGTGCTTTAATTCCCCTTTATTCCCTGGCGTTCCACATTCCTCTTCCAGACACCATTCCCTTGCTGCACAGACTTACATCACATCTTGCACAAGAAGAACACATTGGTTACATCACAGCTACCAAGCTTGAGCTAGGCATGTGCCCGAGTCAGGGAGGAAGCTCCTGTTCACAGGAGACTATAGGAGTAGTAGTCCGTTCTCTCTCTTCAGACGCGTGCAGAATTGAGTGGACCAGTCCTGTCGCAAATCATGAAGCTTATCCACACCGGCACCACCAAGGACCATCGTAAGCATTAAAAAGGTGCAGCCTGATGTTAAAGTGGCGAGGTGGCCATCTTGCACTTGGTTATCCATCCAGGTATTCTTCCATCTCTAGCAGTATTTTCCAAGTAAACAGTAGTTATATTTTAGGGAATGTAACCAACAAAGCCCCAGATGGCTATGTTAATAAACAATATATAAATCTGGCAGTAATGTAAGGACTCCAGATCCTTGCATAAAACAACAAACCATGCGGTTGCCATTTAATACAATATTGTCCTGGGAAGGAAGTAATTTTATACGCTCGACGCCGAATATTCAATTACTTCGTATGCGATAGTGATTTCAACGGGATAATATTCCCAATCCTTTTGAATGGATCATTTCCACAATGAACAGTCGTAAACAGGCAGGGCTGCTATGAGTAACGGCACCCTCTCCCTATACTCAGTGGCTGAGCTCCTTTCTAAAAAAAAATACATATTATTCCCTCCATGACCCGGAAGGAACAAACGAAGCATGCGCACGGACGAGAGAAGCCAAGCTGAACAGCAATGCACATAGACAGCTACAGCAAGACAAAGCGGCGGTCACAACCCTCGGTGTCTCTTAGCACTGCTTCCCCCACATTTTCCCTTCGCTAAAGAAGAGGAGGGAGAAGTGCTGAGAGAGGCAGACTCTTGTAGAGGTAAAATTGTCACCAAGCAGAGATCTAGTTTAAAAGATTGTCCTTGCACTAACTGGAGAAAGCAAACGGGTATGAGAGGGGGCAGCAATGTCGTACTTCAGAACCTGTCTCATGGAGAAGGTGAGAATGAACTCGTCAAAGCCAAGCACTTGTTTCTTAAATTAATGCATTTTTACAACCTGCTGCCCCCTTCTAAATGACTGCATTGTGCGTCCACTGCAGTGCTGGATAAGGAGGGGATGGGGTTTAAGACTGGTTCCCTATTGTCAGCCCTTGTGGGGAGGTCTGCTGGCAAATGTGGGTAGAACCCAGAAGGCAGCAATGAAACAGTTGTCAGCAGTGTGAGCCTGCACTCACAGACGTCACATAGAATACTCGAGACATGCTTGGCATTTCAATATGCATCGCTGGCATGTCCCTTATCTGGCAGTAATATGGAAGAATGTTTAACTTTAACCACTCTGCCCTAGGAGGCCTGGCATTCATTCCCCCCGAGGTCTAGTTACTCAGCAGCAAAATGGTTAGGCACACTTCCCTAAGTGCAGGCTGTTGAGGCTATGAAAGGGAGTGCTCAGCTCTTACAAAGAGCAGAATACAGGCCCCCTGGCAGGACTGGCGTCTGTCGGATGCGGCAGTGGCTGCACACCACTAGGATTGCATGGAGGATCTGAACACGTCCAGCAAATAAGATCAGAAAATGGAAATAGAAGGTTGAAGATCGCAACGAAAACAAAACTTTGGTTTAAAACAATGGACAGATGATCGTTCAAATGAATAGAGTTAATATCTCTAAGTTCTGTCACTCCCCCAGCCCCTTTTCTTTGGGACCCCTTCCAGCACTGCTGGGGGGGTGGGAACACAAAATATCAATGATTGCAAACAAACATGAGTAGGGAAGAAAAGGAAGAGACAGTGAGGAGGAGGAGGATGTAAGACAGAGATAAATCGGCTGAGACTAGAACAACAATCCCACAACAGGTTGCTGTATGTGGCACCACAGCCAAAGAAACGGTCAATAATTTCAAGTCTTTTGAAGTCAGGCAAGCAATAAGATTGTAGATTTGGTGGAAGGTGCGTTCTGACCACCCACCAACTCTTGACAGTCCTTTCCAGCTTGGTACACTTAGGTATAGAAAGGTCTGTCCTTGGCTTCTTGTTACCTCTGTTCATGAATTGCGGTGGGACCAAAATCTTTTAATGGGTTAGGTGGGCGTGCAGGAGGCCAGCCCCGTAATGATGGGGTGCAGTAAAAAAAAGATAAAAAGAAGCCAGGAATGGGGATGAAAGCCTGAAGAGATGGTTGGAGAGTGGATTTTGGAAGCAGTAACTGCTTCATGTGTTGGCTTCATCATCGGTGTCATCAATCAGGATCTTGGCATCTCGAGCCTTACTCCTATGGGACACAAGAAAGAAAAAGATGTTATATACTATTTAATCCAACTTCTCTCTACCATTCACCTCAGTTTTTGATTCCATACTTTCAAGCTTGTCAAAAATCCTCCAATTAATCTTACGGTGGTCTTATAGGGGTTCTCCAGTCATTTTATATCGCTGGCCTATCCTTAGGATAGGTTATTGATATCAGATCGGTGGGGGTCCGACTCACGGCACCCCCGCCGATCAGCTGGCTGAATGGGCCGAGGCGACGACTGACGCCACCCCTTCAACGTTTGCAAGGCACTTCACTGTACACATCCGTAGTGGCTGTGCCTGCTATTTCAGCTCAGTCTTACTCACTTGAGTGGGACCACAACTGAAAACCCAGGCACAGCCACTACGGAGGTGTACGGAGGTGTATGGCGCTGTGCCTGGTAAGCTATGAAGAGGCCACGATGATCGGACCTCCACCAATCTGATATTGGTGATCTATCCTAAGGATAGGCCGTCAAATAAAATGCCTGGAGTAACCCTCTAAAGGGCTTTTATACTTTATTTGTAAATTCTCAATAAGAGCCGAACTACACGTTACAGTAAGGGTCAGGGGGGTTAGTATTATGGTCTTGAAGGGACTCTTCCATTTTATTTATAAAGAAAAATTATGGGAACTGAATTTTTATAGGCTAGGAGAGATTATATGGTGACACTGACGCAAAACATGAGGGGGAGGGGAGAAAAATAAAATTAAGGCAGATCGGTCAGATAGTTATGCTGTCCTGTCTGAGGACAGCATAAAGACGTGGCAGGCATGCGGATTTCAGCGTGCTGTCACCTATTAGTTGTATAGTTTAGGAGTGTTTAGAACTTATGCTTACAGCGTGGCCAGCAAGTATGAGCCCAAGTTTACCAGCATAGTTACATTTCCCCCACTTATTGACACTATCAGCGGCTGGAGGGCATGGTGGTGGAGCGTGCAAGTATACGTTCAAATTACTCCTAAACGATAGAACATTAACCCCTTCCCGACATTTGTCGTATGGATATGTCATGGAAAGCCAGTGCTTCCCGCATTTTACCGTATCCATACGACAAATGGATGGCACCGGCTCAGAAGCCGAGTCTGAGCCATCATCGCTGGATGTCAGCGGTGTATTACAGCTGACATCCGGCTGTAATGGCGGGGACCGAAATTAGCTTTGATTCCCGCCATTAACCCCTTAAATGCAGCGGTCAAAAGCAAAATGAAATTGCCGGGGTTCCGGTGGCTGCAATGGGAACCGGAGGCCCAATACTGGCCTGCCTAGAACGGAAGCTGTTCTGTCCCCTCCTGGAGGCGGGGCCTGAAAGACTTCCGTAGCAGACAGCAAGATGGCGCCGGCTCAGGAGCTGGGCCGGCATCATTAGCGGTGGATGTCAGCTGTATGTTACAGCCAAAATCCACCTGTAACGGCAGGAACCGGAGCTAGCTCCAATTCCTACAATTAATCATTAGATTGCTGGTACAATACACTGCAATACATGAATGAGTTATGGAAACAGCGTAACTCGCTGAGCTACGTTGTTTGCCATTCACTACTATGGGAGTTACAGAAGCAGCGTAGCATGCGAGCTACGCTGTTTCCGTAACTACTTTTCAGTTCTATGGGAGTTACGGAAACTGCGTAGCTCAGTGAGTAACGCTGTTTCCGTAACTCGATCATGTAAGCAGGAAGTGGCCGGAAGACCGCAGAGCCGGGTAAGATAGAACTGGGCTTAGGGGTCCCCGTTCTAGAGATAGGTGGGGGTCCCAGAGGTGGGACCCGCATCTATCTGACAGTTATGATATATCCTGTGGATATGTCATAAATGTCCCTCATGGGAAAACCACTATAAATGCTGCGGTTACTATTGACCGTGGCATTTAACTAGTTAAATGGCCAGGAACAGCGTCATCACTGTTCCTAGCCGTTAGAGCAGCGTGCCAGAAGTGGACACCCGCAGTGTATGGAGCGGGCTCAGCGCGTGAGCCCGCTCCATACATCATCCCCTCACCGCTCCATGATGTGCCGGCAGATCACGGGTCGGGAAGGGGTTAAGTAAGGAGCGGTTAGGGGGCTCGGCACTGCCGGGTACCCTGACTGCCGACTATAAGACGCAAGGACTTTTTAGCAAGATTTATTCCTGCTAAAAACTGCGACTTATAGTCCGAAAAATACGGTAAATACTGAATGTATGAAGCAAATTTTTCCAGTGACATAAAATCCAATGTGTCACGAGAAAATCTCAGAATCGCTTGGATAGGTAAATGCATTCTGAGATTATTACCAGAAAGTGAAACATGTCAGATTTTAAAAATTAGTCTCCGTCAGGAAGGTCAAAAGTGGCCAAGGAGGGAAGGGGTTAATAAGTGACAGCACGCAGAAATCAGTGTGTCTGCCATTTATTTATGCTGCATATGCATCTGACTGATCTGCTGTAAAGTAATTGGATGCACAGTTGCCGCATCCCAATAGCACATGCCATTGTGTTGAAAAAACAAAGTACTGTGCCACACTTGACTGTTGGCTGTTGGCAGTCCAGCTGTGATCTCCTGCGATATCACAGATTGAGCAATCTTTAGTTACGGTAGCAACGTGCCAGGCAGCCGATATAACGTATAACATTTCCGGGTAGGAGATCGCTCTGCCCGCTGTGCTTCACTTACTGGGAGGTCAGCGGAGGTCGACGCAATGATATGCTCTGGCTCCGTTTCCATGCCTTGCTCTTGGCTCGGTTCTTAACTCCATCCTCTTGATCCATCATCTGCTCCAGCAGTGTTTGGTCGTCGGCATTCATAGGGGCCACAGAGATATCGCGCACGGCACGGAATTCACCACAGTTATTCAGATGCTCGTTCTCCAGTCTAAAGAAGTTCCACACAAAGCGGCTAGGGGGGCAGAGAAAGGATGGAAAGACTCAGACAAGAACAGGCAAGTTTAGAAAGTGTATTCATCAGGTGAAAAGACCATCTGGACCCTCCGACCAATGCTGCCATGAAATATTAACGGCCAAAGACGTATGTGATATGTCATGACTAAAAACATGCATATTATAATATAATGGAGAGAGTTTAGAATTCTACTAAAGCCCGGAATCTTAGCTTTCCAGTTATACCAGGCTCAAAGTGCAATATTCAGGGACTCATTTGAAGTCGGGTGTAGAACGAAAAGTTTTATTCTTGGTTTTGTGCTGTGAGAGCAGGAAGAAATATGCTTTTCATGTGATCACTCCCCTTACCAAGGTGTTCTCTGAGTGCCACATTTATGGTAGGGAGTCTTTTTTTCTACTAAGGAATTAGAAGATGAGTAGTTGCAGATGTAATTACCCCTGCGCTTAATCAGACCATTTGTCGAGGTCGTGACTCATATGTTTACCATATCTGGATCGTGGATATTTGATGACTTTTATGCAATTTGACACAATATTACGTTTTGATGCAAAGTTGCATGAAGGCACCAATGCAGGTAAAGTGATAAGTGGCAGTTTTACAATGTGTAAGTTGTCTAATATATGGCTACGTTGATACAATATAATTTTTTTATTTTAGAATTCAGGTTTTATTTGTGTGTCAAAAGTGTAAAAATTGTTGTGGCAGCAAAATGGTTATTCCCATCTAATAAAGTGATGGCATATCACTAGGTAATAACTTGTGCTCCCCTCTTTCCTGTGTAGTTGACATGCTAGATCATACAGCAGGAAATTAATGCCAGAACACGATGGGCCCGATTTTGAAGGGGTATTCTGATTCTTTATAATTATGGCATATCACTGATCCGTCGGGGTTCGACCTCTGGGACGCCCACAAATCCTGAGAATGAAGGAGCCACAGAGCTGGTTTGGTGCGGATTCTTCATTCCAAGTTTCCCTGTAGAACGGCGCTCCAAGCCATACCCTGCACAGCTGGTGGCCCAGACGTCTGGAAGAACAGTGAAAGGTACGCAGCGCCAAATGAGCACTGCAGTCCCTTCATTTTAAGGATCATGGGTGTCCGAGACCCCCACCAATCATAAAGTCATTGAGTATGCAAGCGATATGCCATCACTTTATAAGATGGGAATACCCCTTTAATGCGAAAACATGATGTGCCTGATTTTAATTCCCTGCTGTATAATGTTCAGGTAAATCTTAGTACCATGGGGTCTGCAGGATCTAGCAGTCCAACTGCATAGAGGAGAGGGGAGCCAAAGTTATTAACTAAGGCCCCATGCGCACGACCGTGCCCGTAAATACGACACGTAATTACGGACACTGATGGCCGCAGACAGCCGTCTCTTTTTAGGAGCCGTGCTCCCATTATAAAGCGGTCCGTAAAATAAAAAAAATAGGACATGGCCTATTTTTTTCGGCAAGTTTCTACGGCACGGACACCTTCCCGTAAATATGCAGGAAGGTGTCTGTCGGCCATACAAACGAATGCGCCCGTAATTATGGGCGATTTTACGGTTGTGTGCATGGTGCCCAAGCCAAAGTTTATGGTAAGATTATAAATAATTTACAGCTAGTTTATTCAGTGACAATCTCCTCCTAATCGCTGAGATATCTGGAAAGTCTAAATACATTAACCTATGCCAGATCACAATCGATAAATCTGAAAATCTGACAACTGAAATCCAACATTTATCACCTATCCACAAGACCCCCACCAATCACTAGAACGGGGTCCCAAACCCCCTAATTCCTCAGCCGAGTGCTGTACTCAGTCAGTCCCATAGAACTTTGCATGAAGCGGCGCTGCGAAATCCCGACCTCTGCTCCAATCAAAGTTCTCCCCACTGTGCATCATGCTGGGGATAGGTGATAAATGTTCATCTTGGGACAGCCCCTTTAATGCATACAGCGGAACATATTGTGCCTTTGGCTAATAGAAGAATTGAAAGAAAACACCGGACTCATAGTTAGGAGTCTGAGTCCAGAGTATTTATGAGGGGGATCGCTCTCCCCGCCCTCCTCAGTTGTTGAAGGGGCTGCTGTGTAAGAATATACTCCGCTGCCGTCAATCCCGCTGGTGAGGGGGAGGGGAGTGCTTTCCTCATGTATACACCAGACTCACAAGTAGGAGTCTGGTGTATTCTTTGATCGCTTCTATTAGCCAAAGAATTCGGCTAGTAGAAGAGCGAACCTGTACCCATTCCATGCTGCCTTTTATAGGGCAGCATAGTCCGATAACAGATTTGCTTTAACCAATACATGAATGAAGCCTATTGACTAGGAACAAAAGGCATTCTTACAGGAAAGTTCTATCTTTCAACAATGCTCCCCCGCCTCCCCCCCAATGATTGATGGCCGCTGATGCGTACAGACAGATACAAGAGCGCCCATCAATCATTGATAACCGAGGTGGGGAGAATACTGGGCAAACGAATAAAGCGTACTCATAACTAAGCGTCTGCGGTACTCTTTCTTCTCAGCTACAAATAACATTTTTGGTGCCATTTGGTGTAATGGCTTATCGGACCGGTCTTGATAAATATTCTGCAGAATATTTTCGTAATGGATCTGATTTAAACTATATGGAAATATCACATAAACAGCAAAGTTCTCTCACTCAGCTGTTTATGTAACTACAAGTTTGTACGGGGCGGCGCATGCATACTCAACCGCCGACAAACTAACTCACTCAGAACTTCTGTAGTAATCTTCAGTGATCGGGTCCCAGCAATAGAAAATTCATAACCTACCCTGTGAATGTGGGAAATCATATGAGGTTTTTCCAGTAATATTTTCCCCTATTCTCCCAAAACAGTTTGAATGGATAGAAGAGAAATGCGGTCCACAATGCCATGATAGCTAAAGGTCTAAATTGACACAAACAATAAACTCTTTTTAATGACGGTCATTCATGCGCTTACCGAAAAACTTCCAGCGGAGCAAGGACAGTGGATATAATATCCGAAGCGTTGTTATGAAGGTTTAAGTGTGTGAGAGAGATCTGTATGGTCCACGCAAACCGGAGGATAACATCCTGAATGATCGCACAGTAGTAGTAAGCCTGGGGAAGTGAACAGTCATTACAATTCATGGCATCAGTTGGAAAGCAGCAGATAATGAAATGTGATAGTCATCGAGCTCCTACCTTCTGAGGGTACACAATCTCTTCTCGCAGGAAGGTGTTCTCCCCCGCATTCCGGTCAAATAGACCCCAATCCATTTTCAGATCCCATATTAGAGTATAACAAGAACTGATGAAGTAACTGATGATCCACAGGTAGAAAAATACCTGAGAATCGGAGTGGTTCTCAGCTAAGGAAAAAAAAAATACATTACAGGTTTTTATTAAAATCTGATGAAATAATCATGTCCGTATCAAAAGCCAATATCAGAATTTCAGATTTTAACTAGTTCGGAGGTTAATTTAGTTTTTTTCCATTTCCAGCCGGCATTTGGGAAATCCACCATGTTCCTACTATAATTTTCATCTAAGTGTCACAACCATGGATTTTTAAGTGAAAACAGAGGTTGTTGTCGCCCCATTACTAACACCACTGGCCAGTTACGGCCTCATTCACAATTTTCTATAGCAGAGCAGCAAAACTATGGGGGCAATTTAATACGGCTCGTGTTGCATACAGTCCTAATGTAAAGAAAGTTGAAATAAAATGGCTCTAATTAATTGCCGCATGACTCCTAATAAATAAGGCTCATCTCTGGCCGTCGGTGCGCCAGAAAATCAAATCTGCCCAGCTGTGAGCTGGAGTAGATTTATGCTATAATTTATGACAGTTGTCTGATGTAAATTATAGTAAATACTATAGGAAAAGTGGCGGAGGCAGTGAAAAACTCGAAACGTCCCAAATTTTTGTGCAAATTGCTATCTTTGGATCTTCTGGGATCGGGGTGGTGGTGAGTGGAACGGAGGGGAGGGGGGCATTTTTGGCATGAGAACTGAATAATTTATTTTATAACATCTCCTGCCCTAGGACAGACAATTAAAGGTCCCAGAAAACCCCTTTCAGTGCATGTCATCCGTTGAAAACCCTTTGTCTTCTATCTATGACTCCTTTCACGGTACATTTAAAGGTACACACAATCACTGCTTAGCCACTAGAGGGCAGTACTATACCAAATTTAGTAAACTTCATATCCTATTTTGGTGGGACTCATAGGACTTTATTATTTAAAATTGGCTGGTACAGTAAAACATTTTGTAGTTCTTTTTTGGGAAAAATTGTCATAAACAGGGAAAAAAACACAGATTTTCCACACTACTTTTAAGATTGTTTGTTTAAAACAATAATATTTACCCACAAAAATGAATCCTCCAATTCTCCCGTGCATAACGATGTCAAATATATGTACAACGTGTAACGTATGAGGTCACCGAACAAAGACCCTATTTTAGCTTTAACTGTCTCTCTCCCTTAGCTTTAGATGCAGCCTCTATAGATAAGGCCGTGGTAGAACAGACTCAAATTGGTGGCTGGCAGCAATTTTTTTATGTTTGGAGTAAAGTACATTCTGCCGGACAGGACTGTATTAATGCCGGAGCAACTGACATCCATGCAAAACACCTTGGTTTCACGCAGAATGCCTAAAATTTGTGCGTGTGGATTCGGAGTGGTGTGCACTTGTTTTAGGAAGGAAGGGCTTTTTTTTTATTAACATTCTATGCCCTTTTTTTTTTTTTTTTTTTTTTACATTTTGCTGTATTTATTTTGTTGTTCCTGTGCGGACAGAGGTTAGCAGGGAACACATGATCTGTATATTCCCTGCTGTCCCCATATACAGATCAGTGAAAACCGTAATTTAATGGTAACAAGCCCATTCGATGGCAGTTACCAGTGATCTGTATAGACGGACATGCAGAGAGGACGCAGATCGCATTTTCTCTGCATGCCTCCAAGCACCATTTCTACAGGGAATCATAGCAACCACCTACATGCAGAAGCAGCGGCACCTGCATGAGAGAACACAGAACAAAATCTGAGCGAGAACTTGTTATTTCTGTTCCCCGTCACAGTACAGGCTCCCGCGGTCAGCGTGACAGGCTGATCCTACTGATGGCACTGCATGCAGGAGCGCGATCAAACTCTGCATGGAAATTAAAGCGCTGCAGGCACAGGGACCGTGCCATTAGCCTGTTCATTTACGTGGCGTGGGCGCAAATGGGTGAAAGCAGTTTTACAACCTTATAAAATTATTTCAAATCTGAATATTATGTCAAATATAAAATCACTGGCCGCATGTGTGACGTCCGTATGGTGGACAAATCATTATTGAAGTTGGGTAAACACAGACCGGCGGGTTAGCAATGAACCCTCAGCACGGGGACTGGAAGGGTAAGAACATGGACTTTTATTTTAGACCAAATTTAGCAGATGGGTATTTTTTTTTCTTATGTGTGTGGAAAACCCTTTAAGGGCACATCGCTACATGAATTTAGAATTTTCATGGAATTCATAGGGGACGGCATCGCATCTTTTGTATCAGGCAGCAGAAATCCAGAGCGAGAATCCACCCTGCCCTGTGCCAGTCTAAAGAGGGGACAAGGTGACTGTTACCTTTGTGTGTTTGGTAGAGAGCAGCAAACGTCACCATGAAGAGGGTAGTGGAATACTTTCCGGCATTCACCAGATGGGGGAAAGCTCTCTTCGTATCTCTGTATCGTCGCAGGCACTGGATAAAGCGTAGCCAGGCCGGGATACACTGAACCACAGCTCGAACTCCATACGAATACGTGTTACACTTTCCGGTCGCTATTAATAAGGACGAGAGAATGACACGAGAATATTTATAAAAACCTACTAAATATGAAACGTTTGCAAATGACAAATTATTTCAGAAGAGAATGAACCTGAGCAACAATGTAATGATTTTCTGTAGCATTGCCCTCTTAGATAGCATTGTACATATTAGGGATTAGATGCCTGGAGAATAACAACTCCGAAGGTTTGACAAGTATCTGCAAAAGTATTTATAGCACCACTTAGATGACGCTTTGGGGAATCTTTCGCTACTGGAAACCCTTCTAATGTAATCTCGCAATGTTTTCTCACCATTTTTGATCAGAGATAGAGATATAATCTGACAGCTCGGCTTTACCTCCAGTGATGAGTCCCTTTGGATTATCCCATTCCAGTTCAAAGCTGTAGAAGCAGATCATAAACTCCAGGTCCATGAGGATCACAGCCAGACTATTAAGTTGATCAGCAAGCCAGAAATCAGCAAAGCCCACCTTGTGGAAAGGGGCAGTGAACACTCGGAACTAGGTGAAGAAAAAAAGAAAATGCTTTTCATTGTAATACGCCACCTAGAGAACGATAATACATAAAGACCGAGGATGAAAGCAACATATTCCCCATCAATCTGATGTAACAGGGGGATCTTATAGTCATCATATTAAACCATATGATTTTCAATCTCCAGTTTATGGGTCATCTACAGCTAGTGTAGGAATACAGAGAATATGGTTATGAAAAAAAAACAAGAAAGGAATGCATCATATCTCCTGTGTACCTTTATTTTCCGTCATCATAGTCCGAACATAGTCCAATAATAAACATACTAAACTAGATGAGCACATATGCCTGGACACTACAGTATATATATATAGGGGTCCACAGGCTACGTATGATATGCAGGGAGGAATCTGAACATAAACGGACATATAAAACGAGGACAGAAACAATGGGGGGGGGGGGAGAAAACCTGTGTTCTGTGAAGGTAACTTACCAATAATTTAAGGAGCCAAAACCGAGACTTGTAGTAGAAGGTTTTAGTGGGATTAATGAGGAAGAGCAGCATGAAGCCGTACAGGACCAGTGGATTCACCTGCATTGGCAAAAGGATATGATGCCCGAAGACACAAGCGAAAAGGCTGAGGCACCACAGCATCCCAAGGAACCCTGCGAGCTGAAGGACACAGGAGGACAAGGCTTAGGGAATAGAATAATAAACAAAGAAAAATGTAGACCCAGTAATTAGAAAGACCCTGGGATTAAAAGTCTCGTCAATAGCAAACATATGAATATTTTCAGAATCTATTCATTGGTAATGATATAAATGAAGTCAATACCATTGTTATTGAAGTCAGGTGTGAACTTGTACAATGCAACATCTTGTACATAAGTATTCTTTTGCAAGGTCTTTATATTGCAATAATCTGCAGCCCAGGTTCTCAATCTGTACGTGTACTCCAGGGGGTACACAGCACGTCTCCGGTTAAAGGGGTTTTCCGATCTCGATTTACCATTTTCTAGTTGGATATTCCTGTTGGGTTCGGTTTAACAATTCTGCCCAGCTTTTTTTTTCTCATGCATTTTACTCATTGTAAAGCGCGCTGTGGCTGATCTCCGCTTTGTTGACTTCAGGTACTACCGCTGCTCACCCGCTTCCTGTACTACCATAGACTACAAACCCCAAGATGCCTACAGCAAAGGGGAATTCAGCATAGGCTGGGGGGGGGGGGGGAGGAGCCGCGTAGGCGCTGTGAGAGCAGAGGATTGAGCCTGCAGGGTGAACACGGTTTGCTTATCAACCACGCATGCTCAGAGACGGAGGAGGCGGAGCATCCGGTTCACCCCTTCCCACATTGTACAGTGACGTCAGGCAAGACGTGTCCGTATACGGAGCCTACCGGAAAAGGGAAGTGATGGCTCAAGAACGGGGCAGCGGCGGAAGTTTGGATTTACTGTGGGCGACGCATCACGTGACCGCATGTGAGATACGGCATTAGGTGAAACTATCGAAACGCAAGTATATTACAAACTGTATTGATTTTAGAGGTTTAGCTAACTAGGAGTTCGTTAATTGGTCCTGGAAATCCCCTTTAATCTGTTCTTTTAACATGCAGACCGGTGTCTGATCATAGACTTGGGGGTACACTGATGTAATAGATTTGAGTGGAGGTTCTTGGCTAGGAAAAATGTAGAACTATATCTCAGGAATTAGGTCAGAATTCGGCGTCCCAATCCTGACACAATCCGCTAATATTCTGCATGTAGAGCACGTGAATATGTACTTTATGCCCCATTCACATGCTCTAGAAAATGTCCACACGGAACAATTAACACGCCGCGGATTGTAAAATCCAAAGCATATTCATTATTGCATTTCTATAGTGTCAGCTGTAGATTATCTTTATTACCATTCTGTGCGTACATCCCCCGAGATTACTTAAGAGGAACCCGTCAGCTTTTTTATGCTTGCGCCGTTATCAAATTATCATAGGAGGGTCTCTGGGCGTATCTGGAATAGGCAAGTGTCCTGTGATATTGGCACTAAGCCCACGCAGCTACCTATCACTGACACGCCAGATGCCTCCTGTGTCATCTACAGTCAGGTTGCAGTCTTGTGAGTGCGCCGCAGGTCAGAATACCGGCTCAAGCACAGTGGACACCGCCTGCTCGGGGTATCAGCTTCACATCCCTTCAGTTCATGCAGCGGTTCAGATCTTGCTGTAGCAAGATTATCAATTGTATGATAAGACTGAGATACCAACCAGTGCATGCTCTAAAGATATGAGGCCAATGACCGAATATCCTTGCACCGATATTCTTACAGGTGGACTGTAGGCTAGATTTCAAGCTGGCATAGACTATGCAGGAGGCGTCTGACACCGCAAACAAAGGAAGCAGTTTGGGATCAGCGCCGAGATCGCAGGACATGTCATTACGTTACACGAGCTAACAGATACAGGTATTCCAAAAGGTGATAAACATCATAGCGCACATCAAAGTTGCCACCCAGATTTCTGCAAACAATGGGCAGCATATAAATCTGCATTTTCTCTTCTGCGTCCAGTCCTCTGCTCTACAATAGGGAAAGGTGGTCATGGAAATAGTACTGTGAAATGCACAGAGAGAAATAGCTTCCTATATGTGAAGATACAATAAGATACTAAACGAAGACATGTCTGAAACAAAGAGGGAAAGAGAAGAAAATGCCAAGAAATGACAAGACCTGACATGTTCTTTTTCTAAGAATAATTATTATCAACAGATGAACGTGATGCGCGTGTGAGATCTGAGCTCTAAGGGCTTGTCCACACGTAACGGAATTGCTGCAGAAAATGGTGCCGATTTTGCTGCGTTTCTCTCAATGCTGGGAGAGCAATTCCGGATGGAAAATACGCAGCCATTCCGTTGTGTGTGGACCAGCCCTTAGGGTTTGTTCACATCAGCGTTCTGGTTTTCAGCTCTTCTGCCCCATAGGAGCAGAAAAACGAAAAAGATGGAATCGGCAGGTTTGTTGCACGACGGACACCAACGGGGGCCCGACAAAACCTATTGTCTTTAATGGGTATTGTCGGGTTTCTGTTTGGGCTAATGTGTCTGGCATCCAAGCTTAGCCTCCGATGCAGATGTGAACAGAGCCTCTTAGTAATTTAGAACATCCTCGCGCTTGGTACTTCTCGGTACATCATTGCAAAAACTAATGCTAACGTTAACGCTTAAGTGGCAGAACTAAAATTAACCCTTACCTACAGCTCCACTGATCTAGTCATGAGACCTAATCACCTCTCTATTGTCTCAGAAATGGCTTCTCTGAGAATTTTACGTAAAAAAAATAAATAAAACAAGTTCTTTTAAATAAATGTTGAGTCATTTTCAATGTCAAAATAGAAGTTATCGCAATAGGAACAATTTAGTCCAGTAGAGAAGAGGAATCTATATTTACCTCGAAAAGATGCTGATGTGAAAGGTTGTTACGTGGATTTAGTTCAAATATAAGGACGTGGTTGACCCCGGCTTGTCTCCAGCCGTACGTATTGATGCCAAGGAGAAAGAGGAACTCCACAAGCAGAAACCCACCCCGGTAAATCCTCACCAACGGCCACACCTCATTGACTTTATAGCTCTCGTAACCTGGTATTAGAGAATTATTGGAGAATTATAAAACAGGATTGTCCAATGGAGCTTACAATCTAAAACATATACCGTCCACTGTATAGAACATTAATATATAGTAAACAAAAGGCACTTACCTGTATAAACAACTGCACAGTTCAAGACAATAAATATACCACAATACAGTCCCACTCTGAATGTTGTCCAGGCCGGAGCCGGCTGTAAAGAGAGGCAATAACCAGCCGTCATTTAGACATACGGAAACACGTAGGAAGAAAGTTACACAAGGGCCATCTGTATTCTACGGGGCACAGCAGCCACAGGGAATATGATACCCACACGCTTGTTCTCCTTAACAGGAATATATTGGGGAGTTGTTAGAAACGCAATTCTCGAATATATACGCATAAGATGAACCTGCACTTTAAGGCCCTGTTCACACTGAGGTTTTTTTTACACGGTTTTTGACGCAGAAACCACGTTGGAAAATGCGCCAAACAACGGCCGAAAATGCCTCCCATTGATTTCAATGGGAGGCGGACGGGTTTTTCCCCCGCTCGCAGTAAAAAGAAGCGACATGCCCTATCTTCGGGCGTTTACGCCTCCGACCTCCCGTTGACATCAATGGGAGGCAGAGAAAACTCTGTATGAACATAAAGACACTACTCCAAATCTGGCAATAATGTATCAAACTCAAGTAGTAAAGATGATTCGCTTTCTATAATAAATATACAATAGAGATTATTTTCCGCAGCATGTAGGAAAATGTGCACTGGTGAATAGATTACTTTATGATTTATTAATCTTCGCTACTGTTCAGTGTCCGGTTACAATATGCAGGCTCCGAGTGAATCCATTTATATTAATGTCGCATTGCAGAGTAGAGCTGTATTCACATGTGACTTGTTTGTTGCAGTTTTGCCATCGTTTTTTTAGGTGTTTTTGGTAAAACATGATAGTAAAATATTTTACTGTAATTACACAAAACTATAATATACAAATAATTTAAAAAAAAATATCTCTGTAAGAGATAACCCATTATGGAACGCGTCTATTAAGAAAAACAAATAATGAAGGTAGCATTTACAGTTAGCCTTACATTTAATGTCTTTTCAGGTAATGTAAACTAACAAGTAAGACGTTTTGCTGGAATCAATACCGTAGTCGACTACACTACTTAATCCATCAAAACGACGGAACCCTTGCACAACTGAGACAAAAACGGAAACCATTGGCACCGGATCCGTCACCAGTGAAATCAGCGGTGATGGAAACCTATGGTTTCCGTTTGTTTCAGTCAGGGCTCCATTCTGACGGAAGGCACCAACGGAACGTCAGAATAAAGCCCTGACACAGATGTGAACGAAGCCTAAAATATATATATATACTATTTTCATCAGCAGGACATAATTAGGGCACATTTTTCAGCCTCTAAAAGAAACTATTAATGTTTCTATTCACTGACAGCAAGCTTAGAAACAGCAATACTGAATACACAGTGGGCCTCATTTACCAAAACTGTCTCAAATAAAAACCCATAGCAACCAATCATATTATTATATAGAATTATTATAGACTTGCTCTAAAAACTGCTGAAAAATAAAAGCTGCGCTGCGTTTGGTTGCGAAGGGCAAGGAGGACCGTTTTGATAAAGTAAAAAAGTTGCATAACTTTACATTACACATTAATTAAGCTTTATCAGGAAAATCCTAAAATAAATAACATTTTTAAAAACACCCCTTCGTAGTATACCAAGCCGAAGTACCTGAACCCATAAATATTGTCTCATGTATTTCAGCTCAATATGCAAAGTACCTTGTCCTACCAAAATAAGGGACTATTCAGCCATTGCGATCAGTTTGTGGTTTTTGGCTGTTATTTTAGCGACACCGTGGCAAAACCACAGAATTTTGCAACGCCGTAAAAATTGCAATATATGACCGCGTCATGTGAATAAGCCCTAATGATTTCGAAGATGATATTTTTTCCTGGGCTTGAACCCATTCCCCACAAAGATTACTCACTTGGGCAGCTCCAAGCGGTGGGACACGCAGACGTTTCATAGCTTTCTGTCTATCCCCATCTTCTAGCTCGTTGGTCACTACAGCCTGAGAAGAAAAGTAGATGAAAATAAAAAAAAATTGTTAAACAGCTGAAATTAAAGGAAAAACGACACTATCCTTATTCGTGATGAAATACGTTCAGATATGCCTAGAGTCCATGCCCACTGTGCATCGCAAAAGGTGAAATCCGCATTATTTCCAGGACAGACTGGGCATGCTGCGGATTTGCTGTAGATTCTTACCGCCACGTATGGCTGAGGTTTTGAAAACCCCATCTACGTGTATTCTACTGTAAATTGTAAATCTGCAACATCTGAATATATCCTTAAAGGGAAAAATCCTTTTTATGTATCCGTATGCTAATGAGCAAAAAAGAGTCATATCTTCATTGCTCAAGCCTTTGAGTTAACCCCGCCTCCTTACTTTTGTTGTGACCGCTCCTCGCCTCCCCCAGCACACATGAAATCCCATTCTAGCGCAACGATGTCCTGTTCTGGTGCGTGCGTACAACGGGACATCATAGTGGCGCATGCGCAGTAACTAGATTTGAGGCCCAGACGAAGCAGGGAAGGGTGTTGGACCATACATGACGGGACGAGATTTTGTCATTCAGGGTGAGCATAAGAAGAGGAACGAACAAGACTGACTGATTATTATCATGAAAGGTACAAAATGTTTGAAGACCGTTATTTACGGTCGGAGGAGTTTAGGAGAGGGGACAACGGAAATGTACTTTTTTGACAGCAGCGGCCAGCGAGGGGTGAGTAGAGTTAAACAGGTGAAATGCTGGGGACCGGTTCCCTTTGAAGGCATAGTTCCACTTTCACAGAACAGAACATTCATACAATTACATATTCATACAATCACATATCCAATTCAGAGGGGAAATTAAATCCTTCCACTTTCGCCCTACGGGCCTGTCAGAATTACAGGGGCTGCTGGGTTCTTCTCACAGGACTGTCTTGATTAAAAAATATTCTACCGTTTTGTGTATACAACACTTATGCAGACCTATGTATCGCCATGGTTACCGGCTACAAAAGAACCCTGTGACGACTGATCCTGCAGTCATGTGCTACTCCCTCCCCCTTTGTCCACTCGGGAGCAGAGAGGTATGCATGAAAGCGATATACACAAAATGGTAAGGGAGTGTTCACATCAGGGTTCGGTTTCCGTTGATGGATTTCCTCTAGACCTTTCTGCCGGAGGAACCCATCAACGGAAAGGCAAACGGAAACCATAGCTTCCCTATGCATTATCATTGATTTCAATAGCTACACTTCCGTTGTAAATGGTTTCCGTTTGTTTAGTTCCGTAAGGGTTCAGTTTTTTTTGGCGTAAACAATAGAACAGCCGACTACGCTAATGCTTCCGCAAAATAAAAAAAGCCGGCAACCTCACGGAACGGAGACAAACGGAAACTATTTGCAACGGGAGCATTACCATTGAAAATCAATGGTAATGCAAATGGAAGCTATGGTTTCCGTTTGCGATTCCGTTGATGGGTTCCTCTGACGGAAAGGTCTAGCGAAACCCATCAACGGAACCCAGACGCTGATGTGAACAGGCCCTTAGATATAATTATTTGGGAAGCCAACTCGCTTCATTTGTTATATTTTCCAAATAAAAAAAATTGTGCCAGTAATGTTACATCATATTAGCAAATTAAAAATCGGTCTACGCCAGGAGTATATACCGGCTCAGCTGTTTAAAAGGCATCACAATGTTGTGTGTGGTGCTACAATTGTACCTGGGATCAATATTGGGAGAAGTAAAATATTAACCCCTTAATGCATTATCACATACATTTACATAAGTATGGAGCACACTCACGGGCGGAGCGCGCTCCATACTCAGCGGGTGTCAGCTGTGTACTACAGCTGACACCTGGGACAAACGCCCAGGAACAGCGATCGCGCTGTTCCTGGTCGTTCAATCCCTCAAATGCGAAGGTCAATCGCGACCGCAGCATCTGAGGCGTTGAAAAGCGGGGACGGCCCCCTCCGACATCTCATCAGCACCCCCACAACACGATCGGGGGGTGACGATGGTTGTCATGACAGCCCAGGGGTCTAATGAAGGCCCCCAGGACTGCCTTCTGTCTGCCTCTGTTAAGCAGTCTCAAATCGCTGTTTTTTGGTGACCTTCGCTCGAAAAAAATAAAACGCGATCAAAAAGTCATATGTACCAAAAATGGTACTAATAAAAACGACAGCTCGTCCTCCAAAAAAATAAGCCCTCATACCGCTCAATCCACAAAAAACTAAAATTCTGGCTCTTAGAATGTGATGAAACAAAACAATTGAATCTTTTTTTAAACAAAAAGTTTTTTTGTTTTTGAGAAAGTAGGCAAATATAAAAAAAAACCTATAGGCCATACTTTACCCGTGTATGCCTTGGTTTTTAGATAGATGTTTTTTTTGTTGGATTCATACAATACATTCAAAAAGTGTCTTGCTTTCAGATGCTGTATTACGGATGTATTCTAGGGGACATTATCACCCTCATACGGCGTCGTACATGAGTAGCACTTTAGTATGGAGCTTTGGTACTGCCTTGAATGAGGCCTAATGTCCATACACTTAACTATAGTTAACCAGAACAGAAGATTGTGTGTATATATATATATATATATATATATATATGCCCCTTTCTATGATCAGCATCCCAATGCTGGAAGGATCGAAGGCAAATTGACCTATGTATGGCCAGGTATAGAGTAGTCAATGAGCAGAATGACTGGCTAGAAATACCTCTGTCTCTGAAATCAACTGATTGATCTTTTTGCAGGTGTAGAATGGCGCCACCTCCACATGAGCCACTCTCCAGTCTGCACCACGACTGGTGTCCAGGATCTTGTCATGTTTCTTTAGGATTTTGCGGAACCCTGTAAAGTTGAGATTCTAGAAGTAAAAGGAAAAATACTAGATTTATGCATGGATATGACATGGATAAGACACTATATTGCTTTTATTATGTTTCAGGGGACATTTGACCGACTCCATTATAAGTCAATCAGGTTTGTCAGGAATCGTCGGTACCGGTTTGAAAACAAATCAGGCAGAGCGGACATGGCTCCGTTATAAATGGAAGTCACGATGCTTGTGAGGACAGAACTTAAAGAGGCTCTGTCACCAGATTTTGCAACCCCTATCTCCTATTGCAGCAGATCGGCGCTGCAATGTAGATTACAGTAATGTTTTGTTTTTTTAAAAACGAGCATTTTTGGCCAAGTTATGACCATTTTTATATTTATGTAAATGAGGCTTTCTAAAGTACAACTGGGCGTGTTTACAGTAAAAGTCCAAGTGGGCGTGTATTATGTGCGTACATCGGGGCATTTTTACTTCTTTTACTAGCTGGGCGTTCTGACGAGAAGTATCATCCACTTCTCTAAACAACGCCCAGCTTCTGGCAGTGCAGACACAGCCGTGTTCTCGAGAGATCACGCTGTGACATCACTCACTTCCTGCCCCAGGTCCTGCATCGTGTCGGACGAGCGAGGACACATCGGCACCAGAGGCTACAGTTGATTCTGCGGCAGCATCGGCGTTTGCAGGTAAGTCGGCAGTTATGGCACAGTGCCGAATCGTATATCAGAGACAGTCGGCGGATCACATTGACTTATAATGGGGTCTGTCAGGTTCCGCCCGGGGGTTCTCATTTTGACAGAAAAAAATAGTGCTGTATGAAGCGCTATTTGTTGGGGGGTTTTTTTTTATACAAATTTGACAATCTCTGACACAGCCCCCAACATAGATGTGAACACAGCCTAAGGCCCCGCGAACACGACCGTAGTTTTCATCTGTAATTACTGAGTCCGTAATTACAGACGAAATAGCGGATTCATATTCTATCGGCCACGAACACCTTTCCGGATATTTACAGATGTGTCTCTGGGCTGTAGAAATTATCCACAAAATATAGAACATGTCCTATTCTTGTCTGCAATTGCGGCACGGACTGACCCATTGAAGTCTATGTGCGCTTCTGCAATTGCGAACGGCTACGGATGTTTATCCGTATCCGTCTGATACGTATTTGTGGACAGTAAAAACCCTTAGGCCCCATGCACCCGAACGTAATTTTGCGGCCGCAAATCACCCACAAATCTGCGGGTGAATTGCAGCCCCATTCATTTCAATGGACCCATACACACGGCCGTGGTTTCCACGGTCCGTGCATGGCCCAGGAGCCTGGACAGCAAAAGGAACAGACATGTCCCATTACGGCCGTGTTTTGTGGTCCATGCTCAAAGAAATTAATGCACGCGGCCATGTGCACGGCTTGCGATTTGCGGGCGGCCCGCGGATGACACTCCGCGGCCAACCAACCTGAAAATCATGGCTGTGCACATGGCCACGGTCGTGTGCATGAGGCATTACTCTATTCCTACTGTATATTGTTCAGCCTGTGGTTATTAAGGCTACATTCACATGAGCATATCTGATTCACACGCGTGAATCTGGTCCATGTGTGTTGCGTTATGCATCGGTGTGCTTTGCGAGTGACATGCGTTATTCACACTCTCGCAAAGCACATTTTTTATTTTTAGAACGAATTGATGCGCAAATAGCGCACGGATGTGCATACGTGTGCAGTGCGTTGTTTTCACAAACCTATTGACTTCAATGGGCACCTATTGACTTATTGACTTCAATGGGCGCGTAGGTGCGTGAGAACGCACCAATATAGGACATGAAGCGAGTTTCACGCAGCAGACACTCGCGCATGTGTGAACAGCCCCATTTAAATCAATGGGTCCGTGTGCTGCGCGTGATTTCCAATGGCCCCTAAGTGTGCGCTATGGTAAAAAAAATATTTCCTATTATGAAAACATGCAAAAACTCGTAGCTTAGCATGAGCCCGAGGAGGTCCCTGTCAATGCCAACCCCAGTAGTCAGCCAACAGCATAAAATAGGTAGCAGAACTTGAGCACAAAATACAAACTTTTTATAAGACGCTAAAGGTTAATTGACATGGCAGACAGCCCGGAGAAAGTATTTTATATTGGGTACGTGGATGGGGCACTAAAGGTGGAAATGTGTCACAATAAAACCGCCATAGTTATGTACAGAACTGAATAGCAGATCATTTCACATTGTAAGAAATAATGTCATGTTATTCTATTCCTGTACTTATCACAAAAACAAAGCCTGTAGTTCTAGGAAGAGGTCTAGGAGTAAACCGCGCTGTATTCTATTAATACCAAAATGGGAGAACTAAGGGATTAAACGGCCCCACTATTAAAGGGTAACTAAACGCTTAAAAAACGTTTGACATGTCAGAAGTTTTGATCGGTGGGGGTTTGAGGACTGAGACCCCCACCGATCACTAAAAACAAACCTGCAGAAGCGCTCGGTTGAGCACTGTGCCACTTCATTATCGATCAGCTTTCTTCAAAGTCGAGCCAGTGGTGTATAAACTCAATATGGTCTATGGGTCTGTACACCGCTCACTCGGCTTTATGAGGGAAAGCCAATCAGGAACTAAGCAGCACAGCGCTCATCTGAGGTGCTTCTGTCACTTGGTTTTAGCGATTGGTGGTCTTCAGTGCTCTGACCCCAACCGATCAAAACTTCTCATGTGTCACTAGGACACATCAAAAATGTTTTAAAAGTTTAGTTACCCTTTAAAGTTAGATTAGAAAAAGGTGTCTGCTTTTTTCCCCCAGTAAAAGCGCTTCTCTTGTCCATGTGCCGTGTCTGGTATTGCAGCTTATTCACCTTGAGGTGAATGGGGCCGTTTCAAATCTAGGACAACTCCTTTAACCAAGAACTGGTCTAATCCAGCTTTAAATCACCTCCGCCAAGGGTAAATTGCTAAATACTATAACTCATGTTGTGTATGGATTGTGTCGCAGGATTGTTTTGTAACTTAATTGTATTTGGTCACCACTATCGACAAAACAACTAAATCAGAGACAGACCTAGGACCCTCTCACAATACGCTCGCCGGCCTCCGACAGACTGTTGCCAACAATCCAACATGCCCGCTCTTTGTTGCCAACAGACATCAGTGGACAGTGTGGCCGCTCCATAGACAGTCAATTGCTGGTGGACCGTTGAGGTGTGTAGAAAGCAGCGTAACCTTATCATATGAAAACGTCTATAGCAGGGATCCTCACTATTCCGCTTTAGTTGAGAGACCATGACATTATATCAGACTAGAAAAGATATCCCCTGCATGAAAGAAGCCGTTCTTTAGGCCGCCATTTTGTACCTGGTAATTCTGCAGTAAAATGAGGCTGAGATAGAACTCGCTGAAAGCTAGCTTCAGGTCCCTAAGGTTTCTGTGCTGGACTCTTTCCTCGTGTGAGAGGGTGAAGACCGCCTTTCTCCGCTGCCGGAGGGCTGGCAACCGGCTGCTTTCCCTTTGTGCATCCAGCGAAGACTGCAGTTCATTTTGTAAGGTGGCTGAGCGTCGCTGAGCTTCCGCCAACTTTTCTGTAATTAAACAGATGATCATTAAAAACGTAACTAATAAGGGGTTAATATGTAGATTAGAGACGTGCGAGCAATAGCTGCGTCACAGTTGTGGAATCACAAGGCGGCAATGCTGTTCTTTCAACAGAAAGGACCAAGTGTTCCCGTTCTCGGACCCAGAATACTTCAGTCCAGTTACCTGAATAAAACGTGTTGATTTTGGCAAGCTCTTTCTCACATGTCTGGAAGAATTTCTCTTCAAACTTGGCAAAATAGCGTTTTACGGTGTCCTCGTCTGTTACTGCAAGACAAAAGGGTGGAGCACAGGACTGTCAGAAGGTGACCAGGTGCCATTCATACAAACTCATACATTATCAAACATTAGTTCTAGGTCCTTGAGTTGTCCGCATCACGAAGAAAAAAGGCAATTAGAATCTTTAACGTGTCTCTGTTCCTGGGAAGGTTTGGTGACCGAGTGGTTGTCTCCTCACGACAATTACTTTTCAAACATCCTGATAGGGCATATGGACGTCATAATAAGGGGGAGCTACTAACAAGCAATGGGTCTCCCTTTAGCAGCCCTGGTCAGTCCATGGTAATTCCTGGGGTGTTCGGATTACCACGGTGGCTCTCATTCTGAGACAACCCCTTTAAAATAGTTTCTATTACAGCGCTGGTCACCAAGCAACTCCTAAACTGCAAATCTGCCTAGTTACGAAGGGATACGAATGTGGAGAATACATCACGAAATAACTAGGCAGACTTGCCATTCCGGTGTTTGGGAAATCTGCATGGGAGCGGTTATGCCAGACATATTGGTTAACACCCAAAATTTCACAGGAACAGATATAAGTAGTGGTTGAAATCTGCAGGTAGTCAAGCAGTCCTTTATTGAGGGGGAAACATTCTCTCCATAAGGGCCTATTTGGTTTCCGTTCATCGGTTCCGTTCAGCTTTTCCGTTGGGGGATGAGCCAAAACAGAAACTATAGCTTTCGTTTGCATTACCATTGATTTCAATGGTAATGCTTCTGTTGTATTTTTCCCTTTGTTTACGTTTGGTAAGGTTTCCGTTTTTTTTTGCGGAAACAATAGACTACGATATGGTTTCCGCTAGAAAAACTGAAACCAACTGAAAGAAAAGCTTTACCATTGAAAAAGGGAATTTAAAAAGGGAATGCATCACCTATATTTTTTTCCTAATTAAAACCAGATAGTGAAACTATTTTTTTTTACAATCGGTTTTTATTTTTTGGTTGTACATTTTTCTATCCTATTTTCTATACATGATTATGGGGGCAACCATCTTGCAACATTTAGAGATGTGCTTTACAGCAGCCTCATGGACCATAGGACCCTGTGAAGAGTAGATGACCCATTGACTTCTATGAGAGTTTTATAGGCATTATCGGTGACCAGGGAGGTCATTGTGCAGGGAGAAGGAGGAGAACTGTGTCCATCATCTATTGTCAATGGTGGATCCTGTGTTATCTATATAGAGGTGTTACCTTTCATTGTAATCCTATCTGTGATAATAATGAGATGACTGCTGAGAAGTGATCTCTACAGAACAGGAAGTGTCAGTCTATTGTGAGGCTCAGTGGCCAGAGTGAGAACTGCAAGATTTTCAGATTAATTCTTTAGAAATATGTTTAACATAAAAACTTGATTTAAAAATAGGTCATTTTCGGATTCCACATTTCCTTTAAGTGCACAACTATATGGTACAAAACCACAGCCGCGAGCGCACACAGTCCACCACACATCACTGCCGTCTTGCACATTAGGCAAGTGAGATTCTCACATGTAATGTGTTTATAATCACAGCAACCATGTCCTACAGTTTCTTGCTTGAGGATAATCACAAGGAAGAAGAAAAAAAAAATCCCCTTTCACAAACACATATATATATTTTTTTATTTTTATTTTTAAATTAAATAAAAATGACTATCAATGGAAGCTAGTAGAGCAAAGCCAAAATGTCATTTAATTATTTCATATCAACTGCCATGATCACTACGGATACCAGAAAAGGAATTTCATGTTTCCTAGCAGCGCTCCAAGGCCACATATAATAAAGCCATGGCGATACATTATAGACAGCTGGCCCTGAATATTCACACACGCAGAACAACAATAGGGAGCCTGAAAAAAAATGTGGGTAAATTTAGAACGGGTTTAATAACAAATGTAATTCAGTCAGAAGACGGAGAAATGGAGGACCATAATCTATAATGTTTGCATATTTATATAAAGATCTTACTGTATTATCAAGTAAAACTGGTTTTATTATTAAAGGGGTTGTTTCAGTTGTCAATTAAAGGGGTTTTCGGTGACCAATATTGATGACCTATCCTTAGGATAGTTTATCAATATGAGATTGGTGAAGATGCGACTCCGGGCAACCTGACGACCACCTAATTGAAGGGACCACGGTACTCTAGTGTGCGCTGTGGCCTCTTCATTGCTTACCAGGCACAGCTCCATATATTCAGTAGTGGCTGTGCCTGGTACTGCAGCTCCAATTTACTTAAATTGGACCGAGCTGCAATACCAGGCACAGCCGCTACTGAATGTACAGAACTGTGCCTGGTAAGCAATGAAGAGGTTGCCCCGTTCTCCGGAGCACCACGTCCCCTTCAATCAGCTGATCAACCCCCAACAATCTGAAATTGATAACCTATTCTAAGGAAAACCTCTTTAATAGAAGATAGTCCGTCATTAGAGGTCTCCATCTATAAGGGCTCATTCAGATGAGCGTGATTATCGTCTGTGTGCTGTGCGATTTCAATGGGGCTATTCACACATATGTTTCTCACGCAGCGAGTGTCCGTTACATGAATCTAACTGCATGTCCTATATTGGTGTGTTTTGACGCACCTAGTCGCCCATTGAAGTCAAAGGGTGCGAGAAAACCACGGACAGCACATCCGTGTGCTGTCCGTGCATCACTCATCGAATACATTGAAAAAAAAAAAAAGTGCTTGCAAGTGCGTGAAAAACACATGCCACACGCAAAGCACACTGATGCATACCACAACGCACAAATCTGTCACGCTCGTGTAAATGTTACCTATGGCCTCTTGCACACGACCGAAGTGGTGTGCACGGTCATAATTTTCGGACGGCAGCGGAGATTCACCCGTGCACACGGCCGCGTGCATTAATTTCTATGAGCCTGGACCGCAAAACACGGCCGTAATAAGACCGGTCCTATCTTTTTGCGGTCCAGGCTCCTGGGCAATGCACGGAATGTGGAAACCACGGTCGTGTGCATGGGCCCATAGAAATGAATGGGGCCGCAATTCACCCACAGATTTGCAGGTGAATTGCAGCCGCAAAAACATGGGGCCTTAGACATAGTACAGATCAGCTACAAACAATGACTCTCGCTGTGGAGGACCCAACATGTCTGTGTATTACATGGACCGCACATTGATTTCAGTGGGCGCAGGGCAATGCTTTATGTTCCCTATGGGGGAGATGAAAATGAAATGAAAATGAAATGTCTACTTGCTGCCAGTTTTCCTCACAGATTACAGCTGATCGCCGGAGGGGTAGCAGGACACTATGGGCTCATTCAGATGAATGTATTCCTGGTGTGTGCTGTGCATTGAAATAACGGACAGAACACACGGACCCATTCATTTCAATGGGACTATTCAGACACGCGTGAGTTTTCAAGCAGCAAGTGTCCGTTGCGTGAAACTTACTGGATGTCCTATATTGCTGCGTTTTTGCGCACATGGGCGCCCATTGAAGTGTATGGGTGCTTGAAAAACACGGACAGCACACGGACCACATCATGTTTCATGCATCAAAGGCAGAGAAATTAAAAAAAGAAAAAAAAAGAAAAAGGTGCTTGCACGGACGTAATAAACGCATGCCACACACAAAGCACACTGCTGGCACACGCAAAGCACACTGCTGGCACACGCAAAGCACACTGATGCCACACGCAAAGCACACTGATGCCACACGAACACGAAATATGCTGAGTTTTTTACGCACGCAAATCGGACACGCTCATGTGAACGTAGCCTAAGTGATCAGCTTATTATTGGGGAATGCTTCTAGCAAAAAAAGGTTTGTCCAAAGAAGACAATCAATTTAAGGCTGGGTTCACACAGAGGTTTTTTAGGATGTTTTTTGACGTGGAAACCGCGCTGCAAAACTCGTCAAAAACGGCCCGAAAATGCCTCCCATTGATTTAAATGGGAGGCAGAGGCATCTTTTTCCCGCGAGCGATAAAACCGTCTCGCGGGAGAAAGAAGGGATATGCCCTATCTTTGGGCGTTTACGCCTCTGACCTCCTATTGACATCAATGGCAGGCAGAGAAAGCGTATTTCGCTGAGTTTTATGCCCGCGGCGCTCAATGGCCGGGGGCGAAAAACGCTGCGAAAATTGGCGTGCAGGGAGAGGAAAATATGCCTCTAACTTCAAAATGGAATTTTGAGGCAGAATTTCCACCTACAAAAAACTCTGTGTGAACCCAGCCTAAGTCTACGCAGGTCATATCTCCTACAGACGAAGGTCCACATAATGACCAGGACATTGGCACTTACACAGAGAATAATTTGCGAGGAAGCATTCACATTGATGAGATCCAGCAAACGTTATAGGAGACTTGAAAAGGGTTTCTTCAGGATTAGAAAAAAAAAATGCCTGCTTTTCTTACAGAAACAGCGCCACTCCTTTGAATGGGCTGTGTTTGGTATTGCAGTTCAACCCCATTCACTTGGAATGAGCTGCAAGATCTGACAGCACCTGGAAAAGAGTACTGCTGCTGTTTCTGGGGAGGAGTGGGGGGGGGCGGACTCTTCGTAATCCTAGAAACCCCTTTTAAAGAAATGTTCCCATTGAAAGAGTAAGCAAAATAGCTCACCACCTGTAGGAAACAGTTTTTCTTCTAGTGCCACGTTTAGGTGGCAAAGCTGTTCAAACCGAATTTCATACAGACACAACAGAACCCCACTCTGTACAGATGAAGAACAACAACTGAATCAGTTCTATCTACAAACAGACGTCTCTGATGTGGCTGATAACCGGAGTAACTATTCAAGACTCGTTTAGGGTCTTACACTGACGTACCGGGTAGTCACCTATAGGTGGCAGTAAAGAGACAGCGTTCTTCCTTCTGGAGGAGAGCTATGCTGCTGGCTAGGATGGCAAAAGAAAAACCTGTTTCCAGACCAGAAAATGATTAGCTGCTGCTAGAACAGGACCCCATTATCACTAACAAGTTCAACTTTTTCCAAGATGTTATAGAAATACAATTCAAATTCATTATTGTGAAAATGGGAATTACATTTATAATAATGCTGCAAAATGGGACATGAAGCCCAAAACAATAGGTAAAGTTGGGATCATATGCATTAGAGAATACAAACTAAAGCAGATCAGATACATTTCTCCCCAATGGATCCTATTATTTTACCTATTTACATTTAGAGATTATCACTACAATCTTCATTTTTGGTATAATTCATAAGTAAAAACTGTAGAGACGCCCATAGGAAAGGGGCGCCGAGAGACGAACAGGTGCAGAGATGCTGATATCTATTAAATATGTACAAATTACCCTTTAAATCTTCTAGTAACACACACGCATAATGGTAGACTCTTCAGAGAAAATGTATAACTGCAATGTTTATGGGCTCTCCCGGCAGCGCATGGATAATCCCCCCTACCCCACATTTGCTGCCAGCCCTGTAACAAATGCAACATCTCACCAGCCCTTGTTTTATTGCTTTTTTAATATCCGGATGAGTCCAGGACTGCTCACGATTATAATATACTGAAATAACAAGTGAACTCCACTCGATAATTGGTCAGCCCAGTCCTGTGAAGCGGCAAAAACTGGGTAAAGTGACCTCTATTAGATCTCACACCGGGGGTCCTAATTATTGACGCTCTCTCTCAAAATGTACAAATGGAACGAAAAAGACTGAGTAACGTTCTGGCCGCCATTGTATAAAAATACTCACATGAATGTTACCACAAAGACTTTCTATCCACGAGGACCTGTCACCGCCTCACATCGCCTGTTTTATAATCTGATCGATAATCTGCCATCCACTTCATTGACATTCGAGGTGCACACTGGAAATTGGCAAGAGCGCCGGGGAGGTCATGAATTATCATGAATACTGGACCAGTTTTGGGAGGGTTTTGGTGACAAGCAATATGTAAATGTTTCGATTGTATATCATTTAGGGTGTTTTTCTATAGATCTCATACAACCGTTACTAAATCTTACCTCTCCATTTAGCAATTCACTGAAGTGATTAATGAGTAAAACTTATAATTTTTATTAGATAACTCTCTAAAAACAGGGGTACAATCACCACTGTGAAAAGAGCCCACCGTGCTGGTTAAAAAATTTAATTGCTGGCTCGTTTGTGAACCCTCCTCTAATTGAGTATGCTTGAAAATATGGGATCAGCGTTTAAACATCGGTGTATCAGTGAATGGGACCCTGCAACACACCAGAGCCTGCAGTTAGCGCACCCAAGTACCCCAGTACTGGGGTTGCCCAACAATACCACTGTCACCTACGCTCCAATCCCTCTCTCATCTGACCCTACTTGTTTCTATATATTATTTCATCAGGGGTCTGTACTTTTATCAATCTGGCTGAAGCGCCAGTGATCTAGAAGCGTGGGAAGCGTGCTCGCATGGATGTCGGCGGCACGCTTCACTCAGGACTCAGAGTTTATATAATTAATACTCCTCCCCTTGGGCTGAGGCAAAGCCTCAAAGACGGCCAATCACAGTCACCCATGTCATCCGTGATGTATGGTCATGTGACTCCCGGCGCGTCAATTGACGTAACCGGAAGTCCACCACCATCATCATGCCGAACGCGCAGGTGCAGAGAGAGACCTCAGAGTGCATCTCATTACTGCCCAAAGCCCTCCGATCTAGGGGACGGAGCTAAAATACGGACGTGAGAATAGAGATTGCTGTCCAGCTCAACACTGCAATCTGGCAACCCCTAATCTAACAAACCCTCTGTTCACACACTAGGTGTGGATAAGTGGGCAATAGTAGTGTTTACTACAATAGTACATTCTGACCATATTGAAGGACAACTATACCAATATTTGAGAATTAATAGATAACTACAGATGTGTAAACATAAAGCAAATCCAAAATCCACTATCTAATAGATAACTCTAGAAGGACATATGTTCAAATAAAGCAGGTATCATTTGTCTGGTCATTTAAACCCTCTGGCTGTGTACAGTCTATAGATCCACTGGGCCTCCTTTCTCAGGATTAGATTGTCCCAGTCCCCTCCACGTTTTGGAGGACGCACTAGTTCAATCGCCTGAAATCTTAGGCATTCTGCTCTACCCTGATGTTTTGCATGTACATGCTTAGATATGGGAGTATCTCTGACATTTGTTACATCTCCTACATGTTCCCTAATTCGGCGTCGAAATTGCTGAACAGTTTTACCCACATAATTCAGTGGGCATGGACATGTGATAAGATACACCACCCCTGCTGTTTTACAATTCACAAAATCTCGACTATCATACTCGATTTCGGTGGTGGCACTTTTGAATTTTCTCCCATTCTGGATAAAGTTGCAAGCTCTACAACTACCACATTTGTATGTACCTGGAATCTTCCTATCAAGCCATGTTCCTTTTTGTGGTATAGGATCAAAGCAACTGTGCATCACTCTGTCCCTGATATTCTTACCCCCTCGGAACGTGACTGATGAGTGATCTGATCCACCAAGTCCATATCTGCACTGAGAATATGCCAGTATCTTTTTAGTATTTTCATAATTTCTGATTGTTTGGAGTCAAAAGTGCCTATAAGTCTAGTAATTGTTTCCTCTTTTCTTTTTCTTGGAACGAAGACTCGTTCGGTCAGAATTTCTTGCCACCTCATAGGCCTTTTTGATTACCCCTTTGGGAAAACCCCTCTCCTTCAATCTAGTAGCAAGATCTTGTGACTGTAGCTCAAAATCATCTAAAGAGCTACAATTCCGGCGTATCCTCATGAACTGGCCCCTGGGGATACCTCGTTTTAGGGGGTAGGGATGACAGCTGTCCCATTGTAAAAAGCTGTTGGTTGCTGTCTCTTTTCGGTGTACTTTAGTACGAATTGTGCCTTCCTTCGTTTTTGTGATCTTGAGGTCTAGGAATGATCGTGCTAGATCACTAATCTCACTTGTAGATCATTCTTGTTCAGAGCTGCACAAAGGCATGGAAATCTTCAACTGTGGAATTCCAGAGTAACAGCACGTCATCAATATATCTTATCCAGAGACCTACTGATGAGGTCCAAATGGAAAAATTTTCCACAAAAACTACAGTTTCTTCCCACCAGCCAAAGTACAAATTCGCATATGTGGGAGTAGTGGGACTCCCCATTGCCGTACCTCGTAGCTGATGATAAATTCGATCCTCAAAAACAAATAAACATTTTTCCAATACAAAATGTAGCATTTGCAACACAAGTTGGCTGTGGGCCACATATTGAGTACCTCGTGATTTAAGGAAATACTCTATTGCTTGGCAGCCAAGCTCATGCGGAAGAGGAATATAGTGCCTCTACATCAAGGCTTGCCAGCATTGTACCTCGTTCCAGTGTGATAGCATCAATTTGTTTCAAAACATCCATGGTGTCACGCACATAGGATGTCAAACTCAACACAAAGGGACCCAACACTACGTCTATATATGTGCTCACATTTTGGGTTAGATTATTGATGCCTGATACAATTGGCCTACCACGTAGGGGAGGATACCCCTTATGGATTTTGGGCAGACTATAAAAACACGCCATAGTAGGAAATAGTGGAAATAGAAAGTTGAACGAACTAGCACTGATCAGTGCTCTACTTTTTGCATCACGAAAGATACCTAAAAGCTCCTTCTTAAATTGAGCTGTGGGGTTCTCTTTTAGGATGCTATAGCATTCAGGATTGAGCAGTATGCCTTCACACATCTTCTTATAATCTTCCCTACTCATAACTACAATAGTCCCACCCTTGTCTGATGCTTTCAGAACTATATCTTGAATCTTTTCCAAAGTAGTCAGGGCCTCACGTTCAGACCGGGAAAGATGGTTTTCCATTCCACTCATATCCTGATCCAATGCATTTAACTCATCTCTCACCAATTCAACAAATAGATCAACGTTTGTAAAATATCCAACTGGCGGTAACTTCCTACTTTTGGTTTCTAGGTTAGTAAACGGACCTTGATTCCTCAAGCAACCCCTCTAACACTTCAAGGCCTTCTAAATCAGACTCTTCTAAACCCATTTCTAGACATTTCTTTTTATTGTGATGCTTAAAAAACTTTATCCATTTTAATTTTCTAGCAAAAAGGTGTAAATCCTTCACCCAGGTAAATTAATCAAATCTCACTGTGGGGACAAATGAAAGCCCCTTCTCCAAAAGCATAATCTCAGATGTTTTTAAACTATATTCTGATAAATTGATAATTTGTAGTTTGTCTTCCCTTTATAAATCCTTTTGCCCCCTCAACATGTAACGGGAAAATCGGGGGATTGTTGGATAAAAAATTATTAAGCAGGCTCTGTGCTAGTCGTACTTTATCACTGCCTGATATGTAATGTTTATAAAGCAGAAAGCGATTCACTCAGCAGGAGCAGCAAACCGGCTGCCACCATGTCCACACAATCTTCTCCATTCTGTCACACATCTGCTCTGAGCAGGAGTTTTAAATGAGGACCAAGGGTCATCGAGGCCTAAATTTAAAGTTTTGCCATATATTCTTTTGCACAGTTATAACTTTTGAACTATGTTGGATATCAACCATTTTTTATTTTTAGAGTTTTTCAGCTAAGGGTCTGTTCACATCTGCGTCAGAGGGTCCGTTCAGGGGCCTCAGTCGCAGATCTGGCAGGCTTTCGCAGAGAAAAAAGCGCAGCATGCTGCGCTATTGTGTCCAGTAACATCACGAACACCCCGACGGAAACTATTAAACGCAATGTGTTCCATCGGCAACTGGCGGTGTCCGTTGGTTCCATTAATCACTTGTTGTGCTCCTCTGACTGAGCAGAACGTTATGACAACACAGGTGTGAACATAGCCTTACCTACTATTCCGGAATATGCACATATATATACACACACACACACACACACACACACACACACTTTTCTTTTGCCTTCTCTCAATCAGTCTCTTCTCTGAAACAATGTGACAGAGTGGAGAATGAGAGGAGAGGACAAGCGTGAAGGGTTTGTTTACAAACAAACTTTTCAGAGATCGCCATGATTCGATAATCATATGCTCAGAAGCTGAACCAATTGGTTCGGCTATCAGTGGCCGGGTTGCTTGGAAGCCGGGGACACTCACACTGCCGGCGTCAGAGCGCCCTCCTCAGCGCTATGCCGGCAGAAGCAGAGGACTGTAGATTCATGTCCTGGTTGCACACGGCATAAGCGGGTAGGAATGAATCTACAGATTAGCAGCATGAAGGGGTTAAAATAAACAATAACCAATACTGATCTAACACGGCATTGGAATTGTGGATATTGACATGTTTATTCCACACCATTTGCAGACTAAAGGGAACCGGTCACCAGCATTTCAACTATTGAACTCTACTCACCCCCACGCTAGCCGATACGGTCAAAATTTAATTCCGGCTATCCCCTTTCCTAAACTCCTCCTCTGACCGTAAAGAACGATCTGCAAACATTTCACGCCTTTAATAGTAATAGTCCGGCAGTCTCGTTCATTTCTCTTCTTATGATTGCCCACCGTTAAAAACTGGCCCGCCCTCAATGCCAAAATCTCGTCTGACATAGCACGCATGTGCCCGCCATGTATAGTCGGATACCCTTCCCTGCTTCACCCGGGGATCAAATCTAGTTACTGCGCATGCACCAGAACATTGATGAGCTAGCGCAGGATTTCATGTGTGCTGGGGGGATGCGAGGAGCTGTAAATCAAAAGTAAGAAGGTGGAGTAAATTCGGAAAGGCATGAGGAATGAAGATATGACTCTTTTATTCTCATTAGCATATAGTGCAGGAACACTAAAAAAAAACGAATACTAAAAAGGTACAGAGCTACTTACAAGATAATTATAGGTTACATAAAAGCGATTATTCACCCTCTTCCACCAGATATTGATGGTTTAATATAAATGCTGGTGGCAGGTTCCCTTTAACTACAGCAATATGACCTCATTCTGAATGGTGGAAATCGGTTACCCACAATGCATCAGAGGATAGCCAATAGTCGAACTATGTTGAATAGGTCTAAATAATTTAACAATAAATGCTCTAAGTCAAACACTGATATTTAGGTGATAAACCATATAATTTGGATTACAAAAGTAGAGAGAAATGGATCTATTCTTTCCACCAGATAATCATAGTTCTGAAAGGGCAAGAGTGGATTAATCCTAAATGGCTAAAATTTAAGGGAACGTCCATCCATCTTTTATCATTATGGTGTTTTTTTTAGGTCCAAACGTCTGTGCTGATTCATTTCCGGCTAGAGCCCCAAATGAAAAACTTCTGTCTGTCTGAACCTGCCACTAGGGGGAGCTTAGGAACTTACGGAATACTGTTTTATTATTGAGTTAAATGTATTACCAGTACGCTTTAACCTTCTAGTGTTGACGACAGGTACTCAGAATTTTATAATCTAAGGGAGTTGTCTCACGACAGACATTTCTAGGATTTTCACAGTATATGCCATAATAGTCTCATATATGTGGGTGGGTTCCATCTCTGGGACCAACACCTATCTTGAGAACAGACTTCCCTGACTCCACTTGGTGAGATGGTCGCTCGCCATCGCATCCAGATGGGGGGGGGGGGGGGTAGTTGTTATAGGTGGTCGGCTTTCTGGAAACAGCCGAGCTTGCTGAGCTACATTATTCACGTAATTCCCAAGTTACGGCTATAACAGAATCCCACCATATTCCCTGTCTGGATGCTGTGGCTAGCGGCCGCCTCACTACTTTGGGATGAGTCGGAGGACCCTCATCCTCAAGACAGATGTTGGTCCTTTTAACCAGAATATTTGGGTCTCTGTAACACAAAATAATGATATATTAAAAACTTTAATTGTTTCTGGATGTGTCAGAACTGGAACTATTATGTGCTAAAAGTAATGATCATGGGGCAAGGATTATTCTAGACTTCTTGCCAGACATACTCTTCAACAACAGATATAGCTGTATGATCGTGGTCAATATCCCCCACTCCAAAAACATACAGATAGTGAATTTAGACTGTGAGCCCCACTGGGGAAGGAGAGTGCGGACAACTTCTGTACTGCGCTGTGGAATATGTTGGCGCCATATCAGCAACATAAATAAATTTGAAAGCTGAACACTCCGTCATTTGTTTTTGCATACATTAACAAGAAATGATACTTCATGAAAATGAACAGAAACTTTCACTCCATGTTTTATCATAACAGCTGTAACCTTTGCATTTCTCCTCTGGGGTTCTATTATTGCAAAAATACACAAACTCCTACGTCTAACTTCACACCCGAGTATCTAAACCCTGAATATACAGAAATAAAACACCATATGAGAACCCCAAGAGTAATATAAACCTGCAAGCTGGTGATTGACATTTGCTAATTATTCCCTTTCTTCAAATTAAACCTGGAAAGAACTTTAAAGTTCACTTAGTTAATGGTCAAAGAAAAATAGCCAGTTTGGCAAAAACAGTAGCAGCATCTGACAACAGCGTAGAGACAAATTCCAGGCCTCCCACATCCATCGGCCAAGGTTTCTGGGCTCAGTCTCAAAAAGCAGGACAAGTAAGACGAGGAACCTAGAGCACATTGCTGATTGGATTATTTCTACGGACATGTCGGGCAGGATTCCATTAACAGACCAGACAGGTAATGGAAAGGATCAAAGGCGTAACCACTTCCTGAGTCCACGAGAGTGCTGATGTCTGCTTTTACAATGAGATTTGGGTACAACGTTGTTAAAAGGATCTTATACCAACTAATAGAATTAGCAACCGAAGAAATATAAAGCACAATTCGATATAATAAAAAATGAGGATTATATTCACTCAATAGCCGAAGAAGTGTAGGAATAAAAACACCAATTGAATTATACATAAATCAAAATACTAAACACCAATAGTAAGAAAAAAATAAATTATAAAAGGTTTTGAAATTGCACAAAGGTAATGTTTTATGTGTCACTAGAGGAAGGATTATTTTTATTAATTGTTTCAACTTGTATACACCAAAGCTTAAAAAGGGACATGCAATTATTTTTAGCCAATTTATAACGAATTATTACTCGTGCATGAATATTTAATAACTAAATACATTTTTATTTGCATTATGCTGTACTTGCTTCCTGAAAGTAGTCCTTGTTGGAACTGATCACTCACAATCCCATCACAGCATGAGAGGATCTGTTTACAGCAGAGCAAATGGTCTGAAATTAGAATTTGGTAGTCACCAGTCATTCCCAAATAATCCTGTCAGTCCTCCCCTTCCTTTCCTTCTTTTCTCTGTTTCTTTGTTGGAGTGTCAAAGCTGCTTATTTTGGTCAGGCAGTACAACAGGATTGTAATTAAAGCTCCACCAATAAGGGATTTTACGCAAAGAAATAAATTGTACTTAAGATTAGTTTTTTTACCTTTTTTTTTTAATTATTATTATTTTTTATTAAACAGTCTGGATTTTAGCCAATCTGGTCTTCACATTATCACATCTAGTGCATCGGCGAGAGTTTGATCCCATCCACCGTTGCAACCATTACAGCTCTAACAGGGTGTTGTTATTCAGCTTCCCTAGACTTACAAAGTTGCCCAGGTAGGAGTCTGTGAAACCTGGGTAACAGCTCCTGTGGAAGTTTTTCTGGTTAGCACAAGAAACAACCACCTGACAGAAGAGCACGACTCAAGGATCCTCTGGATTGGAAGTCCTTTCCTTATACTTTATGCTCACCAGAGGGTCAGTAAAGGCAAACAAATAGCAATGGGATGTACAGAGTGCTTGCAATTTGTGAAACGAATGAATGTAAGACTTGTATGTCTCTCCTGTATGTTTAAAGTATATTATAGGATGGTAGATTGTGGAAAAACACCATTGATGAAAGCAATTACTATGAACATCCCATAAAACCGCTGCTGCTACTCAAAAGTGCAAGATCGTGACTGTGCATTTAAGTTAGCGTTAAAGAGGACCTGTCACTAGGTCATATAAGTTGACCTGGTTTACAGACCTAAATAGCGCTGTTTCGCTGATTCCAATACAATCCAATTTTTTCTGGACCCCCCTCCCCCCTCTTTTCCAGAGATATGGCCCACTGTTGTGTTGGCTCCCGATATCCTAATTTGCTTTAATTAGCCAACGGGGAGGAGATAGCTTCCCTGTCTCCAATGCTGACCAATTCATGCCTTGTTGGCCAACTACAGTAAGTTAGCATATAGGGAGCCAACACAACAGTGGGCCATATCTCTGGACAGGGGAGTCCTGGAAGAAAAAAAAAAAAAATGAGCTCAGTTAACCAGTTCAACTTATATGACCAAGCGACAGGTCCTCTTTAAGCTGGCCATGCACATAAGTTGCAATATGGCCGATCAATTGTTTGTACGAATGCTCCGAACAGCTAAACTAGCCGATCAGGCAGTCAAATGTCGTTTTGGCTGACTAAAGCCCAAATTTTCATACCTGACCGATCCCAATCTGCCATTTCCACCGAATTTTATCTTAGGTCTATGGTCAGCTTTAGAAAATGTAACATTTGCAGCAGGTCACAGTAACCGACCACATTAATAAGCACCATGGCCATATACAAAAGGCCTATCCAACATAATGAAGTACAGTTAAATAGTAAAAGAGGACAGGTTGCCTCTCAGAAGTTCCAGCCTTGTGGGCATTATTTTTCCAGATAAAATGCAATTAGTTCTGCTCAATTTTAGCACATCAGAGGGAATTTTCTGTGAGGGTGCTATAAATCCCGGCTATAATGAGGTAAATTCCTACTCGTTTAAGAACTGTATCATACAGATTAAGCACTCATTATGACTATCTGATGGAGAAGGGAGATCTTTCTCACCCTGCACATGGTTTAAAGCCGTCGGCATCTCTCTCCAACAGGTACCTATGGAACGGAAGGTGCTCTGCCGACGGCTGCCTCAGGCCACGGAGGCAATTATCATCAGAGCAGATGTTCAAATATTGGAAAATGAAAATGTGCTCTTTTTTTTATTATTAAAGCAACAGAAGCTGGAAGTGTCTGCAGTGGGAGTGCGGACTGATGACTGAGGTGGATGATTTACCGGGGCAAGGACACAATGTCAAACAGACGTTTGGTTGGAGTGAGCAGGGAATCATTAGCACTACAGAGGTCCCTTGGGATAATGTTGCGTTTACCCGCAGAACATCTGAAATTTATCCTGCTATTAATACGAAGACTGGAGCACAGATTGAACCTGTCAATGTGGAGTAAAGGAGACGGAGAGACCAAAGCCAATAAGTCAAAACGCAGACAACCTGTAGCTCTGCTGAACAGCTCTTCTTACTGGTCTCGTAGATAGGCAATTCCAAAGACCCTCAACGTTGACTTGAAATCGAACTTGGAATATGAGCGTCCAAGGTAGAAAGGAATCAAATACAATACTATAAAAACCCTGACAAAGAGCTTGATATGGAAATTAAATTACAGAGATCATAATAAGCTCCATAGGACGTAGAATACTCATGAATGATTCAATCGAGTATACAACGGGTTTCATGAGCTGTGTTGGTTACATTTCCATTCTCCTGCAAAGAAAGAGCAATTTCCAGGCGGTTGGTGAAGTGTTGTCACTATGTCAACAGGTCTCCCTTTCTGCTGCATTGTATCGTGAGCAGTAGAGGCATCCAATCAGAGAGCTCTCTGCTTGCGGTTACCATGTCACCCCAGAAACCTCTTGATTGTCACACAAAGGAAACCACCACCTCCCAACCACATAACAGTCTGCACCAGGTCCCCCCCCCCCCCAATCAGAGCAAGCAGCATTACTAACACCCCGCACGCCCAGTATGACCACTAACAGCTACCTGCTGTCACCTAGCAGTGGAGGGCTATGCATCTATATTCTGCAGCTATCCAAGCGGGAAGGTGTTGATCGACTAGTACTTAGCCGGTCACAGGGAAAAGACACGTGTCAATTGAGAAACTCAGCGGGTTTCCGAACATGAAGAGATTATCTTCAAAAAATCTTCAAGGTCATACAGACTGTAGACTTTAATCTATCATGATAGAAATTTGCAGGGATATAACTAAATATATAGAAAGCTATCTATACTGTAAAAAATAAAAAAAATAAAAATGACCACACTACAAAGATATTGGCCAACACTTAAAATGTATGAAGTTATCGGATGCTCCGGCAGAGGGTGGATATGCTTGGTATGTGTTCGGTTACATCAAGTCTTAGGTTAAGCAGACCTAACATATCAGATTCTAGCAGGTAGAGGTATAATGCGGGGGTCTATGTTCTACCGGTTCTAAGCATGGACGTTACGCCAGAAAAAAAAAATTGACCATTTGTTTGAGTTAGAGGGTTAATACACAAAACTGGGCTCAAGCTGAGAAGAGGTTAATGAAGTCGTGAGAAAAATAATAAAGAGCCGGCAACCTCCCCCTCCCTAGAGTAAGCAGCAATCAGAGTTCTTATGCACATTATATGCAGCCGGGAGGGATTGGAGGGGGTGATGCTGAGAGAGATGGAATCTGTGACCCCACTGACACATTTCAAGCGTGTTTAAAATGGCAGCAAATAGCTGCTTTAGAGAAAATTGTATTTTTTGTTCCATAGAAAGAGAGGCGGGATGTGAAGCGAGGAGGGGGGAGCTGTGCGTTGGAGTGAGTGGAAGCGATAATGCACAATCTCTAATCCTACAGCAGCACCTGCCAAACCCATCACATCTCTGCCTTTATAGAAACCATTATACTGTTCCCTTGAGAAGAGATTTCAGGACACTAAAGTGGGGCGAGACAGTGACCAGAGGCAGAAAAATAGCGCCCATGTTTTTAAAGACAACCAGTCACCAATAATAACTTATGAAAAGGGGGGCATACATGTTAATACAAAATACAGGTTCAAGTCCTCAGAATAAAGAGAACCTGGATGAACGACCTCAAAAACCATCAAGACTGCATCTGAATAGGCTTGTGTCTAAGCATTTTACAAGAACAATAGTCTTTATCAGCGGTTGTCAATAGGCGGACCGCGGTCTGAAACCGGACTAGCGACATCAGCTGAACTGCCATCATAGGTAGATTGGAGTAAGGCAGTAGCTCCTCCAATTTATCTATGACAGCAGTTCTGCCATCAAGAGTACAACTATGGAGAGGGCCTGGCACACAAGATCAAAGACCTGGAAGAGAAGAGGAACTAGGAGTGGTAAGTATAAATATTTATTTTGTTTGTCTGGACTGGATAAAGAATTAAGTTAGGGTGCTGGTCTGGGTTCTGAATTAATTTTAGGGGTATGGTTTGGGTCTGAATGAGTTTAGGGGTCTTGGGCCTTAAGATAATATTTACTAGAAAAGAATATGCGGATAGCTGTCCGTGGCCACCAGCGGCCGGCCAAGCCCGTAATCATGGACAGTGATTACGAGCACGGCCGTGTGCATGAGGCCTTAGGCTCGAGCCTTCCCCTAAGCGCAGACCCAGGTAAGAAAACCTTTGCTAGGACAAGTTGAATACCCCTGGTCTAGATCCTGTGTCATAGCAATACATTTTTACACCTCTGATCTAAATCGCTTGTTGCATTTAACACAAGATAACTCTTAAATCCACGCTGCACCATAAGCATGGGATAAAGATACTCCCAAAAGGAAAAATTCACCACATTTGAACTCAGACCTAAGCATGGAATCACACATACAGTTTTCGGTGTATGTTTTTTAGCCAGCCAGGAGTGAACCCATCAAGGCGGAAACATAAAATCCCTTCCTTATGGATACAATGCATAAATAACTGCACCAAAAACCTGCATGTGTGATTCCAGCACCAACAAACCCAAAAATCCTGGCAATCAAATTTATGTCTATGGACAGTTTAAGTGATGGAAGTCAAGTATAATACCCAGAGTTTGGTTGTGACAATTTATAATAGGACACTGAGAACTGTGCGTTAGTTATTTACAATTGAAACGACTACATTCATTTATCATTAACCCTAAAAAGTAATCTGTATATGCATAGAACAATGAAAGCTGACGTGCAGCAACCTGGCATTGATCCTACCATCATTTCTTGGCCCTATATACTCATAGGCAGTATTTAGAGAAGCTGATCTTGCAGCTATTTCCAGCAGCTGTCTAGATAGAAATAATCTGGTCTTCTTTGATAGAACGGAAATACTTTTTATTATATACTAAGAAATCAAGAACGGCACGTAACATTAGTCTGCAAGCTAAATATAGGAGAACGGGAGGGTACAACTGGTTATTATTGGTTTTCTGTTGAATAAACAAGTAGAGAAAAAAAAAGCAATCTGCCCAAGACCATACAGAAAACGGACAGCCGGGCAAATTATTACATCTGTTCCTGGAGCACAGCAATGTATACAAGACATATCCTATTAAAGGGACCCGTCATGTATTGTGCATCAAATTAGCCAGGTACAAAAGCCAATTATCCCTTACATCCCAGTGTGGTGCAGCTGCTCCTGTCTTTTATACAAAAAGAAAAAAGGCAGAAAAATGGAATTCTGAAGGTATGCAGCCGAAATAGCAACTCATTAACTGTAAACCGGGGGGAAGGGATTGGACCATGACAGTAATGAAGGCAGGAAATGAGTACATCATTAGTGGAGCAAATGTACTGTTATGGCCAAGTATATATATATATATATATATATATATATATATATATATATATATATACACATATACACACACACACACACACTGTAATGCAAAACAATGTAGTCGCACCAGGTCCTGTGGAAAGTGTATAGTCATATGTGCAGGTGGTGGTCAGCAGAAAGCAACACCCCAACCGCAAGAAAAAAAACAAAACTATGGCATAACCACTTTTAAAAATGTTACAACAACAATATTCCTGTTTTTAGAGCCATAAATCAATGTGGCGAATCAAAAAAACGCTGAAGCTAAAAAAAAAAATTGTTACAGCTGGAAATGGAGGAAAGCCTGTACAAAAAATATTAGCCCTTAGACATTTGTGTACACCATTTTTTTTCTGACGTAGATAAAAACTTAATAGAAAAAACTTTAAACTAAAAAAAAAAAAGACATCCGGCACCACCTTCGAAAAAAATAAAAAATTGCCGATGCAATAGTCATTTGAAAAGAACATCACATATTTTAGACGCCATTTTTCTGTCTTTGACAGATTGACAAAGTAGCAAATGAATCCAGTTTACCCTTCGTTTGTGCTTTTACCAAATAACATACGCTTTACTAAATGACACCGAGATGAGAGATGAAGTGACAAACAATGAAGTATATACTAAGCATAAAACGTGCATATGAGCATAAGAAAGCGCACAGCAATTATATAGAAAGACCATGAAGAGGCATATGGACTCCAAGCCGCAATACCTGCAGACTGTGTCGAGGTCGGTGCTTTTGTCTACATTTAACGGACATATAATTAGGAGAAGAAACATAATATACAAGAGCAGTGCGAGAAACGGATATACGTACAACCCCCGGATTCTATCCAGTTCTACTAAACCAAAAATAGTTACCAATCAAATTACCCTACAATGATCAAAGTCCGGTTCACAAGGACCAAAGTAGTAGTAGCTGCAACATGGACGACGAAACCATTTAAACGCCACTTTTGTTTATAGGTATTTATTTAAACAAATGACAAAAAGAAACAGGGAGTTGACAAATTGTTTAAAAAAAATAAAAATAAATACAATACAAAGGTATTTCGTCAAAGCGGGTACAAAACAATGTTTGTTTTCTTTCTTTTTAATGAATTACATGACATGTTACATTTACCTCATTCCCTGTATAAATCAATAATTAAATTCTTAAACTTTAATTATTATTTTTTATTTTTTTTTAAAAAAGTGACATTTTTTTTCTCCATAAAATGGCTTGACAGGTAAAGTCATATTTTTTGGTTAAAAAAAAAAGTAAAATAAAATATTGACATTAATGCAAATTGGATCCCATCATGGGTTTTCCTTTATTCTTATGACATGATCCAATATTTCCCTCCAGGAAATAATTAAAGTTAGACCTCATGCACACGGCTGTGCCCGTAATCACGGTGGCGTGATTGCAGGCATGGCAGGCCGCCGACAGCCGCATTTTCGTAGCACAGTTTGTAAAAAGCAAAAGATAGCACATGTCCTATCTTTTGTGGTACACTTCTACGGCCCGGACACCTTCCCGTAAATAAAACGGGAAGGTGTCCGTGGACAATAGAAGTTAATGTGTCCATAATTGTGGACCGCAATTATGGAGGATTTTTACGGTCGTGTGTATGGGGCCTTAGACTGCAATTTTCACGTGCACCAGCCTTAGTCACCTTGTAGCCACCGGCTAAGATTGACCAACAGAGTGAATAAACAATGCTACATTATAGAATACATAACCGGCACTACAGAGCGTATTTATTACACATAAATATACACACACATCACAAGGAATATATAATCAGTTATATCGTTCCTCTAATCTGGCAAATTCCTAGAGTCCGGATAAGGTTTTTCTACTATTATCAAACAGAAAGATGAAATCATCCGTTCAGCAAAAGAACGAGCGCGACTAAAAGAGAAAACATATCAAAGCAGAATGATTAAAACAATACAGCATAAATAATTAAAAGACGGATATAATCTCGCTGCCTTTAAAAGGAAAGGCTGTTTGCTTTGATGGACATTGTGTTTCAATCGCGGGGAAAGTGAGGAGAATTTCAATTAATTTTTTTTTCGTGGGACCAAAAAAGATAAATGAGAAAAGATTGCGCCAGCTGTGCCCAGGTTAAATGTTACATTTAGAAAAAGATATCGTTAAATGGGTTAGCAAGAGTCCATTAGTCCTATTTATACAGGGAGAGGAGACATATCGCGGCATATCTGACTCTTCAGGACTCTAGGAAATCCTTGATGGTGCTCTTATTACGGCCATATTGGTTATCACCAGCTCAAGGACAACTCAAGGACTAAGGGTATGTTCATACGTACAAGAAGAAGTGGCTGAAAATTACCAGGCTGTTTTCAAAGGAAAACAGCCTCTGATTTCAAGGCATTTTTTTGAAGCTGAAAAAAAAGTTTTTAATTTGAAGCTTATTTTGAGGTGTTTTTCGTAGTGGAAAACCAGCCTCAAGTGATATACTACTTATTCTTTTTACGAGGCGTTATTTTTTGTAAAAATACGCCTCATGTGAACAGCACAATGGGAATCTATTTGCAGGTGTATTTCAAGTGTATTTTTATGCTCCAAAATCAGCTGTGTGAACATGCCCTGAGGGTCCCCTTACACAGCCTGACAAGGGCAGTGTAAAATGAGCACCGATCAACAAGGCTCGTTGATCTGTGATAGTTTGCTCTTTCACAAGGAGCAATGAATGGGGAAGAGCGATCATTACTACGATCGATCGTCCCCATACATCTCCATCATGTGGGCACCACATCTCCCAGTTTGCACAACAATGATAATATTTCATGCAGCATGAACGATACGATCAGCCTATGAAGGTGCGTTTACTCATTCATCGGCTAGATCGTTCCCCTGTTTACAAGGGCAATGAATGGGAATGAGCGTTCATATGAACGCTCGGTTGCCTGATAATTGGCCCAGGTAAAAGGACCTTTAGGTTGTATTTACAGGTGTCATTTTTGTTATCTCGATTTTTGGAATCGTGGCACAAACTGTGGTAGTTTTTACAGAAATGCCAAGGTTTGCTGTGATCACAAAACGAACAGCAAAAAGTGCAACAAAGCCCGCAAAAAAAAACAACTCACATAAATACACTCGGCTCATGCACTAGTCAGGGTAGTGTACACGGAGCAAGACAGCCTCGGTGTGCTGCTGTACAGACAGATATTCTCCACTAGTAGCAATGCTTTTATGCGAGAATACCAGACAGTACAGAATTTGTATGACACCATATAGCATCATAAGCACAAGGAGGTACAGTAGAGGCCCCATGCACTTCTATTGGAGCCCTATTAATACGGTCATGTGCATGAGCCCTTATACTTACTGATTTTAAGGGGAAACTGTATAAAATATAAATAATTGACACATTTATTTTCATTCCATCTACAAATTGTCTGGGTCTATGCTCATAATACATGTCAACACTCCATTATATATAAGATACCGATTTTAAGGCTATATAAACATTTTTGAGATACAGCTGCTCTGTATTCTCTATATAGAGCAGTTGTATGGTTCGCTAAATCATGTTCCCGTCCGGTCCGCGGGACTGATGGGTTCAGTGTCAGTGGGTCCGGCGTGTCATAACTTAGATGTGATAGATTACAGGTGGATCCTGCTTGTCAAAGGCTAGCAGGACCCGCTGACAATGAACACGTCAGTTCCGCGGGACTCACGGATTCATGTCTTCGTGAATGATACAGTTAATCTGAATACAGAATACAGAGCAGCTGTATCTCAAAAAGTAGGAATAATTTTTCATAAAAACGAATTATAAAGTTGCACCAAACACACTGATTGACCTTTTTATTAAAAAAAAAATCCCTTACAAAAGGTTTACATAACCTTTAAAAGATCAAAGTGATGTCAATGAATGTCCCAGACGAAATATCCTGGAATAACACGCATATACGCCACTTGGAAAGAATGGACTTGAAGGAACATGCCTGGTGCCAGCTACTGTCACTTGCATCCTGTGTATCAATCACATTTCTTACATACTGGGGGAAATATTTTTTCCCATGGGCAGTATATTTTATTGCCTTCACATAAGAGAATGTATCCTTTGTGAAATGTGTGACCGGACCAATGATGTGCACGCTACCTGGCAGCATTGACAACGTGTGTGAAGATTCAGCTGGTCTCTACAGGACAAGCCACAGCCCTGGTATAGATGGTGCAGAGGCTGGTCAATAGATGACTCTACGAAGTCTGAAGCCCCCTCCCCTCTCCACACAAGAGAAAGCTTAATTGCCAGGATCAATGCACAAGTGCTTGCTGCAGTTGGTTGGACGCGTGCTCCTGCATTATAAAATGTGATCTATATTGACCAGCTGATCGACACTGGGACTGGTAATAATTACTTTAAAATCTGGCACCCGGGGCAAGACTGAAATGACAAACCTTGAAATTTCTTGGCAAGAAAACATTGTATCACCAAAAACCTTATCTAAATGTTGCTGCTCGTTTCCTTCCGGAATTCCGAGTAATATATTCCGTGTAGATAATATTTGTATACTTGAGAAATCAGGAGTGGTCAAAAATGTACTTTGCCCGTTCATTCTAAAAAGAGGTCAAGGTACAATGGACACTGCTTATTTTAAGAAGGCATTTTAGAAGGAATGGAAGTATAATTCATCTATAATTATTTCATCTAGTCTGTAGTCATACACTTCAGGCTAATAGTAGTGTTCTTCGAAGGGAATACTAAAATAAAGTCAGGAAAAGGAGAACCTCCAGAAATATATATATATATATATATATATATATATATATATATATATATATATATATATATATATATATATGTGTGTGCCGGATATTAGCTGCTCCTTTGAGATTTACAACATGCCCTTGGTAGCCACTGTACCTAGACATTTTCTACGGGTGTCTTACTTTTGGGGAGGCTTTCAATTGACTTCTATAAAAGTTCTTATTGTCAAAAAGGTCCAGTTGGTTTCTTTGTAGACAAACTGGCTCCTAAAGTCCTCAGTATTTTGTCTATCCTTGCTTCTTGACTATTTCCATAATCTTTTCACCATGCCGCCATTCCATGAATGCAAAGAGTTAAGTCATGTAATACGAATACACATTCTTCAAAATGCCGCTCAGTTGGACCGCGTGTGAAGTGTAAAGGACTAGATTAGCCTAGTGTGTATACGCTCCCCTTCCATTCATAAATTATAGCGAATTAGAGTGCCGATCAAAGAGACCGCTTTCATCAGTAGCTATGATCGGTGACATATGGGGACGAGCGATCGTTAATACGATCATTCCTCCCCATACATTTCCGTCACGGGGAGATGTGCTGCCGACAACCATAATATTAATTGCTGAATAAACTATACGATCAGCCGTTGAACGAGCGTTTTACCGTTTATCAGCGGATTTTTGCCCCGTTTACACAGAGCAATGATCGTGAATGAGCGTTCATATGAACGCTCGTTTGCCCAATCATTGGCGCGTGTAAAAGGGCATAATGCCATTTTAAGAGTGGAGAGTAGTTGCTTGTCGACTGAGTTTGAGAAATAAGATTAGTACAACCACAAAAAGAGAGAAAAAAAATGGCTTCTTAGATAAGAATTAGGTGAGGTTTCAAGATACGGAAATGTCTCAATTTTATGAAAGGACTCCCAAACAAGAGACAGCAGTGGCCAGTCATGAGTGTAATCGCATTAGGTTTCTGCTCATGTTATATACTCACACTTCTTCCCATTATGACCACTTTTACTAAAGAGGTGATACAAGGTCAAACTGGTAATTTACTGCTCTTCCCAAATCTGACATCTCTAATGGAGCTGATCTCTGCAGTCAGTAAACCAGTGGGTAAGCAAGTGAACATGAGAGCATCATTCAGCATTGTGGTCATGCTCACTGTACAGGCTGCCCACTATGGGCCGATAAGCAATGATGAGAAATCTAGATTTCACAGCACATAATATGATAATAGGAACACTTCTTAAATGCTACGTACACCATTGAAAACTTTTTTTTTTATAAAAATATGTATCTGTTGGTGCAGCTTTGAAATTACATTTTATAAAAAATATTTTTTACGTATTGAGATACAGCTTCTTTGTATGCTGTATACAGAGCAGCTGTATCGTTCGCTAAGACCTGAATCCGTCAGGTCAATGGGACTGACCGGCTCAGTGTCAGTGGGTCCCGCGTGTCCACCTGTAATCGATCACAAGCCACGCAGGCGCTGTGAGAGCAGAGGATTGAGCCTGCTGGGTGAACACTGTTTTCTTATCAACCACGCATGCTCAGATACGGAGGAGGCAGAGCATCCGGTTCACCCCTTCCCGCAGTGTACAGTGACGTCAGGCAAGACGTGTCCGTACACGGAGCCTACCGGAAAAGGGAAGTGATGGCTCATGTACGGGACAGCGGCGGAAGTTCGAATTTACTGTGGGCGACGCATCACGTGACCGCATGTGAGATACGGCATTAGGTGAAACTATCGAAACGCAAGTATATTACTGTATTGATTATAGATATTTAGTTAACTAGGAGTTCGTTAATTGGTCCTGGAAACCCCCTTTAAAGAGGCTCTGTCACCAGATTATAAGTGCCCTATCTCCTACATAATCTGATAGGCGCTGTAATGTAGATAACAGCAGTGGTTTTTATTTTGAAAAACGATCATTTTTGAGCAAGTTATGAACAATTTTAGATTTATGCTAATGAGTTTCTTAATGACCAACTGGGCTTGTTTTTACTTTTTACCAACTGGACGTTGTACAGAGGAGTGTCTGACGCTGACCAATCAACACCATACACTTCTCATTGTTCCAGCCCAGCGTGAGCCACAACACAGTGTGATTGTGCAGTGAACGAAGCAAGGATGGAACAATGAGAAGTGTGTGACACTGATTGGTCACCATCTAGGAGATAGGGCATTTATAATCTGGTGACAGAGCCTCTTTAAGATAATTTTCCAGTTCTATGTAAATAAAGCTTATTTATTCATTGTGTAGTAAAAACATTCTGCAACTTTCTAATATACTTTGTGTTCCAGTTAATCACCGGTTCAAGATATCTGCTGGTCAGTGAATGAATAGGTTGCTTACATTCAGAGGCTGAAAACCCATCCTGATCATATTCTGCTAAAATACACATAATGGGTCATGAACCTATGTAAGAAGAACATACAGGGCAGGAAAAAGACAAAAAGATAAAATAAACGCAAAATGTACATTTCTAATATTTAAACCCCCAAAAACTTTAAATGTATAACCCAAAATAATGTGAATAGAGACATAGTATGCTTAAATGAATGCAGATGATCAGTCTACATGCAGATACCTTTAACAATCTTTCTTAGCTTGACACAAGGAGGTTGCAATAATCAATGTATAAAAGGTAAAAGGGTTAACAGTCATCAGTATCAGGACCTGAAGTGCGATCATGCAGCGTTCTGCCGGGAGACACTGATTCAGACACTGCCGAGAAAAATAATCCTCACAATTTGTTGCTCGTTTTCCACCCTATTTAAATTGATTTTTCCTGAGAAAGTATTCATCCAGGAACAGCTGCGTCCAAGTAAAAATACAAATCAATGCTAAGCAGATACAGGTCCGGGACCCAGAAATAGCAGGCCGAGGTGCTGGGCAAGAACTGCATTGGTAATGTGGAGTCCAGCTCTGTGCCACATACGGAGGCTGCCGGAATAGACGGAGGCTTCAGATACTGGCACCTATCACTGCGGGGGTGTTTGTCCTAGTCTGTTCAAAATGTTGGCTTTTCTTACGACTTCAAACATGTTAAACGCTAAACACTGTATACAAGATTCCTGTTTATACAAGCAACGAGATCCTGGCACAATTCAATCTGGGAATTGAAATTTGCCCAAGATGCCCACAGAACCCTTTTTGAAAAACGACGCGTAAAAAACGCCCCGTCTGCTTCCGTTTATGCAGGCGTTTTGCCAGGCGTAAACGGCCCGAAATATGCCTGAAAACACTCCATGTGAACATACCCTAATGGGTTTACATGCCATAGAATGCAACCTCGATAGTCAAACCTCGGTAATGTTAGAGCTGCAGTCAGATTTACAAGCTGTAATCTCTGCTACGAGCTCGAGACCACACAAGATCATTGACAGAAACACAGGATTCCTGTGGCAGCAGCAGCTGTAAGGGTATTTTTATATGTGCCAGTTTGTGGAAAGTCTACCACATGTTTTGCCATGTGTGAACATACCCCAAGAAATTTTCAACCAACTGTTTATCATGCAAGCTGCATAGGGATACCGCATATAAAAATCAGAGAGTGGCCCACCAAGCTCGTAGTTTTCCTCTACTGAAGTCAATAGGAGGAAAACGGCACAAAAAAGCGAAGGATAGCACAAGCAGCGGTTAAAAGGAGAAGAAAGCAGCTACTCCAACACGTTTTTGACGGAACACTCGCGGCCTTTGCATTGATTTGGTCCGTGAAACAACCGACTGCACATGGAAACCATCCGTGTGCGGTCCGTGATTCATGGAACCATCATTAGCAACCGTTCAACGGCACACGGAGTGGGCATGAGGCCTAACAACTACATATTGGCTAAGGCAGCCAATGAGATCACCTTATTCATTTTAAAGTATGATGGAAAGATAAATAATGGAATTGTAATGGTTGCTATGGGCAATACAGAAACTTTCTTGAACAGATCTTATACATGAGGCCCAGTGTGTCAGGATCCATGACCATATACATATATACAGCACCTTATTAGCTTGTCAGGCAGGGTTGGCCTGAGATACCGGATGATTATTTCACAGCGGATACAGTAGCAGTGCTGGATAAACTGTGAAGGATCAGTGCAGGGACAGCTGAAGAAACTACCACGAGGAAATTACAAGTTGTACAAGATCAGTTGGTGAAAGGCAACGGGGCACAGAGTCCTAATACCACAGTCCGGATCCACAGAATAGTGCTGAATCCAAATCCATTTCCCGAGTGGTGCATGGATCTGACTGAACAACTAGAACAGCACGGCGGCTTACAATATTTATAATGTGACATAAGCATCTGGATCCACTAATTTACATGCCACATGGTTGCCAGGAGCCTATAGTATTTAAAAAGCTTTTCTTTTTTGTTAACAGGGTCCCTTGACAACAAGGTAATCACAAAGTATCCTGCAGTAGGGATCAGCTGTCATCTGTGGGGCAACCTGGAAGCAAGTGTTCAATTTCCCTGCAGCGCCACGACAGGAGAAATAAAGCATTACACATTTCACGATTAATTCATTTGTCTGTCCATGTAATGCACAAACTTGTCATGTCCTCCAAAGCGAGAAGCACTCTTAAGGGGCTTTTACACTGGGCGATTATCGGGCAGACAAGCGTTCAAATAACGTGTTTCAGATAATTGCCCATTGTTCATATAACGCTCGTTCATCTTCTGATCGTATCATTTTAAAAAAAGTAAAATATTATCGTTGTTGACAGCACATCTTGTGTAAACAGGGAGACGGGCTGCCGACATAACGTATGGGGACGAACGATCAGAGTAATGACCGCTCGTGCCCATCCATAGCTCCGCGTGATAGGAGCAAACGAGCGCGATCAACAAGCTGTCTTGTTGATCGGCGCTCGCTGCACCGGCCGGTGTAATAGGGCCTTAAGTAGCTGCTCTCTAGTCTGACTAATAGATTAGGATCCCGAACATCAGGCCCTATGCCCTATTAGATAAACTAGGAGATAGGGCATTACAAAATATTATTAGCATTGTACACACTGCAATATGTGAATACACTCGATAATACACATCGAGCAGATTGTGGGATTTTCATGGATTTTTATAGCGCTGCCGGGGAACCAGAAGTCTAGTTGCACAGTCTTCTTTCATGACGATACGACTCTTTGTCATGTGACAGGCCCCGCTGTACTCTATGCAATCCATGTGCTACTGCTTGTACATAGATTACAGCGGGGCCGTCACATGACGAAGAGTCGTATCGTCATCAACTAGACTTCCGGTCCACCGGCAGCAAATCTCAGAATCAGAGCGACGAGGGACCGGAATGTATATTAGTGAGTGTACTCACATACTGCAGTAAGTACACTGCTAATAATGTTTAGTCTCCACATAACCCCTTTAATACGTTTTTAAAGATGGAGTGCCTTTTTCTTTTTTGGTCTACATAGTGTTCTCTGCTTGGATTTTTCACGTAATAACATTTTAATGCTTCCCACATAACAGCCATTTACTCTTAAAAGCATTAAAACACTTTTCCTACTACAGACGTTTACGGCATATCTGTTATTTAAGGGTCAGTGATGCAGACCGTAGACTGTGGTGGCAGCGAACGTCCTGTCATTGTCCAGTAGAGTGAAGGAGGAAGCGAGTGGACGGAAAGTAAAGGGTTTCCTCATAGCAACTTGCACTAGAAGAATGACATACTATAGGTGCCCATACACATTAGATGAAACTCAGCCAAACCCCCAGATTTTGACGGGATCGGCTGATGATCTAAATTATAATGGGGCCTCCCAACTCTCCTTCAACTAAAGATGTTGGGGGGAAAAAAAATAAAGAAATAAATAAAAAAAATAAAAATCGTGAATTATTGATTTTAAAGGTACAATAAGGCACTATACAATTCGTTGGGAGCCTTAAAGGGGTTATGTGGAGAGGTTTTCATAGATTTTTTTATAGCGCTAGCAGGGGAACGGAAGTCTAGTTGCACAGTCTTCTTTGATGACGATACGATTGTTCGTCAAGTGACCGGCCCCGCAGTACTCTATGTACAAACTGTAGCAATAGTATAGCATAGAGTACAGCGGGGCCGATCACATGACGAAGAGTCGTATCGTCATCAAAGGCGGCTGACTAGACTTCCGCTACATCGGCAGCGCTATAAAAATCGGAGAATGAGCGCGACGGGCGACAAATGTATATTAGAAAGTGTACTCGCATACTGCAGTGAGTAAACGCTAATAATTTTTATCCCCACATAACTCTAAGAGTGGTCGAAATAGGACCCCCAGTGGTCTGTTGCTAAAACAGTAGCGTTTGACAAATTATTTAGAACATAGATGGTCACAATGATTTTCCAATGAGAAAAATATTACATAGATATTTTCTTGTGGATATGGTTTAAAGCCGGTCTTAATTTTAGTTTTGTTTTTTAACATGAAACCACAATGAGACTTTGTTGAGATGGTTGACTTGTTAAATTCACATTTGCTGCATTGAGATTGTGGATGTAGTGAAACCATTGGCAAATACCATACATACAATGCGGAAAGTATATTAACTACAGGTTCAGTAACTGGGTGTTTGTTCATTTGGTTGTATACTATATTTGTTTATGATTTCTTCCATATTTTATTATTTAGGGTTAGAGTTTAACCCTTTCAGGGACATCTCCCTGGAATGCACACAAATAATCCAACCAGATTACGTATTCCAAGTAAACAGGACACCGTCAGATGGTGAATGTTGGGAAGAACAGTAAATTTAGCTAACCTTTTCCTACCCTGGCTCCAAAGTCCACAGTGTAATGATAGCAGCTGCAGGTCACGTCCTGAGTCAGCACATCTGACGGGTTCGGATTATTTTCTTATGAACACATTTGCAATGCTTCACTATATTATTCACAGCAACAATAAATATCTGGGTCAATAGGTTCATAATAGGTTCATAATAGGTGAATATAGACATCTGCATTGTTATAAAGAAAAAAGTTATTGGGCCACAATTATCAACGTGTCACAGCATTAAAACGCTATGTAATCAATGTAATACTAAGACGAAGTCCGGAGACGGCTCGTTAATCGGCGCTGGTTTGCTCCGGTCACAAGGAGCTAGTAAGGGATGAGCGCTTGTTTCTCAGATCGCTCGTCCTCATACATTATCATCATGTCGGCAGCGTGTCTCGCTGTTTACATGGGGGATGTGCTGCCGACAACGATAATATTTTTCATTCTTAAAACGATACGATTAGCAGATGAACGAGCTTTGGCTCATTCATCTGCTGATCGCTGTCCTGTTTACACAGGGCAATGATCAGCAACGACGGTTCTGTGAAGAAGCGTTGCCCGATTATTGGCCCATGTAAAAGGGCCTTCACTCCATATTTATCAATCAGATAAGACACAAGGTTTTTCCATCTCATAAAGTGATGGCATATCCCGAGGATATGCAATCCGTTATTAATCAATAGTGGTCCAACTTTCGGGCCCCCCACTGATCCTGAGAATGAAGGTGCCGCAGTGCTGTTTTAGCTTGGGGGCGCAGTGCTAAACCAGCGCAGTGGCCCTTTAACTCTGATTAGGGGGGGTCCAACTGCTGGGACCCCCACCGTTCTTGTTAATAAGATGGATTGTTTTCAGAATCATATATCATCACCTATCCACAAAGGTCACCTATTCACAGACCCACCGCTGGGACCCCACGGATCATGAGAATGGGGTCCCAAACCCCCAGATCCCCCTTACGTCAATCCTCACAGTGAGGAGGAGCATTAATGGAGCTGCGGTCAAGCATGCACCCACCGCTCCATTAAATGTCTATGAGAATGATGGAAACAGCCGAGCGACTCTTTCCGTCATTTCCATAGATTTCAGACGGTGCGCCAGCATACAGTGGATAGGTGATGAAGGGGTTTTCCCCAGAATCATAAATTAAGGCAACTTTCAGATCGTCGTAATACAGGCACATTTTGGTGTCCTGCAAGCCAAGCCATATTGCCCACGAAACAAGCGTTTTATGTGTCTCTCTCCTTTTTAAAGGTCCCTTGTCTAGGGTTTTTCATAAAGGGGCTTCCCTGGCATATGAAGAGGACGTTCAGGATACTATGGCTGCAATACTTGGACTTCATGTGGGCCTTCGGCTACATTCACACCACGGCTGAGCCCGATCATACTGCAAAAAACTAAGTTGCAAGCGTTTCTTTTTTTAAATTTTTCTTCAGGACCGATCCAAACATATACTGTGCAGAAATATACACAAAAAAGATACCCATGTTAGGATCCGCTTGCCATTGATTTGTATAGAAGTCTTGGTTAAGAATTTCCCATGTAGACAATTTAAGGATTTTTGCCGCAAAAGGAAAACAAATTCGAATTGTAGACAAATAAAGTTCAATTTATTATCAAACTGACTATTCCGATAATAACAAACATCCAAAACAATCACCAGATATTGGGAGAAATGGTTACGTCTGCGGCCCAGTTATGGAGGGCTCAGTTACAATGTAATAAGATCATATTGGTTGCCAATAATTTCTAAAAGCAGCTTTAAGAAAGATAAGATACAATTCATTGTTCTCGCACCTTTATCACAGCTGCAAACAAACAATATCTTACCAAGCTTCGGAAAAGCAGCGTACTAGTATATACCGAGATAAGCTAAGTCTACAGTCCTGCCTTCAATGTGGATTTTGCCAAATATCTTGTGCAGCAGAGTAATAAGAAAAAGAAAAAGCTCACACAGTGATAGCAAACAAATACTTACTGTTAGCAATGGTAATGCACCCAAACATAGATGAGCGACAGGGTGTGCAAGTAAAATTGTGACCTGTATTTTTTTTAGCGGACAAACTAAAACGGGCGAGACCGATCCACAAAAAAAAAAAATGTGAAAAAAAATGGATGTGTACATGGCCCTATAGAAAAGAATGGGTCCGTGTCCTGTCCATTAAATAATGGATGGTACACTGAAGAAATTAATACATGAGACCTATATAAGGTCTATATAAGTTTGCACAGGAGTGATCCCATTCACTGGCGGATAGCGGAGATCTTGGGGTGGTGAGGAGCTTGTACACAAAGTATATAATATAGTATGCACTTCTGGGGTCCTGCCAGATCTGGACATGTAAAAAAGAACGGTCATTAGGACAAACCCCCTTTAAATCCAGGCATCTATAGCAAGCCGTTATAGAGATGGTCAACTTTATTTATAGATAGATCGATCTAGAATCAACCTTGGCACGCTTCACCTCAACATGGTCATGTGGGCTATGGAACTAGGACGTTATGGGAAAGTGGCTCCGTATTCTTTCCACATCTTTGTGTCTTTTATGGTTATTTCATTAATTGCTGTATTTAAACTCAGACACATTTACACAAAATAAATAAAAAAAACTGCGACATGTGCAAGGCTAGAATACATACAGCTATTCAGACACTAGCAGATATTTTGGGTACAAGTGTGGAGAACTATTACCACGGAGCTCTAATTTCCTAATATAATTTAAGTTATAAGTCAGTCCACGCTCTTCGCATCCTCAGATACTGATGTGGGGGTGGGGAAAAGGTTTTATTTACATTTCATCCATGTATAAGGGGGGTACATAAATACATTCAAACCCTGCCCTGCAAGAGAAAAAAAAAAAAAAGACAATAAAGGCTGCGTTCACATCTGCGTCAGGTCTCCGTTCCAACGTTACATCTAAATTTTCCGTCAGCACCGAGCCCTGACTGACAAATAGAAACCAGAGGTTTCCGTTTCCATCACCATTGATTTCAATGGTGACGGATCCAGTGCAAATGGTTTCCGTTTGTCTCCGTTGTGCAAGGTTTCCGTCGTTTTGACAGAAGCAATAGCGGAGTAGACTACGGTATTCATTCAGTCAAAACGATGGAAACCCTGCACAATGGAGACAAACGGAAACCATTTGCACCGGATCCGTCACCATTGAAATCAATGGTGATGGAAACGTGTGAGTCAGGGCTCCGCTCCGACGGAAAGCTCCGATGGAACGGAGCCCTGGCGCAGATGTGAACGCAGCCTAATAATATAAATAAATGAGGTATTCACAGTGTAACGGGGATTCTGACACAACTGTCAATGGGAGGCGGGGGGGCTTAGTGGACAGAGATTGGATCTTGTGTATGCAATGAGCATCATATTGTTGCCAATAACTTGCGAATACAAATGACAAAATACAAGAGTAACATAAGATGGCAATCATTTACGTTTAAGGGGGTTTTACACTGGGCGATTATCGTGCAGACGAGCGTTCTGCTCATCTGCTTGCCGTATTGTTTTAAAAGTGTAAAATATAGTTGTCGGCAGCACATCTCCCTGTGTAAACTGGGAGACGCGCTGCCGACATGATAATAATGTATGAGGACGAACGATCGGAGTAACGACTGCCCATAGTTCTGTGTGACAGGAGCAAACGAGCGCCCATCAACAATGTTTCGACTGGCTCTCGCTGCACCAGCCAAATATCGACCGGTGTAAAAGGCCCTTTAGAACGGGTAAAATGTGGGATATAGATATCTGATAATTAAATGATTTCAATGGGGTTTTTGAGGCACAAAAACGCCTAGATAGGGCATTGCCTCCCATTGATTTCAATGGGAGGTGGAGGCATTTTTTCCCTGCGAGCGGGAAAAAAAAAAAAAAAAAAAAAAAAGCTTGCGGGACAAAAACAGACGTTTTTTGCCACGTAATGTGCACAGAGCCTAATAGCTGTTAGGAGACCCACAAACGTAGTGGATTTGTTGCAGAATTCTCACAGCAAAATCCGCACATTTTACGTACAGACTTTGCTGCAGATTTCACCCCTTCTACACCCCTTGAAAAATGTGAAATCCGTAGTGAACATAGAGAACAGAGTGAGTATATTGTAGATTTGAAAATATGTAGCATGCTCTCATTTCTGATCGGAAAATGTTCTGCAGCTTGTGGATGGGATTATTTAAATCTCATCCACTTGCCTGCAAATCTTCCGCTCGCAAATGCGGATGGAATATCTGCAATAAATCCACTACGTGTACAGGGGGCCTAAAGGTCCTTTTTCCCTGGCCACTATGGGCTGCGAAAACTAGCGCAGAATACGAGACAGCTAGTTTATCAACGCTCGTTTACTCCTTTCATGTGGGAGGGCGATCGATTATTACTACGATCGTTCATCCCCAGACATTTCTATCATGTCGGCAGCAAGGGAATGTGCTGCCGACAACAATAATATTTAGTGCTGCATAAACTCTGCTATCAGCCGATCAATGAGCGTTTGCCCTAATTATCATGAACGCTCGTTTGCCCGATCATTGGCCCGGGTAAAAGGGCCTTTTGTGTCTCTTGGGAGTAGTGGTCTCAAAACTATTGCCACTGGTTTACCTGGCAGAAAACTATGATGAATACAAATAGTTATGCATACTTCAGATCGTAAAAAAAAAAAAAAAACTTTATTTCTCTGCCAAAAGAAAAAAAAAAGAAAAAAAAAAAAAGTGTCAGGGACACTACAAAAGATTGAAGTTCTAAAATGATGTTACTAGTTTATAAAATCCTATGCATGACTTGTATACGCTGCTTCTGTCTAAAGTCTAAATTTCTAGGGAAGAAAAGTTTAAGATAAAAGCTACAGCAGCTAAAAGTAAGTGGATTTCTATGGATTACTACAGCGTGGGATCCCTCAAGATAGCAAAACACAAGCCAATAACTATAAATGTCTTCAAATTGCAGATATCAGGGATTATATAAAGGCAAAAAAATAAAAATAAATCCCGCTACAGCTTGATCTCCCATAATCCCTCATATGGATATTACCACTAGCATCCAGGGAATAAACATGACAACACTTCCCAGGGACCGGTTATACCTCAAACAGGGTCACTTTCCCAATTGTGTGACCCCCATTGACCCATGGAAATAAATTCAGTGAATGACTAAACAGCGCTCCCTTACCACCGTACCAGCCACAACACACTGATCTGAGCATACAGGTCCCCTACAGCTGGCACAAGGCGATAACATCCCAAGAAAGGAACAGGCACTTTTGAAGATCAGACAGGGGACAGGCTTTAGAAGGAGCGAGCTGCAAATAAAGATAACAGAGAGAACGCTCTTGGAAAGTTGTTAATCACAAGGAGAGGGATTTGAGCGAGGAACAATAATCATATGCTGACAGTCAACAAAAACCGCAACTTTTTGCAAAGTGAGATCAAAGTCTGACTGCTTCATACAAAGCGGAGGACAAGTAAAAAAAAAACAAAAAAACACGACACTTTTTTGAAGACTATATTTGTTCGTCTCCAATTCTCCCATAATGCATGAAATCCCACAAAGATTAAATGGGTTTCAGCAAATTGATGCTTTTGTAGAATTAAACGTTGTACAATTTTCCAATATATTTTCTGTATTCATTTCTCTTGGTTTTCAAGATCTCTGCTTCTTGTTACTTAGTAGGAACATTCATGGTTTATTTCCAGTGTTTAAAACTCTGTCCATGGTCATGTGATGGACACACAGCTGCTGGGTTTGTTGCATTTACAGTGTACGGGTGTTTTCACACAGGTCGGATAAATTGCGGAAAAGTACACTGTGTCAGACCTAGAACACGCAGGGAAATCCGGCTGAAAGATTGTAACAAAATCATGAGAAATGAATACAGAAATTGTATAAACTTTTAATTATACAAAAAAATTGCATTAATTGGCTAAGACAACTAAATAGGTCATACACAAGAACATCCTCGGGGTCAAACTATGTATGAAGTGTCAGATTGAACGTGCGATTTGATATGTTGTTGGCCAAATTAGATAAAAATGCAGGTTTTCTGCCTCGGAAGAGGAAACATTGTTACTTCATTCAAACCGAGTGGGTCTGGATGAAGTGTTAAATCTCGGTGTAAATAGTTGTAATTATGGGATCCATAATTTTTTTTGTGCAGTTAACTGCATCTTCATAATGTCCGACTGCATGCGGTTAATGATCGCGCTGCCAAAGTTGTTGCTGGACTGCTTGTGTTTTTGCTAAAAGTTCTGCAATGCTTTGTAATGAACTATATACAGGAAGCGACTAACAAACCTCAACACCAGTGAAAACTATGTCCATAAAGTATTTCCTTTAAAAAACCCAACAGAACTGCAGCATTAGAGACAAAAGACGCATGCAGTTGACCGCATTCGGTTTTGAAACGCAACAAAACCATCTCAACGACGCACCGTGTGGCCTTACCCCAAGTTCATAACTTAGGGCCTGTTCACACACAAAACAAAAAAAACATCTGAAAATACCAAGCTGTTTTCAAGGGGAAAAAAAGCTCCTGATTTTCAGGCGTTTTTTAATCAAACTCGCGTTTTTGGAGCTGTTTTTCTATAGAGTCAATGAAAAACGGCTCCAAAAACATCTCGAGAAGTGACATGCACTTCTTTTCCACAGCCATTTTTCAAAACGGCTGGGAAAAAAAAGTCCCATTGGAACAGAACACCGATTTCCCATTGCAATCAATGGGCAGATGTTTGGAGGCGTTCTGCTTACGATTTTTTGGTCCGTTTGCGGCCCAAAAAAAGGCCGAAAATTAGCTGTGTGAACATACCCTTGCACCGTACACCATACACCAATTACAGGTGGATCCTGCACAGATCCGCTGACCGTGAACTCGTCGGTCCTGCGGACCTGACTGATTCAAGTCAAAGCGAAATATACAGCTGCTCTGTATACAGAATACAGAGCAGCCGTATCTGAAAAGTAAAAATAATTTTTAATAAAAACTAATTATAAAGTTGCACCATTCACACTGATTGACCTTTTTATTAAAAAAAAATCCCTTTCATAGGTTTACATAGCCTTTAAAAAAACGTCATATAATAGTAAAATCGGAAGTTCGAGCAGTAGCAATGTTTCATATTCAGGTTTTCTTTATTTACGGAGATAGTGACATTTTTCTATTCATTTTTGCAAAAATTACAAACGGAAGAGCAGGCATATTGGTTGTCACTGGTCCATAGATCTGTTAGAGCGGTCCCACACAGAGGGTTTTAATTTTTTAATAGACATTGCAGTTTTTCATGCATTTTTTGAGCCAAAGTCAGAAGTAGATTCAAAAGGAATAGGAAATATAATAGAAATAACTTTTCCTTTCTGCTGAACCCACTTCTAGCTTTGGCTTTAAAAAAAACTGCATTAAAAACTGCAGTGCCGAATTTCCAAAAACCGCCCTGAAAAATTGTTGTGCAATGTCCTAGATGAGCGGCGGCTTTGTCAGTGCCCCATACACAAAAATATGCTCTCTAAACTACAACAAAAAACACAATTTCCATTCTAGCCTCCCATATTCAGCCAAATCGATACCCTAAAAGAAACATTGTTTCACCATTCATATAACCGCCCCATGTGTATCCACCAAAAAACTAACATGAAAATATGGTATGGGGTAGCGAACCACTGCCAAATCTACCTAAGGTTTAAATGTCTCAGCAAAATTGGGAACCCGTTTGTTAATTATGCAGCGGGAACACGGAGAAGCTGTGTTATATAGAACATGAAAATAGACATTCCAGTGCTGTACTCCGTCTGGTGTAGTAAATGCCGGCACACGTTCACTAGTAGTGTCTGGTCACTGTACTGCACCAGTATCTCCCTCTCTTTCTTAACGGAGGTCACACGAGGTCTGGAGCTGCTTTGTTTGGTTAGTAACGGCAGTATCGCCTGCTAAAAGGGAAACAATTCCTGCTATTAAGCCCTAGGTTCACCAAAAGTAAATAAAAACCTATTATCGGTCGAAGGTGTAGTCAAAAGGTGCAGGGACTAATATCGGGGGAGCAAATCGGATGATAAACGCATTAGGGAATTGTTATAAATGCCAGCATAGGTTCACCCAAACTATGAGGCTAGGTTCTCATCTTGTGGACACACCACAGGCGGGGGCACGCGCGATGCGGCCCAAAACTGCAGGGACATGTAGATCAGAGCGGTTTTTTAAATTGACTGCAGAAAAAGCACTTTTATTGTTTTAATGGCTGCGTGATTATTCAGCTTAACGGCAGTTTACCGCATGGCCATTAACAATAAAAGTGCATTTGCCTGCCGAGGTTTCTTCCAAAACATAAGGATCGAGACTCCGTGGCAGCAATAACAAGCGCTCATGAATTAGTAAAAGCAATGTCAGCGTCCATAGCAGTGGTGGCATGAGTTCTGTACAAAAGGAATATTTCGGCCCTACGTTTAGCGTGCACGTTGGGAAAGCTCCCTACCTACACGCTAAACTTGTCCATAGGGCTTCATTAACCTGACGAAGTCCAAGAGAGTGTCCTTTTGGCCTCAGTCGGCTGGTATACATCGGTATACCCTTTTTTGGGGGATGGAATAACGTAATATACTACTCGGGGATTCCGGTGCCAGGGAAGCCCCTGACGTTACTGACCAAGTATGGACAGGGACGTCAGGGGCTTTCAATTATGGAGTTCCCAGCCAGAGAATCAGTAGTCGGGCCAAGCACTCCTGGACTGGGGAAGCCCCTGACATCACTGTTCATATATGTGTGTTGCCGAGACTCTGTCCATACATAGACCGTAACGTCAAGGGATTTCCCAAGACGGGCTTTCCCAAGACAGGAGACCCCGGCCAGAGCGCTTGCGATGCTCTGGCTAGGGACTCCATAGCTGAAAGCCCCTGACATCAGTGTCCACGTATGGACAGTAAAGTTAGGGGCTTCCCCAGGCTCAGAGCTTAAGTAGCGCTGTGCCCAGGGCTTTCGGGAGACGTATCCCACTGTATGCTATACAGTGGGATACGTCTGTGTCTTCCGTCTGAGGTATACGTCAGGACTCCTCCCAACATGTACCTTCGACGGAAGTGCAAACCGTAATGTGAATGGGCCCAAACCCCCCACCACCACCAAACTCTTCTTTTGTGAAATACGTACATCTCTCTTAAGTTCATGAATATTATGTTCAAACAGTGAACCTGACAAAGTGATCTATCCAGTCTCTTCTCTCTAACCTGGGCACCAGCTGAAAGGCACAAGCAATATTCACCTAAACAGAAAGCCCCCATGTCCCTCGCAGTATATGTGGGAAGGCAATAGCTGGTCATTCAGCTCTCATGCACTCACATTTGTTGATAATCCTGACTATAACTGACCTCTTACTTAGGTCAGGAAGCAGTCAGGCAAAGGTGAAAAACAAACCAACCGAGCATCGCCCAAATTGCACGCATGCCGGCCTGACCGTTACTATGCCAGAGACAGGTCACTGCCAGATACAAGAGACACAACACTCCTGAGTGCCACATATATCGGAGCAGTGAATCAGCCGCTATTTATAATCAGGAGCAGAAAGCACAACTTATGCCGTGTTACAAGGGTTCATGTAGAAGACACAACTCATGCCAACAGAGCTGCTAAAGTGTGCCCATCACCTCCCATCACTGCTGCAGTAGCCTAGCAGTAATCTAAAAAACTTAGCTAAATATATATTTCCAACATTAAGTAAGCGGTCCTTGTCCCAGACATAAAAATACAAAGAGTAGATCAGCCCGTGGTCCATCAGATGTTGTGAAACTTTAATTCCCAGTAGACATGTCTCCTGCAAGCTGAAGGAGCTGTAGTGTCCCAAAAATAAATGATAGTATCTGTTTGCAGCTTGTACCCGATACTGTATACTGCCCATGTTTCAGAGTCATGACCTGTTTTCAGAATTAGAGCAAAGTCTCAATGTACCAACTTTAGGATCACCCTGGCTTTAAAGGGGTTTTCCCATAACCAATATTTATGACCTATACACAGGATAGGTGATAAATATTTGATTGGTGGAGGTCAGACTGCTGGGACCAACACCAATCACAAGACAAGGCTTACCTTGCCGTTCCTGGGAGCCCCATAGGAATGAAGCGCTATGCAGCCCCCAAGAAATGAATGGAGCGGTGGTCGAGCTTGCGCACCACCGGTCCATTCCTATAGTGGATAGGTAAGAAATATTGATTAAGGGAAAACCCCTTTAACTTTCCTTATCCCATAACAGCAGTAGTGGTGCGAGAGTTGGTCATACTCCAGTCAAAAACTGCCAAAATTACAAAGCCCCAGGTAGTAATCACTTTTCTTAGCCCCCACATTAAACAATAAGGGTGTCCACAGTAATGTAACAATTATGTTTTTACATAAGAAGGGATTGTCCGGTTTCTAACAAAAACATCTACAATGGGGAAATTTATCAAAACCAGTGCATGGAAAAAATGGAGATTCTTATAGTTAATTTGTCGGGCTGCTGCAGAACACGCTCCTTCTACCAAGCCCCACACATTTTTTTGGGAAAGTCCTGTGGGCAGCATAAAGACATCAAAAGCTTTTTTTCCCTCCACAAATTGTGACTTTTGATGCGCTTGCAACATTTTTTTCTGGCATAGAAAAGTTAATAAACTCCCTCCATTATCCATAGCAATTTATAAAATCCTATCTCTCCTTTAGGAAAATAAAAGCAGCAACCCAATCGGTTGGTATGGGCAACTTCTATAAAACATGAATACAAAAGTCTAGTGCGGGCAACGGCCCGGTACTGCATGCTGCCACAGGGAAGCACAGTGGAGGTTCAGGGAGGGTTCCTCTCGCTATGTCGATGTATGTGATGACAGTATATACATTAGTACATTATAGTGCAGCGATAGACCGGTTACAATACCTAAATTTACATGAGTTGCAATCAGTATGGAATTCATAGACGGAGAAATTTGTAGAACCGGATAATACAAAGTCAGAGTGGATATGGCAGTACTCTGGACAGCTCGTCTAAGGTGCCATAAAGTCATGGCAGGAGTGATGACCAATGACTGCACCGCCAGGCACTAAAGACAGAGACCGCGGGTTCACAAGGCATAAGTGTTTGTTCTAGCAGTACCGTTGCCTTTTGGCCTTTGCCAAGTGCAAAAGAAAGACATAACGTGCTAGATACTAGAACTGATTTGCATATATTGTAAACAGGGATCATCTACAGCCCAGTTACTCCGACAATTTACATGCTGAGCATTGCTAATAAAACCTAATGGATGTCTACAAGACCAGCAGACACCAGTGTAATTGGACAAGGTATAGAGTATGCCGGATCTTTAAATAACAGATGCCGTTAACAAGCGTATCCTAAAGAAAAAGTCAAAGTTATACACAGCCGAAATTGTGGTTATGTGGACTTTGTGGATGTGTTAAAGGGGCTAAAGTGATCGTATGTCGCTAGAAAATAGCATCACTTTCTCATCGGTGGGGATCGGACTGTCGGAATCACCACCGATCCCAAGAATAAAGGGCTCCATGGCTTCTCTGTACTGAATAAAACTATGGCTACAGAAAAATTAGCTCCGGCATTGTTGATATTTTCAACAATATTCGCAAGGTCCGTTGCAAACTTTCTCTCCTATAAGGAACAATTGTAGTAATGGGACGACCACATTGTCTCTGACACAGCAGAACACCTGCGAACACGGCCTGAACGTTGTTTTACACGTATACAAGAACCGATCAGCAAAACAGCTTATCAATCAGCGCTCGTTTGTTGATATAGGAATGAACGATCATTACTGCGATCATTCGTCCCCGTGCATTTGCATCATGTCGGCAGATCTCGCTGTTTACACTGGGAGATGAGCGGTCAACCAGCGACCATTTTTTGAGCAGCATGTAAGATGCGATCAGTCGATGAACGAGTGTTTGCTCGTTCATCAGCTGATCTTTGCCCTGTTTCCAATGATCCGGAATGTTCTTTTACCTGATCATAGGCCTGTGTAAAAGTGCCTTTACAGATAAAAATAATTACAAAGGGTCGGTCTGGTGACAAATTAGAGTCCATTCAGATGTTGCAGTTCAGGTGCAGCTAAAACCGCATGTGGTTTACCGCAATCTGGTGCATCTTTCATGCTATTGCGGTAAGAAACACAACCAAATCTAAACAAAAATTGTGGAAAAATGCAAAAATTTGGATGTGTTTTTTCAATGTGGTTTTACCTGAATCTCGACGTTTGAATGGATCTTTTTGGTGCAGGTCTGGATATAATGAACTCATTGTAAAGTGATGTGGAACACGTCTGCATTACATAAAATGGTTGACGACTTCAAAATTATTTGTCCATCAAAATATTTCTGATATTTTATTTTGAGATACAACTAAAATGAAAAGTAGGCTCTATCCATAAGTTCCAAAACTGTACACCTCTTGTATTAGGGCTCCCTTTCTAGTTCATAGGGAAGCAGACGTACCTCCGATTTCATAACGCTGCTTTTTTGTCAGATCCCATATGAATCCGACGGAAAAGAAATCATGGCCTGCTCCATCAGCCTGCTCCAAAAACTAGCGTAGAAGCCTTGTGTCACATTTATTATTTGCGCCACACTTGACAGTTTTTAAAAACGTCTAGAAAAGGAGGCATGGCTCAGAAAAGACTCAAAATGTGCCAGACTAGAAATAACTGTCTAAAGAAAGCCAACCAAGAGGTGACATAAGGAGAGAAAAGCGTCCAACACGTCTAGAAAGTTGCGACAAAAGTATCACAAAGCGTGAGCCACTGATCAATTTGGCGCAGCTTCTGCCTACCTCATCGAGTTTTACGTTTAAGGAGCCTCACACGAGCGTGTTTGGTCTGTATGTCGGACACATTTCCCGGACCGAACACACTGCAGGGAGCCGGACTCCTCCTAGCATCATAGTTATCTATGACGCTAGGTTCACTGCCTCGCTGCGGGACGACTGTCCCGCACTGTAATCATGTTTCAATACGGGACAATTGTCCCGCAGCGAGGCAGTGACACCTAGCGTCATAGAGAACTATGATGCTAGGAGTCCGGCTCCCTGCAGTGTGTTCGGTCCGGGAAATGTGTCCGACATACGGATCGTATATCACGGACCAAACACGCTCGTGTGTGATGCTCCTAAGACGGTAAAAATTAATTTCACCCTGTCCTGTCGAGTATGCGGGGCTTAGTAATAACACATGACTCTGCCCCATGAATTCATTGACCTAAAATGTGCACCCTACACAAACAAGAAAGTTAGAAGAAAAAAAAAAAATCTAAACCATCATTTCACAGACAACTCCCAACATGCGACGCAAAATATTAAATAAGGTGTAGTGGCTGCGGAGTACGGAGTATTTACTACGTTTAAATTCTTCCTGGCTTTGAGGCTTTCAAAAACCATCTTCATTACCGCCAACATCTTCCTCAGAGAGACCATCCTCTTCACGGTCTACGTACAGTATAAGGAAGTTCTATCTAATCCTCCGCTCTCACCACTCACCCCACACGTTTCTTGACCTTTCTTAAAGTGACAATCATGATGCAAATGTTTCTGTCTTATGCAGGACAGGAATTAACGAGTTCACCACACAAAGCAGCCTGATGTGAGCCAGGGTGGAGGGGCGGCCGCTGGCAAGCTGTGATGAGGGATGGCAGCCCCTGGAGTCGTTAATAGCATGGAACAATTAATCAGAACAAGGGATAATGGTCTGGAATTAAAACACAGCTTCCTTGATCCTACACGCCGCTCACCTGGGAATCCCGCTCATTATCTGGAAGATAAGATTTGGGGACGTGTGCATTAAATCTCTTTGCAACCATCCCTGCAGTGGAGTGGCATACACATGGTTAAAGGAGAACTATCAGCAAAGAAATGTAGACGGCCATTACTGTAGATGAAAAACATAGAGGGGGGGCCTGACAGCTTATTTCACATTTCTGTGCTTCTGGAGTTCCTATGACAACACTACCTAACCTACAATCTGGCAGTTTACTGTTGTCATAGGTACAGTATATCAATTTCATTTACACCCTGGCTGAAATGATGGCAGTTATGTGCATCCACATCACTTAGGCCTAGTTCACATCTGCATTGGAGGATCCGTGCGGGGCCTTCATTGCAGATTACATGAAAATATCAGGATACTGCGCTATTGTTTCCAGTAAAGTCATGGGCACCCCAATGGAAACCCGACGGAACCCATTAAAGTCAAGGTTCCATTAGTGGTGTCCAGGAGGCAATGGTACCGGAGCTTCCGGTTGTTCCCTTGTTCCACTCCTCTGACGAAGCAGAACAACTGAATGATGAGCACAGGTGGGAACAGGGCCTTAGACAATATAACTTCTCATAACAGGCAGAATACTGCATGGGATCTGCGCAAAAAAAACAAACCTGGATGTGAATATTTTTTTTATTTTATAAGGGGATGAAATAAAAAAAAATAAAAAAAAGCAATACTTTTGTTTTACCTTTCCTTGCCCCCAGTGATCCTTTGCTGTCGCTTCAACCATGGGGAGTCCGCTGTTTACATGCACGTAACCTGTGACCGCTGCAGCCAATCAGAGGGCTCAGCGAGGCTCACTGGTGACTAATCATATGAATAATGCCAGAAATACAACATTTGATCACTAAGCCTTCTGATTGGATGCAGCAGTCACATGCTACGTGCATGTAAGCAACCACCATGAGTGTCAACAGTGCTGGATCGCCGGGGGCAAGGAAAGGCAAGCATTGCTTTTTCGGTTTACTTCTTTTTATTTCCAGCCCCTAACTCCAAAAAACTTCTACATCCCGGATTACCCCCGCACGGCTTTAAAATGGTGCGGAGCTGAATGTGCATTTTGTCTTTGGCTGCAAGTTCTGCTGCTACTAATTTCAGTGTGAAACAAAGTTCAGAGAGGAAGAATCCATTATATACGATCCATGTTTCCACCAACAGGAGACATCAGGGGAGAAATGAAGTGATCTGCCAAAAAAAAGACTATGGTCTAATGCCTCTGGTCAGCTTATTTGTCAATATGGGAGTTTATCCGTTTATTCAATACAATTCAATTGTTTAAGTAAAAAAAGATGCACAAGGAAGAATGTCTTGTGTAATCTATACGATCCGGACAAGACACACAAAGCTGGATGAGCACCTGAGTTGGACAGGTATGTAATGCGTCTCAAGAAGTGAAATGAACTGACACATTTGTTAAAGAGTCACTCAAGTTATGCATATGCCGTGGTGTATATGTATATATATATATATATATATATATACATATACCTATACATATACATATACACACATACATACATATATTATTCACAGGAGGGGTTTTCTGCTATATCAGCCTTCCTTGTGGAGACTTCTGGCGGGAGAAGAGGCACTATACATTACTGGAGTGACTAATATCCAATGTATTATTTTATTTTCATGTAATAATGTTAGAGGCAGACAGTTTTATTGATTTCAAATGAAACTAAAAAGTTAAAAGCAGAAAACTACACTTCAAAGGATTCAGTTTTTAAAACCAAAATATAAATATTAACCTAACGGGGCATAAATTGGGGTAAAAGCTTTGGCATATTTCTGAACAGGGGTGGACTGACCGTTCTGGCATTAGGGCAATGCCCGAGGGCCCATGGCCAGGAGAGGAAACCCAGCCCCTAAGGTGTAGGGTCTGCATGAAACACACATTTCATGACAGGGGGCTGTTTTTCCCTGTAAACGGGGCTCCTAAGGATGCTGCACAATAAAAACAGAATTGATGTCCCCCAGAGGTCTGTTATGACCTCTTGGGGGACATATGTAATAAAAACATAAAATTAAACATGATAGCAATAATCATTAAGTGTAAATGGTCATTATGACAAACATCTGCTCAACATAAAATATCCCTAACCCAGTACCTATGATCACCAGACCAGACAATAGCGCGTAAACAATTTTCCTGTTCTCAACTTTGTAAATATATATACGCACGCACGCACGCACGCACGCTTTTCTATATTGAATTTTAGTAAAACCTCATTAAACATATGCTGTACCCTTTCGCCTTACAACAGAATACATTTACAGTAATATGAAGTAAAAACAACCCCCCCAGTCATTCCAGTTTAATGCCGGCATGACGCTTAGTCACAAGGGAAATTTATCCCCCAAAATTACCATATCTCATACATTATTTACAATCATGTAATGCCAACAGACCAGAACAAATGCTAAATTGTGCACACATTTAGAAGTTAGCTGAAGATTATTGTGCACCCAAAACTTCTGCGGAGTGGCACCATGCGGCGCGTGATGTTATTTTACTGAACAGCTGGAGAGGAATCTGTAATATCGCCTCTTCTCAGCAGTCTAAAAGCAACGGATTAAAGTTAAGGGGTTTCCCATCTCAGACATTAACGGTATATCCATAGGATATGCCATTAATGTCCGATAGATGCTGGTCTCAACTCCGGGACCTGCACCTATCTCGAGATCGTGGTCCTCCAATCTGATCCCTTCCTAGTGAGAATGCCCCTGGCCGCTGCTTCCAGGTGGGGAATCAGTGCAGGGGTGGTTGGGGCTCCGGAAATAGCAGAGCGACACTGTTTCCGTATCTCCCGTGGAAACAAATTAATTTCTATTAACCCCCCTCCTTAAGATTTACCATATAATAATACATATCATACAATGCTGTAAAGTAATAGGAAATACAGTAAAAAAAGGACCACGGGCGCTGCTAATGATGTCGAGGCAATGATATAAATAATTAATATTTATTGTAAGACAGGGCTACGCGTTTCGACGCCGGACCGGCGTCTTCATCAGGCCTGATGAAGACGCCGGTCCGGCGTCGAAACGCGTAGCCCTGTCTTACAATAAATATTAATTATTTATATCATTGCCTCGACATCATTAGCAGCGCCCGTGGTCCTTTTTTACTGTATTTCCTATTAATCACTTGACAGCAAAACTGTTTTTGCATGTGTACGGACCTGGCTGCAGCTTCATGCTTTTTTGATACCTATTGGTATCCAATCCTCAAGGTGAGCAATTTTCTTGTGGTCATATTGCACACTATACTCCCTCGCTTTATTGCACTATGTGGCGCCGTGTCTTCTTTTCATTTCTCTAATTTAATGCTGTAAAGTGACCAAGTAACACTGCCAGAGAGCTGCCTAAATAACACTTTTCTATAATTTAACTAGGACACGCTGCTGCATCCTGTGCAATTGCCCTTCCATAGCTTTGGGCACAGAGTGTGGATGCCCCTGGTGCCCAGGCCACATGGACCAGTCGTGCCTCCTTCAGTAGTGACCTTTGATGCACTCTGGGCAACATACCTATCTTTTATAGAGACATCGTAAATCGTGTGGCCAAGCTTTACCTGTACTTGCCGTGCAGCTGACTGCAATCTAGTATTCACTGTAAGTGCTTGTCCACACACAACGGAATTGTTGCTGAAAATTTCTGCAGCAATTCCATTGAAAGTTAAAGGCTTTCCAATGCGGCAAACACGTACCATTTCTTAATGTTTTTCCGTCCGAAAATGGTGCGTAAATTGCTGCGTTTTTCCCAATGTTAGGAGATGGAGACGTCTCCTCTGAAAAACGCAACAATTCTGGACACTTTCCGCAGCAGGAATTGACATGCTGTGGTCCAAAAAATACGCAACGCAGGTCAATTTCGGCTCAGAAATTTTACGCAGCGTGGGGATGAGATTTGGTACATCTCATCCACTGTACATCTAATACACTGTATTCTACTGCGTTTTTTCCGGCCGGAAAACACGCGGCAATTCCACAGCGTGGGCGAGCCCTCAGGCCATGTTCACACAACACGGAACCGCCATAGGCAAACCTGTCGTGAGATTTTTTGAAAATTATTTTCAAGAAAAAATGTGTCAGAAATCCACGCATGAAACTCTGCCGTGGATTGGCCACTGGATCCACATGCAGATTTGTCGTAGTGTAATTTAATGGAGCTAATCCGGATTTCAGCGCAGAATCGTTGCAATCCACAGAACGTTCATTATAAATCACAGATTATTTTTCTGGAGCGTGTGGGTGAAGTATAAAATACTCCATATTCCCCTGAATTGCCGCTGAAAGGCAAGCTGATTTGGTCAGGATTTAGGTGCAGAATCTGTGCCTAAATCTGACAGAATCCTGAACATGTGAACTCAGTCTAAGCCAGCCACAATAGAGGAGAGGTGGAGGATCGCGTTCTTCATGAACAATACACACGATCAGTGCATTACATGTCATATCTCCTGCTCTCAGAACCTCCGGAGACATTTACATACACATTTCTATTAGCAGCACCTTTTCTTGTCTGCACTTTTATGGGATTATTACTTTATCTATCGTATTCCTATAAGAGGTCAATGAGAGAAAATGAATGATCATGTATAAAACACGCTCAGCTTCTGTCCCATTGTCATACAGCAGAAACCTTGAGATGGTTGAGATGGAAACAGCAGCCGGAAAGACACCGCTATTACTAGAGCCCTGGAGACACAGGTTAGATAGAGGCGATGGTGCCAGCGTACTGAGGGGCTGGATGTAGTTACTGCCATTTTAACAGAGTGCCTTCCCCTCCCCCATTTCAGATTGCAGGCTATTGATTTGGTATCATTTCTGAGGACTTTGGCTTTCTAAGCATGACATTTGCAGATCCCTCGAGGGGCCACCATATAAAGGACACATCGACTGGTGAAGCTTGGCAGGTTTTAATTATACAGAACGTAATGCTAATGTATATTGGCCTGAAATACAAACCCAGACGAATCTAAAATGCTATTTAAAAGAAATACATTACCTGGGATCACATCAGTGTATTTTGCAGACGTGATTGCTGAGCTCTGGGGCTCTAATTTCAGCCTCCGAGCCTGATGTCCCCCAACTGCTCGGTGACAAGACTTACCCGAAATGAGTTCACATTGGAAAAGCAAAAAAAAAAAAAAAAAAATGTAAAAGGAGGTCGCAGGTTTTTTTCTTTCCATCTTTTTTTTTTTTTGCTATCGATTAGCGTATAAGACGTGACGGAGGAAATTTATTAAGGCTGGTGTTTGATATATCAGTTTAACCGAAATAAACCCGCTAGATTAAGAAAAACCAAACTGACCGACGTGTGAACACAACCAAAGCGGACCAAGTCTCGAGGATTTTTCCATAGAGAAAACATGAGCTAATTGTTGATTTAGTGAAATTTATCACCGGAGTAACATTAATAAATTGAGGATTTCCTTAAACACAAACATTTTGCTACTTTTTTATCTTTACACCGCCTCCGCCCTTTTTGCCGTTTAAGTGGGTGTGGCTTAGCAGGAAAGCAGTCCAATAAAATTACTATAATTTAGCGCCAATCTACGCCAGGTCCTAGCTGGTGTGGCTATGGTCTTCTGGCGCATTGCCAGCGAGAGATGCGCTTAATTTATTGAGAGGCGTGCCCTTTTAATAAATCCTACTCCAGCGTTTTGTTTTTTTAGAAAAAGACTGGCGTATTAATCTTTTGGGATTACTTGAAGACATATTAAAGAGGCTCTGTCACCAGATTATAAGTGCCCTATCTCCTACATAATCTGATCGGCGCTGGAATGTAGGGAACAGCAGTGGTTTTTATTTAGAAAAACGATCATTTTTGAGCAAGTTATGAGCAATTTTAGATTTAGTTTCTTAATGCCCAACTGGGCGTGTTTTTACTTTTGACCAAGTGGGTGTTGTAAAGAAGTGTATGAGGCTGACCAATCAGTGACCAATCAGTGTCCTGCACTTCTCATTGTTCCAGCCCAGCTTCTTTCACTGCACAATCACACTGTGCTGTGGATCATGCTGGGCTGGAACAATGAGAAGTGTATGACGCTGATTGTTCACTGATTGGTCAGCCTCATACACTCCTCTGTACAATACCCAGTTGGTAAAAAGTAAAAACACGCCCAGTTGGGCATTAAGAAACTAAATCTAAAATTGTTCATAACTTGCTCAAAAATGATCGTTTTTCAAAATAAAAACCACTGCTGTTCTCTACATTCCAGCACCGATCAGATTATGTAGGAGATAGGGCACTTATAATCTGGTGACAGAGCCTCTTTAAGAAACCCGGATCTGGAGTACTCTTTTACGATACTTAACCTCAATTTCAATAGGACCTGTCCATATAAAATAATAATTCTGTAGCATATTTCCATAGAATTCTACGTTTTGCAGTTCCTCTGTTATTCCCCCTGGAAATTTATGAATTGAAAATTAGGTGCGATTCTCCTTGTCAATTGGGTGTGTCCTTATATAATCTAACACGGTCCATTAAATGCGGACAGTGTCAGACTGTATAGATACAGCTTATTGGCAAGGGAAATATAGCAACACCCAGTTGTTAATTTATTCATACATTTCCAGATTGAACAACAGAGGAATGGCTCAATGTAGAATTCCATGAAAATTTGCTCCGATAGTGTAATTTCATGGGAAATACAAGTATTTACGAAAACAGACATGTCAGGAGAGGTGACCGGTCGTCATTAAGATTTCATGTTTGGAACGGTCACTTATAAAAGACAACCACGGCGGTGATGTTATCAGGACACGGCTATTTTTTTTAACAAATATTCCATGTTAGTGAAATCCTAGTGTACTATATAGATGTATAGTAATAACCAGAGGATTTAGTAGACTATGGATGGTGTATGAACATCTCAATAGATGCCAGCAGAGGCTCCATTACCTACAGAGCTGGGGAATGTTCAATTTATCACTAGGCACAATGCGCCACATCAATATTCTCCTAAATAAACGGCTTGTGCGCTGCCAGCGAGCCCCAATAACTCCACAAGCGTTATGAAGTTAACTAGAGAATCAGTCAGAAGCCGCTGGGAAAGACGAGAAGCCATTAATAGAAATGAAAAGAGAAAAGGTTTATAAACAAATTTGTAAAAATTGCTCTGGTATTGTGGTGGTCAGTGACTCCCATGTTGTCTCGGCTGTTTCCTTAGTCCGTCGCTCATGATCTGCACTTATTACTGGATGTAAGCAGGAAATAGAAGGTAATAGAATTCGGTTGGTGCGCTCGTTTCTATTACAACAAAGGCTCTATTAAAAAAAATAAAAATTGAAAGTGCTTGCCATGATATTAAAAGTCATTAGTCCTGATTCTACTAAGTATACAAGTAAAATAAGGTGACACAGTACGACAGATTTCATGGAGACAAGAGGTATGCAAGAAATAGATCTATACTATACATAGAAGTACTCAAAGGACCGCACAGAGCTGAGGACCGCTCACCAGCAAACACGGCTGAAAATATACGTCTGTCCTCAGACCCCTCTCCTCTCATAGTTCTTGTTGACAACCCCTCATCACTGAGCAATATTCCTCCTCTTCAGACCTGATTGATGGAGCAGAGAATCTATGTATGATCAAGAGAACTTGGGGACTGTCAGAAGTGGTCAGGGTTATTCAATTTATGTATTTCTAAAATAGGAAATCATACCGTTTTTTTAATATACATGTATTTCCAATTCTGCTCGCATACCAGTGTGATAGCTGCTATCGTAATTATATATATATATATATATATATATATATATATATATATATATATATATCCCACAGATTAGTCTATAGTAATACATACATGAGCGGACTGAATAGACTATACATGGCGTCAGTCATGTGACCGACCACCCACACATTATGTGATCACTGCCATTAGAGAGCTTACCCCATGTTTCCAAGATGGCTGATAAATATCTGATCACTAGGGGTCCCACTGCTGGGACTCCCACCAATCACTAGTACAGAGGTCAAGAGACCCCCCCCCCACTCCTTATCACTGCACAATAACAATGAGGAGGAGCTTGAATGGAGTGGTGGCCGAGCATGCGTCCTACCGTTCCTTTCAATGTCTATGGGGCGGACATAAAAAGCCGTCCACCTATCCATTCAAAGTTCTCCTCACTGTGGTTGTTGTTCGTGAGAAGAAATGAGGGGGGGGGCATGGCTATCAGGCATTTATCACCTATCCTCTTAGGACAAACCCTTTAAAAACTGGTCAGGTATGTAACAGGTAAATAATAGTTTGTTGAAGGGCAGATCTTATAATGTATTTCTACCCACAGCAGCATCTCAGCGTCATGTCGGTCAGGGTCTTTGTAGGGGCGTTTCTTACAATCTTCTGCATGTTGCCGGAGTGATTTTTTTGCAGTTAAAGTGTACCTCCAACTTCATGCTGTAAATTAATTACCAACATAACACCCCCCCCATGCTGAGACAATTCCAATCACTCCCCCATTGTGCCACTCACTCTTTCTAGACATAGATTTTTATTTCTAAAGTTATATGATTAAAATCTTCTCCCAGGCAAGTGCCGGTGGGGGGGGGGGGGGGGGGGGGCGCTTACTTGTAGTGAGGTGACATCATTTATCACGTCTAGTGTTCCTTGCGCAATAAACTCTCATCCATGGCGGAGAAGTGGTCATCAGACATGTCTGTGTCGCCTGCCAATAAAGGCCCAGACCAGGCCACAGATCAATACATCGATTAGCGACTTGACGTTTAAACTGTTGGCGTCCAAAACGACAACCTTTACACACCACCCATGAACGACAAGCCATTCAGAAAATGGCTGTCTAAAATCACTAAAATTATTCCTTTAATTTCTTCACTTCCAATTGTCTAATTTGCGAGAAAAATCAACAAGTTGTGTTTAACCTGACAAAAGGACTAAACGCGCATTTTATTAGAATACAAATAATCATTTTTATTATAAGTAATCTTCCAGAAAATAATTTTAGAGCATTGTCGAGACAAAGATCCGCTCTTCTTGCGCCACAAATATCGCAGTCAAACCCCTTGGCTGTTTTTAACCAATTCAGGACTAGGCACAGTTTACCAGGCGTTTGTTTAATAGCTATAACATTTTTATTGTTGGGCTAGCGACATGATTTTTGCCATGTTTTTTTCGTGATTACTGCAGGTTTATCGATCATTATTAAACGCATCATTTCCTCTGGTAATAATATAGTGTTACCCTAAAATAGACTATTTGTGATAGTCATTGCCTACCATACATTGTAGGTGTCATTATTTATTTATTATTATTTATTTTCCCCCTGCTACAGAGAGGGAAAATCAGCCCTGCTATAGTGACTATTGTTACTGTTCGAGTATGTTCACACAGGGTGTATACACTGCGAAAAAGCACAGCGCGTATCCGCCCTGGATGCCGCAGGAAAAAAAAAAGCTCTAAATTACCCGTAGCCATGGCGACGCGTCCCTCTGACATCCTGCAGCCTGGCCTCCTGGGATGACTTTTCATCCCATGTGACCTCTACAGCCAGTGAATGGACGCAGAAGCAGAGAGTTAGGAGTAAGTATAATCTTTATTTTTTTCCCTTGCGTATTCTTTGCGCGGAATCGCAGCTTTGAATTAAATGGGGAAAACCCGCAACAGAAAAGCAGCGATTCCGCAACATAAATGGACATGCGGATTAAAAAAAACAAAAAAAAAAAAAAAAACAGACAGCAAGCCAATTCAGAAACTTTAATTGACTTTTTTTTTTTTTACGCAGCGTCTAGATGAGATTTGTTCAAATGTCATCCACTCTGGTGCTACTGTAATATGCTGCGGAAAATACGCAGAATTTACGATGCGTGTGAACCGGGCCTTAGGGCTGTGCTGGGTCTAGTTAGACCCAGCAGCAGCCTATTACTACCGGCCTCCCGGAGATCATGTGACCAGTCACATGACCACCAGGACCAATAGAGGCAGCTGCATCTACTCTATACACAGCGCGCATTGAGTGCTGTGTACTTGAATTCAGATAAGGCAGAAGGAGTGAAATCCGCTTTTGTCTTCTCTCCGGGGTCCCTGGAAAGCGGACTAGAGGGCACTCGACATTCAGCTGCCCAATTGCTTAGCCAGCAAGCTTAAACCTGCGCCGTGTACATAGAGTGAGCGGTCCTCAACCGTTTAACGTAGCCACATAGCTCGTACGGTTGAAAAAAAAAAAAAGACATATGTCCATCAAGTTCAACCAACGAATGGCGAAAAAGGAGGGAATACATAAATCTCCCCACAAGCTAGCACAGCATAATATTCTATTATATATCCCAAAAATCTACGCTAATTGACCCGTCTCAAACCCTAATGTACAAAAAAAAACACGACTGTTTCCATAAACTTTACAAGGCGGTCTATATCTGGCAGGTGATATAAAATGCATGCATCACAATGTCAAACAAGTCATGCATGAAGATTACATTTAATGTATACAGGCATGGAAACATCTAAGTGCTTTCTATTCATGGATTCCAACCTTCCCATATAGAGGGGCTTACAAATGCTATCATGCTGCGGAACCCACCTTTTAATTAACCCACTCTCAACCAAACCAACACACAAACTAATCCAAAATCACCGTGACAGATGATGCATCTTCACGGACTCGTTCTTATGTCCAAGTTGGCTTCTACGGACTCTGTAGCAGAACAGCCCTGCCCTACCACCCACCATTAGAAGGACTGCTTATCCGTTATCTTTTTAATAAAGCCACTGTATTTCCTTATCTCCTGGATGATATATGGTCTCGAGACAGACGTGCAACATTCATATTGTGTCAGCTAAGAAGCAATCCATACTGTTTTCAATTTAGAACACAATTTTGTATGCAGAGAAAGTACTGACCCGAAACATTGAGCGAGAAGCATGAAGAATACAAACAAATAAGGACGGACAGTCTCAGACGCCAGCTAATAACTAGTTCCACCATACAGCATTATAAGTACTGCATATACATAAATACTATACTGAGGTTTCAAGTGGAACCGCATTCTACAAATAACAGACATGATGCGGAAGATCACTTTAACCAGAACTTGTTTTATAGCACATTCATGCAGACATTAGGCTTCTACTTCTTCCCTGAGTCCGTGACTTTCCTGTAGGGAAAATAGAAGCGTTTTCTATAGGATATTAGCCAATTGTTCTGTTCCATCCCTAGCTAAATACCTTTCCACATATTGGCAGATCTTAAAACAGACACCCAGATTATTATTAGGCAATAAAGGTGGTATCTGGGTTCCTAAGATTGATGGCCATCAGGATAAGCAATCAATATTACATTGTGGGGGGGTCAGACTCTCGGCACCCTGCTGATCAGCTGTTTGAATGGGACAGTGGTGCAATACCTTGCTCAGCCGCTACAGATGTAAGGCTATATTCACACAAAGTTTTTAGTCGGGCCCAAAAAAAACAAACGCAGATTTTGAAATGCCATCATTTGATGGGTTTTTTTTTTTGTGGCGGTTCAGGGTTTTTTTTTTGTTTTTTTTAAACAAATCTAATGTAAAAACGACGGCAAAAAAAACCCCAAAAAAAAACACTTAACGAGCGTTGCATTTTTTTCTGCCTCCCATGGATATCAATGGTAGCTCAGAGGCTGCCAAAAACCACGCAGGAAAAACGCCTCTGCCTCCAATTGAAATCAATGAGGGACGATTTGGGCCGTTTTTGGGCGTTGAGTCCAACGTGGTTTCCTCGTCAAAATCAGCACCAAAGAAAAACATTCTGTGAAAGGATCCTTACAGTACATGCAAAGTTTGAATAAGAAGGAAACCATGTAAACAATAGAGAGGCCACAGCACTCTTATGAAAGCCGCGGCCCACTCAAACAGCTAACCAGCAAGGGTGCCGGAAGTTGGACCCCCACAGATCTAATATTACTGACCAATCCTAAGAAAGAGCCATTTGTTTTAAAAACCGGGATACCTCCTTTAAAGGGGTTTTCCACTCCTAATCACATTCTCAGGATAGGCCATCAATACCGGATGATAGGTGGGGGTCCGACTCCCGACACTTCCGCCGATCAGCTGCTTTGAAGGGCCCGCGGCGCTCGTACAAGTGCTGCTTCCACTTCTTTCCTTATCCGTTCATGCTGTGAATCGCCGGCACACTTGTAGCCGTGGTTCACAGTATTAAATCCTTCTCCCATTCAAGGGCTAGGGCTATTAATCACTCTAGCCAAGTGACTATAGCAATTAAAAATAAATAAAAATGGCTAGATAATCTCTGGAGCGTTTTGGAAGAAATTCTCAAGCTACTCATTGCATTCCTATGGAAAACGATTTTTTTTTTGTAGTGAGATAAATAGCCCTAGTCTAATGCATTCCTATGGACTCACTATAAAAAAAAATCTTAATTAATTTCAAAATAGGAATAGCCTCATTAAAAATAGTTTAAAAGAAATCCAGATCATAAAATACACTCGTGCTGAGAATTATAATGCTGCAAGTATGACGACTCGTGATCACTCCCTATTGTGCACCTCATTCCTATATCCAGTGACTAATGGTTTACAAGTCTACACAAAAACATTTGTGGATAGACAACACTGAACTTATTTATATCATTAATATACAAGAAATTGTGGTCGGTTCTGACAATCACTTTTACCATAAGTTACCAGGAGAAAATACTTTACATTAAAGGAGATTTTCTGGATTTTAACACGAACAGCCTATGCTTATGATACTTATTCACCTACCTATTTCTTGTTCGTGTGTAACGGACAGCACACTGACCAATGCAACTCAATGGGGTTATTCACACATACATGTTTTTTCACAGAGCGGGTGTCCGTTGCGAGATACTCGCTGCATGCCCTATTCTAGTCTGTTTTTGTAGACCACCGCGCCAATCGAAGTCAATGGTGTGTGAAAATAACGGACAGCGCATGTACGACATCCGTACAGTTGCTAACGAAAAATAATACTAAAAAAGCGAAAGCAGAAAAAAAAAAAAAAAGGTGAGAAACACCGACAGACACGGAAGTAAAATGGTCCCTTTTGTACGGACTCAAATGGGACGCGCTGGTGTGAATGATGCCTTAGAGGTCTGCAATGAAGAGGCCACAGCACTCGTTACCATGGTGGGTTTTTTGTTCAGGCAGGTTCAGAGCCATCAATGTTAAAGGGACACTCCGGCCAAAACTAAACTTTCCCGTGTGTATCATGATGGTATTCCATGTGTCAGTCTCTCACTTGTTATTTTTCTTGGTTGCTTAGCAGAAGTTTAAGGGTATGTTCACGTTTCAAGAGAAAACAGCTCCTGATTTGACGGTTTTTAAAAAAAACTAGCGTTTTTCACAGCCGTTTTTGTAGTGTTTTTTCTATTGAGTCAATGAAAAACGGCTCCAAAAACGGCTCAAGAAGTGACATGCACTTCTTTTTACAGGGTGTCTTTGAACATAACCTGAAATCAGGCCCGGCGACACTCATTCTCTACTTGAGTCTATGAATATCTATGTGTCACCCATCACAGGCTACAGCAGTTCCTGTACGGCACTTGTTTTCCACATTGGGGGGGGGGGGGGTGGAGACGGACTTCTATCATCAGCTACCACTGATATTTATACAGGTTTCTGTCACACAGGTATAATGTAGAAGAATATAGTGCATCCTGTCTGTATACTTTTGGTTTCTCCGCCTATTTAGCAGAATCTGGAGAATGATAATCGCAGGGTCCCCCAGCATGCAGAAATGGTATTGTCTTTAGCTGGTCATGTGATGCTGTGCTGAAGCATCATGGGATTGATAGCAAAGCAGAGAAGAGGAGAAAGCTGGGAAAAAAATCAAGAGTGAAGATGGAGGCTTTTATAAAGCACAAACAAGGCAGCAGTTCATCAAGTACAGTATACATAAAAGTGGAGAAGAGTGTGGTATACAGTCAGGTGGGGAATGCAGACATGGAAAGCTGCGTATCCATTGGAGGTCTTCTTTAAAGCCTGTAAAACCCTTCCATCAGCAACACAAAATGGCCCTTACTGGTCCTCTTATGGCCATCTTCCCTACACTCACTTATCTGATCATCATATACCTCATAATACAGGATCTGTCTCAAACTGGTGTTCATCCGCCTCTCGTAACAACCAGTACCTAGAAGAATTTCAAAGCCCTTCACTACAGTAGAAGTGTGAAGATCCAACACCCAAACAAATTTGGGCTACTGCCTAGCAAACCACATGAATGAAAAATTATATATTAAGGCCTTATGCACACTTCCGTCGGCTGTTAATGACGGGATGGCTTCCGTGTGCAGTCCGTTGTCTCACGGACCAAATCAATGAAAAGGCCGAGATTGTTACGCCAAAAACTGACAGAGGAGTCCTATTTTTGATGGAATGGCCGCACGGTTCCGTTAAAACAATGGAAGTGGGCACGGCCCCTTTGAAATTAATGTGTTAGGGTGCAATCAGTTAAAAAAAAGGATAGCACCCTGATGGGAAAAAAAAAACCGAAGTGGCCATTTTTAAATTACAATGAAAAGCACTTTCTTTTGCCAGAGTTACACTCTAATTTCGTGAAAAGGACGGATAGGACAAAGTAAGGTCAGATCTAATTGACGTGACTCATGAACTGAAGCTGCAATGTGTTGAGAAGGTCACCGAGTACTGACTGATCTACGGAGGCCGGCGTTATCCTCTGGACTGTCATTGTCTGAATATCCAGAGCTCTGTGTGCACAGAAGGAAGTTTACCCAACAGAGTCCCTTACAATCGAAGTATAAGCTGCCAAACACACAACGCACAAAGCAGCACAACCATATTATGTTATCGGTAGGAAGATCTAGTGTTTGTGTATCTATAGACATTAAGATTAATCAGACAAAGACCACAAGTGCCAGATCTCATTCACACCAGGGGACGGAGTTACTGAGATAGATACGTTTGTCCCTACTCACCTCTGGATTTATGTCTTTTTTTTATTGATTTCTTTTCCTTTTTTATTTTTTTTTTCAGTCCTACCGTCTTCTAGATGCAGCCATAAACACAATACTAATCAGAGGCTGAAGATTTTTTACATGTTTCAGAGACGTCTATAGGTAAAACACGTTACCAATATGCTACATATTTAAAAGATGGAAGCAGAAAACACAGCGATGTGAATGGCAGCAATGACATAAGTTTTATATTCAGGAGCTTTCAAGTATAAAACGTATACGGACATGAAGGAGACCTATCTTACTGCTGGCAAAAACAAGTGACGTGGCATCCACATGTAGCAGAATAAATCCGCACCAAATTCAGGGAATGCGGCAGATTTTCAGATGCATCGCATGCCTGATGTTACAGGAAGGTGTCAGTCGGCCATATAAAAGAATGGGTCCGTGATTCTGGACGACATCTACAGTCGCGTGCATGGGGGCCTTAGGAGATCATTTATCCAGCTTTCTACAACAGTTTTCTAGTGTAAAAAGGCGCAAACAGGTCTAAAAGTCATGATTCGCGATTTTTGGGCTTTTTATGCAACGGACCATGGCTTAGTGAATGGCGGTGTCACAGCAGGCAGCCGAACGTATAATTTACACAACTAAATTGTCATCAATTACAGTGGAAATCTACACTAGGCTCCTAGATTACGTAGATTTCACTCATTGGGGCATAACAAACCCCCCCCCCCCCCCCTTTGGACAATTAAATAAATGCAAAACAAAAATATTCTCTCCTCACTACTCTTCTTCTATTCCCCTCCAAGTCCCCTGGGGCTCCCTCAGCATGTCACCTTATATAACATACAGACACCAAGAAGTCAGGACCTTGTATAAGCCTCCGCAAGCTCACGAAGCCTAAGGGCACCCAGAGGGGAGGAGTAAGCAAGGCACGTATACATAGATTTTTTTTTATGTTCAGTAGGTATGGGGCTGGCGCATGGCTGCGGCCGTTGCACGCACGGCCATTGGGAAGATGCGACGCATTAACGGTCGTGACGCATTTTACTCCAGCGGAGCACGTAGCCAAGACTGATGTATGAAAACCCAGTCTTCGTAAATCTGCCCCATTGCCATTGTGCTAACTATTTCCGTTCAAATGTCAAACATTGGTGTGAACAGAGCCTTAGCTGGACACAAACCTATTGAGTCACAAACTCAGTACAAACAAGACAATGCCCTGGTTACATTGTGAGCCCCATTGGAGACCAGGACAAAGGTTGGTCCACTCAATACAGCGCTGCAAAATCTGTTGTGCAATAAACATAAAACAATGAATAGGCTACCTATGGATTGTGCAATTGGGAATGTAAATCCTGCTGTCGACAGAGTCCTATGTGAGCGGGTGCAGTGTCAGTACAGAACGAAAAAATATGTTGGTGCCATTTCAATATTGCATAACGTTTGCCCAATAGAAGAAAAATAGAAGCACAAACAAGACTTCTGTTCCATTCGCTCGCAATGCCTTCAGCTGCATTATTGTATGTGGACTCCGGTTTATACATTCGGGTCCCATTAACAGGTCTTTCTGATGTGGCGCACTCGCATCATGAAAACAAAGCATATAAAACTAAGTTTGGCGCGTGGTAATGCATTAATAACGCAATAAAAAGGCACGCATGAAATTTAATATGTGTGGTTTCTTTAATGAGTCCTGGGTGCAGGAGCGAGACCTCGGGGTTACCGCTTTATGCGATAAAGAAGACCGTTCCTTTCTCAACACAATAAAGTTAATACAGTCTCAGACAGAACGTATTTTCAATTCTCTAAAGAATGGAGGCTTTATTGTTCATGATGATCAATTTGGTCTGGGGGGGGACGGGACAAAAACAAAAAAAAAACATCTACAATTCGATCCTAACAAAATCAGGGCTCACAGTTTGATATGGCAACACATTTGCTGAAGCAAGCAAACCCCCATCTGCCTTGATTCAGACTAGTGAGAGGGGTTTGGATTGTATTTTAGGCTGCAATGTTTAGCGGTTCTACTTGGAGGATGAATTTTCCACATTTACGGGATAAACAAAGGCGACATTGTGAAATATTAATAAATATTAGCTGTCCGCTTCTCCAGCCTGTCAACGTCTCTCATCTGTAAAGATTGATGTTCTTTCGGCGATGTCCAGAACACCTTGGGAGTGGGCTGAGGAGGAAGAGGGGGGGCAAAAAAATGCAGAAGACAGAAAATCGCCAGTGGACCCCGGGCAGCGAGGCAGATAATCACAATGAATAATTTACAGGCACGCTTTCATCCTGGACGCCCTGAATCCTAAGGAGTCTGGGGAGAAGGCAGCACATCTGCTAAATGAGCAGAAGGATTGAAGAGGAGGGGGAAGCACCGTCCTATATGTGGTACCTATACAATTCTCCGAGAGCAGCACATGGGAGATACACTGTACAGGTATAGGAGGATTTAATGACTAACAATATACACTAAAACAAGATGGTAAATACATAAATACTTTAGGAATGGGAAGTTGTAACCTAGACCCAGATTTTCCGTAATCACAGAGGGAGGTAAACATCAAAGATTCCCTGGTGCAACAGATATAAAGTCTGGAAGGAGAAAAAAAATCCTATTATAAACTGTGCAGCGTCTCTGGATATTGTTGATTTTCTTCCAGTAATGCATTCACTTTGCACCAGCGGATGTTTGAGAAATATTCCCAAATGGTTAAAACTGGGCAACAGACTCCAAACACGCTCGCCGACTGTTTATAAATGAGACTTTCCAGTAGGAGCGGAGATCGCATTTATAATAATGTGATGACACATGAAATCGTGGCTACAGAGAATGACGTCCTTCGTAGAACGATGCCCAACAGGTTAGAAAAAAAATGATATTAGCCAGGACTCGGAGATAAGAAAACAAGACAATAAATGAGGCTAAAAAGTGACAAAGACGAGAGACCAACAGAGAGGTATGTAATGGGCATGGTAGAGCCCTGCTGCCAGCTCCACCCAGCGCTCCACACACCAGCTCCATCCTCAGGCATTTATAGTCGGCGTTGTGAGAGTGGGGACAGCTTGTGCTCACGGCGAGATCTTTCTCACATGCCTAGGAATCTGCCACTATTACAGCACAGCTGTGATCTACCGTCTGCCGACCCAGCGCCAACAACCGCCAGGAGGGGAGCCAGCCAAACTGGTACTCCGCGGCGAGGAGAAGGAAGGTGTGAGCGAATGGAGAACAGATTTTCAGCAATGCTGTGGACAGAAAGTCTTCATTAAATCCACAACGCTCTTTGTTTGCAGAGTGAAATACATCTATGTGGCAGATAAAATATCATGTAGAAATCACTGTAATAAATGCACCCGGCCAAAAACAGACATAAAAAGCTGCATAATGAGGACAATTATTAAGAAATTCTTATACCACAACAAAGCAGCCTTTGTGGTCGAGCGCAGGCAGGAATGCCTTCCCTGTAGTGGCGGACTCACTGTTTATTCAGCATTGGACCTAGGAGCTATAGTCAACATAATCTCACAAATAATCCACAGAACTGCAGTATACAGAGGGTTCTAAATCTTTTTCTAGAAGTAGAAGACTAGCAACTCTTCAGGTGAGGAAAGGAATGCGGATTTTACTCTGGATTTTGCTGCAAATTATTATGGAGAGACCGAAAAAAAAGTCAAGACACCCTTTTGATGTCATATCCTATATGACAAAATTCTTGTACCATCCATTCTTTTTAGTAGTTGCCATTTTGTTTTATATGTGGTATATGACAATATCAGCCCTGTATAAGTGGAGAAAGTGGAAATAATGAAAGACCGCGGAAATTAAGACGCCCATGCCTTCCATCTCCATCTGGCCATGGTCGGGGCTGAGCTTCCTTTCTAGCAAGCAAATGTGCTCAGAACAGCGGTTCTTCCTCCCATGAATGATGTCATTTCCAGTTTCTGGACAGAAATCGGCACTGAAAATCCACGTTAAAGGGAACCTGTCACCAGCATTTCACCTATTGAACTTTACTTCTCCCTCACTGGCCGCTGCTATAAAAAGTTCATTGCCGTTATCCCCGCTCCTAAACTCCTCTTCCGACTGTAAATATCGGTCTGCAAACGTTTTGCGCCTTTTATCGTAATTATGCGGTGTCCCTTTGTGTGCAAACACCAGAAGAGGACATCAATGCACAAGCGCAGGATTGTGTGTGCTGGGGGAAGGCGACGAGCTGTCAATCAAAAGTAAGGAGGCGGGGTAAACTTGGAAAGACTTGAGGAATGAAGATATGACTGTTTCCAAACGAAGATTTGACTCTTTTCAAATGAAGATCTGACTCTTTTCTGCTCATTAGCATATGATGTGGGAACACTAAAAAGCTAAATACTAAAGCTACAGAGCCGACTAAGAAGACAATTATAGGTTATATAGAAATGATTTTTCACCCACTACCACCAGGTATAGTCGGTTTAATAGGTGAAATGCTGGTGACCGGTTTCCCTTTAAATCCAATAAAAGTTCATTGAGAAATTCAGCAATAAATCCAGAGCAAAATCTTTTGCATCGTGAGATAGTGACAACATTAAAACATGAAATGGCCATTCTATGTAGATCCCACCGGCAACTGCTGAAGAGGACATCATATGTTTAGATACTTGATGAAATTCTCCACAGTTTTAAAGCAGCAGCGGATAGTCCGGTCACTGATAAACATAGATACATTAAAACTGACTAATGATCAACTGCACAAATGGTCCCATCTGTAGAATGACCGTCTATATAGTGTAGGGATGGCGGATGTGGCATGTTAAATTATGGTGAATGGTCTCGCTTTAGTACATAATTCATAGTTTCATGGACACGGGTCAAAGTCAATAAACGAAGATTTATCTCCTTCTAATCGATAAAGCAAAGATTAATTGAGTCTTACCTTCTATAGATGGGGCCTGATCTTGGGCTGCATATAACATCTCCTTGAAAGCCTAAAAATAAAACAAAAACAAAAAAAAAAAAAAAAGTGTCAGTAAGTCAGTGAAAAAGGTACAACAAGATAAGTAGTGGATTGATCACACTAGATAAATGATCAACAGTAAAGCGTTGGATACACACGTGAAGGATAGGAGGCAACACTCACCAGGGTGCATATCGGCTAAATCCACCCGCTGCACATTTCACTGTAAGGGCTAAATCCACACGCAATAGAATTCCTGCAGCATTTCCACTAAAATGAGCAGACATTCCGCTGCGGAAAAATCGCATTATTTCCTGCGTTTTTTACTGCAGAAAATAGTGCGGATACTACTGCGTTTTTTTCAAGTCTGTGAGATGGTGACATCTCTTCTGAAAAACGCAGGAATTCAGTACGCCTTCCGCAGCAGGAATGGACGTGCTGCGGAACGAAAAACACGTACCGAAGGCCAATTCCGTTCAATCTGCAGAGGAAATCTGCAACAAATCCACAACACAATTGGAATGATGCGGTCCTGAAAATCTGCAGGCCTATTAATATTGCACTGATTTTTCCCACTACATATGCATTGAGGTTTTAAAACCCCATCCGCCTGTATTGTAGTGTAAAACCCTGTGGATATTTGGTGCGGAATCCAAAGCAATTCCTCAGCGTGAGAATTCACCCTTCGTATACACCTCACCAAAACACCCTGGCATTTGAAAGAAGAACCTGGGGAGTAACATACTTCATGGAGATCAGTATGGAGTATGAATATAAAAAAAGAGGAACAGTAGAGCATGCCCAGCACCATCATGGTAGAGTAACAATAGTAATACAGTTGCTGAACAGATAGAATTAACACGTATATACACAAGTATAACACACCACCATTATACAGAACTTGTCCTCCTGCTGTTGAAAATTCTATTCAAACACTTCGTTATATCTGCCTCAAGAAAAGCTGGCTGACCCCCACTATGGGCCCCACAGGCATGGTCACTCAGCTTTCCCAAACCCCTGAAGCGCAACTCTAGGCATGCAGTGGTTCATCTCTCCCATACTGCTGCATCATTAGGTTCATTCAAGTAGTGCGGTCAAAGTACTGGAAAAACCGCAATATGACTGCATCGTGTTAGTATACTGCCACAGATTTTGCCTCGAATGTGTTGCAAATCTGCACGTGTTACATTTGGACTTTGTCACTGATTTTCCACGGATTTCTACCTAAAAAAAAAAAAAAAAAAAAAAAAAAAAAAGAGTAAAAATATCTGCTGCATTTCCGCAACAAAATGAGAATGCTGCAGATTTGAAAATCTACAGCATGCCCCGATTTCCATGCAGAATTTTTCCGGTGTGTATCGATGGGACCGGGGGACGCAGATACAGTTACAATCGGGACATCGCCCGGAATCAGAGACTGGACAGGTGGATTACGCTACATTCACATGACAGTGAAAAAAAAATTGCCATTAAAAACTGATCAACTATCATTTTCATGGCCATTTCGTATCAGTGGGTCTCTAAATTTTCATCCATTTCCAGTGCGTCTGTCCGTTTTTAATGGCAGTTTGTGAACCGATTTTCGTGGCCGGTAAAAAAGAAAAAACTGGATGGGTTTCATTTGTCAGGTTTTTTTGTCCCAACCCAATAAACAAACACCACAGTGCCCAAGTACATAGTCCCTGTATATAGTGCACTCTGTAGATAATGCCCACATAGGGCCAGTGCCCAAATAGTACCACAGTCGCCCCTGTAGCTAGCGCCAATGTCCCCCATATAGTGCCACAGTACCGATGTAGATAGCACGGCACACCCCTGTAGGAGCGGAATCCCTCTGACCGGGAATTCCGCTCCTAGACTGAGCCCCTGACGTCTCTGTCCATACATGGACAGTGACGTCAGGGGCTTCTTCTAATAGCGGAATCCTCTGCCAGAGCGTCAGCAGCGCTATGGCCGGGGATTCTGCATATATGGATAGTGACACCAGGGGTTTCTCCAGGAAGGGAATCCCTGGCCAGAGAGGGGTCTGACCGCTGGGATTCCACTCCTACAGTGTGCTACAATGGCACTATCTACAGTGGGGTGTCATCTACATGGGGCTTCAGAGGAGCCTCTTGACGTAACTGTCCATATAAGACCGGGGTCCCTGGCCAGAGATCTTGCGATGCTCTGGCCGTGGACTCCGTAGTTGAAAGCCCAACAGTAATGTAAAGGGCTTTCCAAGGCTCAGCGCTCAAAGTAGCGCACAGTGTCCAGGGAGTCCTCATCCAGGATCAGTTTTTACCGGCAGTTACAAGAATTGATTCCTTAAAAACGGGCGTTAAAAAAAACTGATCCATTGACTTCTATGGGAGCCGTGAAAACCGCCAAAAAATAGGACGTCCTATTTTTTGACGGACAGTTTTCACGGGCCGTTTAAAAAAAACGGCCGTGTGAATACACCCATAGAACTTCACTGCTCTGAAAACGCCCGTCACACGGCCATATTTCCTGTTGTGTGAATGTAGCCTTACCTACACATACATTGGGCTTCATAGAAACAGAAAAACTGGCCTTGTTGCCAAAACCAAATCACAGTGGAGATCTCATTTTTCCAGAACAGATTAAGAAAGAAAAGCGGAGCACTGGCATTAATGATACACCTCCCCCAAACCTAGATTAGTAAAAGCTAGATAGATTTTGGACAAGCAAAGTTCTTATAAAAAAAATAAAATATCTTTATTTCAAGTCGTCTCCAAAATGACAAGTGTAACGGAGATGGCCCCTCCACGTGCAGCGCTCCCGGCTCTTTGCAATGAACGCTTCCCAGCCTCTCCCCTTTGCTTTAAGTGACGACTGTAGTGGGTCTCCTGATTGGACACTAGAGCGGTCACTCAAAACAGAGGGGAGGGGAAGTTTAGTGAAGAGAGCCCGGAGTACTGCAAACTGGGGGCCTACTATATAGCACTTGTGATCGCTGTACCGGGGAAATTAAAACGTGGATTTCTCGTTAATGCAACCTGCATGACGTTTAACCCGGGTATAAATACACTGCTCTCCCAGTCCTCTATATATAGCACTGGCAGAAGTTTTGAGGGGTCAAAACTACTGACAGATTCCTGTTAATTAAAGAACAACTTGAACTTCTATTTAGTGGTGATCTTTTTTTTTTTTCAGCAGAAAAATCGCATGTGTGGGACATAAACAAATGGCATCAAGTCTTTCCTGCGCTCCACATGTTTCTCATACATTCATACACCTCAGAATGCAAACTGGATTTTGGAACAATCCGGAAATACAGAATTTGGCTAGCCTGAGGATGTAGCAAAGAAAGGCCAAAAAAAAAACTATTGGAATTGCTTCTGTGACTTATTAGGCAAACATTAAACTGCCCTAGGCAGATGCACGAGCAGCCCAGAGCGAATACATTATTTTAGGATAGCGTTTTTCCAGGGTGTTTCTGACATTCGGAGTCGGATGTAACATGCCATCACAGAAACAACCTCTATATGAATTAGGAGGCACAGGGGGTACAGTAGATGCCTCATGGACCGCTATGGCAGATCTATTAAAGTCGTGTGCATGAGCTCTTATAACGCATAGTTTGAATTTAATAGAAAACATGATTCCAAATGTCATCTCGCTGTAAATAAATATAACCATGCTTGTGTTATCGCTGCATGCCTTGACTTTTCTATGTATCCAATGCAGGTAGAGATTCAGAAAATGAATCAGCAGCCAGTCAATAGGTAATGAATTGATAGCTCTTATATAGACTGAATTGGCCATTAGCCTCAAAAATCCAAACTTCAATCTTACGTCCCTCCGATACCGTATGTGGCTGTGGCTTGTTCTGGTTGGGTTCACACAGAGTTTTTTGCAGGAGGAAAATCTGCCTCAAAATTCCGTTAAACGCCCGAAGATAGGGCATGCCCCTTCTTTTTCTTACGAGCCGTTTTTTTGGCACGTTTTGCTGCGCGGTTTCCGCGTCAAAAAACTCAATGTGAACTCCCCTTAAGAGCTGTAATGGAGACCATATTGGTTGTCACTAAGCCTTCCCAATAATACATACAGTACATAGTAATAATAATAATAATAATAATAATAATAAATGTTGAGTGCTCACAAGGACTTACTATTACTGTGGACTTTATTTTAAGCAATAGACACTTGACTTTGGAATGCAAACGTATTACAAAACCTGTTTAAATGAATAATAAGGGTTTTATCTCTAAGATATATACGACTGATGGTTAAAAAAAATCTCAACAGATATCTATTAGTTAACGTCCTAAAATGGACCGAAGATTTGGGTATCATCTCAGATGAGGGATGGACACGATTTTACAAAATTTCACACAAGGTTATTTTAAGAGGGGCACATAAAATTACTACATTTTTGTTAACACATCGCCTTTATTAGGGTATGTTCACACACACACTAATTACGGACGTAATTCGGGCGTTTTTGCCCCGAATTACGTCCGAAAAATGTGCCTCAATAGCGTTGACAAACATCTGCCCATTGAAAGCAATGGGCTGACGTTTGTCTGTTCACACAAGGCGTATATTTACGCGCCGCTGTCAAATGACGGCGCGTAAATAGACGCCCGCGTCAAAGAAGTGACCTGTCCCTTCTTGGGGCGTAATTGGAGCCCTTATTCATGGACTCCAATGAAAAGCAGCGCCAATTACGTCCGTAATAGACGCGGCGTTCAAGCGCCTGCACATGCCGTTAAGGCTGAAATTACGGGGATGTTTCCTCCTGAAAACATACCTGTAATTTCAGCCGTTACGGACGCTGCCGTGTGAACATACCCTTACTCCAAATACTTTTTACACAGAATAGGATATTCTGATTCTTTGAATTGTCCTAAATGTGACTCACCCGATTCTAAATAGATACAGTTAATATGGAGATGTCAAAAGTTGGTCAGATATTGGACAGATATAACAAATGAAATTAGTCGGATACACAAAACAAATTTCTGTAAGAGTATGAAGATTAATAATTCTCAAGGAGACTAGAGATGCAAAGAGGTCTCAGAATCAGACGGATGCTCTCATATTTTTCAATGTAAAACTGCTTTGAATACAATAGAATTGCTTACCAAAGTGGAGTAACAAAACAACATCTAGAGACTGAGGGAAAAACGTAGCGTCATAGTCGTGCTTCTGATGCGGTGTATTGCTGATGTTACATGGATGAAATAAAGAAAAAGTATTTTACGCCATCCGGTACTATATTCGGAAATTTTCTGAGAATAGATGTAAACTGGTTTTGTTCACTTTACCAACCTCTTTTTTATAAAGAGGTGAGCAGACGCCTAGACAGAGGGGCCACTGTGGATATAGTGTTTTTGGACCTCATAGATGTCTAATGGGTAAATTAAAGACTATAGGTTTAGAAAGAATAGTTTGTAATTAGATTGAGAATTGGCTCAAGGACCGTATCCAGAGAGTTGTGGTCAATGATTCCTACTCTGAATGGTCCCCGGTAATAAGTGGTGTACCCAGGGTTCAGTGCTGGGACCACTATTATTCAACTTATTTATTAATGATATAGAGGATGGGATTAATAGCACTACTTCTATTTTTGCAGATGACACCAAGCTATGCAATATAGTTCAGTCTATGGAAGATGTTCGTCAATTTCAAGCGGATATGAACACACTAAGTGTTTGGGCGTCCACTTGGCAAATGAAGTTTAATGTAGATAAATGTAAAGTTATGCACTTGGGTACGAACAACCTGCATGCATCATATGTCCTAGGGGGAGCTACACTGGCGGAGTCACTTGTTGAGAAGGATCTGGGGGTACTTGTAGATCATAAACTAATTAACAGCATGCAATGTCAATCAGCTGCTTCAAAGGCCAGCAGGATATTGTCGTGTATTAAAAAGAGGCATGGACTCGCGGGACAGGGATGTAATATTACCACTTTACAAAGCATTAGTGAGGCCTCATCTAGAATATGCAGTTCAGTTCTGGGCTCCAATTCATAGAAAGGATGCCTTGGAGTTGGAAAAAATACAAAGAAGAGCAACGAAGCTAATAAGGGGCATGGAGAATCTAAGTTATGAGGAAAGATTTGAAGAATTAAACCTATTTAGCCTTAAAAAAAAGACTACTAAGGGGGGACATGATTAACTTATATAAATATATGAATGCCCCATACAAGAAATATGGTGAAATCCTGTTCCATGTAAAACCCCCTCAAAAAACAAGGGGGCACTCCCTCCATCTGTCGAAAAAAAAGGTTCAACCTGCAGAGGCGACAAGGCTTCTTTACTGTGAGAACGGTGAATCTATGGAATAGTCACCGCAGGAGCCGTCACAGCAGGGACAGTAGATGGCTTAAAAATGGCTTCTATAATTTCCTAGAACAAAAAAATATTCGCTCCTTTGTGTAGAAATTTTTACCTTCCCTTTTCCCATCCCTTGGTTGAACTTGATTGACATGTGTCTTTTTTCAACCGTACAAACTATGTAACCAACGGAACAAATTACCATCAGTCCTACATCAATACGTCATCACTGTTCATTATTGGTTAGTACTCGCAAAACAAAGACAAATAACAGACAGATCAAGGACTAGCAGACATTGGTACAACATCTTGAACAACCTGCCCTATATGAGGCTTCAATGTATAATCTACAAATACGTTACTGAAGGTTGTACCATCTTCTGGATCAATGAATATTCCAGTCCAGTCCCTCTGTGTAACACTCGCGCTCCCGGAGAAACCTTACAAATTAACCGGTCATTTCCTTTCTGCTTATAACCCAGCGCCAGGCGGCTCTTGACTGACAAGGAGCAGAACAAAAACAAGAAGTCATTAAAAGGACTAGAAAGTGAAGCGCATCAGTGACAAAATAGAGATCCTTGCTCCAGAACAGGAAACTATCACGGAAGGGTAATATATCACTACATGAACAAATTCCAGTACTGGACACCCCTGACTAATAAACAATTGGAGCGGACAAATCATTTAAATACAAGAAAATATACTACAGCTTAGGCTGTGTTCACATCAACGTCGGGCTTCTGTCCATGGCTTCCGTTAGACCTTTCCGGAGGAGGAACCCATGAACGGAAAGAAACGGAAACTATATAATTTCAGTTTGCATTACCATTGATAATGGTGATGGTTTCCGTTCCATTAGCCAAAACAATAGCAAAGAAAACTGAAACCTTACGGAACGGAAACCAATTGCAATCGAAGCGTTACGTTTAAATCAATGGTAATGAAAACGGAAGCTATGGTTTCAGTTTGGCTTTCCATTCATGGGTTTCTCTGACGGAGCATCGAAGGATAAAAAAAAAAAAAAAAAAAAAAAAAAAGAAAAAAAGAAAAAAGGGAGGAGGCACTTACCACCCCTGACGGTCCCATAGCGACGCATCCCTGCACTCCCCCGTACACCTATGATGACATTTCATGCCCTGTGAACACTGCATCGCGATTGGCAGAAGAGGTCACATGGGATGAAACGTTATCAAGTGAGGCCAGTGTAAATAGTGAAGGGTGTTTTCTACTTCAGGTTTTTGCTGCTGATACGCAGATTTTCCTGCAGCAAAAAAAAAACAACATTTGATGCACATTTTCACTTCCCTATGGAGATCTATGGGGAAAAGCTGCGACAAATACACAATCTCTCCGCAGCAAAAATTAACATTCTGCGGATTTGAACATCTGCACCGCCGGTCAATTTCTGCAGCGTATGGATGAGATTCAAATCTCATCCCCTTTACTGCTACTGTAATACACTACGACCCCCTCCCCCCCAAGTCCGAACTGAAAATCTGCAACAAAATGTGAACATAGACGAAAAAATAAAGAAAAATTATAAAACACAAAATTTGAGTAATCCTACGTACACATCATTTTGGCTCGTAGGGTATTTTCAAAACCCAGCATGACTTCGGGTTCACCTCTTTTCTAGGATTCTCTACAGGACTTACAAAACACTAGGAAATCCGCATGTACTTATTGTCACTAAATTAAAATGTCACCAAAAATGCACTTATAAAAACCATCATTTAGAACGTATCTAACATTGGACATTTTATTTTACATGCATTTAGAACACTGTGTAAAAAAGAGGTCTACTGGTTTAAAAAGTGTAAGAAATATGGCCAATAATTGTAAATCAAGGATAAATAAAATTATCCTAAAATCAAAATCGAATTTTTATTGCAAAGTACCCACTAAAGAACTTGTTTCAGAAACAGGAATCACCTATTCATCCTATATTATACAATAAAAGTAAAGGATATTAAAACTATAAATGGTGCGTGATCTTAAAATTTGGAACAGATAAGGGATCTGAATTTTAGCTCATCCTTTATCCACATGACAGCTTATCACATACAAGGAGACAAAGGATTTCTTCTTGCTGCTCCATCCAGACGGCGTAGCGAGTGGTTACACGCACGCTGAGGCAGCAACAGCCTTCAACCTTAAAAGCGAACAATCTAAAATGTAAACTACAGAAGTGAGCTGCCCAAGGTCATGGATCTAAACTGAAAATGTAACGGTCATTTTTTTCAAAAGGGGTAAAAAACCAAAAACAGTGCCCCCCTCCCCCATAAGGAGTTTACCCTGTATCGGCAAGATATATGCCGGAGACAACGATTTAGAATAATCTTTGCAGGGTCAAATAACCAAATTTGATGCTTTCTATTTTCCATGGAATTACACACACAGGGGGCACCTGAATTTAGGCTTTTAAATCAATATTTCTATCTGCATAAATTAGAATACTTTGTATCTTGGGAGTTTTGTGTGAAGGGTCACAATTGCTCATCTGTCCAAGTAAATTGTGAAAGGATTATTAAAGAGAAACAGCGCGCACGGCTTCAAGTACCATTAGTCATATTTCTTATGGCTGGGTTCACATGGAGCGGTCAAAAGGCATTTCTTTGACGCAATAGCCGTTGCAGCAAAAAAACAAAAAAAAAAACAACACGCATTTTGACCACACCTTGGGAACCCAGACTAAAGAACAGCAGCCCTTTTGGACACCCAAACAAACTCAACCTACCAAATATTTTAATTTGTCGGAGGGCTTAAGCTCCCTGCCATATTACGGCTCCATAATGTACTGAGCGGTTATACAGGGTAGTGTATAATACAGACACACATGTAGTGCTTACAACTCCATAGTATGGAGCCGTAAGGACTCGCCCATGTGGTGTGTACAGACTGCCATGAGTCCTATGCTGGACATAGTTTTTCGTGCCATAGACACGATATTGGTCGAATCATTAATGATCTATTAGTTCGGACTGTCGGAAATCGGCTCCATTAGTTGAATCACTGTGTTGTTTGAACATTTTTCTGTTTGCGGTAAAAGCAACAAATGTAGCATTTAGTTTACACAAAATTTTTATATATTTTCACGTATGATCCCTGCGTTCCGAATCAAAATGACCTTATCGTGTCCCATTCTTTACTTCTATGGCAAGCATTAAAAAAAAATAAAAAATGATTATAGGTTTTGTATATGAGCCATATTTCTTAAAATGTAGAGTATAAAACCGGCACTTATGTATTACACTATAGGAATCTGTTGTAAATGTGACATTGTACAATATGGTGCGTGCAATGCCAATAATAATCTGAGCACAATAAACCCTGACTGCCATGATCAATACATCTGTCCCCTTGTCAAGTGAACAGCTTGGTTTTCCTATAGTGACCGGTTATACCAAATAGCCCCGTTATGTTGAAGTCATTCCTTTTATAGAGGTCATACAGGCGGAAGGAGTAACCACCCGAGCCGCGCTGGAACAGTCCAGTCATTCTCAACACTCCCAGGTATCTCTTATGCCGTTTGTCACTCTACATGTCCCCACTGTCATTGTATTCTGTATTCCCACGCTTCGACATAACATAAAAAAAAGGAGGCTTTCAGACACAATCCCAGACATCCTGCTTTTTACAAATCATTATTAGAGATGCGCCTCGGCAAACAATTACGGTAACTTTTTATTAATGCATATAAATGGAAGAATGGAAATGATACAGAGGGGGACGACTCCAACCAGGAGCACTGATAACAGAGGCCGAATGTAAGCATCAAAGCAGGCCGGTACCTTCTCAATAACTAGACCATATCACACGGTTTCCAGATACTACCAATTCTCTACACATAATCACCACCGATTCTAAATGACATGGCTGCCTTCTGCAATCTGTAGCTCTCCAGCTATTGTTAGGGTATGTTCACACGCAGTGTTTTCGGGCGTATTACGGGGCGCTTACACCTTGAAAACCGCCTGAAAAAAACGGAAGCTCAACGCCTACAAACATCTGACCATTGAAATCAATGGGAAAAACAGCATTTAGCGCATACGGGGCGCCTTTTTACGCCGTGGTTTTAAAATACGGAGCGTAAAACGACTTCAAAAGAAGCCTGAAAAGAAGCCACAAAAGAAGCTCCAAATTAAAAGAAGCTTCATTTTCAGCTTCAAAAATGCCTGAAAATCAGAGGCCGTTTTCTCTGAAACCAGCTCCGTCATTTCAGACGTTTTTTGTTAAGCGTGTGAACATACCCTAAAACTACAACCCCCAATAGTCTATAGTCTCCATAGCATGCTGGGAATTATAGTTTCATAGAGCCACAACACCTCTGTTCTGCATTCTAGCATTCACTCAGTGATTCGTTTCCATATCTTCAGATATTTTTTGATGGTGATTTATTGGGCACATTGCTCCTCACATGGATAAACATCTCTAGCAAGCAGCTTACTATATCATCATTTCACTCACAAACAAAGCCGGAGAGAAATGAGACTTACCAGTACACTTACAGCCCATCACCTCTGATCAATACTCCATCCCGCGGGACCTCTGCCTTTTACAGAATATCATTGCTGGCTTCTTGGATCAATCATTTTATGCATCTTCCTCCGAGGCCTTCAATCACTCTAGTTCTATAGGGGGTGTTTTATTTGGTGCCGCACCTTCTTCCCTATATATTTTACCTAACTAGATGGACTGATTTATCGGCACTACTCTGTGTATACTCACTTATCTCTGTACAATGAATAAACACGTGGAGTCATACGCAGCAATATAAAAACTGAACTGCTAATGAAAACACATAGTGCTGTTAACATAACCCAGACTATAAAAACACAACCTTCTCATCAGACAGAGCTACCCAAATGCATTTTATACAGATGAGAAAGCCAAAATAAACAGGATAAGTCGACTTTTATGTACGGCCAACTGTAAGGAATAGGAATTCTTATTCCCATATTATAGAATTTAGAGCTGGGGTCTTGGAACAGATTTAGATCATGTATGAGCCTATTCACATGGTGTAGTTAAATCGCAGCATTTTGAAGTGATTGCGGCAATAAACCAAGATTTGACAGCCCCATGTGAATAAGCCCTAAGTGGTTAATTCAAGCTGCAGCATTCTCTGGGTGTGGCGTTCATCACGTATGGCGTTCACATGCAGTACTGCAACCTAGTCCTCGATAAACACAAGACTGCGCTGTCAATCACAGCATAAGTGTCATATGAAAACAGTTATGCCAAGAAGCCCAACGTGAACCCGGATTTACACGAGCGTGTGCGTTTTGCGCGTGCAAAAGGTCCATAACAGCTCCATATGATGCGTGGCTGCGTTATTTTCTGGCAGCCATTGAAGTCATGCGCGAACAACACACAAATATAGGACATGTCGTGAGATTTACGCAGCGGACACACGCTGCGTGAAACTCACGGACAGTCTGCACGGCCCCATAGACTAACATAGGTCCGTGCGAGGCACGTGAAAATCACGCGCATTGCACGGACGTATATCACGTTCGTCTAAATAAGCCCTTCGAGGTATTGCCACACACACCTGCCAGCCCTAACAGATGTTAATCCTTGACCCACAGGTCAAGCAGCAGAATTTGGCTTTGTATGATCAGACATACACAATGTACAACCCTCTCCCATAAATAAGACGACCTTGGATCCACGGTAACAGAAAATAGAAGTGACAATTATCGATGACTTTAACCACTCAAACTTTTCAAAAAACATAAAAAGGTCACCTTGGCTTATGTAAAATAACTGACAAACACTTGAGCACGTTGATGTTGCTACGTATTGTCTGTATGGAACAAATAAAAAACACTTCACTAATGTTACTCTACATGGATGTTTTCCTGCACACATGCCGCTTATTTTTCAATATGTTCCTTCGGATGCCGAATATTACACTGCAGTCCCCCATAGATGCAGAGTTGTCAGTAAGGCCCCATGCACACGAACGTAAAAAGGGCCGTAAATACAGCACATTTTTATGGGCCCATGGACTTCTATTGGCCACGGGTACCTCCCCGTATGCTTACGGGAAGGTGCCCGTGCCGTTGAAAAATATAGAACATGTCCTATTTCAGGCCGTAATTACGGCACGGGCAGGCCCATAGAAGTCTATGGGGCTCCCGTAATTACGGGAGCGTTGCTAGGCGACGTCCGTAGATAGTCACTGTCCAGGGTGCTGAAAGAGTTAAACGATCGGCAGTAACTCTTTCAGCACCCTGGACAGTGACTTCCGACCACAATATAGATCAACCTGTAAAAAAAATTTTTTTTAAAAAAAAGACGTTCATACCTACCCAGAACTCCCTGCTTCTTCCTCCAGTCCGGCCTCCCTGAATAACGTTGCAAACCATGTGACCGCTGCAGCCAATCACAGGCTGCAGCGGTCACATGGACTGCTTCGTCATCCAGGAAGGTCGGGCTGGATGCCAAGAGAGGGACGCGTCACCAAGACAACGGCCGGGTAAGTATGAATTTCTTTTACTATATGGCTATGTTCACACGGAGTATTTTGGGGGAGGAATATCTGCCTCAAAATTCCGTTTGGAACTTTGAGGCAGATATTCCTCTCCCTGCACGCCGATTTTTGCGGCAATTATCGCGCCGTTTTTCGCCCGCGGCCATAAAACAGCGAGAAATACGCTTTCTCCTGCCTCCCATTGAAGTCAATGGGAGGTCAGAGGCGGAAGCGCCCGAAGATAGGGCATGTCGCTTCTTTTTCCTGCGAGGCAGTTTTACTGCTCACGGGAAAAAGACGCCGACGCCTCCCATTGAAATCAATGGGAGGCGTTCTCAGGCCGTTTCTGCCGAGTTTTGCGACGCGGTTTCCGCGTCCAAAAACTCGGCAAAATACCCCGTGTGAACATAGCCTAAGGCCTCACTCACACGAGCGTGCGCAAAAACCACTTAACAGCTCCATGGGGCATCAGCATATGATGCGCGGCTGCGTGATTTTCGCGCAGCCGCCATCATTATGACACTCCATTTGGATGTGTGTAAACAGAAAAGCACGTGGTACTTTTCGGTTTACATTCATCCTTTTGACAGCTGTTGCGCGAATCACGCAATTCAGATACAAGTGGGAATGAGGCCTAAAATTGTGTTTACACAAGGCAGTATTGCTCCTAAAGTATAAAAAACATCCACAGCATAACCCTAAAAACATCTGCAGTAAATCAACATCCAAAACCCCATTCACTTGCATTTACTTTAGGCAAAGATTTCAGGTGCTGTGAACCATCTGATGAAAATAATCCACCGTGTGACCAATGATACGTTGAATTTTTTGATATCTGACCCTCAAATGCCAGCAGATCAGGGACAATAAATAAAGGAAGAGGTAAAGAAAAACAGAACATGCTTGCACAAAGTAGCGACCAATTGGCCGTAACAGTCTAAACACGCCATGCACGCGCGGTCTCAGTCGCTGATCGCTGTGTAAATATTACAATGGATGATTGGCACAATTAAAGCATTTTGGCCGACCAGATTTTGATGTATACGGCCAGCTTTAGGTCTTGTTCACAAAGTACAGTTTTGATGCATTTTTTTTTTTTTTTCAACCAAAACGACCATTAACCAAGTGATACCAGCACTGTATGATGAACTACAAAACTCCACAATCTAAACCTGCGCAGTAGTTCTTCAAAGGACTCAAAATCTGGATGGAGTTATCAGTAATCACCCCCTCCTTTAAAATAACATTCAACAGGCGCTGCTGTATTGCCGGTCGGGATAGTCTTCCCCATCCATGAATTCTCCTTGGCAGCCATATCACTCCTTGACGACCCGAGCGCCTGACCCTGCAAAGCCAGTCCTATCATAGAATTAAAGTGGCAGGTAACGTGTTGCTGGTCACTACCAGGCTGAAAATATCGTCGCCATAGAAGCAAATATAGCGGTCACGTACAACTTATTTTTATCAATTTAAATTGCTTTTAGGGATAAAAAAAAAAAATGCCGAAAATAATTTTTGCCACAACAGATACGGATATCAATAACCTCACACATATATTTAATCAATGGTCTTTAAAATAAATCTTGATTTATCCCCATCAGACATTGCAAAAAAAGCTAATTAGTTTCCCCCTTCAAGAGCACATGGAACCCATAAAAGGCACGACGGAGAACAAAATCCATGAAAAGGATAATGTGGTGAAATGGCCTTCACAGTCAATGTAAGAGACACAAAGGACAGGCACTCCCACTGAACACAGCGTTAAGTCAAGAGCGCACCGACGGTACAGTCAACTTCTGGCAACTTCCCAGCAATTAAAACAAAGTAGCCAATAATTCAGTATAGTCATTAAAGCTGCACCTTTCTGAACACAGACCAGCCCGAGACAATGCATATTTCACCATTCTGCTCATTAGGCCTGAGATTAATAGATAAAACGATGGCTTCCCTGATAGATAAGAAGCTGGGAGCTGGTTTACTGGGTAAATAGAGGAGAACACGTACACGCCAAGCAGCACAGCGGATGAGCGCCGGCAGATTCATGCCCTGATCTACACCGGTGAAGATCACTACCTTGCCGGGAGACTGGGGGAAGCCGGACTATTACCTCTGACCCTGCCGATGGTAGAATTGCATTAATGGCTCCTACGTGGGGAAGGTGCAGTGTTAAAACATAAAGCTGAACGTTGAGCTGTACGCTGCGCTCTGTCTCTTCCTCTGACACAGATCTCATTAACCAAACATGACAGCTATGATGAAGAACCGAGCAGTATGGAGGGGACACGGCCATTTAGGCAGCACTTTAGAATTCAAAGGTTAGATTTCTACATTTATTTTGCATTGGGTGATCCGTATAGGAAGGAAAATATTGACTGTTGTAATAATCCCTAATGAATAATAAATAAATATTTAGAGAAGTGTTCTCATGATCTCATCATCCCCCCGCATCAGGACATTATCTCCAGTCCTATAAACGGGGACTGTCCTATGCGTTCTGTCAGCTCACTGTAAGGGTATGTTCACACTGATTTTTTGCAGGCACAAAATTCTGCCAGGAAATATCAGCTCCGGTTTTATTGAAGTGGTTTTGCACCACACGCGTTTATTGACGTGTTTTTTTAAGGCGGTTTTCTTTACCTATTTCTATAACAGACAAAAAGGGAAAAAGCGTAAGCGTTTTTGCCGGAAAACGCGTCAGAAATCGGGGCAAAAAAAAACATTGATTTCAATAGGGTTTTGAGGCGGAAAACGCCTCAAGATAGCGCATGTCGCTTTTTTCCCACGAGCGTTTCATTTTGCTCGCAGGGAAAAAAAATGCCTCCACCTCTCATTGAAATCAATGGGAGTCTGTTTTTGCCGCAGTTTCGGCTGCAAAAACTCTGTGTGAACAGGGCCTAAGGCTACATGCACACGTTGCATAATTTGCTGCGGAAAACACGCAGCAAAATCGCAAGACATTTGCAGGAAAAAAAATGCACCGAAAGCTTTCGATACGGTTTTTTACGTTTTGCTGCGTAAATCGCTGTGTTTTCATGCTGCAGGTTTTGCTGTGTATTTCTGTTGAACTAAGAAGAGAATTTGCAAGCAGAATCGAGGGATAAATGGACATCCTGCGGTTCCGAAAATATGCACTGCGGGTCAATTTACGTGCGGGAAAATACCACAGCGTGGACATGAGATTTTTGCCGCACATAATACGCATCGTGCGCATTGACTAAGGGTGTATACACTGCGGTTGAGGTGCACAAACAAATTTTAAAAAAACGCATCAAATCACGTTAAAAACACACGCGGGTTTTGGATGAAGTTTTAGTCGCACCTCAACATTTGAATGCGCCCTTAGGGTCCATTCACATGTTGCGGTGCGGCTAGAGCCACATTTAAAAAAAAAAAACACATCAGTTTTTATCGCAATTTGCTGTTTGAAAAACGCATCAAATAATAGTAAAAACACATGCTGTTTTCAGATGATTTATTATTTTTTTTAAATGCAGTTCCAACCGCACCTCAACATGTGAATAGACCCTAAGGCCTTATTCACACAGTGAAGTTTTGGAACAGTTTTTTTTATGCAGTTTTTGAAGCCACAACCCGAAGTGGATCGTAAAGGGAGGGGGGAGTATATAGGAAAGATTCTACTTCTCTTTTTTTTTTTTTTAATCCACTTCTGGTTGTGGCTTCAAAAACGACACCAAAAAACGGCACCAAACTGCACTGTGTGAATACACCCTAATAGGGTGCAATAGATGGGAAATCACTGAACTCTAATCACCATGTAACACCTGGACTTTTTGGTTTAACCTACATATCCCTATAGAGCACACAGTGCAGAGGCCTCGTGAACCGCACTGTATCCCATTATAGCAGAACAGAAAAGCACAGCTGATACTCCATTCTTCTGACTAAATGATCAATGATTGCTGGTAATATGCCATATGCCAACGGCTCCGGTGTTTTCCAATTAATCTCCATGACTTGTTTTGTTATTACTTCTGAAAAATAAGAGACTAAAAATAAATGTAAAAAAAAAATCTCTATGGGGGGGGGGGGGGGGGGATGGCATGCAAACGTGACGCATAATTTCTATACATTTCCATTCAGGTATAATAGATCTTGCCATTTAAGAAGTAATGTGAGCGAGGCCCTAACCAGACATGTACCAAGAATGAGCAAATCACCAGAAGCCAGTCTGATACTGTTTAGTGGCCAAGCAGAACGTTCATAGACATCACCCTAAAAAGTTAGGCACCTTTGGCAAATTTCTAGGCGCATTGTGCCACGCATCCACCCAGGCCTGAAAAGAGAAGACCTATCAATGTGCTTTGCTTTAACCCTATGCTTTGTTTTTTCTGAATAAGATATTTATTTCCATTACTTCCCCAATGTAGAGACCGAGCAGCACAATAAACTTGGCTAGGAATGAAATTGATTTGCCATTTATCATTAGAACTAAACTGGACATGGTGTAATGAATTCTGCTATTAAAAAGAAGATACAATATTCGCTTTTATCAGGGAACGACAGATTAGAACAAAACAATTTATCACAATCATTTTGTCCACGCCCGATGGTCTGCTTACAGAACGTACCAACGTGCCGGACAGCGATCAGTAACAACCCACAAGAAAAGAGGTTGGATACATTTCTCTAATAACTACATTTCATTCCAGATGACTCCACATCGGTAGCAATGAGCCCAATTCTCTTTACTGGTCTTTGTATGTCCACAATCACCCTTAATAAAAAAAACAACTAGTACCATCTCATCTATTTGGCTAGAGCCATGTACTGCTACAGATCGCTTCAGTAACAGCAATAATCAGAACACAGACTCCTGCTCTGAACATATTCATGTGTAAATGTAAATATATATATTAGTGCATCCCATTAGATGCAATGTCCTTACATATATTAGAGCATGCTGGGAGTTGTAGTTTTGCAAGAGCTAGTCAGCCACAGGTTGGAGGCCCCTGTCCTACCAGATTCCTAATTATTCTGGGTGATCATATATGGAAAGACGCTTCGAGATCCTCGGTCAAGTAAGAAGACAATATATTTTGCACAGTTTCTGTTCCTCTTTCTGTAACCTTTGGTATAGACTGGTGTGGTCTTGTACAGAACCTCGATATACACATTAAATAGAATTATAAAGCATCAGGCACAAGCAAATGGCACATTGTCTTCTAAATACCGATTCACAATCTCATCCTTATGGCCCCGTGCCTCCCACCTGATGTGTAACATACAAACAAAAGAATCCTATTGATGCCCATTCCCAAACTTTATACGAGGATGGCACTCTGCCCGAATCTAAAGGGTCACAAAACATTCCAGCAACAAGGACAAGGGATATAACAAAGAAGAGGAAAAGATGGATGGGAAATAAATAACCCCCCACAAGCACTCTTAATTTACATAGCAATACAATATTGATTGTTACATAACAAAAGAATAGTATGGTCATCCAGCTTTCCCATAATCGGGATTGGCAGCTCAGCCTTGTCATACAGCATTGGATCTGTCACTTTGGCAGCTATGCCTTTCAGACGTCTGGGAAAGCTGGGTGACAGCCCTGTAGGACATGTTATCGCAGCCATGATGGGAACCACTCAGATTTTCCTCAAACATCCAACTAGAAATCAGAAGAGGCAACTAAAGAGCGGACACTTACAGGTGATTATCTTCACATTGCACGGATATAGACTGTGGCGATGTACAGTATTTACGTAGCCCTTTTACCATAATTCCCAGCCATACATCAGTACTTTCTAATTATTTCCTTTTCATATGGGATCACTGATCCAACTACAAATGATCATCCATAACGCTGATCTCCGTCTCTACAGCAACAATCCCAATGTTTCACATCCGTAGAAATCTTCTATTAGTCTGAAAACCGGACGTGCCCAAATTATTTTATAGTCCCCAGATTTATCAAGACAATCCCAGGGCTTTACAAACCTCAACCAATAACTACTCATCTGGATCAGCGTTCCCCAACTGTTACAAAACTACAAATCCCAGCATGCCTTGATTTGTAGCTGTAGTTCTGGAGAACCACACAAGTTGGACACAGATCGGACTCAATTCTCTGGTTGAATGATGGAAATTGGGTCTATAAGAATTTCCTATTATTTTCCTATTATTAAACTCACGCGTTTTACCAGCAGTAGAATTTTTAGCCTATAAAATGAGGGGCGCTGTATGGCAATCAGATTTTTGGCACTGTCGAGGTACCATTTATGTGAACGCAGACAGGGAAAATGGTACTGAACCTGTAAAACAAGCGATCTGGCTAATAGGGAAATATTAGGGGATTGTATATAAACAATGGTTTATCAGAGGTGACTTCTCAGGGATGACAGTCAGACAGGTGTGTACCAGTCACTCCGCTGTCATAACAAAACAACCTCTCCGTCAATTATCCAGCTGACCGTTTATAAACCTCTAATAGAATCTCCAATGTGACATACGGCCAGACGTCCCGTCTTAGGGACCTGTAGGCCACTTATGCACCGCGCTGACAATAGGCTGAGGCTTTTATGAAATCGCTGATTCAGCAGAGCGAGCACAAAGCAGATGCCCCTGGCAGGAGGGCTCGTGGGCAGCCGTCACACCTCTTCTCCCACCTTGTCTGCATTGGCCGATTAGGTGCTTTGATAATCGGCTTGCTCATAATCTCGGCGTGTCCTTCTCACAGGGTGTAATGACATTACACCTCTACTATCAGCCGTTATGCCAGCAAGTAATACAGAAGTTGAGAACTAAGGTAAGCAAATCATTATTAATATTTATACGGATTCTCGGAAACACAGACAGTGCCAAATCAATCTGAAAAAAAGGTGATAAGCGGCGCCGGAATAGCTACAGGTGCCCTAACATATGAATACCAGATCGTTCATCTCATCTATCTCCATCAGACGGAGCAAAAAGATCATGGGAAATTGTAACAATCGTAGGGAACAGATTTCCACAGGACAATGAGACTGTACCCAGACAGGTGACGGTGGGATCAGCCTCTGTGGTCATGTTTACTGGGCTGAGCGCAGGGCATGAGGGGGATCTATATAATAAGATATGGACACTGGTTATTATATGTATATATCACTTCATTTGAATAAACTTTATTGATAACATTATTCCGCGGCGCTGTACAATCAAGTTATTAGTAGCAGATATGGCGATTATTAGAAGTGTGTTACTTTTACTACATGCCAGGACAGGCGCGGGCACTGCTCACACGTAGGCGGTGCGACACGTTCACCAGGTAAAGATCCTCAGAGGGAATATAGTGACACATTTTGCAATCCGCTAGCCATTAGGATACATTAGAAACAAATCTCATTCACACATTGGTCCCCCAGTGAAGGCTATGAAGAAGATACAGATGTCATATCTCCATGGTTGTCTAGCAGTGGAACTACAAGAACCATATATACACCCCATCCCCCATCCCTCACCTCATATTGGATGTACTGTTTCCTCCACTCCGGGGTGATATGAGCGGACAGATGCTCTGCGAACTTCATCTTGAGCCTGGGCCCTCAAGGGCCCGTTCCTGGCCCTCAAGGACCGCCGGCTGTTTCTTCTTCTTCCGCCGCCGCCGCGGCTACCGGTGGTTCCCGGGAACTGCTCCGGCTCATGTGTCCCGCACTGTCCGGTAGCTTCCCGGGCTGTGTCAGCGTGTTGTGAACCCTTCTTCTGAGCCCGTAGACGTACCGCCGTGTCAGCTTCGTGTAGCGGTCCTGCTGCCTTTGACGCCGCTGTCTGCTCCTCTGGCTGTTTCACAGCATCTCCCAGCTCTGCCTCCTCACTGGCCCCGCCGCCATCTTGCCAAAACTCCCACTGCGCCTGCGCAGTTCCCACCTCCATACAACGTCAGTGTCATGGAAACCACCTCCCGTAGCAATAGAATGGAATAGCGATAAAGTGGGCGTGGTTTATTCTGCAGCATTGCTTCAAACAGAATGAAAGATATTTGCATAGGAGGGTGCTTATGTCGGATCCACGCCTCTGTCCCTCTACAGGCAAACCATTCGCTGCGATACTAAGCAGGCGTGGCTAATATTTTCCCCGCCCACTTGTTTTCAAACCTTTTTTTGGCTGCGATGAGGTTGAGCCTTGTTGTTTATCCTGAGCTGTGTTCTATAATCATTGTATGATCTCTCCAATGTAAGACAATGATTGGCCGCAATGTGATCAATCGTCAGTGGGATCAGCAACAGTAATAAAATAGATTTCCTGAGGCCAGGGCAAGTGGCGGATGATCGGCCGAATGTAGTTTCAACCAATCACGTGTATATTTTTCCAACCTGGTAGAAGTCTGCCACCGGCTATCAAGAGCAATCGATAATGTACATTTTTTAAATGATGGTCACACGAAATTGGCAAAATCAGCCATTTCGGCCAACTTTTATCACGTGTGTGGCCAGCTGAACTGGCATAGACGATCTAGACCAAAAAGACATTTCTCATTTTCCAACATGCGTTGCAGATTCCGTCAAAAATACTATTTTTTTGGGTAAAATAACATACACCATAACGAAAAACCAGACAGACCCCATTAAAGTGGGGTCCGTGGGCGCTGTTGGTGTCCATCATGTGCCACATCCACCACAGCATTGAATTCTGTTTTTCTGCTCCAACGACGGAACAGAAAAAATGAATTAAAATCACAGATTTGTGTAGTACGTGGAAGTGATGACAATTTCACCCAGGCCCTAACATCTCATCGACCCATAGGCTTCCCTGCCACGTAAGACCAGAGGAACAAGATGTAATAGATTGAAATGACAGATGTTACAAGCATCAGTTTATTGCCACCATTTTTTACATTTTCCCATTAAATATTTTTACACCCATTGGATCGAATGGGACTGTAAAAGGATAAACTCATGCAACTAATGACAACTTGTCAAACAAAGCAGTAAAATTATTCTCCCATAAACGGTAACGGACATTTTCCTCTGCTCGGGAATGGGGAATGAGGTCGTCGTAGTCAGATTCCCACTGGTCATATTTTATGGCATATCCAGTGGACATGTTGGTTCACATCTGCGTCAGGGGGTTCCGTTGGAGCTTTCCATCAGAATGGAGCCCTGACTGAAACGAACGTAAACCATTGGTTTCAATGGTGACAGATCCGGTGCAAATGGTTTCCATTTGTCTCAGTTGTGCAGGGGTTACGTCGTTTTGACGGAATGAATAGCACAGTCGACTACGGTATTCATTTAGTCAAAACGACGGAAACCTTGCACAGCTGAGACAATCGGAAACCATTTGCACCAGATCCGTCACCATTAAAATCAATGGTGATGCAAACGGAAACCTATCGTTTCCGTTTGTTTCCATCAGGGTTCCGTTCTAACGGAAAGCTCAGACGGAACGCCAGAACGGAACCCTGACGCAGATGTGAACGAAGCCTTAGATTACAACATGCCTGATCCTTTTGTTCTAGGAGATAAGCACCGCAAGAGGTGTCTGGCAGCAGCTTTTCCTTCTCTCCCTATGGCAGTGGGCATTAAATGTTCAGCTGATCCGGACATACATGTTTATGGGGGGATAGCTGTATATGTAATGTGAATAGAGTCTAGCCTACTGAGAGTTATACCACTGTTAAAAGGAATATGTCACCAGGTTTCTTCTGCTCTATCTGAGGGCAGCATGAACTAGTGACAGAGACCCTGATTCACTTACTTTGAAATACTTTGTGGTTTTCATAAAATTATCAACTTTTTTAAACAGCAGCTCATGAATGTAGAGGATTACAAAGTGTGCACTAAGTTGTTCTCGACATATATTAGCTGCGGCTAGTCCCATTACCCGCAGCTTTCTCCCTATGCACGGTATGGGGAGAAAGCTGTCAATCAGCGACGGGAGGGAACAACTCATTGTGTGATAGATGCAGGTCCAAGCCTGGGACCAAGAACAGACCCGCACCTATACCGAGCTGTTTCTATAACTCCCGTGGAACAAAATGGAGAGAGCCACGTATATGTGCGGCCACTTCATCATTTATTCTCCATCTGGATGCGGAGCACAGCGGCCGGCTCACAAGGCAGGACAGGTGGCGGGGGATCTCGTTCTCCACATGGGTCCCAGAGCTGGAAACCAAACCTATCACACGTTTATGGCATAAAAGTGTAAGATGGTAATACCCATCTAAAGTAGATATGTCATATCTTCTATGCTGCCCTGACTGAGTATGTGTACAGAGAAAACTGGTGAAGGAACACAGTCATACTGAGTAATGTTTCAGCCCACACTTCACCATAACGTCCGGGTTTAGAGATAACTCTGATCCCAACCATTTAACCACTTAGATACCGCGGTCAATAGTGACTGCGGCATTTAAGCCGCTAGAGAGGGGGGAAGCCCCTCTTTCACCCCATTGGCCCCCGGGTGACACGATTGCAGGTTGGTTGTCACGGTAGCTTGGGGGCCTAATGAAGGCTCCCAGATCTGCCATTTTTGTGCAGAGCCAGGGCTTAAAGTGGTCCTATCACCTCTCCTGCAATGTCCGTTTTAGTAAATATATGTATTCACCGTAAAATAACACTTCTGGAGCATCCCTTCTTAGAACTTTACTTTGTTCTGTTCCTCTGTTATTCCTCCTAGACATTTATGAATGAATTGACCACTGGGTGTTACCAGTGGGGGGGGGGGGGTCCCTACACAGTGTGACACTGCCCAATCAGTGCAACAGAGTGAGACTGTCTAAGGACACGCCCCTTTCACAATTTGCCAAGGAATGTTAATGCCCAGTTGTCTATTTATTCATACATTTCTGGAAGGAATAGCAGGAATTACACAGCGCAGAGTTCTAAGAAGAGATGCTCCAGAATTTTAATTTTATGGGGAAGTATGTACTAAAGTAGACACGTCAGAGATTACAGATCCCCTTTAATAGAAGCCAGTAAATATTATAATACACCTCAATACATGGGTAATGCAGTGTATTGTACTAGCAATTACATGATCGCTTGTTCAAGTCCTCTATGGAGACTAAATAAAAGTAAAAAACAGCTAAATAAAGTTTTTTGTAACGTACAAAAAAAATATTAACAGTATTAGTTTCCCCTAAAGTAATGTAAAAAATAAATATAAATGTTATCACCTGGCTCATAAAAGTCAGAACTATTACAATGTAATATTATTTAAAGCATAGGGAGAACGCCATAAAAAAAATAAAAAACAACAGATTTTCAGGTTTTTAAACCTCTTAGCTTCTCAAAAAAATTGAATAAAAATTAGTCAAAAAGTCAATGTACTCAAACATGGTACCAATAAAAACTCTCGCCCTGCAAAAAACAAGCCCTCACACCGCTCAATCAATGGAAAAATATAAAAGTTATGACTCTCACAATGTGGTGTCAAACAATGGGGTATATAAAAGTGAAAACAAGGTGAGTGTACAGACGTGCACGGTGAAAGTGAAAAAATAAATAAGTGATAAAAAACGTGATGAAATAGCTGCACCTGAAAAACACAAAAATTATTATAAATAGTAAACACAGACCAATAATGTTGAATAAAAATTGTAATGCTGATGCTGCTGTATGCATCAAACAATAATGTAAAAAATGTGTGTAAATAAATATACATACAGTAATTAGGATGAGCATATGCGCCCAAGACGAAAAAAGGGTTTTTGTAATAAAAAGCAGTGAATATGTAATGATGGGGGGTAAGGAAACAGACAAGTGAGCCCAAATCTACCCGCCACTCAGTCCCTGCCTACTTGCAACGACCCGCCCTAGGCGACGGGGTACAACTGGGCGACGGTCCCTACGCTCAATAAGTGCACGACAGACAAACAGACAAGGGTACACAGAAGCAAGGGAAAAGGGGCAGTTGCCCACGGCAACACCGTGAGCAGAAAGAGTGGTGAACGAGCCGAGTCAAACCAGGAGTGTACGAGGTACCAAACGCAGAGCAGGAGAGTAGTGAACAAGCCGAGTCAAACCAGGAGTGTACGAGATACCAAACGCAGAGCAGGAGAGTAGTCAGTAAGCCAGGGTCAATGAGAAGCAGGGTCAAATGGTACAAGAAGCTGCAGCAGTGCCAGGAAACCAAACGAGAAGAATCACAAGCAAGGAGGAACAGGAAAGGCAGGTATAAATAGACAGAGGGCGGGAGCTAGCTCCGTCTGGCCAGGCTGCGATAGGCTCTCCCACTCCTAAGCCTGCCATCCTGAGTGGTGGAAGATGGAGTCAGTCTCACAGACATAGAAGCAGGTGCAGACTGATTACCTATGGGCGTGGATACAGAAGCTGTGCCTGGCAGATCCTTAACAGAATGCAAATACAAAAATTATACATTATAATAAAATGCTCCTATTGGACCTCTGAACTAATCTCCTCCCATCATTCAATGTATTTATTATGGTAGTCACCTCAACAATCATTACCCCTTGAAAAAGCTGACGGCGAAACGCGCATCAGGGCTCTTAGTGTGGTGACACCATGCAACACGCGGGTTGGTACTTGTCCTAGGGACCTTATGTTTGGTTACTTCCCGGTGCTTATGAAATTGTACTTGTGCTTCATAACTGATCCATATATTTACAATCTGTCTTTCCGTGTAGTTTACTAGAACGGTATTACGTCCTACTGTGTCTATATGACAATTGTGTAGTCCTTACTCATCACCACATTATTGTATTTTAATGGTTTGTCTATTTTTAGGTCTTGATGGCCAATTTGTTCTTATGATGACTTTAATAAAGTAATTCTATTTTGCATGGTACACAAATTGTACTTTGTATTTTTTTTATTTCCTTTGGGCTATTAATATGTCCTCACATATATTTATAGGTATTGGGTAGAAATATGGCAGTATGCTAGAGTTGGAGTTGGTTTTATAAATCTGTAGTAATCATTTATGAACCTACATTAGGCTTTCTATAAACGTTAGAACAAAACATGCATTGTGCATACAGACAGCTTCATCTTTTACCTATAGGTCTAGTTTAGTGTTTGTGGTGTATACTCATATTTTAAAAACAGTTCTTAATAGTCCCGTTTAACTTGAATGTGACTGCGGCAAATAATATAAACTTACTTCTGTTATCACAAAACAAGTCATATTGAAGACAGTGCTTGTGTTGTATTGAACTTGGAAATAACTGTTACCACACCCTGTGGGTTCTGTTATAGGTAAATCATTTTAATTCATCATTTCCTATAATGAATGTTTCAGGTTATTTTTTATAGTACAAATGTTCTAACTAAGTAGCACAAATCATCCTAAGGCCTCATGTATTTTCTTCAAGGTGCTATCTGTTTTTTTAACGGATAGCACACTGACACATTAAGGCTTCGTTCACATCTGCGTCAGGGCTCAATTCGGACGTTCCGTCTGAGCTTTCCGTCAGAATGGAGCCCTGACTGACACAAACGGAAACCAGATGTGAACGAAGCCTAATTTTTATGGGGCCATGCACACTTCTGTTGTTTTAAGGGTATGTTCACACGCAGAGTCAAAAACGTCTCAAAATACTGAGCTGTTTTCAAGAGAAAACAGCTCCTGATTTTCAGAAGTTTTTTGTGCCACTCGTGATTTTCGCAGCGTTTTTTGCAGCGTTGTTTATGGCCGTTTTTGGAGCTTTTTTCACTAGGGTCAATGAAAAACGGCTCCAAAAACATCCCAAGAAGTGTCCTGCACTTCTTTTTCGCGGCCGTTTTTTTATGCGTAAAAAAACGCCTCGAAAAACGCTCCGTCGGAACAGAACGCCGTTTTCCCTTTGAATTCAATGGGCAGATGTTTGGAGGCGTTCTGTTCCGATTTTTCTGCCGTTTTTCGGGCGTTTATGGCCCGAAAAACGGCCGAAAATACGCCATGTGAACATACCCTAACTGTTCCGTGCGTCCATTCTGTCAAATTCTGTCCATTCTGTCCGTTGTTCGGTGTCCGTCTCGCCCATTGAAGCCTATGGGTCCGTCAAAACAACGGAAGGCATCTGTGTGCCGTCCGTTTGTCATGGATCCGTTGCCAAGCTTTCTTCCAGACAGTGCCTCTCTTTTTCATGGGCTGTGTCTGGTATTGCAGCTCAGACCTATTCAAGTGAATAGAGCTGACAGGTAATGCCAAACATAATTTAGGTGTCTGGAAGGAAGTTGACAAGTTGTTGGAATCTCATACATCCCCTTTATTCATTTTATTATGAAAAGTTCTACAACTTTCGAATTCACGTCGTGTTTCAATTCCTCAACATTTTCAAAATCTCTACTAGTGAATAGAAAAGTCTTGTTTACATTTAGAAAACCCATATAGTTGAGGGTTTGCTACAATGTATCCAATCTAGGCGATCTTCAGAGAGCTACTAGATATTTCACCCACACTGATACATTGTAGCAAACTATAAGGAGAGGCTAAAGACAAGGGACAAAATGCATGACAGCCAGGACTCCAGCTGAAATGTTAAAGGGTAGATAAACTTTTTTTAAAACACCATAGACATGTTATAGTGACATGTCAAAAGTTTTGATCGGTGGGGGAACGAGCATTGAGACCCCCACTGATTACAAAAACGAAGCTGCAGAAGCGCTCGTGTGAGTGCTGTGACGCTTAGTCTCTGATTGGCTATCCTCAGAGCGGTCTACGTGCTCAATAGAAAGTCTACGAGTCCGTACACCACTCGCTCCGCTTTCCGAGGAAAGTCGATCAGAAACTAAGCAGCACAGCACTCACCCGAGCGTTTCTGCAGCTTCGTTTTAGTGATCAATGGGGGACTCAATGCTCGGTCCCCCACCAATCAAAACTTCTGACATGTCAAAAGATTATTCCAATTTTAGTTACACTTACAGCAGCCAGCACCCCATGCGTGGTAGGACTAACCCAACCGAGTACCAGTTGATCCTTCGGCAGGCGCAGGCTCAAACCCGATAATGGGCTTCTAATATGGTAGAACTCAACGGTCCAGCAAAAGGCGAACACATTTGGAGCTGACTGAAGCCAATCTTTTCTCATTGATCCGCACAAAATCTTTGTAAAGAAACCTCTAAATACCTTTGTTAAGAAAAATGGAGGCCCGTGGTGATATAGTATAGGCCCATAACACGCCATGGGCTCCATATTACAGACCCATATAATACAGATCCGTAATATGGCCTTGTGCACGTGTGTCTAGACTTGTGCTATTCTTTTCAGTAGCTTCAAAATTCAATATTACATCGTATGAAGTAACCACGTCATAGATCAACAATGGTGATTTATCAAATAGATTAAAGGGGTTTTCCAATACTTTATTTTTATTTTTTAAAAACACTGCAACGCTTTGCAATTTCTTTAATAAAGTCCCCTGTAAATCGTTATCTAATGTTTTTACTTTTATTTTAACATTACGCTCGTTTGTTGACATCTTGTGGTTTGTTTACCTGTTCGTGTTCGTTCAGTTGCTTTTCTGGTCATTATGCGCCCGGCATGCACCGCTCGTGTCCCAGCGTGCAATATGCCAGGACTTATCACACCTACTACACCCAGCTCCGTCGCCATTTTCCTGCTCTGATTCGAGCAGTTAGCGTTAAAAACAAAGTCCCATTATGTCAGTATATCAGTGAACGCGCTGGCGCTACTTCGGCAAGACGTCGTCCCGAACTGCTCACGGAAGGGACGTCACAGATGACGAACCGTTCGTATCAAAGACAGGAAGAGGAGCTCGTCCTGAAGTCAGGATGGAGAAAAACCATATGGGACGTCGGCGGGAATAGAAAAGTTATGAAGGTGCCGGAGTCATGTGACTTCGTATTAGAAGACAGCGACAGCTTTGAAACGGTAAGTATATTGCAAAGATAGTTTATTACATGTTTAATATGTATTGCATATATGTTTTCAAAAGGTGGAAAGCCCCTTTAATATGCACAAATATGTAAAATAGCATTGAAATGAAAACATTCACACCTTTCACATATTTGATGTATAGACTTATAAAGTGAAGTTTCAATTACAAGGTTTAATCAGTTCCATTAAATCTAGTAAAGATTTCCGTGTCACCGGTTATTATGATGTGAATTATTAAAATCTTATTATACCGGTTACCAAGGTGATTGGCATTATTTGACAGAAACGAATCTTTTTTTTTTCTTGTTCATAAAACATGGATGCCAATTCTGACTTCAGAAGTGTAGTAGAAAATCTTCATTTGCTGTTGCATAGCTTTCCTAATGGGTGGCTCATGACCAGCAGCGCATGGGTACTGACGTGTTCCTGCAGAGCTCCATTCCCGCTTTGGATGATTTGCTTCACCTCTGCATCTCCAGCTCCTAGTTTTTTTTTCTTTATGGACACTGGTTAACCGGTTGACGACTACTGACGAGTATGCTCATCACGATCGGCAGGACTTTGCCGGATCAGGACGAGCATACTTGTCTTGCCGATTGCGCGGGTATAGAAAGTGCGCCTGTGCGATCAGAATCAGGGCAACAGCTGTAATATGCAGCCACAGCCCCGCTCTAACGGCAGAGATCAGAGAAACCTCTCATCTCCATCGTTAACCGTTTGAATGCCACTATCAACGCTCATTGTGGCATTCAAAGGAAAAGCGTGGGGGATGACCCACTTGACATAGTTACATAGTTACATACATAGTTAGTACGGCTGAAAAAAGACACATGTCCATCAAGTTCAACCGAGGGACGGGGAAAGGGAAGGAAAAATTTCTACACATAGGAGCTAATATTTTTTTGTTCTAGGAAATTATCTAACCCTTTTTTAAAGCCATCTACTGTCCCTGCTGTGACGGCTCCTGCGGTAGGCTATTCCATAGATTCACAGTTCTCACTGTAAAGAAGCCTTGTCGCCTCTGCAGCTTGAACCTTTTTTTCTCCAGATGGAGGGAGTGCCCCCTTGTTTTTTGAGGGGATTTTACAAGGAACAGGATTTCACCATATTTTTTGTATGTGCCATTCATATATTTATATAAGTTAATCATGTCCCCCCTTAGTCGTCTTTTTTCAAGGCTAAATAGGTTTAATTCTTTCAATCTTTCCTCATAACTTAAATTCTCCATGCCCCTAATTAGCTTTGTTGCTCTTCTTTGTATTTTTTCCAACTCCAGGGCATCCTTTCTATGAACTGGAGCCCAGAACTGAACTGCATATTCTAGATGAGGCCTCACTAATGCTTTGTAAAGTGGTAATATTACATCCCTGTCCCGCGAGTCCATGCCTCTTTTAATACACGACAATATCTTGCTGGCCTTTGAAGCAGCTGATTGACATTACATGCTGTTATTGAGTTTATGATTTACAAGTACACCCAGATCCTTCTCAACAAGTGAATCCGCCAGTGTAGCTCCCCCTAGGACATATGATGCATGCAGGTTGTTGGTACCCAGATGCATAACTTTACATTTATCTACATTAAACTTCATCTGCCAAGTGGACGCCCAAACACTTAGTTTGTTTAAATCTGCCTGCAATTCATGAACATCTTCCATAGACTGAACTATATTACATAGCTTGGTGTCATCTGCAAAAATAGAAATAGTGCTATTAATCCCATCTTCTATATCATTAATAAATAAGTTGAATAATAGTGGTCCCAGCACTGAACCCTGGGGTACACCACTTATAACTGGGGACCATTCAGAGTAGGAATCATTGACCACAACCCTCTGGATACGGTCCTTGAGCCAATTCTCAATCCAATTACAAACTATATTTTCTAAACCTATAGTCCTTAATTTACCCATTAGGCGTCTATGGGGGACAGTGTCAAATGCCTTTGATCACCTCACAGGGAATCCCTTTGAAGTGATCGAGACCATTAACTTATTTACCATTTGAGGTTGCGGCCATATATTTTTTTTTGCCACAATTTTAAATAGTGTGACTGCAATGTGTGAAAACAGCCTAACGACTTTAAAAAAAAATAAAAAATTAGAAAACAAACTATAACTGACAAAAGTACCAGGCTCAGTAAGACATTGCATTTTAAAATGTTTTTAGTTTCGAAATTATTTTCTAGCTGAATCACAGCTGTTGGCCCTGGATAAACAGTCGTTAAAAGTCGAAACAAGAGAGCTCCATAGTGGTTACAGCTGAAGGAGAGATTCCCCTATTTAGGAGACCATTGCATTACAGGGCATTATATTCTGCAAATATGGGCACCCCCTTTAAATGTTTCATATTATTTTTACCTATCCTGTGTTTTTTTTTTAGCCAGGGACCCCAACACATGATGTCTCAGATAGGGAAGGCATACTAGGACCGCCACAGGATCATTCATTACGCATTGTCACAGCAAAGCCAACAGTTGTGCTTGCTCAAGTAGATGGCAGCTGACTGTGCACAATGGTCTCAGTACTTGCCATTCATTTATGTTATTTATGAGTTACTAACACCTTCCATCAACTAATGCTTTGAACTTAACATGACTTTACATTGTATTTTTATACAAGTCACCATAAGTCATCTGGTTTCAACATTTCCAAACCTGTTTGTGGGTTTATATGTAATGGAAATTCAAACACAAACTTCATGGTAGCAAATGATCATTCTATAGATAGATAGGAGAATGAGTGAAGGGATATCTCTAACCTTACTACCAAACATATATTAAAATACTAATAGAAAGTATTTGGGCACTTTTGTAACCATTTTTAATTTTACCATCACATAACAAATTACAAAAAGTTTGCAAATAGTTTTGATTAAAAATATCCTACTGTTGTGTGTATACAGCTCCTATGCAGACCTGTGCCCATGGTTACAGACTACAAGCAAACCCTGTGTAGTCTGATCGTGGAGTCATGTGTTAAGGCCCTATTACACCTGTCCAGTTTGGCCGGTGTAACGAGCGCCGATCAACGAGTCAGGAGCAAACGAGTGCCGATCAATGAGCTATCAAATGGGGCTATGTATGGGGACGAGCACTCGTTACTTCCGATAGCTTGTCCTCATACATTATTATCATGTCGGGAGCGCATCATGTGCTGTCGACAACTATAATATTTTAGTTTTATAAAACGATACGATCAGCAGTTGAAACAGAGTTTGCTCATTTATCTGCTGATCGCTGCCCTGTTTACACAGGGGAATTATCGGCAACGAGCGTTCTATGAACGCTTGTCTGCCCGATAATTGCCCAGTAAAAAAGGGCTTTTACTCTCTTCCATCTGCCCCCTCTTCTTGCTACCTAAAGATATTAGGAGAGTGGGAAGAAGAGAAGGAAATGACTCATAACAGCGGTGCCAGCGTATCCGTCCTGGATCCCGCAGGGAATTCCGACCAAAAAAAACGCACCAAGTTGTGGTTCAGTGTTTCAGCCCAAAGGTCCGCTGCTGAAAACAGTGGTAAAATAAATAAAAAAGCTCGTACTTACCCGTAGTCATGTAAACAAGAGAAGCAAGAAGTCCATAGATATCAAAAGAAGTTGAAAGTAGAAAATCTTTATTACAAGTCAAAAAACATGAGAATCTAAAACAGGTCTTTATAACTGGATCACAGTATGACACAATATATCACAGATAGGTAAACAATGTATAGTATACCAAGGAACACATCAACATTGTATCCCAAACCAGCAAGGTATGCAAGGTATTCAAAAGTAGAAGGTATATGTCAGGTAAAACAAACAGTGGAATTGAAGTCTACACCTAATGAGCATAAACAACGTAAATAATATCTAAATGACCTGACATAGTCTCCATAATGTGCTTACCCATATTTCCGTAGTGTAGTGGTATGACCCAGAGGATAAGGTAGCGCCCCGACGCGCGTTTCGCGTGTAGCTTTTTCAAGGGGTGCCATTCTTGTGTCCATGTCTAGTTTAAATAGTAAACCCTGGTGATCATGTGGTCTGTTATTGGCCAATCCGTGCCGGTCATCACGGATGAGGTCTCATCGATGACGTAACTGCAAAAGAAAGGAGAAAAACCGGAGGGGCATATTCCCCTCCCCTGGTGCTCCCATAGCGAAGCGTCCTTGCTGCCGTGGGCTGGTCTCTGATGTTTTGTCCCATGTGACCGCAGCAGCCTGTGATTGGCTGCAGCAGTCACATGGGATGAAATGTCATCCTAGGATGCCAGGCTGCAGGACATCATAGAGACGCATCGCCATGACTATGGGTAAGTATATATATATTTTTTCCAAGTTGCGATTTTTGCTGCAGAATAGCAGATTTTCCGCCGCAAAAAAAAAAACCCAACTTTTTGTTGCAGGTTTTATTTCCCATTGAATTCAAGCAGGTCAATTTATGAAAGGTTTCTCGGTGGTGTTTTTACACAGCGCGTAGATGAGATTGAAATCTCATTCACTCTGCTGCTACTGTATTATGTTGCAGATTTTCCGCAATGAAATCCGTTGCAGAAAATCATAAATGTTTACGCTATGTGTGGAATACCCTAAGGTTGGGTTGACACATATCGTAAATACTGTGGATTTTCCGCAATGGATTTAGTTGCGGAAAATCCGCAGCATAATACAGTAGCAGCAGAGTGGATGAGATTAGAACAAATCTCATCCACACGCTGGGTAAATGATAAGTCGGGAAAAATGCTCAGAAATTGACCTGCGGTGCGGTTTTTAATCCGCAGCACGTCAATTGTATTTGCGTATTCACTGCTTTTTTGTTGCAGGTTTTCCCCATTGAATACAATGAGGAGGTATATCCTCATTGAATCCTCAGATGTTGCGATTTTTGCGGCCGGGCTGTAGGATGGGAGAGGGACACGTCCCAATGGCTACGGGTAAGTATGACATTTTTTTTTCTGAGCAAATTTCCGCATCGGACATTTAGGTGCGTTTTTTCGGTTGGAATTCCCTGTGGCGACCAGGACGCATACGCTGTGTGAACATACCCTAATAGTGATACAGAGGGTCGGCACTCCTGTCCCGAGTTGTGACTGTGACAGCCCTGACCTCAAGACGATATTCCAACATGTGGAAAATTTTCCTATGTGATTATTCAATCTGTCTGATCTCTAGACTGGGCAGTACTATGACACAATTAATGCAATCTCATAAAACCTTTTGTGTTACTCTTCTGAGAATGCCTTGCCCTTGCCCCGGGGTAAAAGAATCGGGCCTTTGCCTTGGTATCATGACTGTGTACTACGACTTAGTTATCAGTGGAATCGAGCACATACACGGCTAATTTTGTGCAATGAGAAATAAAACAAAATTTAAAGGGGTTGTACAGGATTAGAAAAACATGGATGCCAGAGCCACAACTGCCCATGGGTGGTGTCTGGTATTGCAGCTCTGCTCAAATGAAGGGAAAAAGGCTGAGCTGCAAAATCACACATAAACTGTGCACAGGTGTAGTGCTGTTTTTAGAAGAAAGCAGCCATATTTTTCTAATCCTGGACAACTCTACATCATGATGCCATGGTTGCTCCCACTCGCTGGCTGTGACTGCACAGAAACATTGCATTGGTGGCCGATCAGCCCATACATAGCCTCCCCCACACCTACCCAAACATTGTATGGAGAAAATCTCTGTACTGCGGCCAAGGGACCTCGTCCTGTGGCACTTAAAGGGGTTTTCCAGTCCCTAAAACTTAGGATAGGCCATCAATAGCTGATCGCTCGGGGTCCAATTCCCGGGACCCCCGCCGATCGGCTGTTTTGAAGGGGGTGCAGCACTCGTATGAGTGCTGCTTTCCCTTTATTTCTACTTGCTCACTGTGAATCGTCAACACAGACGTGGCAGTGATTCACAGTATTGCAGCCTCCTTCTCTCATTCACTTCAATGGGAGACGAAGGCTGCAATAATGTAAATCGCCGCTACATCTGTGTCGACGATTCACAGTTAGCAAGTAGATATAAAGGGAAAGGAGCGCTGCATCCCCTTGAAAACAGCTGATTGGCGAGGGTCCCGGGAGTCGGACCCCGAGCAATCAGCTATTGATAGCCTGAGGATCCTATCCTGAAGATAGGCCATCAATTTTTAGGGTCTGGAAAACCCCTTTAACCAAATTTAACCCTTTTAATACTCCTACACATACTACTTATTTAGACACATTACTTAAAATGCTACAGATATGTGTAATTAGTTTTTTTCTTCATTACATTTGGACACCATCGTTCTCTGCATCTGCACAAACACTTATTGTTAACAGAAATAAACCAACCAGATTAATCCAGTTGAGATGAGAAATCACGTCGTCCACTGTCTGACAGGTTTATGCAAATAAAGTTTATTCATATTAGTACGCTAGGATGTTTGGAATCAACCTATGGACCATGGGAATGAGATTTAGGGCGAATGCTCTTGACCCAGGTGGTAAGGAGTGTGGTGATGTTATCCAGCACTAGAAGGGGGCACGTTCTTAATATTTGCTGTGGGGGCCCCCTTACCTCTATGTATTCTACTGAACGTCCCAATATACTTTGTTTCAGTTAATCAACATGTAAAAAGGTTTATCTATTTTTTCTAATTTTTTATTAGAACGGTCACCCAACATTAAACTAATCCCAGAGACCCCCAATTATGGTTCCCAGCAATCAGCAGGAACCCAGCATCAAGTGCTCAACTCTCCTACACCCGCCACCCCAGAGGAACTAAAGCATTAAAAGAGTAGTCAAGTCAAAAGAAATTGATGGCCTATGCTCACGACAGGCAACCAATATCGAGTCCTGGCACCCCCGCCAATCAGCTGTTTTGAAGGGGCCACGCCATTCATACGAGGGCTGTTTCCCTTTCATTCCTTATCTGCTCATACTGTGAATCACCAACACACTTGAAGCAGGGGTTCACAGTATTACAGCCTTCTCCTATTCACATTCATGTGGGCTATGTCCCCCAAACAGACCCGGGCCAAGCACTTCAGGTGCTCTCCCTGGAGATTCCAGCATTGGGAAGATCCTGACATCACTGTCCATATATGGACAGTGATGTCAAGATCTTCCCGACGTATACGTTTGTGATACTGTGGCATCCATAACGCATAGGCTCCCATTTTACAAAAAAAGTATTTTTTTTTTAATTAGTCTACTACACTATTCCATCCTTCAAAAAGAACAAAGCAATACTGAAGTATACCAGCCCGACTAAGAGGGCCTGACGTACACGATCAGCGTAGAATAATAACGTAATATGAAGGAGACCTAACACAGATGCAAGGCTTGTTAAGTGTACCAGAGCTCTCGTTTCCATTCATTAAGTGGAAGAAAACTGTGAAGGACACAAATAATATTAGAAAATTGCAAAACTTTTATTAAAAAAATTATTTATTTACATATAACTAAATAACTAAAAACATATCCTTAGAAGTTAAAGTTCAAAAAAAATTATGGCAACTCCCAACATATGCAAATGTAATAAATCTTTGGGATTTTTATATGTTTGCTCCACACTAGAGCCAAAGTCTTTTTTGCCATCCTGCAGTCTACACTTTGCCCTCTTGCAGTATACCTACTGTAAAGACAGGTCACGTTGTTTCTAGTAAACGTATAGAAGGGAGGACAAAGCATCAATACCTTATATGATATAGGCTGGCATTACATGGGAAAATTTGGTCACACACAAGTCTTGGTAAAATTACGGGATTATTGTAATGCTCCATCAGTGTTTACCTAGAGGAAGCAAGGCTGAGTGTGACCTAGTGACTATCGCAAAAAGTCAGAATACTGCTGAGGAAGGAATTGGGTGGCAGCACCTTGGAGGTTGTGTATCGCTCTTGCAGAGGATAGAGTGCAAGCTACCAGGTTCCCATATTTTATTGACACTATGGGTTCTCTTCCTCTATATATACTGCTGCACGCATGGAAACATATCCAGTGTTGGACTAGTATTTCTTTAGCCCACCAGATGAGATGATCCTGAGGCCCCTTCCATCTATACAGAACATGTGCACATCTACTTTTAATTTCATTGTAATCTTTATTGCTATCATGGCACTCATAGGAATATCAATATGGACTTATCTAGTCTTTTTATGAATGATCCTATAAGAAATAGGTCCTAGTGACAAGTGATTGGCTCCAAGGTCAGATCCAAATGGTGATGTCTTCTGGATCATTGAGGCCCATTATTGTGTCCGAGCCAGGGCCCACCGAGGGGTTCCCCGGTGGGCCAGTCCAACCCTGAACACATCACTTTCTATGCTTACTCTACAAACCCCCAGGCTATGGGTTAAGATGTCTATGTCGGCCCGTGGCTATTCCCAAAAACAAAGACAGCAATGCAGCTCTGAAAACATTTTGATATGATAGGCATTGTCAGAAGCTCTCAGTTGGCAGGTCAGATTGAAAGCTTCTTCAATCAAATAAGACTCGTGTTACAGCCTGAGAAATAGAAAGAGGAAAAATCACCAGGGATCTGCTGTACAAAGCCCCTGGTATTACATAGACAGTGCAGAGACTGAGACTGGCAGCTTGTGTTCTGTCATTACAAACATATCACAGGGTCCAGGCACAAAGATGAACAATACGGATGACTAAGGATAAATAATGGTATCTAAAATGACTATGAGGCATACTGGCATGTGCAGTGTAGATATCATTTCATCCTGCAGTATGCAACAATTAAGCCATAGAAGATAATAGCCACTCTATGATACTCCACATATGTAAAAGGAACAATAAAAATTATATTATCATTAGCCTTTATTTCACATCGCCACTAACTTCCAGGGCGATGTACATATGCAATACAGAGGGTTTAAAGGCTGCGGACCCCCTTGGCTATTGAGTGTGTGTGTGTGTGTGTGTGTGTGTGTGTGTATATATATATATATATATATATATATATATATATATATATATATTATATATAGTACTGTGTAAAAGTTTTAGGCAGTTGTGGAAAATGCTGCAAAGTTTCAAAAAAAGAAGTGTTTCTTTTATCAATTACCAAAATACAAAGTGAATGAACAGAAGAGAAATTTAAATCAAATCAATATTTGGTGTGACCACCCTTTGCCTTCAAAACAGCATCAATTCTTCTAGGTACACTTGCACAAAGTCATGGATTTTGTAGGATTATAGTCAGGTCTATGATTAACCAATTAAACTAAACAGGTGATAATGATCATCATTTTTGATGTCCAGCAGTGCCATCAGCTGAGAACTGGCAGAAACCAGTGGGTCCCAGGTACACCCATCTACTGTTCAGATAAGTCTGTCCAGAAGTGGTTTTCATGGAAGAGTTGCTGCCAAAAAGCCATACCTTCTATGTGGAAACAAGGCCAAGCGACTCACCTATGCACAAAAACATAGAAACTGGGGTGCTGAAAAATCATAGCAGATGCTCTGGACTGATGGGTCAAAATTAGAAAAATGTTTGGCTGTAATAAAAGGCAGTTCGTTTGCCAAAGAGCTGGAGAGCGGTAAAACAATGAGTGTCTGCAGGCAGCAGTGAAGCATGGTGGAGGGGAGGTTCTTCAGGGCTGCATTTCAGCAAATAGAGTTGGGGATTTGGTCAGGATTATTGGTGTCCTCAATCAGGGGCGTAGCTAAAGGCTCATGGGCCCCGATGCAAAAATTCTTACTGGGCCCCCCCCCCCCGCAATCTTCTCATGGACGACGGTCCGCAGCTTTCAGTTGCATCGCTGGGTCTCCTAAGTGACCAAACAATGCAGCACTAGCAGCCGGGGGCGTCACTAAGGCTGGGTTCACACACCCTATTTACGGACGTAATTCGGGCGTTTTAGCATTGAATTACGTCCGAAAATGCGGCTCAAAAGCGTTGGCAAACATCTGCCCATTCATTTGATTGGGTCTTACGATGTTCTGTGCCGACGGTCATTTTTTTTTACGCGCCGCTGTCAAAAAGACGCCGGCGTCAAAGTAGTGCCTGTCACTTCTTCAGACGTAAATGGAGCCGTTTTCCATGGACTCCATAGAAAAACAGCTCCAATTACGTCCGTAATGGACGCAGCGAAAGACGCCTGCACATGCCATTACGGCTGAAATTACGGTGCTGTTTTCTCCTGAAAACAGCACCGTAATTTCAGCCGTAACAGACGCTGCCGTGTGAACATACCCTCAGGGCTTAAAATGTCAGTGAAATAGCCCCAATACATGTGTGTCCGCCCAAAAAAAAGTGTGTATAGGAGACAGCATAGCATATCTATAGCACTACGACCCTATAAACTATGGATAGGATTAGATACAGTGGCTCAGCAGACAGTATCACACATAATAGGATTAGATACAGTGGCTCAGAAGGCAGTATCACACATGATAGGATTAGATACAGTGGCCCAGCAGACAGTATCACACATGATAGGATTAGATACAGTGGCTCAGCAGACAGTACCACACATGATAGGATTAGATACAGTGGCTCAGCAGACAGTACCACACATGATGGGATTAGATACAGTGGCTCAGAAGGCAGTATCACACATGATAGGATTAGATACAGTGGCTCAGCAGACAGTATCACACATGATCGGATTAGATATAGGGCCCAGCAGACAGTATCACACAAGATACGATTAGATACAGGGCCCAGCAGACAGTATCACACATGATTGGATTAGATACACAGCTCAGCAGACAGTATCACACATGATTGGATTAGATACAGGGCCCAGCTCGCTGACATTGCGTCTCCAGCGCTGGACCCAGGAAAGGTAAGAATAATAATTTTGCTTCTTTATGTGTAAGGCTGGGTTCACACGTGGCGGAATTTCACTTAAATTCCGCTGCGGACACTCCGCAGCGTTAATCCGCAGCGGAGCCGTTTCTCCATTGGCTTCCACTTTAATTTAGCAGTGTTCGTTTAGACGATGCGTAAAATTCCGCTGCGGAGCATAGGCTGCGGAGCGGAATTTGGTGTCCGCAGCATGCTCTGTCTGTTGCGGAGCAGTGGCGGACTGGTTGCGGACTCATGGCGGAATTTCTCCATTGACTTCAATGGAGATTCTAATTTCCGCAATGAAGTCCGCAGCTGTCATGCACATGTTATGTGTGCTGCGGATGCGTTTTGCTTTTTTAACTTGACATTTCTTCATTCTGGCTGGACCTATGTATTTCTAGGTCTACAGCCAGACTGAGGAAGTCAATGGGGCTCCCGTAATGAAGGGAGCGTTGCTAGGAGACGTCAGTAAATAGTCACTGTCCAGGGTGCTGAAAGAGTTAAGCGATCGGCAGTAACTGTTTCTGCACCCTGGACAGTGACTACCGATCCCAATATACAGCTACCTGTAAAAAAAATTGAAGTTCATACTTACCGAGAACTCCCTGCTTCTGTCTCCAGTCCGGCTTCCCAGGATGACGTTTCAGTCTAAGTGACGGCTGCAGCCAATCACAGGCCAATAACAGGCTGCAGCGGTCACATGGACTGCCGCGTCATCCAGGGAGGTCGGGCTGGATGCCGAAGGAGGGACGCGTCACCAAGACAACGGCCGGTAAGTATGAATTTCTTTGACTTTCACAAGGGAAAGTGCTGTCCCTTCTCTCTATCCTGCACTGATAGGGAGAAGGGAAGTACTTTTACCGCAGTCCGCAGCAGCTAGTCCGCATCAATTTACTGCACATTTTGGGCAGATCCGCAGCAGAATCTGCAACGCAGATTCTGTGCGGCATTGATGCGGACAGTTGCGGAAGAAATCCGCCACGTGTGGCCATGCCCTAACTGATTATTTTTGTGTTTGTGTTTTTTTTACAGGTTCGGTTGTTGGACTTCGGATACGAGGACTTCAATGACGGCGTTTTTTTTATTCTCAATAAAATGGTTAATGAGGGTTGTGTTTTTTTATTTCAATAAAATATTTTTTCTATGTGCTTGTATCTTTTTAAACTTTATTATCACCGCCTTAGTAATGGCCGCTGGCTGATTGACAACCTCCATTAATAAGGCGGGGCTTAATGTTAGCCGGTGTAGAGGCTACACTAACCCCCATTATTACCCCGGTACCCACCGCCACCAGGAGTACTGGGAAGAGCCGGGTACAAACCAGTACCCGTCCATCTGTAGTGACGGGCAGGCACCGGGGGGGCCGCAGGCTGGTAGTATTAGGCTGGGGAAGGCCAAAAACAGTGGCCCTTCCTACCCTTGTAATGCTGCCTGCTGCTGCTGTGTTGTATCTGGCTGGTTATGAAAATTGGGGGGGGGGACCCCACATCGTTCTTTCCAATAATTTTTTTTTTTTTTTTTTTTTTAAATGACGTGGGGTCCACCCCATTTTTCATAACCAGCCAGATACAATAAAGCAGCAGCAGCCTAGCATCACCAGGGTAGGAAGGGCCACTGTTTTTGGCCTTTCCCCTCCTGATAATACCAGCCTGCGGCCACCCCAGTGGCTGACCATCACTACAGATGGTCAAGTACTGGATGGTACCCAGCTCTTCCCAGCACCCCTGGTGGCGGTGGGTACCGGGGTAATAAAGGGGGTTAGTGTTAGCCTCTGCATCGGCTAACACTAAGCCCCGCCTTAGCAATGGATACTGTCAATCAGCCGGCGGCCATTACTAAGGCGGTAGTAATATAGTTTAAAAAAAACACAAAGACATAGAAAAATATTTTATTGAAATAAAAAAAAAAAAACACACAGCCCTCATTAACCATTTTATTGATAATAAAAAAAAAGCTGTCATCGAAGTAGTCCTGGAATCCGACGTAGTCCAACGACCGAACCTGTAAGAAAACACACAAAAAATGATTAGTAACACATGTTAGGCTTAGATACAGGGCCCATGTGTGATACTGTCTGTGGGACCCTGTATCTAAGCCTACCACAACGTAGGCTTAGATACAGGGTCCAGCAGACAGTAATCTTATACAGTATAAGATTACTGTGTGCTGGACCCTGTATCTAAACCTACAGTGTGGTAGGCTTATATACAGGGCCCATCAGACAGGATCACGCATGGGCCATGTATCTAAGCCTACCATGTGATTGGCTTAGATACAGGGCCCAGCAGACAGGATCACACAATCTGTGATCCTGTCTCATGGGCCCCCTAAGCCTGCTACATCGTAGGCTTAGGGGTTGTGCAGTCCCTAAACATTGATGGCCTATCCACAGGATAGGCCATCAATAGCTGATGTGTCTCTCGGGACCCGCAAATCAGCTGTTTTGAAGGGGCCGCAGCACTCGTACGAGAGCTGCTTCCCCTTCATTTCACTACTCGCTCACACTGTGAATCGCCGACACCGATTCACAGTGTGACCGGAATGAAGTGACTGGAATGAAGGAGAGCAGCTCTCGTACGAGTGCTGCGGCCCCTTCAAAACAGCTGATTGGCGGGTCCCGGGAGTCGGACCCCGCCAGTCAGGGCTAACTTTACCTTCCTCTTCGGCCGCGGCGGGAGTTCTGTCGTCTCGATGCGGTGCGCGGCGCATAGCGCTGTGACGTCATGCGCTGCGCACAGCGCTTGACGTCAGGACCTCCGCTGCGATCCGGAACCAGGAAGGTAAGTAAAGTATGTTACTATAGTAACAGGGGCCCGCGGCCCGAGTTACTATAGTAACTTTTTATTGATGTGGTGCGGAGGGCTGTGGGCCCCCCTGGCTTCGGGGCCCGGTCGCAATTGCGACCGCTGCGACCCCTATAGCTACGCCAGTGTCCTCAATGCTGAGAAATACAGGCAGATACTTGATCATCATGCAATACCATCAGGGAGGTATCTGATTGGCTGAAATTTATTCTGCAGCAGGACAACGACCCCAAACATTCAGCTAATTTTCTTTAAGAACTATCTTCAGAGTAAAGAAGAACACGGAAGTGATGATATGATCCCCACAGAGCCCTGATCTCAACATCATCGAGTCTGTCTTGGATTACATGAAGACACAGAAGGATTTGAGGAAGCGACATCCACAGAAGATCTGTGGTTAGTTCTCCAAGATGTTTGGAACAACGTCCCTGCCGAGTTCTTTCAAAAACTGTGTGCAAGTGTTAGGCTGGGTTCACACGACCATGTTACGTCCGTAATGTACGGAACGTATTTCGGCCGGAAGACCCGGACCGAACACACTGCAGGGGGCCGGGCTCCTAGCATCATAGTGATGTACGACGCTAGGAGTCCCTGCCTCTGCGTGGAACTACTGTCCCGTACTGTAATCATGATTACAGTACGGGACAGTTGTCCTGCAGCGAGGCAGGGACTCCTAGCGTCGTACATCATTATGATGCTAGGAGCCCGGCCCCCTGCAGTGTGTTCGGTCCGGCCGAAATACGTTCCGTACATTACGGACGTAACATGGTCGTGTGAACCCAGCCTTACTAGAAGAACTGCTGCTGTTTTGAATGCAAAGGGTGGTCACCCCAAATAACACACCAAATATTAATTTGATTTAAATTTCTCTTCTAGTCATTCACTTTGCACTTTGTGGCGCATCTTGGACATGCGCAGTAGATGTCTCGGGACGCCAGTATGAAGTTACTGTTCATGAGAGCGATGTAAATTAAGTCTATACCAATTAATTATGTTTATTGGCCTCTACACCAGCCTAATTGGTCCATTTAACACTAATTTCAATATAATGAATGTTTTATATGTGATATTGTAATATCAAATTTTAAAGTTCATGATTGTATTCATATGCACTGATCTTAGGTACTTTTTTGTACTTCCACATTTTCTGATAACACGTGTTTTGATATATTTGTGTCAATTACTTTGCATACTCATTACTGTATGTACTTCCTATATATACCTTGCACTTGAGAAAGGTTCAGATGTGAACTGAAGCGTCACTCAACTTTGTGGTGAATAAACCTACACTTCTCCTTTGAAATCTGAAGTTCTGGTGCTGTTACTTGGTTCTATGTTGTGTGTGTGTGTGTGTGTATGTGTGTGCGTGTGCGTGTTCGTGTGCGTGTGTGTGTATATGTATGTATGTATATATATATATATATATATATATATATATATATATATATGAAGTGTATGTATTTCAACAAAAAAACCTCTTTGGTAATTTACTTTTATTATAAATGTTGTGCCATTTAAGTTCTGCAGCTTCTATGTATCACTGTACATAGAAGATACAGAACGCCATTGTCAGCCGAATCTGTCAGTCTCACTTATTGTAGGTTGTAAGCTTTCCTGGACCGAGGGGGGTGGATGTCAGGTTGCTTTTTTAAGGTTTGGTTGGTGGGAGAGAGTCTGATGTATTGTGGAGTATGTTGTTCCAGAGTATGGGGGGATGCAGGGTAGAAATCCTGGAGACGATATTATGACGAAGAGACAAGAGGATAACATTGAAGGAAATAATTTGAGGACAGGAGATTATGTGTGGGGAGGTATCAGGAAATAAGAGAAGAGTTTAAGGAGGAGACAGGTTGGAGACTTCCTTGTATTTCATTGTCAGTTTTGAAAAAAAATAAAAAATTGTTGGGCAATAGGTATTTAGCAGAGGGACAGGCAGAGAGAAGTAATAAAGGAACGATGGGAGAGGTAGATTAATCGGGCAGCAAAGTTGAGGATGGATCGGAGGGGTGCAATAGTGTTAAAGGGAACCTGTCACTAAACCACCAACAATTATTTATGCAGCTGGATTTTAGTGTTCCAAACCTGCCCATGTCGAAGTTACTGAGATCAGTCTGCATTTGCATGGTGCACATAAAGCCCAGGACAGTACACTGCACATGCGCCGTGAAGCGAGGGGTACTGTCCTCGGTTTCATGTGCACAATACGCATTCCCTGTTGGACTCCTCTCAGTAACTTGTAAGTTATCTTTCCAAGTATTTCCTAAATAGACAGTTTTGATGTGGGCAGGTTTGAAACACTAAAAACATTAAGGTCCCATGCAAACGAACGTGCTTTTGCGGCCGCAATTCCCCCGAAAATCCACGGGAGAATTGCGGCCCCATTCATCCCTATGGGGCCATGCACACGACCGTGGTTTCCAGGCTCATAGCAAATAATGGACGCGGCCATGTGCACGGCCGGTGATTTGCGGGCGGCTTGCGGGTGACACTCCGCCCCCGGCCGACCTGAAAATCACGGGCGTGCACATGGCTACGGTCGTGTGCATGAGGCCTAAGGGTGTTTTCGACAGTTGCGATTTTAATGCAACCTAAAGTGCCATTCAGCCCTAGCCTTTTCTATACATTTCAAAAATTTGTTTGCAGTTTTTTTAAACACGTTTTTGAAGAGAGATGTGCCTCAGGGTTTGTATGTACAAGCACATTTTGTAGCTCGCTGAGATCTCATAAGTCATGAATGAAAATAGGGAATTGCCGATCTCCCACGTACATGTCGACTATCATATGAAAGTTCCCAGTCTGCATGTAGGAATTTCTTCCCTTTGTTTATCAATCCAAGTAGGCACAGAAAATATGACACACATTGTGGAAAGAGAGGCATAGAAAGAGGTGTCGGGGTACACTTGTATACAGCTGGGGGCATCATTTCAAAATTATGGCAATGTTTCCTGACCCCACATTTAGACGAGCAGCTCTGGAGCAGAATACTTATTAATAGTTTCCATGTATAAAATGAAAAATACACAAAAATATAAAAAAAAAAGTTGCACTTTAACCCCTTCCCGCCGCAACCATTTTTCAGATTTTTCATTTTCGTTTTTTCCTCCCCACTTTCCAAAAGCCATAACTTTTTTATTTTTCCATCGATATAGCCCTATGAGGGCTTGATTTTTGCGGGACGAGTTGTAGTTTTTTGTAGCACCATTTATTGTGCCATATAATGTACTAGGAAACTGGAAAAAAATTATTTGTTGGGTAGAAAATGAAAAAAACAGCAATTCCTCCATTGTTTTTTGCGCTTTGTTTTTACGGAATTCACTGTGCAATTAAAACAACATATTAACTTTATTCTGTGGGTCAATACGATTACGGCGATACCAAAAATATATAGTTTTTTATATATTTTACTACTTTTACACGTAAAAACCTAAGTGAAAAAAATAAAATTAATTTTGTGTCGCCAAATTCTGAGAGCCATAAAATTTTACATTTTCCGTCGATTAAGTGGTATGAGGGCTTATTTTTTGCGGCACAAGCTGTAGTTTCTAATGATACAATTTTGGGGTACATGCGACATTTTGATCACTTTTTATTCCATTTTTTGTGGGAGATGAGGTGACCAAAAAATAGCGATTCTGGCGTTTTTTTTTTACGGCATACACCGTGCGGGTTAAATAATTATATATTGTAATAGTTCAGACTTTTATGGACGCGGCGATACTAATTATGTTTATTTATTTTTTTACTATTCTCTAGGGGGAAAATGGGAAAAGGTTTTTTTTTTTAACTTTTAATATTTTTATTTAATGATATATTGTAATAGTTCAGACTTTTACGGACGCGGCGATACCAATTATGTTTATTTATTTATTTGTTTTACTATGCTCTAGGGGGAAAATGGGAAAAATATTTTTTTTTTAACTTTTAATATATATATTTTTTTTACATAAAAAAAAACACATTTATTTTACAAATTTTTACTTTTTTCATTAGTCCCCCATGGGGACTTCAACCAGCGATCGTTAGATCACTTGCACTATATACTATATCATGATTTTGACAGGCTTCTATTAAGCCCTGCCGGAGGCTGCGCTTTATAGGAGCACAAAAATGGCGGACCAGGGGGCCTTCATTAGGCCCCCAGGCAGCCATAGCAGCCTTCGTCACCCCGCGATTGCATTCTCTTTCTAACGATTTAAATGCCGCGGTCGCTATTGACCGTGGCATTTAACTAGTTAAACGAGCGATCCCGCTCGTTACTCTGAAGTGTCGGCTGTAACATACAGCCGACACCGGCATCGTATGGAGCGGGTTCACTCCATGAGCCCGTTCCATACTTCACCTACCCGACTTTGGCGTATGGATACGTCAAATGTCGGATAGGGTTTAAGAGTACGTTTCACATGATGACACATACACTTTACCAACTCTGTTTGTAGAAAACACTTACATGAACAGTTCACATGTAGTAATAAACGGAGTCGTGTATGCCTTTAAGGCATCATGCATACGACCATAAGGATTTTTACCTTCCACAAATACGGATCCGCCAATACGGATGCACATCTGTAGCCATCCGCAATTGTGGAAGTGCCTATAGACTTCTATGGGTGAGTCCGTGCCGCAATTGTAGACAAGAACAGGTCATGTTCTATATTTTGCCGATATTTACATCCGTAAATATATGGAAAGGTGTCCGTGGCCAATAGAAATGAATGGGTCCGCAATTTCATCCGTAATTACGGCTCTAGAAATTACGGATTCCATAATTACGGATGAAAACTACGGTCGTGTGCAAGAGGCCTAACTGAAGCTGCACAAATGCAAACTGAATATGAACCACTGATGTATTTTATCCAAATCAATTGCTAAGTTCCACGATGAGACACTAGTTGATGGGTTTATGAGATCAGAATAATTAACCTGCTGCTTATCCCAAACTGTGTTAAAAGATATTTCTCAGAATTCCCGTGTTTCTGCTTACAAGTTCTTGTAAACAGAAGGAGTTTGTCATATAAGACGCAGATTTGGTTGTAATGCCTTGATGACAAAATTTGGGACATCAGAGGAACAACTTCTTTGATCATAGACATAGCCACGAAAATATGATTATTTATATTTTATTCTGCAATAATGTCCATGCCATTGCATTTATTACCGTTGTGTCCATAATGTGGTACATTTTGGAGACCAAGTAGAGTAGCGGGCTATCTCTCATTGGTCCTACCTTTCTTCCCCATGTGGATGTTAACATTGGCCAGGATCGTCGTCTCCGGTAAAAAAGGCGCCAAAAAATGCAGCATTAGGCCGGATTCACATATGTTGTTTTGTGCATAGTCAGGAGTAGATCCCAAAAGAATGAAAAGTATAAGAGAAAGAACTATTACACTTCTGGTTTTTTTCTTTCTTTTCTTTAACTATGAAAAAAAAAATGCATCAAAAACTGTAAGTGGGATTTCAGTTTATATCACACTGTAAAAGGCGTTTTTTTATGAAGGTTTTTGTTACAATTGGTATCTTTGGGGGAAAAAAAATTCTCAAAAACGCCACCCAAATATCAAACTACGGTTTAAAAGATTTGCCACTGGGATCAAAAACGCCAAAGAAATGTCGCAACACTAAGGCCTTATTCACATGAACATGTTAAACTTCTGTGTGACGGCAGTTGAAACAACGTCCGTCACACGGACCTATATAATTCAATGTGGCCGTTCACACGGCCGATGTTTCCATGAACCATGTGAAGGGTCCTTGAGAAAATTGGACATATCCTATTTTTTCACGCTTCACGCATTCCTCATAGACTCTAGTCTATGGGGATGCGTGATATCGTGTCCCGCAGCGTACAGCACGGATGCACCTCGGACGTGAAAAACTGCCGTTTTTCATGTCCGAGATGCGCAATGCCCGTGTGAATCTACATGTTACTGGTGACTAACAGCAAACATCTTTCCGCGTCGAATTTTGTACAAAACATTTGTGTGAAAAAACACCACAAAAATACTGTGAAAACTGAACCTTAAAGTTGTGTGTGAATCCAGGAGAGAAAGTGAACTTGTAGTGTACGGAATTGCCCGTACAATTTCTGATAGACTAAACTATGGACAGCTATGAGGTGATATGCACTTTTCCTCAGAGACAAGAGTTCATAATAGTTCTTATATGTTTTTGACAATGTTATATTTAAGATAACACGGGATATAATATTAACCCCTTAGATATGAGGATGATTTTTCAGTGGTTTTATGATTCTCATTGATTTCAATTGAATGATGGCAGCGCATTTACGGTCATCTAGTAAAATCCACGTCAGGATTTGCTCTAAACATCATTGGGGGTCACAGCTGAGGATTTCCACATAAGTCTATATTGAAGGAACCCCTTTTTGGTATAATTCTTGACTGCATGTTTAGCAGAAACTCTCACTGCTCTCAACTTTCTGTAAACTCTCAAGTCAAATAATTCCTGCAGATTGGCATCAAAACTGAACCTTGTATTTCATAAGAGGTTAGTAGAAAATCTCATTGTTCACTATTTCCTGCTTTTGTAGTCTTCTATAATATATTTCCTACACAGCATGTAATGTATAGCCACACTTGCCAACTTTTGAGAAGGGACATCAGGGGGATCCTGAAACCGTGGCATGAAGCGACGCGTCTTGCTGAAAAAAAATTATTTTATGCTTGCGAATTTATATAGGAAAAGTCTCTACCCTACAGCACTTAAGTCAGAAATAGTGCATATGACCCCCTTCACCTCACCCCAAAATTAATAGACTCCCTAAAGTATTACACACCCCACACCAGACCCACTACACTAATACAGACACCAAACCACCTAAATAAATACAGACCGCCTAAATACAGATCCCGGACCAGAACCCCTAAATAAATGCAGATCCCACAAAAGTCCCCTAAAGTAATAAAGACCCCCATACCAGACCCCCTAAACTAATACAGACCTCAGACCAGACCCTCTAAAGTATTAAAGACCCCAGACCAGTCCCCCTGAACTAATACTGACCTCAGACCAGACCTCCTAAAGTGATAAAGACCCCATACCAGACCCCCTAAACTAATATAACTCAGACCAGACCCCCTAGTGTGCTTAAGACCCCATACTAGACCCCCTAAACTAATACAGACCTCCGACCAGACCCCCTAAAGTAATAAAGACCACAGACCAGAGATGCAGATACACACCTCTCTCCAATCTTGTAGTCCTCTCCACTCTTGAGCGCCACCGCCAGCCAGACTTTTGGTCAGTAAGTCAATTTTAAAGAGGATGCGGGGCACCTGGGAGATTTGCCTGCTCTTCTGGGGGTCCCGGAGGTCTTCCAGACATTCCCGGAGAGATGACAAGAATGTGTATAATGGGGCAGGCAACCCACACCTTGTAAGTTGTTGTGAAACTGCAAGTACTACAAGTGTAGCTTAGTTAGTCTTTGGTCACAATGGTTATCTTGGTTTTTCACAGGATTGCTGCCTTATATATTATTTAGCTCTGCTACATCTGTGTAACTGCCCTTGAAGCATTTCACTGATGTTGGCCATAGATGTAATAGTTATTGTTAATTATAAGAACAATTTTGCAATCCTTAGTGATAATAATCTTGTCTTTAATGATAAAAATTGTTATTAGCATGGGACATATCTGTTTATATACTGTATAATATGCCTCTTTGTCGAGATTCAGAAATCACTAGGTTCTGATGGGTGCATAAGTAGGGGCCCAACCCGATATCTATGTTGAAGAAGTACTATGCACACCGATTGGAGTAAATGCAAAAAAATGATTTTATTTTTCATGGCAGTGCCAGTACGGCGTTTCGGTCAAATCCTTTACCTCCCTCAGGCACTATAGTATGCCGGTTCTTGCAAAACGACGCTTCGGAGATGCGGCTAACCGCATCAACGTAGCGCTGTTTTGCAGCAACCAGCATACTATAGTGCCTGAGGGAGGTAAAGGATTTGACCGAAACGCCGTACTGGCACTGCCATGAAAAATAAAATATTTTTTTTGCATTTTTAGCATTTACTCCAATCGGTGTGCATAGTACTTCTTCAATGTAATAGGGGTCCTAAGGATTCATCCCTCACGTTGAAATATGTTGTAGAACTGCAGCACTTCCCTCTGTCTAATAATTCATTAATATAAACATTTACTGGCAAGAGGCTTGACTGTATAAGAGGTTAAGGGAACTGTGTGACTCATATATGAAGCACCCAATGTGTATTAGTAAGCTGGCAGACCATGAGATAGGCAGGAAGAACACGCAATGTAATTTTCCATCAGTAACAGGGGAAATTGTTACCTGTGGTTACTGTGTGATGTCTGGACACTGTGGACTTAAAGTGGACCTCCAGTATAATGCGTGTATTAAAAGAGTTATCTTACCTCAGACCAAGTCTTTCATATGGGAGCTGAGGTGGCGATCACCTTATCACCGCAGGTCTGGCTACCAACACCCTTGGCAATCTGCTGATTTTGGTGAGAAAGCCACTTTCACCACCGCCTCCCTAATGGCAGTACGGTGATCCTATCCAGCCGAAAAGAGGTGGAGAAGTGGATATGCATGTATTTGGCTCTCTCTTTTTAAGTCTAAGGGAGTCGCTGGCTGTCTGTATAACACCCATAGACTTTAGTGAAAAGGGCCACGTGCATGCACAACCACCTCCGATTTGCAGCTGCAATTAAAAGTCACATTGGGTGGCATGGGGCCCCCACCAACCTTAATCTAGCCCTGACAATTGTATCAGTGCCAGGCCCAAAAAACGCATGCAACTAAAGCCCAGTGGGCTCTGACATCTACCCAGGATTGCTTGGTGGACTTGGGGAGCAATGACAGGGGAACATAGGAGAATTGGAAAGGTAAGTATATTGAAAGGTTTACTGTTTACCTATTTTAGGCCATTTTAAAGTGTACCTAACTTTTCAAGTGACTTTTCTGAATAAGCTGTCATACGTGTGTACATGAGGAATAACACTATTTCTGGCCTTTATGTGACTTGTATATGGCATTTTTAGCAGTTTTCCCCCTTCAGCCTCTCTCTCTCTAATTCTCAGTTTTTTTTCTGAGCGAGTGGGTGGAGCCTAACAGCTATCATGTCTTCTATACACAGCACACATATCTCATATCTATCACATATATAGAAGCTGCAACATCATGGACGAGATTACACAGAAGTAATGAGCAGTGTAGCTGTAAATCCAGCACTGGCGTGAGATAAAACACGTACTAGAAGCTGCAGCAACGTCTCTGTGTGTGTCTTTGTCTCTCTCTCACTCTGCTCCTGCTCCCTTCTTTTCTTCCCCTCTCCATAGAGTTCTATGGGTAACTGTAACCTGATCAGTCTGTTTTGTCTTGAGGAGACGGAAAAAGCAGTAAATTCAGAGTGGGTGCAAATAAGAGGGTGGGAAAGGAAAGGAGCCTGATAAGTGTAGAGAGAGCCATTTTTCTCTCATAGAATATATTACTAAGTTTCTTATATTCTCTTGTACTATTGATTTATGCATAGTTTGTTGAAAGTGATTATTTAAGGCAGAAATTTGACAAACTTGCTTATTATACAGGTGGTATCCAATGGCAGTGCCAGGTTGAAAGTCGTTGAACTGTTCATTATAACCCATTTTATCACTAGTGTTTTATCCACCATGATGATTTTACCTGGCTATGTGCTTGACGTTATACATATGTTGACAGTGTATATGAATGAAATAATTGGACTTACTAGAGGTTAGTCCACATACTTTAGTACATGCACTGTACATATATCCGATATACTGACTGTTATCATGGATGGTACTATTAAATTATAGGCATATGTATCCGCTTAATTCTTGTAACAGACCAATATGTGAAAGTATATTATAGTTGCCACCTTCAAATAACCCAAAGCAGAAATGCCTCTGTAAAAGAAAAAAAATGTACTTAGTCCCATTTGATGAGCATGCCATTATTATTATTATTATTATTATTATTATTAGTAGACAATTGTTTTATTCTCACAGATATGTAAAGATTGATACCAGATAATCCCAAGAGACAAAGTATACGGCAGCTGAGCATCCGCTTCCAGGCCGTTCATAATAAATGATTATTTCCCTTTGGCTGCTGCAATTAGAATTCATCCCTAAAGCAGAGTTATGATTGATACTAAACCGTAATATACTGTGGGGAATGTTATACTTCCATATTCTTGAGACAGTTTTGAAAATGTGAACTCTATGGACCTATATTTAGCTGTAGCTGCATAAGTCATTTTGTGCTAAATGTTAAGGCAATAACTGGATACGGAGATGCAGTTCATGTCTTAATATACTATATACAGTAAAATCCCATTAATCCGGCACACAATGGTCTGGAAATCCTAATCATCCAGGATGCAACAAAAATAGTTCCTTGCCGGATTATCATAAAAATGACCTAATAGTCAGGCACTGGCTCCTCTATGGCGAGTAAGTGTATATCTCTTGCTTGAGACAACCGAGGAGCAATGAAGCACGGGGGATAACACACCCCAATGAATGATATTCAAAGTATAATAATCACGTATTGTAAAAGAACATATAAGTCTTTATTAATAAATTACAATACATGGTATCACATAAAATACAATAAACATACAAACAAACATATGGAGAGCAGCAGCACGGTAGACTGATAAGTATACCAAAGGGTTTAAGCAAACCTGACCCAGCTCAGAGTCCACCATCCAAGGTCAAATCCCAGAATAGAAGGTAAGTAATAGATATGTGTTGTGAGAATAAATTTAACGAAAGATGCTATGGAGACTGCATAATATGTAAAAAGACAATAATATGCTATATGGCTCTAGAAATATATAACCAAAATAGTAAGGAGAACCAAGCAAGGAAATGGCAGTAGCAACAACATCAATGGATATCCTAAAAATAAAGGAAACTCACATACCTAGGGACATGATGGGAGAAAACTGAGATGGAACACAGGAGCAAAAGACGCCTCGACGCGCGTTTCGCCACGGACTGGCTTCGTCAGGAGGCTGACGATATTAAAACAAGGGGGACTATATAAAGGGTAGCTGACACTTATAATGATACACACCTGTGGATGCTGCGCAGATCGACGCTCACACCGCATGTTGCGAGACACCTCATCACCAAGAGCGCCAGAGTGTTCGCATGGTGATGACGCATTACATCATTGGACGCAAGGCGTACATCACCAAGGTAATGCGAACAAACAAAGTTGGCACCATGGAATGAGATACTCACAGCGCATGCGTGGAGTAGCGTACATACATACAAGCACTAGGTGAAATTAAAAGGCAAAGAGAATATATGTCGGGCAGCTCAAATTGGTAAAGAGCTCAACTGGGGACGATTTGATCAAACTATAGTACAGATGACAAATATCGATATTCAAATTTATACAAAATATATTAAAAAATAGTAATAACCATAAGTGATCCATATGCAACTCGAATTAGACATAATAGCAAAAAACTCAAGAATAGCATTTGTTATATACATGAAGAATATGAATATATAAACAATAGATTCATTCCTTGTCCTTTTACAGTGTCAACATTTATTGAATACTTATGTCTACGATTTCCTCATAAACGATACCTATATACACTCTATCAAATAGGAAGATAGTGGTGAAAAAACCCCCCCGTGAAGGAAAAGATAATAAATAAATAAATAAATGAATGAATACGTGAAAAACACTAAAAAATTTAAAAATGTAAAAATTCATTATGTGAGTTTAATATAAAGCAAAAAATGAATACAATCAAAGGTGTAAGTAATAAAGTGAGTGAAAGTAAATATGTATGCACTATACAGCACAATTAGTCTTTAAAGAATGATGTATCTATATGTACAATTTAAATAAATAGTGCAGAAGGAGTATATTGTGAAAAGGAATATGGACAGAGATTGCACACTGGTATCATAATAGGCATAAACATTCAGATTACGTGCATGTAAGGACATCTATATGGCAAATATATACGAAAGATAATAGTAACAGGAAATAGAGAATATAAATCATTCCAATAAAATAAAATAAAAATATAAATAATATGAATAAAGAAATAGAAGTGAATAATAAATAGTGAAACAATAATTAAATTTGTACCGAAAAGGATGAAAAATATATAAATAAAAATAAAAAAATATAAATAAAAATAATAATAAATATAAATAATAATGAATATAAAAATAAAAAAGTAAAAATGAAAAAAATAATAAATAAAAATATAAATAAATAAAAATAAAAAATAGTAAATAAATAAATAAGTAAAAAATAAATAAATAAATAAATAAAAAATAAAAAATAATAAATAAATACATAAATTAATTAATAAATAGATAAATAAAAAATAAAGTAGATAAAGAAAAATAAATAGAAATAATAATAGAAACTATTACTAATTAGTAAATCTGTGTAACAATAAAAATAAAAAATGTATAAACAAAATACAAAAATTATAAAAATAATAAAAGCTATATATTTCTCCTTCCCCTTCCCTTATTAAAAGTAATACATGGGGATATGAGAGGAAAAAGAAAATATACAACTAAGCAGTATATATATAGACAACTGTACAATAGAGTAAATTGGAACTATGTAGTCCAATTTGATTGAAGAGATCATCCCCCGATGCGCAAAAATTCATGATATATAGTATGTTCATGAACTGGATATTCGATCCAAAGGAACATCACAGTAGAATAGGCCAACAAAACTATAAACATATAAGAAACAAAAATTAGAACAATTAAACAGACGATGTCCCCCCAAGAGACATAATAAAAAAAGAATAATTAATGAAGAAAAATTAAAATTCGCGCAAATGGTGACAGTTACAGAAAGGGTTTGAAGCTAGTGGCCTCATTCAGGCCAAAAGGTGTGGTGGTGTTTAAAAGTGTGATCCACTTCATTTCTTTTTTCAAAAGGGCCTTACGGAGATCACCACCCCTACATCCCAAATGGACCCTATCAATACCCCGAACTCTTAAGCCTCTGGGGTCACAGGCATGGAATTCTCGAAAGTGACGAGGAACAGGTTGGAGTTGGTCAAACTCTTGGGCATTCCGAGCCGACTGAATCTTACTTGCATGTTCAAGTACACGTATCTTCAATGGTCTACTTGTCATTCCGATATAAATCAAATCACAAGGGCATGTGGCAAAATATATTACGGCTTCCGTTTTACAAGTGATGTTGAAAACTATCTTGTATTCCTTATCCCTTTTTGAATTAAAGAAGGAAGGTACTCGCAGAATATATTTGCAAGCTGCACAACTACCACAGTTGAAAGAGCCCCACGGAGGGCCACGGCTACCAAAGGGATTACTTGGGATCTTGGAGATATAATGGCTAGCTGTCAAAAGATCGCGTAGATTCTTAGATCTCCTCCACGTAATGGAGGGATTTTTAGGTAAGCAAATAGACAGATCCTGATCCGTAAGAAGTACATTCCAATGTTTCTGTACAATATTACGGATTTCGGACCATTGGGAATTAAAGGTGGTAATAAATCTTACGTTCTGATCCGAAAATTGTTTCAATTTGGGTTTACTTACCAAGAGTGCCTCTCTTGATGCTTGTTTGGCTCTCAAGACAGCTAGCCATTATATCTCCAAGATCCCAAGTAATCCCTTTGGTAGCCGTGGCCCTCCGTGGGGCTCTTTCAACTGTGGTAGTTGTGCAGCTTGCAAATATATTCTGCGAGTACCTTCCTTCTTTAATTCAAAAAGGGATAAGGAATACAAGATAGTTTTCAACATCACTTGTAAAACGGAAGCCGTAATATATTTTGCCACATGCCCTTGTGATTTGATTTATATCGGAATGACAAGTAGACCATTGAAGATACGTGTACTTGAACATGCAAGTAAGATTCAGTCGGCTCGGAATGCCCAAGAGTTTGACCAACTCCAACCTGTTCCTCGTCACTTTCGAGAATTCCATGCCTGTGACCCCAGAGGCTTAAGAGTTCGGGGTATTGATAGGGTCCATTTGGGATGTAGGGGTGGTGATCTCCGTAAGGCCCTTTTGAAAAAAGAAATGAAGTGGATCACACTTTTAAACACCACCACACCTTTTGGCCTGAATGAGGCCACTAGCTTCAAACCCTTTCTGTAACTGTCACCATTTGCGCGAATTTTAATTTTTCTTCATTAATTATTCTTTTTTTATTATGTCTCTTGGGGGGACATCGTCTGTTTAATTGTTCTAATTTTTGTTTCTTATATGTTTATAGTTTTGTTGGCCTATTCTACTGTGATGTTCCTTTGGATCGAATATCCAGTTCATGAACATACTATATATCATGAATTTTTGCGCATCGGGGGATGATCTCTTCAATCAAATTGGACTACATAGTTCCAATTTACTCTATTGTACAGTTGTCTATATATATACTGCTTAGTTGTATATTTTCTTTTTCCTCTCATATCCCCATGTATTACTTTTAATAAGGGAAGGGGAAGGAGAATTATATAGCTTTTATTATTTTTATAATTTTTGTATTTTGTTTATACATTTTTTATTTTTATTGTTACACAGATTTACTAATTAGTAATAGTTTCTATTATTATTTCTATTTATTTTTCTTTATCTACTTTATTTTTTATTTATCTATTTATTAATTAATTTATGTATTTATTTATTATTTTTTATTTTTTATTTATTTATTTTTTACTTATTTATTTATTTACTATTTTTTATTTTTATTTATTTATTTTTATTTTTATTTATTATTTTTTTCATTTTTACTTTTTTATTTTTATTTTTATTTTTATATTCATTATTATTTATATTTATTATTATTTTTATTTATATTTTTTTATTTTTATTTATATATTTTTCATCCTTTTCGGTACAAATTTAATTATTGTTTCACTATTTATTATTCACTTCTATTTCTTTATTCATATTATTTATATTTTTATTTTATTTTATTGGAATGATTTATATTCTCTATTTCCTGTTACTATTATCTTTCGTATATATTTGCCATATAGATGTCCTTACATGCACGTAATCTGAATGTTTATGCCTATTATGATACCAGTGTGCAATCTCTGTCCATATTCCTTTTCACAATATACTCCTTCTGCACTATTTATTTAAATTGTACATATAGATACATCATTCTTTAAAGACTAATTGTGCTGTATAGTGCATACATATTTACTTTCACTCACTTTATTACTTACACCTTTGATTGTATTCATTTTTTGCTTTATATTAAACTCACATAATGAATTTTTACATTTTTAAATTTTTTAGTGTTTTTCACGTATTCATTCATTTATTTATTTATTTATTATCTTTTCCTTCACGGGGGGGTTTTTTCACCACTATCTTCCTATTTGATAGAGTGTATATAGGTATCGTTTATGAGGAAATCGTAGACATAAGTATTCAATAAATGTTGACACTGTAAAAGGACAAGGAATGAATCTATTGTTTATATATTCATATTCTTCATATTCTTCATGTATATAACAAATGCTATTCTTGAGTTTTTTGCTATTATGTCTAATTCGAGTTGCATATGGATCACTTATGGTTATTACTATTTTTTTATATATTTTGGATAAATTTGAATATCGATATTTGTCATCTGTACTATAGTTTGATCAAATCGTCCCCAGTTGAGCTCTTTACCAATTTGAGCTGCCCGACATATATTCTCTTTGCCTTTTAATTTCACCTAGTGCTTGTATGTATGTACGCTACTCCACGCATGCGCTGTGAGTATCTCATTCCATGGTGCCAACTTTGTTTGTTCGCATTACCTTGGTGATGTACGCCTTGCGTCCAATGATGTAATGCGTCATCACCATGCGAACACTCTGGCGCTCTTGGTGATGAGGTGTCTCGCAACATGCGGTGTGAGCGTCGATCTGCGCAGCATCCACAGGTGTGTATCATTATTAGTGTCAGCTACCCTTTATATAGTCCCCCTTGTTTTAATATCGTCAGCCTCCTGACGAAGCCAGTCCGTGGCGAAACGCGCGTCGAGGCGTCTTTTGCTCCTGTGTTCCATCTCAGTTTTCTCCCATCATGTCCCTAGGTATGTGAGTTTCCTTTATTTTTAGGATATCCATTGATGTTGTTGCTACTGCCATTTCCTTGCTTGGTTCTCCTTACTATTTTGGTTATATATTTCTAGAGCCATATAGCATATTATTGTCTTTTTACATATTATGCAGTCTCCATAGCATCTTTCGTTAAATTTATTCTCACAACACATATCTATTACTTACCTTCTATTCTGGGATTTGACCTTGGATGGTGGACTCTGAGCTGGGTCAGGTTTGCTTAAACCCTTTGGTATACTTATCAGTCTACCGTGCTGCTGCTCTCCATATGTTTGTTTGTATGTTTATTGTATTTTATGTGATACCATGTATTGTAATTTATTAATAAAGACTTATATGTTCTTTTAAAATACGTGATTATTATACTTTGAATATCATTCATTGGGGTGTGTTATCCCCCGTGCTTCATTGCTCCTCGGTTGTCTCTATAGTTTCTTGGGGACCCCCCGCTTCCCTTTTTTTAGAGGTCTCTTGTAGGTTTACTATATCTCTTGCTTGTCCAGGTGGGCTTAGGGCCCAATCGGACGTTCTATGGCATAGAAATTTAGCATAATCATATGTGTAGGCTCCAGTAGGTTTCAGGACGCATAGTGACATGAGTGTCGGCACTGATATCCCAACATGGACGCCATTGTGCTGTGCATTCAGTGAATGTGATTGGTTTACACTGAACGAGTCTACGAGCTTCACCCCATAGACTTGTTCAAAGATGGACAAACCCCTTAAACTCCTTTACATCGGATTAAAATGTGCGGAAAAAAACGCAAAACAAGACACTAAAAAAGTGAGATATATTATCATATCATTTTCCCGGGAATATATATGATTAGCTAAGGCCATCAGAGGAGCAGAACAACGGAAAAAAAAGAAACACCGGTTCCGCTGCACAATGGACACCATCAGTGGCCGACGGAGCCCATTGACTTTAATGGGTTCCATCAGGGTGTCCATGGTTTACCGGAAACAATAGCACAGCATGCTGCACTATTGATTCTGGTATTCTCCGTGGGATCTCTGACGGAGCCTCCAACGCAGATGTGAATGAGGCCTTAGACTGGCATTTTGTAGCCTTTTAGTGAGTATTTTAGTTAGTATGACTACAAAGAGAGGATTTACAGTATAAATTCTCAGTGTAGACCTTGTGGCTATAAGATTCAATCCCTTCTGATTCCTGATCCCTCTCTCATATCTAAAATGCTGATAGTGAATATGTGAGACAGATGCAAAGAAGTTTTCAACTGATTTATGCTACGGATGTGATACATGAATTACCATCTGGCCCCATTAACCTTATAATTAAAGCAGAAAAAGGAACATTTGTAGAAGCCATATATCAAAACCAATTTGGTTCCTGTTGTATTTTCCTTCTGCACTACATTCATGTCATTTCTCATGGTTTAACAAATATGTTAATAACAGGAATAGGCTGTTGAAGCAATGGCGCTGCTCATTTTTATAGGGGATGTGCCACATGTTTTTATTGTTTTCTTATAAAGCACAGCACGCTGAATGTCTGCTGTTCATTGCAGTTTTTGCAGGCATTTTTAGATTTTACACTTTGCAATGCAAAAGGGTGAGACCTGCGTCAAAACCGCAACAAAATCTGCGACAAATCCGCAACGTGTGAACTCAGCCTTATAGTCGAAAACACCAAGCGTATTTATGTATTGGTGTATTCGTTTGTTCCGTTTGCAGAATCCGCACTGAAGATCTGCAACAAAATACAATACAGAAAAGTACTGCACTGTGCGAACACCATGAGGACAAATCTCATTCATACAGCAGCTCCTGCTAAGAACCCCTGGAACTCCCAGTAAACATCTGTTATCACAGCGTGTTTGCATTTCATGGTTGTGCTGAATCATCACTGGCATGGAAAAGTCACAAACGTCTCAAAAGTCGCAAACATTTTGACTTTTGAGCCATTTCCACCAGAGTGGGTGGAGTTTAGCTGAAGGGGCTGGGCCACCCACAGCCCAACACACTATGGAAGCTGGCGTAAATTATAGCGGAACTATACCCTAGCTTCTGACTAGCGTAAATTTCCCCACAATGTATAAGCTTTGGCTAGAGTGCTCCTTTAAAACAAAGTTCACACAATGCAGAAATAGTTGTAATGTTTTTTTGTTTTTTAGCTAAAAACAGGAATGGATCTTATACAGAGAAGTGTAAAACTGGCTTGTATACGTGTCGTCTCTCTGAAATATTCTCCTGTTAGGTTACACTAAACCACTGCATCAAATTGTATATTAAAAACGGCACCAAACCCGCCATGTGTGAAGATCAGCCTAAGGATCCTTGCACACACCATGTATGGTGGCACACGGAGTCCCTATAGTTTGTATTACAGACCCCCTAGGCACTCTGCGTGCCTCTCTATGGTGCCTTTGCGTGACCATATTCATCCCCTATAAGCAATGCATCTAGGGGGGGGGGGGGGAATACCTCTGTAATACGGCGTTTGATAGGACAATGTGACAAACAATGGAAAACCCCATATGTGCCTCCGTATAAAATCGGATGCAAATGGAGCAACCATTTGGGAGTTTGGGCACGTATCAGGCTATTGTACAACACTGATCCGTAATTCAACCATGTGCACGAGCCCTAAGACAGCGGTCCTATCATAGCAAAGATGTCTACATGTATGATTTGTACTAATGTTTTAGAACCAAAATATATCAGATTGTTACTTTACAGAACATCTAGTAAGAATTATTCCAATTGACTTTATTTTTGGGATTACTTGGTTTACATTATTAGCAGTGGCGTACATAGAGGTAAGAGGTGCCCAGTGCAAAGATTTTTTTTAAAAAAGAGTCCCATTTTGTGCAGGTAAAGACCGATACACCCCTACCTACAACACGAGGACCCGAGGCTTGTTAACCCCCATCGCCTTTCCATGATCCTAGGATTAATGCCTCTGTTTGTTACCATTGTAGGGCCTGTGGAGTGGGGACCCCTGCACAGGTGGTTACCACCCATTAAAATAGTAAATGCAGCAAACTTGGACTAGGCCCCCTCTCTTCAGGGGCCCCATAGCAGCCGATTGGTCCACCTCTATGGTGCATATGTCCTCACAATTCACAAGCAGGACTGCTGGGAAATTCAAGCTCCCTTCAGCTTCCTTGTGTGGTATCAGAATGCTCCTGCTTTATTTCTCATCATAAAATTGTCTCTAAAATGGAGCGTCGCTTTAAGGGGTCTTGTAAATGGAAATACAGTTTCGAAAATACAAATTAGCTCCTGTGATCGTGATTGACACAGAACAGAAAAAAGAACACGTAACCCAATTTGACAGCAAAGTGAAGTGACATGGTGGGGGAGAAACTGAGCGTCTCCATAGTAACCAGAATCATTAATATTCTTGATCTTTATTTAATTTCTCCATAGAAAAAAAGATTTCAGTGTACTTCACACAAAGATTAATATACAGTGTGTGTGTGTGTATATATATATATATATATATATATATATATATATATATACACACTCACACATTCCTAATTATACATTTTATACTGTAATAAGGCTATAGAAAGTGCTAGGTATAAAAAATATGCCCTTTGCCCCAGGGAAGACGGGAAGGGCCTGTTCCGGACTGATTAATAATTTATTTCATTATCCCACCAATTTCTTTCCCAGAGGAGATCAATGCAAAACAAATTATTTCATGATCTTATTGTGAGAGCGGAGGCTGCGGAATAATTCAGACAGATCGACATACACATAAGTCAATAAACGAAGCTCTCGACTAAACAGTAAATAACATCCAACATGTTCATGCTATAAGGTGGTAGGAATCCCCATCACTGACAAATGCGCTAAATCTTCTGGCGGACATCGTCTTAGGCCACACTCCTATAAGTCAAATTCATAGTGGAAGATCCGTAACAGAAGTACAGTACACGGGGCTTTACAAAACCTCCTACGTATGCGTCAGAAGAAAATAGCGCAGATTTCAGGGCATGCTATTAAAATGGAAATCTGCAGCTTGACCTTATTTGACGCAGGATGCCCCGGAAATAATGCAGATTTCAGATGATGAAATCTGCAACAAAATATATACCGTATGTTATTTTTTTGGTTACACGGAGGAAAGAATAGGCAGAGTGTGAACGTGGCCTTACACACTCCTTTGCTTCAGGTTAGCCGTACCTATTTTATTAATATGTTAGCGCCTAAAAACAACAGCACTATTCCTTTGGGTGTGTGACGGTGCACGTCCTTATGAAACCTCTCCCGCAGTAAGGTAGTGACTGTAAAATCCTCTAGTTAGACAGCACTCCAATTTTTCATGCTTTGGTGAATTATTTATTCCAGCCGTAAGTGCACAAAACGATTAAATGGCGACGTTTCGGATGTTAAATTCAAGCTCTATATCAAGCTGCTGCGGCGCAATCGTCTGCCTCTCAGAGTCCATGTCAAGAGGCAGACAAGTGCATCGCATCAGCTCGGTAAAGGGGTTGAACGTAACGGCCCGAAACGTCGCCATGTAATTTTTTTGTGCACTTACGGATGGAATAAATAAATCGCTAAATCATGAAAAATTGGAGCGCTATTCGCTAGTTTATTAATACGATCAGATAAAAATGTTTTATTTTGAAAATATAAATTTAACCCCTTAATTTCACTTTTTTATGTGTCCTTTTACAATTCAATGCGCTGAAGCACAATTTCCAATATTCTATAACAATGTTCATCCTGAGCTCCTGGTTCATGAATGATTCCAGAAATGCCTGACATTTAGGCCTTCTTCAAGGGTGAACAGTGGCGACACAGACAGTGCACCCATATTATATGAAATAACTTATGCTGGATGACAACCTTGATGGGCATAGCAAAAGCTGCCAGGTGTGCCATCTGTTAGCCATGTAGGAGAGTGAGAGACATTTAAGGGGGCATTTTATTTTTTAGGGTGGAAGGAAATGCTGTTTTTTCACTTTCCTTTGATGCGGTCGATGCCAGGCTTGGTGATTGCACTGCGGAGTAGTGCGACTACGGTCATATATTTTCCATATTCACCTTTACTGTAGATATACATTATGCGTATACACCCTGTCCATTGTGCGGCCTCGTCTTTGCTGACAAGCGTATCACTATAGCAATGCCGTCTGATTTCTGGCCCATTGTTCATCGAATGTTCCATACAGTAAAATGCTTCTTTTCTCAAGCTGTCAGATAATAGCGCACAAAGCGTTTGCGGGGGAGTTAAGAGGAACAGAATGTTAACCTGTTCAGAGCAAAAGGAATGTAATTAGAAGAAATCTACACAGGATGGAAGGATACAGAAGGCAATTTTATAACATGATTTTACAACGTATTTATATAGTGATATACAGCAGAAGGCCCTGTACAATTTTACTACCCATTCCAACTGTTCAACCCGTCCTTACTCCCTCCTCACCAGGACACGGTGAGAAAGGGTTGTACGCTCCTGCTGCTCCTTACCGTATGTACGGAGGTATTCTCTACTAGAAGTAATGGGGAGAATTTATTAAGACTGGTGTTCCATGCGCCAGTCCCAATATAAAGAAAGTTGGAGTAAAATTAACCTAATTTATTTAAAGGCACAGGCCTCTAAATAAAATAGGCGCATCTCTGGCCATCCGTGCGCCAGAAAGTGAAATCTACACCAGCCACGAGGGGGTATAGATCTGCACCATAATTTACACTAGCTTCTAGTATAAATTATGATAAATTTGTCGGGCCGGGACCTTCTGCTATGCTCCCCCCACTTTAAAGAAAAGTGGCGTGAGAGGGAGAAACGACACAATTCTTCCGCAAATTGCTACTTTTGTGCTGTTTGTGACTTTTAGACGCCAGAAAACGTAATACATTTCCCCCTTTGGTCCGAAGGGAGAATATGTCCATAAAACGGTGCAGTATACAGCACTATACGGCAGCCTACGGCTTTGCAGTACGAAGCCACGGGGACTCTGTGCAGGATCATTGCACATGTCTCATGATAACTAAAAGGGGTTGTCTCACTAAAACATCAGAGGGGGGGTCTCTAGTGATCTGCTGATCGCCTGTATAACTAATAAAAGATCTATTTGTAACGGTGATAAATGTCTGGATGGAGTAGGATGGCTCATTGAGGTATATGAAGCAGCTGCGAGACATGTCTATTCATAAGTAGTACCACCGTATGCAGCGGCACGATCTTAAAGGGAGGGGTCCTGGCCCTATTGAGCTAGTAATTTGTTGGAACTGATGGCAGTAAACATTGGTCTTTTTTGTATCCACGCCATGACAGCTCGTAACAGTGGCATATAAATGTGCACCATCCCTGAATGTTCTATTGAATATAATTATGTTAGCAGGGTAGTAGCAATGCACTAAATTGGTTATTCCTCTGCTTCCTTTGACAGTTACAAGGCTAAAAGAACATATTTTCTTTGTTGTGCGTTTAGTGTGTACGTTGCTGACTTTGCTGAGGTGGAAAGAGAATCTATTGTCTGACATGCATTGAACATATGCAGCATAAATCTCTACAAGGTGGCATTGCTATGTCACAATTAATACTGACACTGTCGAGGTGCACATATTAATTCTGAGAGCTGCAATACCATGGGAAAATGATCTTTCAGAATCGTCCTAAGATACAGAAGATGTATAGGACACGAGTATTTTATGTTAATTTATTCTCCTTCTTGATGTTACAGATGACACAAATAATTTCTGGCACAATTGCAAAAACCTGGCAACTCTGATTTATGTTGAAACATATGCTACAAATGGTACTGATTTAAGAGTAATCTTTTAGTCTCCCATAAGACAGCTATGCTATTCAAACCAAGGTTAGGCTCGCTTACCACCACTATTTTTCGCTATTATTCTTAAATAACAAATAAAAAAAGATCATGACGGATCCTGTACAAAAAAATTACTAGGGCTGAGGCTCTGTTCACATCATGCAAATCCCCTGCATAGAAATAGAGTTAAATAAATCTGGCTGTCTACGCAAAGCCCCGACCTCAACCCCCATCGAACACCTTTGTGATGAATTGAATCGCAGATTGCGAGCCAGGCCTTCTCATCCAACATCAGCTCCGCCTGTCTTCACAAATGCTCTTTTGGGTGAATGGGCACAAATTCCTACAGACACACTCGAAAAAGTCTTGAGGAAAGCCTTCCCAGAAGAGTGGAGGTTGTAAGGGAGACCAACTCCATATTAATGCCCATGGTTTTATAATGTGATTTTCAACATGCTCATATAGGTGTGATGGTCAGGTGTCCACATACTTTTGGCCATATAGTGTATTTAGATCAAGAAAACAAAGTGATTTTCACTCTAAGGCTGGGTTCACACGACCTATTTTCAGACGTAAACGAGGCGTATTATGCCTCGTTTTACGTCTGAAAATAGGGCTACAATACGTCGGCAAACATCTGCCCATTCATTTGAATGGGTTTGCCGACGTACTGTGCAGACGACCTGTAATTTACGCGTCGTCGTTTGACAGCTGTCAAACGACGACGCGTAAAATGTCTGCCTGTGCAGGACTCTTCTTTGCAACGTAATTTGAGCCGTTCTTCATTGAAGTCAATGAAGAGCAGCTCAAGATTTACGAGCATCAAAGACGCCTCGCATAATGCGAGGAGGAGCTTTTACGTCTGAAACGAGGCAGCTGTTTTCTCCTGAAAAAAGTCTGTCTTTTCAGACGTAAAAGACAGTTCTCGTGTGCACATACCCTAAGGTGGACATAGATGATCTGATAATTAGGCCAATCTAACTGATAATGAGCAATCAGCATTGACATGATGTATCTGGTGACAAAATTGTTACTTAAAGAGGCTCTGTCACCAGATTTTGCAACCCCTATCTGCTATTGCAGCAGATCGGCGCTGCAATGTAGATTACAGTAACGTTTTTATTTTTTTTAAAACGAGCATTTTTGGCCAAGTTATGACCATTTTTGTAGTTATGCAAATGAGGCTTGCAAAAGTCCAAGTGGGTGTGTTGAAAAGTAAAAGTCCAAGTGGGCGTGTATTATGTGCGTACATCGGGGCGTTTTTAATACTTTTACTAGCTGGGCGCTCTGAAGAGAAGTAACATCCTCTTCTCTTCAGAACGCCCAGCTTCTGGCAGTGCAGATCTGTGACGTCACTAACAGGTCCTGCATCGTGTCGGACACATCGGCACCAGAGGCTACAGTTGATTCTGCAGCAGCCTCGGCGTTAGCAGGTAAGTCAATGTAGCTACTTACCTGCTAACGCCGATGCTGCTGCAGAATCAACTGAAGCCTCTGGTGCCGATGTGTCCTCGCTCGTCTGACACGATGCAGGACCTGTGAGTGACGTCACAGCAGTGATCAGGCAGAAGCTGGGCGTTCTGAAGAGAAGTGGATGATACTTCTCATCAGAACGCCCAGCTAGTAAAAGTATTAAAAACGCCCCGATGTATGCACATAATACACGCCCACTTGGACTTTTACTTTTCAACACACCCACTTGGACTTTTGCAAGCCTCATTTGCATAACTACAAAAATGGTCATAACTTGGCCAAAAATGCTCGTTTTTAAAAAATAAAAACGTTACTGTAATCTACATTGCAGCGCCGATCTGCTGCAATAGCAGATAGGGGTTGCAAAATCTGGTGACAGAGCCTCTTTAAAGAAGAACTCCCATGAACATGTTTATTGCTGTGCCCGTTTTTGTAATGGGTATCTTGTGAGTCTAATAGACTTACATAGAGAAACTGGCTTCCAGTCCACACATAAGAAGCTGTGTGAATCGGCGAGTCAGTTTACGGATCACGTTACCGCACACGGAAGCTAGACGAAGTCTGTGTATTGAAAGCTAGACGCTCCGTGAGGAAATAAATATTATTTACGTGTACAAGATGCCCATTACAAACGGGCAGAGCAATACAAATTTTCATGGGAGTTCTTCTTTAAATGTTCACTATCCTTTCAACAAACTCTGCATTAATCGATAGTTCAAGCAAATATAAGAAAATTTGTAATATATTGTTAGAGAAAAATTCCTATTTCTTCACTTAAGGCTATGTACACCTTTGAATTATTTATTTATTTTAAAATAGAAAATGTGATCTAGTGTGTTTGGTGCAACTTTCTAATTACTTTTTATTTTAAATGATTTTTACTTTTTGAGATACAGCTGCTTTGTATCCTGTATACAGAACAGCTGTATCGTACACTGGGACCTGAATCCGTTATGTCAGCGGGACTGACGCAGGATCCACCTGTTATCGATCACATCTAAGGCACCATGCAGACCGTTTATTACGGACCCATTCATTTCTATGGACTCCTTTCCGTATTTTTACGGATGGGTGTCCGTGCCGTAGAAATGATAGAACATGTCCTATTCTTGTCAGTAATTATGGCAAGGACTCTCCATAGAAGTCTATGTGCATCCGTAATTACGGAAGCGTTGCAATGCTATATTAGATTTCTTCCTGTTTTTCAAGAGAAAAAATGTAAACTCATATATGATATAGATTCATTACACACGGTGTGATCTATTTTTAGCATTTTTTTCTTTTAATGTTGATGATTATGGCTCAGGGTATGTTCACACGGGCTATTTTCGGCGGTAAACGTCCCGAAAAACGGCCGAAAATCGGCGTTTCTGTTCTGACGGGCCATTTTTTAAAAAAAACGGCCACGTAAAATAACGGCCGCGAAAAAGAAGAGCATGTCACTTCTTGAGAGATGCTTTTGGAGCTGTTTTTCATTGACTCTATAGAAAAACAGCTAAAAAAACGGCCGTAAAAAAACGCTGCGAAAAACGCGAGTTGCTGGAGGCAATGTCTATTCACTCTCAAAATACAATGCCCAGTTGGTAAAAAGTAAAAACACGCCCAGTTGTCTATTAAGAAACTAATTAGCATAAATCTAAAATTTATCATAACTTGCTCAAAAATGATCGTTTTTCAAAATAAAGCCTTATGTAGGAGATTGGACGCTTATAATCTGGTGACAGAGCCTCTTTAAGATTCAGCTGTTTCTAAGCCCACAGTTTCCCACATGGTGGCATATAGACCGCCGAGAACTTGATGGTGTGAACTGTCTGGTAATGTGGTGCTCTGGAAGTCTTTTTTATGGTCTTGAGATATAAAGCAAGGGAGCAGGTTCAGCAATGGGTCATTAGCACTATTGCCAAGTGTGAACAGGGCCTTAGAATTCAAACATTGGAGATGAACTTTACTCTCTACAAATTATGGCAAATGTTATAGCAATAAATATCAACATTATATAACGTTAATGACTTTGGCAAGCGTGTGCTCAAACAGCTTTACGCCCCTGTTGCATTTGATAGATGGATATTTTATTTTACAGCCTTATTAGCGCTTAATTGGCTGAGTAAGCGACGTCTCCGTGTCACGTTCACTGGAGTGATCTGATGATTAGGGTAATGGAGCAGGACGGGACAACGAACGGAGAAAGTGAAACACTCGCTTTCTGCAGGAATTCTTGGTTTTTCGGCTCCAGGCACTCAGGCTCCAGCTACAATTGTGTGTGGCCAACTACTGTCATTTACCATACTTTTATAGTCTTTGTGGTGTTTCTTACAGATTAAGATGATACCACTGCAGGTTCTTACAGGAGTGAGAGAATTACTGGATAATGTATATAATTTCTATATACATTGTCAGTAAAATGTACACGTTCTTGAAGCTATGACTAGGTGTTATATATACAGCATCCAGCTATAAATTTCTATTCAGCCGTTTCATTTATATCTATGTAAAGGACAGCTGGGTACGAGACAATATGGCAATGTTGACCTATGAGGTCCACGCAGAGCCAGCATCAGCACATGGCAAAGCCGTACAGATGTAGGTGCCCAGGCTGAGGGGGGACCAGGTAGCGGCTGCAGGCTGGCTGCGAAGGGGGATCTTTCAGACCAATGTATAGATACATGTCTGTGTGGGCCCCATCGCAGGCAAACCGCAGGCAATACTAGAGTGAGAGACACTCTACTGTGCACCGAGCCTCTCCTCTATATTGATCGCTTGTAGTGTCAGTTGTCATGACTTACGCCATTTGCGCTGCTCGGCTGCTGGGGAATCTTGATTATAGAAGGTGGCAGGAAGGTGGTGCTGCCGCATGGGTTGTCATCACGCGACTGAGGCGGCTCTTCTAATTTAAAAATTCTCCAGCAACAGGTAACAAGGAGTCCTATGCAGGATGAAGAATACAAGCATGAGATTACCCAGCAAGCTGACACAGTTAATGATGCCCATGATAGCAGAGGACCACAGGTACATGAGGAAAACACACTTGAGGAGGAGACAGACAAAGCCAACAAGGGGGGAGTACAGTGCAATTTAAATAACCAGTACCACCCCCTTATACATTTCCTATACTAACTGCAAGCCCTGTACCGGGACAGAAAGTGGCAGACTATTGGATAAAATGGGGTGGAATTAAAGGGGACCCACAAGACTCTATTGGCCAAGGGCCCACACAAATCTGGAGCCAGCCCAGATAAATTCAACAAGGTATGGCATCCATGGGTGGCTAAGCCTTTTCTACTCCAGTTTTTTTGCATAGAAAAGTCGCAAATGACACAAAAGTCATAATTTGCGGTAAAAATTGCAGCTTTTGTGCCATTTTAGCAGCTCAGGGCACTTTTCTAAAACCAGTAGGTGGAGCTTAATGGAAGGGGCGTGGACACTCTTGGCCCAACAAACGTATCACAATTTACGCCAGAAACTGATGAAAATTGTGGTGCAAATGTAGGCCAGCCCTAGAATTCCCCTAATTTATTAAGAGGTGTGCATCTCTTAATAAGTGAGGAGCGTTTTACTCCAACTTTCTTTATATCAATATTAGCATATGAAATTCCAGTCCTAATACATTTGACCTAATGGGGAAACAATATAATCTTACAAACTTAGGCCAGATTCAGACGAGCGTGTGCGTTTTGCGCACGCAAAAAACGCTGCGTTTTGCGTGCGCAAAAGGCACTTGACAGCTCCGTGTGCCCTGTCCATATGACACTCCGTTTGGATGTTTGTAAACAGAAAAGCACGTGGTGCTTTTCGGTTTGCATTCATTCTTTTACTGTTATTGCACAAATAACGCGCGTCCCACGGAAGTGCTTCCGTGGGGCATGCGTGATTTTCACGCACCCATTGACTTCAATGGGTGCGTGATGCGAGAAAAACGCAGAGATATAGAACTTGTCGCGCTTTTTACGCAGCGGACAAACACTGCGCAAAAAACACGGACTGTCTGTACTGCCCCATAGACTTCTATTGGTCTGTGCGTGGCGCGTGAAAACAACGCGGGCTGCACGGACGCAAATCACGTTCGTGTGAATCCACCTGTGCAGTTACTAGCAAAATCGCTGCAGTTGTGAATTGTTCTCGAGCAGCAGTTGCTAAAGTTTTCAGAGGGTGGAGTATAAATATGACTAAACACAACCTGTGGTGGTAAACTGGAAGATGGAGCTGAGCAGAGGTTTGTAAGTCCTCAACCTACAGTACAATGCCGAACGTTGCAACGTATCAGTATGGGCAAAAGGTGCCCCAACAAAGAATTATGTAGAAGGTCAAAAAAAAAACTGTCCAGTAAGTGTACATACAGTACATGGATGCATTGAGCATTGGAGGTAATTTAGAAGCTGACTCAGGACTACAACATTAAACCTCTCTGAAATTTCCTGACTCTTTGTATATGGAGGATTATATCAAATACATAAAATGACAGAGTGATATTTTCTGGGGGCACCCCATTTTCCCGGAAGGGAGCAATATGGTCAGCAGAGTGTTCTGGTTGGCAGGCACTCCCCAAGATACGTACTCAACCTCAAGACGATCTATATCTGGTTGAGTGTCTATTACTTATTCTTAGTTAGGAGTCAACCCGGACATGCAGGGAAAGTGACTGCCTACCCAGAAGAGAGAGAAATTGCTGGGAGAAAGGGGCTCCCTGGGTACCCTGTAGTTTTTGCTTTGTACACAAGCATATACAAGTAAATAAAATAATTTACCACTTAATGTTAATACAACTAAATTATTTCACCATACAGATCCCTCGACGATCTAATACATAATTTCATGGCTAAGATATATTAAAAAACATTTAAAAAATTCCCATGTATTTCCCACACATTATATTGTTTATCAATGCCCAACAATGGCAGATAATATTAATGTTCCCGGTGTTCGATAGGTCTGTGGATAAAACCTTCCACACGTTTGCCAAATGTTTTCTTTCTGCATCTGTCATTCTGTTCCATTTAGTATATCTGCTGCAATATGCATTGGCTCCTGCTGTCTCCGCTCAGGAACAAGAATAATAATTCTGTAGGTTTTACATAATGTAGGCGGTTACCACATCCAATGTAAAAAGAGTTAAGTGAGACTTAGAAGAAATGATGTCTTTTTCAGATCAGAATTGTTCCTTCTCCTGATTACTATTATTATAATTATAATAATGATAAGGATGTCTGTGTGTTAAGGAGCAGCCGGAGTCTCTGTGTCATTATACTCCTCCTCGGGATCTCAATAACTACATGAGTGCGTTGAATCTATAGACAAGCATCTTGCGGCTGCCCATTTATTGCAGAACTGCATGTCCCAGATAATCTTTCTTCCACTCCTAGGGTACTTTGGATAAGCTATTTATATGACAGGTACTGTCACTTTAAAATATAAAAAGGCAATTCATGTGACTTGGAATCCAGGCCATATAATACATCATGTCCATATCCAATGTTTCTGAAGAGCAAAACCCAAACAAAACTGATATGGTTCCAACTCAAGGTGCCTGAAGTGGGTGGGTAAAATGCAATTACAGAAGCCATCTACTCCCTTATCGTCTGGTCAGGGTCGGGACAAGGCATTTTGGTGCCCAAACATTGCGACTATCCCCCACCATAGAATCAAATCAAATTGGTAGTGATCGGGTCATTGGTAGTGAACGGGAACATTCACTACCAATGGGTCAGACTGAAGGTTAGCATTGTAGATGTTTTTCAAAAGCTCTATTATTCCCTTCCAGTACCATCTTAACTTTGGACAATTCCACAGTGATTGGATCAGATCTCCTTGAGCGACCCTACATTTGGGACACTCTTCTCTTTCCCTGTAACCCATCTTCTTTAACCTTTTAGCTATATAATGAGCTCTATATAAACACATTGGTTAAGTACCTGGTGTCCAGTGTTTTACCGCTTCAGACTCAAGCCCTGTATGAAGTCTTAGTCACTGGTCCACAAATAGACTGGCAGGAGCTGCTATATGGACAGCCAAGGGCAGGTGGGATACTAGGTCTAGTCAAGTCCGGCAGAGCGGGAGCTGCCCTTTCCAGTGGCTCTCCATTCTGGCAAACAGAGGGGGATCCCATGTTTATAATCCCTAATAGAGCATATTGGCAGGGGTTGTCAAGCTGGCACAACCCCTTTAAAAAATACTTACCTACTCTGATCAAATATGTACAATAGGTCCATGGAATAGAAGGGAATGTGGTTGCAATATAGGGCACTTTTATGCATCTGCAACATCTTCACACGTAAGATCATTGGCTATTGGTCATGACTAAATGGGGTATTGTCAATAATAATATTGTATTTGGATTTTTTTTTTACGCAGAACTGTAAGTGGCTCCAAAGATGCAGATTGAGGAGCAGATAATACTAATAATGTAAATTCCAATTAACATTCTACAATGGAGGAAGCACCTTTGTGGAAACTGAACTTCAACATTTTTGTATACGTCAATTTCTCCTTCAAATGAAATACCTATTGTGTAGAGGAATGAGGTGGAAGCCGTCTGATATGTAGTTGAATGCATGAATCTTGCTGCTTCCTATATCAGATCATCAATAAGGCTGTATGTCACACTTTCATATACCAGATCATCAATAGTCCTTACACATCCACAGTAAACAAGCGTGAATCAGCCTGCCAAGGCAACAAGGGAGATCCTGCAGAGACTGAAGCCTAATGGCACAACAGACCAGCCTGGAACAGAGCGCTGCTCCTGCTGGATAAATACGCCTGACAGCCTTGTTAACGGTGCTGCTGACACGATGCTTCACAGGTGCACTCATAAAAATAGCGAAGAGAGGCTGGAAAGTCAAACACACTGAATCAATGTTTTTGTACATTTATTACAGACCTTGTGAATAAGACACGCGTAGCTTCAGATGTTTAACTGCACTGTATTGTTGAATGGCTAGGGGAGGCTGAAATGTCGCCTGGCACAGGTTATTTGGGGAGTTTTAAAATGCACGAGAGGTCTAAAAAACTTTAGCAGAGTGAGACAGATAACACTTTCATTTACACAAAACTTTCAGTCCTTTTGGATGAAGTCTGCCATCAATGATGTGCACCAGCTTTGAACTGCTAGAGTTGAAGCCCATGGCAATTGATAGGGACTTGACACATTGACAGAGTACGGGAGATTCAGAATAAAAGGTGTCCTGCCAGGTCGTCTTATTTATAAAGGCCTGCTTCATCGTTGTCTGTAAAAGTCTCGTGGTCAGTACAACTGATGATCTTAAATGTTTTTCTCCCACTTTTCTGGATGGACCAGTGGCAGAAAACAATTCCAAAGACAGCCTGTTTCAGTAGCTTGCATCATATTCACCAACATTGATGTGGTGCACGTTACCCTGAAAACACTATTCCGAACAGTAGGTTCACCAGTCTTAGTAAATCTGTCCCACTGAGTCACATGTACCAACTATGGATTCACCTAACATGGCAGCAGACATAGTAGATCATATGAGGCCCAGCAGCCAAGGGTGTCCGCCTTTAATCAGGTGAGGTGCAGTTCTAGTTATCAATCACTGTGGAAATGAAGAATGTAAAAAAATTATTGCAGATCAAGGAAAGGAGAAAAATACAGAGTGGAAACCAAAACAAAGATAAGCTTTGTCATGAACCCATTTGCAGATAAAGGAGTTGGCAGGGGGTATACTGTCAATGTGGTAATATAACAGGACACCGGGCACTGCACATACCTGTGCGGCCAACGCCTATCTCCATGTCTCGCCGACACAGGCCTTTATATATCAAGCAGACAAAGAATGGACAGAGGCAGCACTTCCAAAAAGAGCAAGAGCTATTTATTCACCCATGCGACGTTTCAGTCCAACTGGACTTTTTTCAAGCATAAAAACACACATCAAATCATAAGTATATAAAGGCTTGCAAAGCCCAATTGCAATTAAACAGTGATTAAGACAAAATCCAATATAAAATTGATGATACAAAAACAGAATACAATATTGAAAAATACATATGAATGCCAGTGCACATGTGAATATACAAAGTGATATATAAGAGACTAGTACAGAAAAAAGACAGTCCTAGGTACACTAAAGTGTTAATGACATAATGACTCACCCAGATGTATAGAATAAAAACATTCAAAGTTGTCAATAGCAGAAAACCGGAAAAAGGGCTCGTTCCTCTAGGTCTCAGCTGTCCAGTGTGTGTACAAATGTGTTGCACACCTGTGTAGTGGAACTGTCATTACTGCTTGTAATGCATAGCGAAATCCCGCAAGATCGCGGGTGGCTATTCCCGCGCATGCGCACTCGATAGTATGGCGGCCATCTTGGCCAAAATTTGCTATCTTAATTTCGCGCATGCGCAGTGTGAATTCCAGTACGCGGCGGCCATTTTACTGACTGGAAGAAAAAATCACATCCAGAAACGTAATTAAAAGAGAACAACAGGTCAAAAATTTTTCAAACAGAGGATTTTATCGACAAAGAGCACTTAGTATAAGATTAATGATATGGCCATAGATTCTTAGTTATATATATTTAATAGGTGTACATCCGGATAAATAGTCCGAAAATGTTTGAATAGGGGAATTAATCCGCAGCAAACACATTGTGTAAAAAAGTACTTTTACTGTGTAATGTTAATTATATATATACAATGAATACGTATTGGAGGTATAACGCCTCAAAATATAAAACAAAATATATGATAATGTCATAATATGTGTAAACATGTGGATACTCCCCTAAATATGATATAAGCCCACTGCTGTAATAGCTATCCCTGGAAAGATGTAAAAAAATATCATATTATACTGTCCCCTTTATTGAAACAAAAAACGGACCAAGTTGACCAGATGTAAATGGCCGCATATGGATGATAAAAACAGTTCTATAAGGACTCCAGAACCCAAAGGAAAGAATCCAGCCCAATATCGGAATCTGAAAAAAATTACAAAAATTAGAAAATGTATGGATATATTAATAAAAACAATTAATTATTTTATATTGCAATGACAATGTCGTCATATTGAGTGTGTTCACAGATACATGTAAAATAGTGGACGACAGTCAGTGACCATGCATGGCACAACAGAGAGAAAACACAATCACTATACCCATTTAGTTGAGAACCACCCCAACTTTAAAGTCAACATTCAGCCCCCTTGGATGTAAAGAATCCAATTTATGAATCCACTCCAGTTCTTTACGTTTTAATTTGGCAATTCTGTCGCCGCCCCTCCTATGTAAGGGCACATGGTCAACGATCCAAAATCTCAGATCGCTGACCCTGTGTCCCGCTGAAGAAAAGTGTGCTGGGACTGGAAGATCCAGTTTGTTGGTCTTAATAGTGGATCTATGCTTATTAATACGTAAGCGGCATTCCTGTGTGGTTTCACCCACGTATAGCAACTTACATGGACACTGTAGTACATATACAACAAATGTTGATGCACAAGTTAAAAATTGTTTAATATGGAATATTTTCCCATTGGTCGGGTGTCTAAATATATTGCCCTTCACCATGATGTTGCAATTCACACAATTCAAACATGGGAAGCATCCCAATTTTTTGGGGGCCAAAGTTAATTGGCGACTCAATTGCGAAGACCCCACATCCGCGTGTACCAATTGATCCCTAAGATTTTTTTGACGCCTAAAAGCCATCATAGGGGGATTGCTAAATTCGGGAACCTGACCCGATAAATTACCAAGGATATGCCATTCTTTACGTATAATATTAGAGATCCTATAGCTAATGTCACAAAAGGTTGAGACAAATGCTACTCTGTTTGGTGCATTTTTACTTTGTGATGTCAATAGCTGGTCCCTAGCGACAGATTCAACCCTATCTCTCTGTTTACATAGGAGTGTTCGGGGATATTTACGTTGGGCGAATTTCTCACCCATGTCATCCAGACGTGATGTAGGATGTTGAGGTTCTGTCACAATGCGTTTAACCCTCAACATTTGACTGAAAGGTAAAGATTCTATCATCCATCGGGGATGCTGACTGTCAAATCGCAACAGACTGTTGCGATCTGTAGTTTTATGATATAGATCAGTGACTAGTTTATCATCAACCCTATATACCATGGTATCCAAAAAATTCAAATGTGTGGTAGAGAACTCCATTGTGAATTTAATGTCCTCATCAATAGAGTTGAGGAACTCAAAAAATTCCTCAAGCTGTGACCCAGTGCCGGTCCAAACAACAAACACATCATCTATGTATCGCCACCACCTCAGTACATGCCTGAAGTGGTGGGATACATAGACGTGACGCTCTTCAAGGGCCGCCATGAACATGTTGGCGTAAGTGGGAGCCACATTCGAGCCCATGGCCGTTCCTCCTTTTTGAATGTAGAAGGAATCAACGAACAGAAAATAATTCTCTGTAAGTATTAATTCCAACAGATCCATAAGGAATAATGTACCAGCTTCAGAGTATACAGACGTGTCCAAGGCTTCCCTCACTACATTAAGTCCTCTATCGTGATTGATGGACGTGTAAAGACTGCAAACGTCAAAAGACGCTAAGATAATATCTCCAGTCAAGGTTACTTGTGTTGATTTTACCAGAAAATCTGTGGTGTCTTGAATGTAAGATGTTGCAGAAATGGCAAACTCCCTCAGTGTTTTGTCAAGAAATACTGCTATAGGATTCAAAATGGAGTCCCTCCCAGACACAATAGGGGGTCCCGGCGGTATATGTAAACATTTATGTATCTTGGGGAGGCAGTATATCACAGGGGTAACTGGATGTGTAACAATAAGAAAATCAAACAGATCTTTATCAATGATACCCCCAGCTAACGCATTCTGAAGAATACAAATAATCTTGCGCTGGATTCTAAACTTAGGATCCCCAGACACTTTGGCATAGACATTAGTGTCATTGACTTGACTACTAATTTCCTCGAGATATAACGATGTGTCCATGACGACCAAGGCTCCCCCTTTGTCGGCTGGCTTGATCGTCAGGGACACATCACCAGCTAACTCTTTTAGAGCAATCAACTCCCCACTAGTCAAATTGGGATGTAATAGAGATGTATCCCCAATTTCTTCTCTTAGCCGACATACCTTTTCTTTAACAATACTGATGAAAGCCTCTATAATCGGGTCATTGATATGCGGCTGCCACCCTGATTTTTTGAAAAGACCTACTTTGCTAAGAACAAATTCACAGGACCCTACTTTGCTAAGAGCAAATTCAATTTATATATCGGCTCACATGCAAGCTCTGCCACATCTTAAAGGGACAGGCCTATGTCAGCTAATAGGCGCTTTCAGGGCCGGCTCCAGGTTTATGTGGGCCCATGGGCGACACAGACTTAGTAGGCCCCTTTACGGGAACTCACGGCGGCAGTAAAGTGGCAGAATACATCACTCTGTGCCCCCATATAGACGTTAGGCCCTGTTTATGCCCCAATATAGAAGTTAGGCCCGGGTTTGTACGCACATAAATTTAGTGCCACACAGCCCCCCTCCCTGTAGTTAGCGCCTTTGGGGCTCCATCTAGTGGAATCTCTAGCCAGAGCATTGGATAGTGGATAGTGATGTCAGGGGCAATCCCAGAGACAAAGTCCCGGGCAGAGCGCTACTAGCACTCTGCTTGGAACACTGCTCTGCTCCTGACATCACTGTTCATATATAGATAGTGATGTCAGGGGCTTCCCCAGGGGCTTTTAGTGCTCTGCCTGGGACTCCTTCTATCCTGCTGACATCACTGTCCATATATAGGGCCGGAGTCCCGGCAGAGCGCTATTCGCTACTAGCTTTCAATAGTATCTGCCTTAGCTTTCAATAGTATCTGCGTCCCAAGGATGCAGATATTGAATGTGGCTTCGCTACCGCTGTAGCAGCCATAGCAGCTGCTAGAGGGGTCACTGGGCATGGGGGGGGGGCACGACGTTGTTCGCCACTTATGCAATTTACTTATGAGGACTGCGTATTGTCTGCTTCTATGCTTTGGTGTACAAGGGTACAATATATGAAATATTGACTTAGTAAGCAAAGGGACTAAAATCGAGTGAGGGTCCTATGAAATGCTTATGTGAACGTCATGTGTGAATTGTCTGGATTGACAAATATGTGAATGCTATATAATTATATTAGATTATACTAACCACACCTGATATTCTAGATCGATCTGGGTCATGTTATTGAAAAAAATATTATTGGTCCTGAGAGGAGATAACCTTAACTATCAAGAACAATTTAATATATACACATTACCAGATATAGGAAGTAAAGCAGTGTAATAACAGCAGGTTTTAAACGGGGCCATAAAGATAATTAGAATTGTTACCATTCCCAGTATATGTTCACCAATGTCATTTCTTCACGTTTATTATGTCCTTTGTAGTAAATCGATCAGTTCTGACCAATGGACATTTGTTCTTTAGATTGAGGCTCACACAAAGCAGATAAAAGCACACAGTGTGTCCGTTCTGTGTGCCCCAGGGAATTCTGGCTGAAAAACCGTACCAAATTGTGGTGCAGTTTCTCGGCTGGATTGTCCGCTGCGGAAAACTGCACACCAAAAAAATAAAAATGGATACTCACCATGGCTACACGTCCCTCCGACGTCCTGATGTTCTACAGCCCTGGGATGACGTTTCATCCCATGTGATTGTTGCAGCCTGTGATTGGCTGCAGCGGTCACATGGGATGAAACGTCATCCCAGGAGGCCAGCCTGGAGGAAGAAACACAGACTTCTGGGTAAGGCCTTATTCACACGAACGTTGAATACGTCCGTATGACGGCCGTTAAAACAACGGCCGTCACACGGACCTATTCAATTCAATGGGGCCATTTACACATGCATTGTTTTTCACGAAACGTGTTTCCCTTGCGTGATACTCACTGCATGTTCTATTCTTATGCATTTTTTGCACCCATTAAAGGCAATGGGGGCATGAAAACCACGGACAGCACACGGATACACATCCGTGTGCTGTCCGTGATTCACGCACTAGTTCATAAGAAATGAAGAGAAAAAATTTAAAAATACATAAATAAACATCAACAACCGATGCCACACGGAGCTGCAACGCATGAGAAACATGTCAGTTTTTTGCGGCTACAAAATGGGCACATTCATGTGAAGGCCTAATTTTTTTAAATTTTTTTTTTCTGAGTTGCGCTATTTTTGCGGCGGGAGTCACTGCAATTCCGTCGCAAAAAACGCAACACCTGCAATTTGTTGTGGGATTTTCCTCCCCATTGAATTCAATAGGGAAATCCCGCAAAGAATAAGCAGCGATTCCGCAAATACAATTGAAATGCACGGATTGCAAAAACGCACCGCAGGTCAATTTCTGAGCGTTTTTTTCTGCTCAGAATTTACGCAGCGTGTGGATGAGATTTGTTATATCTCATCCAGTTTGCTGCTACTGTATTATACTGCAAATTTTCCTAAATGAAACCTGTTGTGGAAAATTCTTAGTATATTTACCAACATGTGAACTGACGCTGAAAGTATATACTTTATGGTAGTGTTTAACCAGTCAGCAAACAAGAATATACCTGTGCAGCAAGACATGTGAAGAATATTTACAAGGGTAGAAATGACATACGACTCAATATATTGTAGAAATTGGTGCAGCATTTGCTAGTTTGCACTTTGTATGCCGTGGTCTCAAATGGTACTTTTCACATTGCAATAAGCAATTGTTTTTCTATCGCAGTGCAGTTGTTGGCCATGGAATATCTTTGCACTCATTTATAAGGGAGGGGTACAGGTTAACAGGCCATCGAGGTGGGGAGGCGATCATTTCCACTATTTGATATATCCGGAGTTGGAGGATAAAGAGTTTTTTTGTTGACTTAGGCCTGATTACACGAGCGTGTGCGTTTTGCGCACGCAAAAAACGCGGCGTTTTGTGTGCGCAAAAGGCACTTAACAGCTGCGTGTCATCAGTGTATGATGCGCGGCTGCAAGATCTTCTCGCAGCCGCCATCATTTTGACACTCCGTTTGGATGTTTGTAAACAGAAAAGCACGTGGTGCTTTTCTGTTTACATTCAGAGTTCGCACGGAAGTGCTTCTGTGCGACCTGCGTGGTTTTCACGCACCCATTGACTTCAATGGGTGCATGATGCGCGAAAAACGCTGAAATATAGAACATGTCGTGAGTTTTACGCAGCGGACTCACGCTGCGCAAAACTCACGGACTGTCTGCACTGCCCCATAGACTAATATAGGTGCGTACGACAAGCGTGAAAAGAACGCGCGTATATTACGCTCGTGTAAATGATGCCTCAAGGCTATGTACATTGTGTTACACTGGGTATTTTGTGTGCCTGTCATTGCTATTTCCATGGATTAAAAGTAGCTTCTCGGGAAACATCATTAGGTGTAGAAGGCATGTGCTATTCCTGCAAGGATAGACCTGACCACTGTATCACTATTGCTACGAGGATGCATAAATGAGCTAGGTTTTTCCTAAAACTCCCTCCGTCATATACATTGGGATAACCATGTGGGTTACCCATCTGCTTGTTTTACTGTCTGTGGGTGTGTAGAAGCCAATAATAAGCATCTACTGAAACCCAAAGTTGTTTTGTGGTGAACCATAATCAGCCCCGGTGTCGTCTATACTCAGCAAGCTTGGGGTCTAATCCCCTTCTGGTGCAAGCATAATAGTTTTTAGCGGGACTTACCGTAATGCAAGTGAGAGCTGAATAATGGTCATCAAAAGCTTTGATTTCAACTTCTAACGCAGTCGTTTTAAATTATGCATTAGAGGCAAAGTGAGCTCCAAAGAGATGTTGCTTTTGCCATATTGGCCTAAAAATATTTGCTCTAAATCCAGAGTTGTAACTTTAAAGCTCATGGGCACCATGCAAAAGATAGATAATAGGGCCCCCCAGCTCCCATGTGCTATTGTTATATTATGTGGCAGAAGAGCCTTTGCCCCCCCCAGGCACCAGTGCAACTACTACACCTCTGCTCCCCTATAGCTATGCCCCATTTCAAAGCATCTGAAGAGTGCTTACTAAGCTTTGAAGCATTACATTGTGCTATTTTATGCCTCCAGCAACAGAGCTTGATAGAAGTTGTAGTTCCAAAGAAGCAGTAGGCCTAACACAGGCTCACATGCAGGAATTCACTACTGATGAGCATGAATTAGCCCTTTAAAGAGGCTCTGTCACCACATTATAAGTGGCCTGTCTCCTACATAAGGAGATCGGCGCTATAATGTAGGTGACAGTAATGCTTTTTATTTAGAAAAACAATCTATTTTTACCACTTTATGAGCGATTTTTAGCTTTATGCTAATTAGTTTCTTAATGCCCAAGTGGGAGTGTTTTTACTTTAGACCAAGTGAAGTGACCAATCAGCGTCATAAGCTTCTCTCCATTCATTTACACAGCAGATCGCAATATAGCTATATCGCTATGTGCAGCCACATAAACACACTATAACGTTACTGCAGTATCCTGATAATGAATATACATTACCTCCAGCTAGGACGGGATGTCTATTCAGAATCCTGACACTTCTGAATCTTTTCTGTGAGATTTCCAGCAAGGCAAACGTAATCTCGCGAGATTACGCTGTAAACTGTCATTTAAAACGAGATTACATTTGTCTTGCTGGAAATCACTCATAAAGTGGTAAAAATAGATCGTTTTTCTAAATAAAAAGTTTGGTGGAGGAGGGGTAATGGTCGGCGGCTGTTTTTCAGTGTTTGGCCCCTTATTTCTAGTGAAGGGTAATGTTAATGCGACAGCATACAAATACATTTTAGACAAGTGTATGCTTCCAACTTTTATGCCACGGCTTGGGGAAGGCTCTTTCTTGTTGCAGCATGACTGTGCCCCAGTGCACAAAGCGAGGTCCATAAAGACATGGTCTGATAAGCTTGGGATGGAGGAACTCGAGTGGCTGCAGAGCCCTGACCTCAACCAAATCAAACACCTTTTGGATGAATTGGAACTCCGATAGCGAGCCAGACCTTCTAGTCCAACATCACTATCTGACCTTACAAACGATCTTCTGAATGAATGGGCAAAAATTTCCACAAACATTATCCACAATCTTGTGGAAAGCCCTCCCAGAAGAGTGGAGACTGTTAGAGCCGCAAAAGTGGGGCAAACTCCATAATAATGCCAATGGATTTGGAATGGGGTGTCCAACAAGCTCATATAAGTTTGATGGTCAGGGGTCCACATACTTTTGGCTTTGCAGTGTATATACTGTAGTGGCATCATCTTCGGTGATACTGTATGAAAAAGCGGCGGATTGCACCACAATACTATTACAGTAAGAAATATACAGTAGATGTAACAAGAAGGGTGATTGAACTTTCTGCAGCATAGCCATGATGACAAAGACCATCTTCTCAACATGCAGTACAGGACTGACAATGTTCGGTAAAATCTCCTTGAAAACCATCAATCAGAAGACAAGAGAGCAATCAAGAGTCAAGTAATAGTAAGAATACGCACTAGAGGAGAAATCGGTTTCATCCAGGGAACACATGAAATCCATGTTCTGTTCCTGTCATCCACATTATGCTGTCCTTACAGGGGGCAGCGTAATGTAGTGTCAGACACACCGATTTCAGCAGTCCGTCACTTATATTCTTAAGTACAGGTGTTTCTGACAACGGACATGGAGAGCCCAGGCAGCACTGCCATAGGGGAGTCCGGTATATTGATGAGCTGCCGCTAGCTCCGCCCACTCTGTTGATTGACAGATGTCTCCTTATTATTCTGCATAGGAAGACATCTGTCAATCAGTGGAGAGTACTAGACAGGCTCCATTTAAGAGTAATGTTTCCACCTTTTCACTGTCATTTTCCTTTGTCAAACACCAGCATCCAGTATTGCAGTCTTTCCCAACCAGGGTTCTGCGGTGATCATGTCCAGTTGTTCGGACCCTTCTGACCTGCCATCATAGATGCATTAGGGAAAAGCAGTCTCCTCCGATGTATCTATGGCTATGTTCAGGCTGAACAATACGAGGCTCATCTCAAGAGAAAACACCCTCTGAATCCAGCCGTTTTTGGAGATGATTTTCAAATTGTTTTTGAAGCATATTTTGAGGCGTATTTTCATAGGGTTTTTTGAGTGTCACTTCATTTTTACGAAACATTTTTTACTTCAGCATCTTGAAAATACACCTCATGTGAATTACGCAGCATATTTCCCATTGAAATCAATGGAAAGCTGTATGCAGACGTATTTAAAGTGCATTTCGGAGCGTAATACAAGCATTTTACGCTCTGAAATACGGCTAAAAATATGCTGTGTGAACAATACCTTTGACGACAGGTTGCCGACATCAGTGGCAGAACTACTGTCGCACGGCACACAATATCGTGACGCAGGCCAGCATCCGGACATTGTGTGCGGCGGCGGCTGGAAGGGAGGACCCAGGAGCAGAAAATATATGTTTTTCATGTGGTCTGGAGTCTGAATTAATGGAGGGGACTGAACTTATTTTAGAGACTAGTCTGGGGATCTGAGGAATTTAGGGGTCTGTTCAGGGGTCTTATTTAATTTTAGAGTCTGGGGTCTGAATTTAATTTAGGGGTCTGGTCAATTTATTATTCTGCTTACAAATAAAAAATATTTTTGTTTTCTGTAGTGATTTATAAGCACTTGTGTATTGCTTTTACGTTTTAAGCCTTTTTTTTTTTTGCTTTGATAAAGAATAATAAGAGTCTAAGGCCTCATGCCCATTTCAGGTTTTTTTCGTCAGGGTGCTATCCGTTTTTTTAACCGATAGCTCCCTGACACATTCATTTCAATGGGACCATGCACACTTCCATTGTTTTAACGGAACCGTGCAGCCGTTCCGTCAAAAATAGGACTGGTCCTACTCCTGTGTTTTTGACCGAACAGTCTCGCCTTTTCATTGATTTGGTCCGTGAAAGAACGGAAGCCATCCTTGTGTGCCCCGTGTTTCACAGAACAGTCATTAGCGGCCGTACGACGGCCGACAGGTGTGTGCATGAGGCCTAAAATCTTCCTTTGGGAGTCAACTGCCCAAATCTGAATAACCAGTTGTCCTTGACCTGGCACACTACTGGTTAATAAATTCCCATTTCATATTTTATTACAGACATGAAGCAGATTTTTAGATGCAGCTTTATGTAACACAATCTTACACAATTACCGGTCACGTAAGGTTAAAGACTTTTGCAAAGAGAACGGCCAGTTTCATTTTATGATAATTGGAAATCAATTAGTCTCCACCAATAGGAAAGCCCCACTGCTCGCAGCCTGGAGCTCAATTTCCTCCTCTGTCTGACTCCAGAGAGCGGAAGATCTACCGCTTATGTAGCCCCTTAATTGATCTCAGAAGGGAACACCTGTAGTCCCTAATTACAGTTAAAATCTCCACACCCTTGGTAGCATTTGTAAGCAGCTCTTAGTGTTATTCTCTTTTTTTTCCTGGAGTATGGCTTTATCTACCCCTCACTGACAGGTAAAGACTAGGGTGACAAAAGAAACAATAGCACATCAATGACATCCACAAGGGTGGAAGTGACCTGAATAATATGACAGCAAGATAGAATGTCAACAAGATGTAAGAGAATGCAAGAGCTCCCTCTGCTGGTACTCATTAGGCACTACACTTTCTACAATGTCACTTCAAAGAGCAGGACTTTTCTTAGCAATCCTAATGTATAAGGTTTATCTTTAGGTGACTAATGAAAAATAAACAGACATTTTAGTTGTTTTTCCCCCATACTGTTTATAAAATTTAACAGGAACATTAACTTGAACCGCTTTTAAGAATACATTAGGTACTGCTCTTCATTGCTCCATATGCAGTCCTGGTTGCCCGGTCCCCACAGCAGCACTCATAGTAATGGTCCAGCACTGGACACTTTTCTCAGGTTGCAAGATTTTGCCAGCCAGGGAATTGAAACCAGGTAGTCCCAAATACTAGGCCTCAGTGTTCCTGTCCTGGTTCTTGTGCCGTCGTCATCGAGGGTTGTGATGTTTTCTCCATTTCCAGGCTGGGTGACTTCTGGTTCTGTCAGGCTTTGTCTTGTTTACGTCCCTTGGCTTGGTTCTGGTCCATTCCTTGTCTCAGACTTGGTTCATCACCTGACTAGATTTCAGCTCCTACATCCTGCGATTCCACTTGTCACACTATTGTTCATGGTAGCAGCTCTGGCTTCGTCCCCGACTACATCTCCGATAGCTTGGTGCTACACAGTCCCTAAGCGTCTCAATATCTACGTGTCTGCCACCGATTTGCTGCCTGGTTTCTTTTCCAAGTATGCCGACACACCTCAACTTTTCTGTCGGTTATAGAGTTTTACTTATGGTTCATTGTGAGAGAGATAAAAAAAATTTCATGCAGGTCTATATAAGAACATTAGAGATTGGCGGGGAAGGGGGCAATTAACCCCTTAACGCTTCATGACATACACATAGCTGGAGCCTGGCATTGTTGGATGGACGGGCATCCCACTGTAACAGCCGGGTTCATAGAAACCTCTGATCTAGGCTATTTAACCCCTCAGATTTTCAGTCAATAGCGACCGGGGAATATAATGTGATTGACCGACAGAGGGGGCTCCCCCTGCAGCCCATCAGCATCCTGAAATGCGATCTCTCTATTTATTAAAAATAGTTCACCATTAAAAATATATATAATTGGTACTGCTGCAATGGTAACAACATTTAGAATAAAGTTAACTTTATTACTGAAATCGCACGGCATAAAAAAATAAAAGATGGCGGATTTGCTATTTTCTTTTACATTCTTCCGCCCAAAAAAAATCTCCTACAATTAGTCAAAAAATTATATGTACACCAAAATGGTACCAATAAAAAATAACAACCTGCTCGGGAAACTAGTCATCATATGGCTCTCACAATGCAGGGACGCAAATCCATAAAACATGTTTTTATTGCAAAAGTACTAAAAGAATCGAGTTATTTGGCATCGCCGTATTTGTACTGACCGGTAACTTGTTATAGGACTTGCCACTGCGGCAAGGAAAATGTCTGGAATGTGGAGGCCTCAGCTGTTTTTCAAGGGAGCCAGATCTGCGGCGATCAGTGGCACATCTAAAATTAAGGGTATGTGCACTGGATAAGCTGCGCATTTTCCGCAACTGATTTTATTCTGGAAAACCCGCCGCGTATTACAGTAGCAGCAAAGCGGGTGAGATTTCAACAAATCACATTCACACGCTGTGGATAAAATATGCCGAAAAGAAGTGTCGGACACGGACTTGCAGTTCGGATTCTCAATTTGCAGCATGTCAATTTCTCTTGCAAAGACGCTGCAGAATTTCTGCATAGAAAATTTGGTTGGAAATTTCTCAGTGTTTACACTGTGTGTGGACGTACCACAAAGGGGTTGTCATTGATTATAGTGAATAAGTTAAGCCGCGTCCACTTTAAATGGTAAAAGTGGGGTAAAAATGCAAAAGGCGCAAACGTTTTGAACAAAAACTGATGAGTTTTTGCGCAAATTGCGACTTTTATGTGTAGAGGTGTAATGGCAGGGGGTAGGGAGACGGACAAGTGAGCCCTAATCTACCCGCCACTCTGTCCCTGCCTACTTGCAACGACCCGCCCTAGGCGACGGGGTACAGCTGGGCGGCGGTCCCTGCGCTCAGTAAGTGCACGACAAACACGACAAACATACAAAGGAACACAAGCAAGGAAAAGGGGCCGTTGCCCACGGCAACACCGTGAGCAACCAGAGTGGTGAACGAGCCGAGTCAAGCCAGGAGTGTGCGAGGTACAAAACGAAAAGCAGAAGAGTAGTCGGTAAGCCAGGGTCTGTATGGAGCAGGAACAAAAATAGCAGGAGCTGTAGCTGGGCCAGGAAACCACAAGGAAAGAATCACAAGCACCGAGGGACAGGAAGGGCAGGCTAAAATAGACAGAGGGCGGGAGCTAGCTGAGTCTGGCCAGGTTGCGATAGGCTCTCCCACTCCTAAGCCTGCCAGCCTGAATGGTGGAAGCAGGAGTCAGTCTCAGGGATGTATTCTCAGGTGCTGACTGATTAGTTCTGGGAGTTAACCCCGAAGCTGTGCCTGGCAGATCCTTTACAAGAGGGCTTAATATCTGCACAATGTCTTATATATAAGAGATTTATTGCTCTACTTTTACTGCAGATTGCGCTGTCCGAGAGGCTTCGCAACACTTCTCCTTCCAATCACTACAAGTAATGAAGGACTCGTTCTGACCTCAGTCTACATGGACGTCAAGTAAGAAAGATTTGGGAGAGCGGACACCCAGGACTTGGAGCTTCCATGTTACATGAGTGCCCACTGAATTTAATGGGTGCTGTGGAAATACTACAATTCTACTACAGTAAAACGTGTAAGCGTTAGAAACCTCTCCTGGCAATAAGGCTCCATGCACAGCACATTTTTGCAATACATTTAGCGTGTATGTCAGGAAAGCTCCCGATGTACAATCTAAACAAGTCCAGCGGGCACCATCAGCCCGAGAGAGGCTAAAAAATGTGTCCTTTTGGCCTCCGTCGGACTGGTACACGTCAGAATACTTTTTTTTTTGGAAGATGGATAAACATAGGGGAACCCGCAAAAAAAATATCCTGCGCGGTATACATTTTTTAAACATGGCAGTCTATGGGTGTTGTACACCACTGTATGGCATACGTCAAAGGTACATGAGAATGTATATGTTGGGAGCTTTTCCCAGCGTATACGCTAAACGTAGGCCAGAATCGCGACGTGCATAGAGCATAATAGCCGATTGTTGGGGGTTCCAGCACCCAAACATCCGGCAATCGGCTCACCCCTTATTATGAATCAATCGCCTTTGGGATATGTCCACACACAGCATAAACACTGCGGAGCTTCTGTCCGGATTTTACATGGGGATATAGTGTAGCATTTTTGCAATAGAAATTACAGATTGACATGGCGTATATTTCACTGTGTGGGGCGAGCAAGTTAGAGCGCCCTACCTTCCCCCCCCCCCAGAATTGGACTGGTTCCCCACCAGACATAAAAATGCATGCTCACCTCTTCTCCTCTCCGGTCCCTCAGCATGGTCATGATGCCGAGCAGTGTCAGGACGTTGTATGTGACACAGCACTGAGGACGTTGTATGTGACACAGCACTGAGGACGTTGTATGTGACGCAGCACTGAGGACGTTGTATGTGACGCAGCACTGAGGACGTTGTATGTGACACAGCACTGAGGACGTTGTATGTGACACAGCACTGAGGACGTTGTATGTGACGCAGCACTGAGGACGTTGTATGTGACACAGCACTGAGGACGTTGTATGTGACACAGCACTGAGGACGTTGTATGTGACGCAGCACTGAGGACGTTGTATGTGACGCAGCACTGAGGACGTTGTATGTGACACAGCACTGAGGACGTTGTATGTGACACAGCACTGAGGACGTTGTATGTGACACAGCACTGAGGACGTTGTATGTGACACAGCACTGAGGACGTTGTATGTGACACAGCACTGAGGACGTTGTATGTGACGCAGCACTGAGGACGTTGTATGTGACGCAGCACTGAGGACGTTGTATGTGACGCAGCACTGAGGACGTTGTATGTGACGCAGCACTGAGGACGTTGTATGTGACACAGCACTGAGGACGTTGTATGTGACACAGCACTGAGGACGTTGTATGTGACACAGCACTGAGGACGTTGTATGTGACACAGCACTGAGGACGTTGTATGTGACACAGCACTGAGGACGTTGTATGTGACACAGCACTGAGGACGTTGTATGTGACACAGCACTGAGGATGTTGTATGTGACACTGAGGACGTTGTATGTGACACTGAGGACGTTGTATGTGACACAGCACTGAGGACGTTGTATGTGACACAGCACTGAGGACGTTGTATGTGACGCAGCACTGAGGACGTTGTATGTGACACAGCACTGAGGATGTTGTATGTGACACTGAGGACGTTGTATGTGACACTGAGGACGTTGTATGTGACACTGAGGACGTTGTATGTGACACTGAGGACGTTGTATGTGACACTGAGGACGTTGTATGTGACACAGCACTGAGGACGTTGAAAGCCGCTGCGCATATAAGGCCATGACTTTATATGAGCCACCGCATGCTGAGGGAGCGGTGAGGTGAGTAGACTTTTTTATTTTATGTATGATGAGGGGTGTGGATGTTTGCACGTCTGCGGTCGTTGCGCCACAATTGGCCAGCGGAAAGATGCAACAGATTTAATCTGTCGCATCTTTCTCCAGCGGCACAAACAGCTAAGACTGCCCCTTAGTTATGTGTGTTTCTGGGCAGCTCTGGTCACTGCAGCTCTCATTGAGGTTGTTACCCGGCTTTTCCAGGCTCCAGAACAGCAAATCCGCCTAAAATGGAGAAAATGGGAGATGGGGGAAAGTATAATTACAGAATAAGGCCAATTTGCCTTTTAGAATTTTGACAACCCCTATCAGAGATATTATCGCAACCACATTTTACTCTACAACATTTTAAAAAAATAATAATAAATAGATATAGGTAACTCTTGTCCCTTTCTTAAGTTTGATAGTAGCCCTAAAGTCACCCGAACGCCAATCACATGGCGAAATGCACCCTGTTTTTTTTTTCTTTCGGAAATACATTTTAAGGGAACCGGTCACATCAAACATGCTGTCCCATCTACGGGCAGTAAACTATAGAGCAGATTAATATATCGTTTTGTGGGGAAAAAAAATCAGTATAACCTGTCATTTTTTTTTATATAAATCCCTGCTCACTCTGGGCTTAAGAGTCCAGTGGGTGGTCCTGCTCAGTGATTGGCAGATAATGGAATGCTGTCAATCAATGGTTAAGACCGCCCACTGGACTCTTTAGCCCACAGTCTGAAGGGCGTTAAATCAATAAATTACAGGTTATTCTGAACCTTCTCCTACACAACTATAGATCAATCTGCTCAGCTCCTCCTGCTCTATATCATTATGCCTGCAGATTGCTTTCTATGGGTGCCTTGTATGCCATACTGTGGCATCGTTTGAAATATCAAGCTTTAAATAGTCCTAAACATCATACCTTTTTTTAGTGTTAACATTTATTTAGCATAAATAATAGCAAACATCCACCAGAGGAGCAGAGCAACATACATACCGGAAGCGTTGGTTCCTTTACATGACAGACACCATCGGTGCCCGACGAAAACCCATTGACTTTAATTGGTTCCGTTGGGTTTCCGTAATGTTGTCCGTCGTTTTACCGGAAACTATTGTGCAGCATGCTGCTCTATTGTTTCTAGGATTTCCGTCCGGATCTGTGATGGAGGCCCCTAACAGAGCATCCAACGCAGATGTGAACAGGCCCTAAATGGAAGACATACCCAAACATAACGGGTTCTGTTTACATATTTTTGCCCAGTCTACGTTTGCATACGTTAGAATAAAGAATCAGAACCAATCCACAGGATAGATCATCAGTAAATGATCAGTGGGGGCCTGACACCCAGACCCCACATCAATCAGCTGTTCCAGCTACCTCTGGCCACCAGAGGTTATGCAGTCGTCAGTGTCGGAAGCAGATGGCTCCGTACACTGTATAGTGGCCGTGCTGACGACACGCAATTCTCCTCCTATTCAATTGAATCGGAACACACCTGCAGTACGGCCACTGTACTGTAACCGGAGCCATCTGCTTCCGACAACGGCCATTGCATAACATCCGATGCCCGGAGGCAGCCGGAAACAGCTGATCGGTGCGGGGTCCGTGTGTCGTACCCCGATGATCATATACTCATGACCTATCTCGTGGATAGGACATCAGTGTTAAAAAACGCCCTGTGCCCGGTCAACCACTTTAAGAAACAAAAAACTGAACAGGTACCAACTTTATGCCTTTTTTTTATGGAGATGTCTGACGGATCCGTCAAAAAAAGAATATTGTTGGTATATAGTTACATTCCTTTTTTGCAGTATACTTTTTTGGACAAAAAAAAGGATACATTTAATAAGGCTATAAATTGCCCAAATAAGGCTATGATGCATCAGGCATTTTTTGTTGCATTTTTTATGGCCACTTTTGGTGCTTTTTTTCTATTGAGACAATGTAAAACGGCTCCGAAAACAGCTCAAGAAGTGACATGCACTTCTTTTTTACGGGGCGTTTTTTTACGCAGTGTTTTTAAAAACGGCTGCGTAAAAGACGCCCCGTGGGAGCGAAACTCAGTTTTTCCCATTGAAATAGCTTATAATACTAGTGTAGCCAGTGTATAATACTAGTAGCCATATTGTATAATACAAGTAGCCATGGTGTATAATACTAGTGTAGTCATAGTGTATAATACAAGTAGCCATAGTGTATAATACTAGTGTAGCCAGTGTATAATACTAGTAGCCATATTGTATAATACAAGTAGCCATAGTGTAGAATACTAGTGTAGCCAGTGTATAATACTAGTAGCCATAGTGTATATTACTAGTAGCCATAGTGTATAATACTAGTAGCCATAGTGTATATTACTAGTGTAGTTATAGTGTATAATACTAGTAGCCATAGTGTATAATACTAGTAGCCATAGTGTATATTACTAGTGTAGTCATAGTGTATAATACTAGTGTAGCCATAGTGTATAATACTAGTGTAGTCATAGCGTATAATACTAGTGTAGACATAGTGTATAATAATAGTAGCCATAGCGTATAATACTAGTGTAGTCATAGCGTATAATACTAGTGTAGCCATAGTGTATAATACTAGTGTAGTCATAGCGTATAATACTAGTGTAGACATAGTGTATAATAATAGTAGCCATAGTGTATAATACTAGTAGCCATAGTGTATAATAATAGTAGCCATAGTGTATAATACTAGTAGCCATAGTGTATAATACTAGTAACCATAGTGTATAATACTAGTAGCCATAGTGTATATTACTAGTGTAGTCATAGTGTATAATACTAGCGTAGTCATAGTGTATAATACTAGTGTGGCCATAGTGTATATCACTAGTGTAGTCATAGTGTATAATACTAGTAGTCATAGTGTATAATACTAGTAGCCATAGTGTATATTACTAGTGTAGTTATAGTGTATAATACTAGTAGCCATAGTGTATAATACTAGTAGCCATAGTGTATATTACTAGTGTAGTTATAGTGTATAATACTAGTAGCCATAGTGTATAATACTAGTAGCCATAGTGTTTACTAGTGTAGCCATAGTGTATATTACTAGCGTAGCCATAGTGTATAATACTAGTGTAGACATAGCGTATAATACTAGTGTAGACATAGCGTATAATACTAGTGTAGCCATAGTGTATAATACTAGTGTAGCCATAGCGTATAATACTAGTGTAGACATAGCGTATAATACTAGTGTAGACATAGTGTATAATACTAGTGTAGCCATAGCGTATAATACTAGTGTAGACATAGTGTATAATACTAGTGTAGCCATAGCGTATAATACTAGTGTAGACATAGCGTATAATACTAGTGTAGACATAGTGTATAATACTAGTGTAGCCAGTGTGTAATACTAGTGTAGCCATAGTGTATAATACTAGTGTAGCCATAGTGTATAATACTAGTGTAGTCATAGTGTATATTACTAGTGTAGCCATAGTGTATAATACTAGTGCAGCCATAGTGTGTAATACTAGTGTAGCCATAGTGTATAATACTAGTGTAGCCATAGTGTATAATACTAGTGCAGCCATAGTGTATAATACTAGTGCAGCCATAGTGTATAATACTAGTAGCCAGTGTATATTACTAGCGTAGCCATAGTGTATAATACTAATGTAGCCATAGTGTATAATACTAGTGTAGCCATAGTGTATAATACTAGTGCAGCCATAGTGTGTAATACTAGTGTAACCATAGTGTATAATACTAGTAGCCAGTGTATAATACTAGTGTAGACATAGTGTATAATACTAGTGTAGCCATAGTGTATAATACTAGTGTAGCCATAGTGTATATTACTAGTGTAGTCATAGTGTATAATACTAGTGTAGCCATAGTGTATAATACTAGTGTAGTCATAGCGTATAATACTAGTGTAGACATAGTGTATAATAATAGTAGCCATAGCGTATAATACTAGTGTAGTCATAGCGTATAATACTGGTGTAGCCATAGTGTATAATACTAGTGTAGTCATAGCGTATAATACTAGTGTAGACATAGTGTATAATAATAGTAGCCATAGTGTATAATACTAGTAGCCATAGTGTATAATAATAGTAGCCATAGTGTATAATACTAGTAGCCATAGTGTATAATACTAGTAGCCATAGTGTATATTACTAGTGTAGTCATAGTGTATAATACTAGCGTAGTCATAGTGTATAATACTAGCGTAGCCATAGTGTATAATACTAGTGTGGCCATAGTGTATATCACTAGTGTAGTCATAGTGTATAATACTAGTAGTCATAGTGTATAATACTAGTAGCCATAGTGTATATTACTAGTGTAGTTATAGTGTATAATACTAGTAGCCATAGTGTATAATACTAGTAGCCATAGTGTATATTACTAGTGTAGTTATAGTGTATAATACTAGTAGCCATAGTGTATAATACTAGTAGCCATAGTGTTTACTAGTGTAGCCATAGTGTATATTACTAGCGTAGCCATAGTGTATAATACTAGTGTAGACATAGCGTATAATACTAGTGTAGACATAGCGTATAATACTAGTGTAGCCATAGCGTATAATACTAGTGTAGCCATAGCGTATAATACTAGTGTAGACATAGCGTATAATACTAGTGTAGACATAGTGTATAATACTAGTGTAGCCATAGCGTATAATACTAGTGTAGACATAGTGTATAATACTAGTGTAGCCATAGCGTATAATACTAGTGTAGACATAGCGTATAATACTAGTGTAGACATAGTGTATAATACTAGTGTAGCCAGTGTGTAATACTAGTGTAGCCATAGTGTATAATACTAGTGTAGCCATAGTGTATAATACTAGTGTAGTCATAGTGTATATTACTAGTGTAGCCATAGTGTATAATACTAGTGCAGCCATAGTGTGTAATACTAGTGTAGCCATAGTGTATAATACTAGTGTAGCCATAGTGTATAATACTAGTGCAGCCATAGTGTGTAATACTAGTGTAACCATAGTGTATAATACTAGTAGCCAGTGTATATTACTAGCGTAGCCATAGTGTATAATACTAATGTAGCCATAGTGTATAATACTAGTGTAGCCATAGTGTATAATACTAGTGCAGCCATAGTGTGTAATACTAGTGTAACCATAGTGTATAATACTAGTAGCCAGTGTATAATACTAGTGTAGACATAGTGTATAATACTAGTGTAGCCATAGTGTGTAATACTAGTGTAGCCATAGTGTATAATACTAGTGTAGCCATAGTGTATAATACTAGTGTAGCCATAGTGTATAATACTAGTGTAGCCATAGTGTATAATACTAGCGTAGCCATAGTGTATATCACTAGTGTAGTCATAGTGTATAATACTAGTAGCCATAGTGTATAATACTAGTAGCCATAGTGTATATTACTAGTGTAGTCATAGTGTATAATACTAGTAGCCATAGTGTATATTACTAGTGTAGTCATAGTGTATAATACTAGTAGCCATAGTGTATATTACTAGTGTAGTCATAGTGTATAATACTAGTAGCCATAGTGTATAATACTAGTAGCCAGTGTATATTACTAGTGTAGTTATAGTGTATAATACTAGTAGCCAGTGTATAATACTAGTAGCCATAGTGTATATTACTAGTGTAGTTATAGTGTATAATACTAGTAGCCATAGTGTATAATACTAGTAGCCATAGTGTATATTACTAGTAGCCATAGTGTATAATACTAGTAGCCATAGTGTATATTACTAGTAGCCATAGTGTATATTACTAGTGTAGTTATAGTGTATAATACTAGTAGCCAGTGTACAATACTAGTAGCCATAGTGTATATTACTAGTGTAGTTATAGTGTATAATACTAGTAGCCATAGTGTATATTACTAGTAGCCATAGTGTATAATACTAGTGTAGCCATAGTGTATAATACTAGTGTAGCCATAGTGTATAATACTAGTGTAGCCATAGTGTATAATACTAGTGTAGCCATAGTGTATAATACTAGCGTAGCCATAGTGTATATCACTAGTGTAGTCATAGTGTATAATACTAGTAGCCATAGTGTATATTACTAGTGTAGTCATAGTGTATAATACTAGTAGCCATAGTGTATATTACTAGTGTAGTCATAGTGTATAATACTAGTAGCCATAGTGTATAATACTAGTAGCCATAGTGTATAATACTAGTAGCCAGTGTATATTACTAGTGTAGTTATAGTGTATAATACTAGTAGCCAGTGTATAATACTAGTAGCCATAGTGTATATTACTAGTGTAGTTATAGTGTATAATACTAGTAGCCATAGTGTATAATACTAGTAGCCATAGTGTATAATACTAGTAGCCATAGTGTATAATACTAGTAGCCATAGTGTATAATACTAGTGCAGCCATAGTGTATAATACTAGTGTAGCCATAGTGTATATTACTAGCGTAGCCATAGTGTATAATACTAGTGTAGACATAGCGTATAATACTAGTGTAGCCATAGTGTATAATACTAGTGTAGCCATAGCGTATAATACTAGTGTAGACATAGCGTATAATACTAGTGTAGACATAGTGTATAATACTAGTGTAGCCAGTGTGTAATACTAGTGTAGCCATAGTGTATAATACTAGTGTAGACATAGTGTATAATACTAATGTAGCCATAGTGTATAATACTAATGTAGCCATAGTGTATAATACTAGTAGCCATAGTGTATATCACTAGTAGCCATAGTGTATATTACTAGTAGCCATAGTGTATATTACTAGTGCAGCCATAGTAGTATAATACTAGTAGCCATAGTGTATATTACTAGTAGCCATAGTGTATATTACTAGTAGCCATAGTGTATATTACTAGTGTAGTTATAGTGTATAATACTAGTAGCCATAGTGTATAATACTAGTAGCCATAGTGTATAATACTAGTAGCCATAGTGTATATTACTAGTAGCCATAGTGTATATTACTAGTGTAGTTATAGTGTATAATACTAGTAGCCAGTGTATAATACTAGTAGCCATAGTGTATATTACTAGTGTAGTTATAGTGTATAATACTAGTAGCCATAGTGTATATTACTAGTAGCCATAGTGTATAATACTAGTGTAGCCATAGTGTGTAATACTAGTGTAGCCATAGTTTATAATACTAGTGTAGCCATAGTGTATAATACTAGTGTAGCCATAGTGTATAATACTAGTAGCCATAGTGTATAATACTAGTAGCCATAGTGTATAATACTAGTAGCCATAGTGTATAATACTAGTGTAGCCATAGTGTATAATACTAGCGTAGCCATAGTGTATATTACTAGTGTAGCCATAGTGTATAATACTAGTAGCCATAGTGTATATTACTAGTGTAGTCATAGTGTATAATACTAGTAGCCATAGTGTATAATACTAGTAGCCATAGTGTATAATACTAGTAGCCAGTGTATATTACTAGTGTAGTTATAGTGTATAATACTAGTAGCCATAGTGTATATTACTAGTGTAGTCATAGTGTATAATACTAGTAGCCATAGTGTATATTACTAGTAGCCATAGTGTATAATACTAGTAGCCAGTGTATATTACTAGTGTAGTTATAGTGTATAATACTAGTAGCCAGTGTATAATACTAGTAGCCATAGTGTATAATACTAGTAGCCATAGTGTATATTACTAGTAGCCATAGTGTATATTACTAGTAGCCATAGTGTATATTACTAGTGCAGCCATAGTAGTATAATACTAGTAGCCATAGTGTATATTACTAGTAGCCATAGTGTATATTACTAGTAGCCATAGTGTATATTACTAGTAGCCATAGTGTATATTACTAGTGTAGTTATAGTGTATAATACTAGTAGCCAGTGTATAATACTAGTAGCCATAGTGTATATTACTAGTGTAGTTATAGTGTATAATACTAGTAGCCATAGTGTATAATACTAGTAGCCATAGTGTATATTACTAGTAGCCATAGTGTATATTACTAGTGTAGTTATAGTGTATAATACTAGTAGCCATAGTGTATAATACTAGTAGCCATAGTGTATAATACTAGTAGCCATAGTGTATAATACTAGTAGCCATAGTGTATATTACTAGTGTAGTTATAGTGTATAATACTAGTAGCCATAGTGTATAATACTAGTAGCCATAGTGTATAATACTAGTAGCCATAGTGTATATTACTAGTGTAGTTATAGTGTATAATACTAGTAGCCATAGTGTATAATACTAGTAGCCATAGTGTATAATACTAGTAGCCATAGTGTATATTACTAGTAGCCATAGTGTATATTACTAGTGTAGTTATAGTGTATAATACTAGTAGCCATAGTGTATATTACTAGTAGCCATAGTGTATATTACTAGTAGCCATAGTGTATATTACTAGTGTAGTTATAGTGTATAATACTAGTAGCCATAGTGTATATTACTAGTAGCCATAGTGTATATTACTAGTGTAGTTATAGTGTATAATACTAGTAGCCATAGTGTATATTACTAGTGCAGCCATAGTAGTACAATACTAGTAGCCATAGTAGTACAATAGTGCCTATCGTAGGCCCCATGAACACTACGTAATTACGGACCCATTCGTTTCTATGGTTGACGGACACCTTCCCGCATATTTACAGGAAGGTGTACGTGACGTAGAAACCTTCCGTAAAGAATAGCTCATGTCCTATTTTTTATTTTACGGACCGTGCTACCATACTTACATACGGCCCGCAAATGTAGACGACTGTACGCGGTCGGCTGTGCCCCATAATCACGGACCGTGATTACGGGCATGGTCGTGTGCATAGGGCCATAGGGTCAATATATTTCTGAGGCCCCATGTACACGACAGTGCCCGTAATCACAGTCCGTAATTAGGGGCACGGAAGCCGCGGACAGCTACCCGCATTTGCGGGCCGTGCTCTCATCTAAAGTATGGGGGCACATTCCATAAAAAGAAGAAAATAGGACATGTCCTATCTTTTGCGGAGCCTTTCCACGGCCCGTACACCTTCCCGTAATATACGGAAAAGAGTCCGTCGGCCGTAGAAATGAAGGGGTCCGAAATTACGGACAAAATCTAGGGTCGTGTGCATGGGGCCTGATCTGTGGTCTACATAAAAGTTTTAAAGCAGTTGTAGGAGATTAGGAAAATAAAGGTCTACTTTTTTACCCAGAAGCAATGCCACGCTTGTCCATGGGCTTCATCCACAGAGAAAGAACGCGAGTGCCACGATTGCTGAGAAAAGAAAAACAGACCATTTTTTTTTAGTCTTGAACACACCCTTTAAATGTGAGATTTCATTAGGCCCTTGTGGGTACCCTGTCCCAGGGTATCGGGCTGTACTGGCCAAAATTGGTTTAGTTGAATAGTATAATGGTTGCTACCCGGATTTCAAAGGGAACACCTGAATAGAGTATTTACAGGGGTTGTCCAGGAACAGAAAAACATGGCTGCTGTCTTCCAAAAACAGCACCACACCTATTCGCAGGTTGTGTGTGGTATTGCATCTCAGCCGCATTCACTTCAATGGAGCTGCAGTACCAGATATAATCCATCAACAATTGTGGCGCTGTTTTCAGCCATGTTTTCCTTGCCCTGGACAACCGGCTATGTTCACACGGAGTATTTTGGGGGAGGAATATCTGCCTCAAAATTCCGTTTGGAACTTTGAGGCAGATATTCCTCTCCCTGCACGCCGATTTTCGCGGCGATTATCGCGCCGTTTTTCGCCCGCGGCCATTGAGCGCCGCGGGCATAAAACAGCAAGAAATACGCTTTCTCCTGCCTCCCATTGAAGTCAATGGGAGGTCGGAGGCGGAAGCGCCCGAAGATAGGGCATGTCGCGTCTTTTTCCCGCGAGGCAGTTTTACTGCTCGCGGGAAAAAGACGCCGACGCCTCCCATTGAAATCAATGGGAGGCGTTCTCGGGCCGTTTTTGCCGAGTTTTGCGACGCGGTTTCCGCGTCAAAAAACTCGGCAAAATACCCCGTGTGAACAATAGGCTCTGGTCACACTGGGGTCAGTCTGGGTTTTCGTCATGCTTTTCTTTATTTTTGACAGCAAGAATAGCGCGGGCTACAGAGGTATTCTTGTCGTCAAAAATACCGAAACCCATAACGGACCCTAAGTCAAAAGGACTCATCAGGATCCCCTGGTATTCAATCCAGAACGGATCTGATGTAGCAATCATGGGCATGGTATAAATAGAAACCATGACGCTAGTGTGAACAAAGGTAGAACAGAACCAAAAACCTGAAAAGCCTTTGCTTAGTATATTTGTGACACCCGCCAGTTACGTAGGCAGCAGTGTATAACAGGCAGACACGAGCGGACTCCTCAGCGCTGAATAATCGCTACACCGCTGTTCGCCCACTCGCTCTTCTTCGGCGACCCCCGGTGCTGTACTGCGCATGCACAATAGACCTCCTTTCGCGCATGCTCAGTATGGTACAACATTTTTCTCACGCATGCGTAGTGCTTGCTGGCAGTTTTAAACCATCAGGACGTCAGTGAGAGCCGGAGCATCCTGGTTGTGTGGAGATAACGAGACACACACCGGGGCTGTGACGGGAGGTCGGTGTCAGTGGCCGGCTATGTACGGAGAGCTTCTCTGAGTCCCAGATATGGCGTCCCCTGAGGTGTTGGAGGATTCGAGCTCTGGAGAGGCCTGTTCTGGGGGTTACGGAGAGCTGGGGGACTTCCTCCTGGAGGAGAGGGCTGAGGAGGAGGAGGACGAGGAGCTGCGCTGCCACTTTGAGCAGGCGGCTCAGCATGCCCAGAAACTGGCCCATGTGGCGTCCACGCAGCAGCTTCTCTACCTGTATGCCAGGTACAAGCAGGTAATGAGCCTGTCGCTGAGTCCACGGCCCCCCTCACTCCGTTCACCGCTTACCGGCTCAGCCATGTCCAGATAACATCACACATAAGGACCCGGGCCTTTGTTTGCCATGCCAGATTTTTCAGTGCCCCCATAGCAGTGCAAGACACATGCCACACACTGTCAGATGCAGTGCCACCCCCCCCAGTGGTGCCAGATGAAGTGCTACCCCAAGCAGGGCCAGGTGCAGTGCCACCCCCTCTCCAGTTCCAGTCTCCATGGCACCCCTCTGCAGTGCCAGTCTTCCTATAAACTTATTGCTTCTTTTTTTTGGTCCTCCCAGTTTGCTGTAGCGGTCGGTGGCTGCACATCAGAGATCACTTTAGAATCCCTGAAGTTCATAAGAGGCCGTGACCCAATTTTCTAAATCTTTCTTATACAACGTGTGTAATTGACTGATTTATATTTGGGGGCGGGCGGTCAGATTAAGGGTTTGTTCACACACCGTTATTTTTTACGTTGATTTTCAGTGTTGGAATTAGTGCAAAAAAAAAACCACCCCAGGTATTTTTCCAGACGGATTATTTTTTCTTTTCTGCTTGCTCAAAATAAAAAGCGTCCTGCTTTATCTTGGGGTGGATTCCTTTCTTGAACCTCCATTGAAATAAATTGGAGGCAGAAAAAGATATTGCCTTGCGGCTCGACACTGTTGTTGACGCTTTTTTGGGGAATAAAAACGCTAGCAGATTGTACAGATGAATAAAGTTCCCAACCAAAAGAAAAGCCTAAAAAAAACCGCCTCCAAGATCCTGACCGAAATTTAGAGGCAGATTTTTTTTTATCAGCTTGACAAACGCTGTGTGAACATACCCTAAGTGCTCATACAGAGTCCCAACGTCCCTGTACTACAGAGCTGTCCATGAACCGCTGTATGTACCTCCGTATGCTATGGAGATATTCTCCTATATAACCAGTTCTTGTATTGGAGAATACTGCCATAAAAAGCATATGGAAGTACAGTATGTCCCTATAGACCTCTACGGGTGCCGTCTTTCAGATCTGTAATACTTCTGTGTGTGTAATGCTGTAGACCGGGCACTCAGTCCTAGCTGGCAGAATCTGGCACAGGTGCTTGCTACAGTCATGTGTATAGCGGTACCGTTCACCCCCTGCTCTCAGGATATATGGGATTGAAGTCTAATTTATGTGCCAGGATGTCCTTTAATGGGAAAACCTCATTAGTGCAAGCTGTATGTTTGTAATATAACAAGTAAGGCATGTTATTAAGTTTTGTTAAAGGGATAGGCCATCAATATGTGATCGGTCGGGGTCCGACTCCTGGCACCCCCACCGTTCAGCTGTTTTGAGGGGGCTGCAGCGATCATACGAGTGCTGCTTCCCCTTCATTTCCTTTACTGCTCACACTGTGAATCGCTGGCACACTTGTAGTGGTGGTTCACAGTATTAGGCCTTATTCACACAGACGTGTCCGTTTTGCGTGCGCAAAAGGTCCGTGTGTCATCCGCATAGGGTGCGCGGCTGCGTGATTTTTGCGCAGCCGGCATCATTATGACTCTGTTTTTATGTTTACAAACCGGAAAGCACGAGGTGCTTTTCTGTGTTCATTCATTTATTTATTTTGCTACTGTAGCGCGCATCACGCGCGGCACCCGGAAGTGCTTCCGTGTGCCGTGCGCGATTTGCCCGCACCCATTGACTTCAATGGGTGCGTGCTGCGCGAAACACGGGCAAGTATAGGACATGTCGTGAGTTTTACGCAGGGCACATACGCTTGCGTGAAATTCACTGACAGTCTGAACGGCCCCATTCACTAACATAGGTCCGTGCGACGCGCGTATAACACATTCGTGTGAATAAGGCCTTACAGCCTTCTCCCATTCTCGAACGGGTGAGGGATGTTATTCTTTGAGCTGCTGCTACAAGTGTGTCGGCGATTCACAGTGTGAGCAGTAAAGGAAACGAAGGGGAAGCAGCGCTCGTATGATCGCTGCAGCCCCTCAAAACAGCTATCCTGAGGATGGGCCATCAATTTGTTAGGACTGGACAACCCCTTTTTAATGATAAAGTTCATACAATGCAGAATGTGTATGTATTTATGGTGCAAAAAAATGTCTGCACAACAATTACCTTGGATTTAACCTGGATAATTTGTGTTCAATTAAGTTGAAAATTCTGAGTCTGCATGTAAAACACACGTGGATGTACAATGTGGCTGCTGGGCCACTACTAGATCAGGAAAGTTAGTTATTTTTTTTAAACCGTGTTTAAAAAAAATCTTTTTACGTGGCCCGGTTTTGTCTTCTGAAGACAGTTGAAAAAAAAAAAAAAAACACAAAAATCCCTATAAGCATTGAGCATGCCCTAAAAACGGCAAGTAGCACTGTGGTGCTATAATCCAGACTGTACTGTAAGTATGTTACCAGAACCACTTACCAGGGTTACTGCAGTGCATTCGGAAAGTCTTCAGACCCTTTAAATTTTTTCACATTTTGTTATGTTGAGGCCTGTGCTAAAATAAATGCCGGTTTTTTTCCCACATTCTGCACTCAGAATGACAGTGACAACAGATCGTTGGTAATCTTTGCTATTTTATTGAAAAGGAAACACCATAATTTTGCATTGACATAAGTATTCAGACCCTTTACTCAGTACTTAGTGGAAGCACCTTTGGCAGCAATAACAGCCTCCAGTCTCCTTGGGTTTGATGCCACAAGGTTTACGCACCTGGATTTGGAGATTTTATGACTTTCTTCTCTGCAGATCCTCTCAAGCTCTGTCAGGTTGGATGGGGCCCGTCGGTGGGCAGACATTTTCAGGTCTCTCCAGAGATGTTCGATTGGGTTCAAGTCAGGGCTCTGGCTGGGCCGCTCAAGGACATTCACAAAGTTGTCCCTAAGCCACTCCTGTGTTGTCTTGGCTGTATGCTTAGGGTCATTGTGTTGTTGGAAAGTGAACCTTTGGCCCAGTATCTTTCCCTCAACCCTGACCAGTCTCCCTGTCCCAGCCAGTGGAAAACACCCCCACAGCGTGACGCTGCCACCTCCATGCTTCATTGTAGGGATGGTATTGGGGAGGTGATGAGCAGTGCTTGGTTTCCTCCATACATGACGCTTAGAATTGAGGCCAAAAAGTTCAATCCTGGCTTCATCAGACCACAGAATCTTGTTGCTCACAGTCTGAGAGTCCTTTTAGTTGCTTTTTTGCAAACTCCAGATGGGCTGTTATGTGTCTTTTACTGAGGAGAGGCTTGTTTCTGGCCACTCTGCCATAAAGCCCAGATTAGTAGAGTGCTGCAGTGATGGTTGACCTTGTGGAAAGTTTCTCCCATCTGCACACATGATCTTTTGGAGCTCAGCCGGAGTGACCATTGGGTTCCTGGTCACCTCTTACCAAGACCCTTGTCCCCCGACTACTTAGTTTGGTGGAGCGGCCAACTCTAGGAAGAGTCCTGGTTGTTCCAAACTTCTTCCATTTAAAAATTATGGAGGTTGCTGAGCTCTTGGGAACTTTGAGTGCTGCTGACATGTTTTTGTACCCTTCTCCAGATCGTTGCCTCTACACAATCCGGTCTCTGAGCTCTACAGGCAGTTCTTTCCTCCTCATGGCTTGGTTTTTGCTCTGATATGCATTGTCAGTTGTGAGACCTTATATAAACAGGGGTGTGTCTTTCCAAATCATATCCAATCAAATGAATTTACCACAGGTGACTCCAATCAAGGTGTAGAAACAATTCAAATATGATCTAAAAAAATGGGAGCCCCCAGAGCTAAATTTCTAGTGTCATAGCAAAGGGTCTGAATACTTATTCCATGCGAAGTTTGCGTTTATCATTTTTAATAAATGTAAAATTATTCAAAAAATTCTAACCATTCTGTTTTTACTTTGTCATTATGGGGTATTGAGTGCAGAATGATGTGGAAAGCGTGATTTTTATTTTAGGACAAGACCTCCACACAATAAAATGTGAAAAAATTGAAAGGGTCTGAAGACTTGAATGCACTCTGTATAAGGATCACGGTAAATGGAAGCCAATGGCAGATGCAGCGGCTGTAGTGATGCAGATCGGTGCAGTGTGCTGGATGCTGCAGCAGAGGAGAGGGCGAAAACGGGACCGGTTTGTGCCAAAATCACAGAATAGGAGCGTTCTTAACACTCCAGGTCATACACTAGAGGGGCAATGTAGGACACAATCAGCAGGCAGGCTAATAGTCATACAGGTAGTATTAAAGCAAGTCACATGACAGTGGCCAGGGATCGTCAGGAATGCTGAACTATGACCTCCGACCTCTGTGATGAGTTCGCCCACCTGACCTGAATCTTCATGAGAAAATAAACATTTTCAGAATATTAGTCATCTGACGCTATGTGACATTCAGCTTTGATGCTGCTTGTGAATATTTTTTTTTATCTATGTCTATATAGCCTAAATGAAAATTCTCAAATTTACTTAGGCCTCAAGCACACGACCGTATTTTTTTTAAGCGGACGGTGCGGGGGCCACAATTGCGGACCGCAAAAACTTAGGACGAGTCATTTTACGATCCGCATTTGCGGATTCACCAATACTGATGAATTGTTGTGAATCCGGATGACACATGGATGCACAGCAAGGGTTGGACCGCTACGGACCTGTGAATTTGCGCAAAACCAATGCGGTCGTGTGCTTGAGGCCTTACACTATATGAAAAGTTACAGAGCGGGGTGGCATTAAAATCCGCACACAAAAACTGCACTGGGCGTTTCATGGCATTGGTTTCCATGGCCGAGCAGCTGCATGCACGTTTTATACCACAATGCCTAGCGTTGGATGGAGTGGTGTAAAGCACGTCGCTGCTGGACTCTGGAGCAGTGGACATGTGTTGTGTGGAGTGACAAATCACCCTTCTTTATCTGACAGTCTGATGGATGAGTTTTGGTGAATGCCAGGAGAACGTTATTTGCCTGACTGCATTGTGCCAATTGTAACGTTTGGTGGAGGAGGGATAATGCTATGAGGTTGTATTTCAGGGGTCGGACCCTTAGTTCCTTGAAGTGAAATCTTAACGCACCATGACGTAACTGTACGTCATGGTGAGCAGTAAGTTTGCGCACCTTGACGTACAGTTACGTCAGTGCTTTGACAGTTAACCGCCGCGCGGCGCTACACCGCAGCGGCGGTTAACTGTGCAGGGTGTCAGCCCTGCTCTCCCCTTTGCCTATCAGCGGCCTGTCGCCGCTGATATCGGCAGTTAACCCCTTAATTGCGGCGCTCGATTTTGAACGCCACAATTAAGGTCTTTAGCGCCGATCGGCAGCCCCCATGTGAAATCACGGGGGCTGGCGATGGTACCCATGGCAACCGGACGCCAGACAATGGCTTCCGGGTTGCCATGTACAGAAGCCTATGAGGACCACCCCGAGGGTGGTCGTCGTAGGCTTCCTGTCAGTGTGACTGTCACGTCACAATGACAGTTGGAATGCATTACACTACGTGTGTAGTGTAATGTATTCCAGCAGCGATCAGAGCTGCAAGTCTAAGTGTCCCCTAGTGGGATAAGTGAAAAAAGTAAAAAAAAGAATAAAAATGTTTTAAAAAAAGTGTAAAAATAAAAGTTATAAGTGATATAAACAAGAACTGCTTTTTTTCCTATAATAAGTCTTTCATTATAGGAAAAAAAAATGAACACGTAAAAAAAAAGTACACATATTTGGTATCACCGCGTTCGTAACGACCCCAACTATAAAACTATAATATTATTTTTCCCGCACAGTGAACGCCGCAAAAAAAATAAACGAAAAACAATGCCAGAATCACTATTTTTTTGGTCACCACCCCTCACAAAATATGTAATAAAAAGTGATCAAAAAGTCGCATGTACGCCAAAATAGTACCGATACAAACTACAACCCGTCCCGCAAAAAACAAGCCCTTACACAGCTTTTTTGACTGAAAAATAAAAAAGTTATGGCTCTCAGAATACAGTGACACAGAAAATACATTATTTTCTAAATAAGTTATTTTATTGCTCAAACGCTGCAAAACATAAAAAAACGTATATACAAATGGTATCGCCGTAATCGTACCGACCCGCAGAATAAAGTATAATAATCATTTATAGCCCAGGGTAAACGCCGTCAAAAATAAATAAAAATCATTGTCAGAATTGATGGTTTTTGGTCACCTTGCTTGCCGAAAAATTGAATAAAAAGTGATCAACAAAATCGCATGTACCCCAAAATGGTACCAATGAAAATTACAGATTGTCCCGCAACAAATAAGCCCTCACACGGCTCCGGTGGTGAAAAAATAAAAAATGTTCCGGCTCCCAGATTATGGCGATGCAAAATGTGCAGAGTGTTCCAAAAGTGGATAAGATCGGGCGCCATTTATAAGTGCGACACCGGCCACATATCTGTGGATTATTATTTATTTACCCCATTATGATACCCTCTTATGCCCCTGATGTACTCTGCCCAGCCTACATGTGCCCCAACATTATAAACTGAAATACCAGCAAAACGCCAGAGCTACTACCAAGCAAAATATGCGCTCCAAAAGCCAAATGGCGTCCCTCCCTTCTGAGCCCTACAGCGTGCCCAAACAGCCGTTTATGTCCACCGATATGGCATCGTACCAAAAAATGGTACCAATAAAAACGACAGCTCGTCCCGCAAAAAATAAGCCCCCACACCGCTCTATTGACAGAAAAATAAAAAAGTAGTGGCTCTTGGAAAGCGGGGAGGAAAAACGAAAAAGCAAAACATGAATCGGTTCGTAAAGGGTTAATTACTTTCTAATGAAAAAACTCTTATGACCACATGTGGGGTATAGCCGTACTCGGGAGAAATTGCTTTACAAACGTTGTGGTGCATTTTCTCGTTTATCCTTTGTGAAATTGAAAAAATTCAACATTTTAGTGGAAATAATGTTGATATTAATTTTCACGGCCTAATTCTAATAAACTCTGCAAAAGACGTGTGGGGCCTAAATGCTCACTATACCCCTAGATAGATTCCTTAAGTGGTGTAGTTTCCCAAATGGGGTCACTTTTGGGGGGCTTCCACTGTTTCGGTCTCTCAGGGGCTTTGCAAATTCGACATGACACCCAAAAACATTCCAGCTAAATTTGAGCTCCAAAAGCCAAATAGCGCTCCTTCCCTTCTAAGCCCCGGTGTGGGTCCAAACAGCAATTTATTACCACATATGGGGTATTGCTATAATCGGAAGACATTGCTTTACATATGTTGGGGTGTTTTTTCTACTTTATTCCTTGTAAAAATTAAAAATGGCTACCTTTTTTCACAAAAAAAGTAGATTTTCACCTTCACATACTAATTCAAATAAATTTAGCAAAAAAACTGTGGGTTAAAAATGCTAACTATACCCATAGATAAATTCCTTGAGGGGTATAGTTTCCAAAATGGGGTCACTTTTGGGGTGTTTCCACTGTTTTGGCCGCACAATGCCTCCTCACACCTGACATGGTACCTAAAATATATTCTAATAAAATAGAGGCCCAAAATCCACTAGTTGCTCCTTTGCTTCTGAGGCCTGTGTTTCAGTCCATGACCGCGCTAGGGCCACATGTGGGGTATTTCTAAAAACTGCAGAATCTGGGCAATAAATATTGAGTTGCATTTCTTGGGTAAAACCTTCTGTGGTACAGAAAAAATTTATTACAAATGAATTTTTGAAGAAAAAAAATTAAATTTGTAAATTTCACCTCTACTTTGCTTTAATTCCTGTGAAACGCCTAAAGGGCTAAAATACTTTGTGAATGCTGTTTTGAATACTTTGATGGGTGCAGTTTTCAAAATGGGGTGACTTCTGGGGACTTTCTAATATATAAGGCCCTCAAAGCCATTTCAGAACTGAACTGGTCCCTGAAAAAATAGCCTTTTGAAATTTTCTTGAAAATATGAGAAATTGCTGCTAAAGTTCTAAGCCTTGTAACGTCCTAGAAAAATAAAAGAATGTTCAAAAAACGACGCAAACATAAAGTAGACATATGGGAAATATAAACTAGTAAGTATTTTGTGTGGTATTACTATCTGTTTTACAAGTAAATACATTAAAATTTAGAAAAATGCTAATTTTTGCTAATTTTCTCTAAATCTTGGCGTTTCTTACAAATAAATATTGAATTTAATGACAACATTTTTTCAGTATCATAAAGTACAACATGTCACGAGAAAACAATCCCAGAATCGCTTGGATAGGTAAAAGCATTCTGGAGTTATTACCACATAAAGTGACACATGTCAGATTTGCAAAAATGGGGCTGGTCCTGAAGGCCAAAACAGGCTTAGACACTAAGGGGTTAATGCTTTAGCACACCAAAATATTTTGGGCAATTGTAGATTACAAATTTGTGGGAACAGTTTTGGGGGTTTGTTCCTTTTCTGTTCCCGCATAACTGTGCCACAGTGCACACAGCAAGGTCCATAAAGACATGGCTGGTTGGTGAGTTTGGTGTGGAAGAACAAGACTGGCCCACACAGAGCCCGGACCTGAACCCCATCCAACACCTCTGGGATGAACTAGAACTGAGTGAGCCAGGCCCTCTCATCCAACATCAGTGTCTGACCTCACAAATGCTCTTTGGGATGAATGGGCAAAAATTCCCACCCACACTCCAAAATCATGTAGTAAGTCTTCCCAGAAGAGTGGAAGTTGTTTTAGCTGCAAAGGAGGGACCAACTCCATATTCATGCCTATGGGTTAAAATGCTCCTGTAGGTATCCCAATACTTTTTGTCCATGTAGTGTGGTTCTTAGTCAGATTCCAGGACCCCTGCGCTGCAAAGCAACGGTGCTAACCACTGAGCCACCCTGCTGCCAATAAATAAAGCAATTGTCCTCATTGCTGTCATTACGGCTCTGCAACCTGTGACTTTACACCTATTGGGTAATTATAACTCCAAAAGTGCAATGACTGTCTGCAGCTGGGAGTTGTGCTTGTAAATAAACAACGTATAGAATAATATCTACAATTATATCTAACATTATAACTAACGAGCTATTTATGCCGCACGGTTAAGTGTTAACTTAAAACAGAAAACAAAAGTTTTATGTTCCCCAAATTGGTGCCATTGAAAACTGCATCTCCTCCTGCAATAAAAAAAACGCTACAACTTAAAGCTACAGCCACAGAAAAATAAACATGTTATGGCTCTAAAGGCAGTGATGCAAAACAACAAAAAAATTGTCTGCGGTTCCTAAGGCCAAAATAGGCTCAATCCTTAAAGGGATTATCCGGGTTATAAAATTGATGGCCTATCATTTGATTAGGCCATCAATATTTGGTGGGGTTCTGACTGTCGGCACCCCCGCTGATCAGCTATTTGAAGCAGCCGCGGCGCTCATGCGAGCAATTCTTTCCCTTCATTCCTGCCACTGTTTCTACTGTGAATGGGACAGTGGTGCAATACTTTGCATGGCCGCTACAAATGTAATGTCACGTTCAAGTACGAACAGAGAGGAGAACCATAAAAAGGAAGAGGCTGAGGCCCCTTCAAACAGCCGATCAGCTGGGGTGCCAACAGTCGGACCCCCCACCGATCTAATATTGATTGTCTATCCTAAGGATAGGCCATCAATTTTAATTGCCCGGATAACACCTTTTAATGGGTTGGAATCATCTCACCATTGTAGTTATCTTATCGTTTAAAGCTAACAACATTTCACAATGTTCATAAGTTAGGCTCTGTTCACATCTGCATTGGGGTCCCGTTCTGACGTTCCGTCTGAGGTTTTCTTCAGAACGGGACCCTGAACCTACACAAACTGACACAGACGGAAACCAGAGGTTTCCGTCTCCCATCACAATTGATTCCAATGGTGACTGAGCTGGTGCCCCTGGTCTCCGTTTTGTCTCTTTTGTACACCGGATGAGTTGTTTTGCCGAAAGCAATAGCGTAGTCGACTATTGCTTCCGGCAAAACGACGGATCCAGTGCACAACAGAGACAAATGGAAAACATGGGCACCAGCTCAGTCACCACTGGAATCAATTGTGATGTGAGACGGAAACCTCTGGTTTCTGTCGGTGTCTGTTCAGGGTCCCGTTCTGACGGAAACCTCCAACGGAACGTCAGAACGGGACCCCAATGCAGATGTGAACAGAGCCTTACTCATTAGTGGAAGTTTTGTAAATTGTTTTGAATAATTGGGGATCCCAATACAATGCACTGCTCCACTCTTCTATCTGTGATAGATCTATAGCACTGTTCATCCGAAGACTTGTGGCTCATGAATATAATGCCAGATCTACAGAAATTGGCAGCACTATAATGACACACAGGTAGAGTAAAAGGAAAGAAGGAGTTGGCCGTTTTCAGCACATTCCACCTACAGGAGATTTTATTTCATCCCCTTCTAAATCCATAGACATTAATATGGAGTTGTTCTCCCCTTTGCAGCTGAAACATCTTCCACACTCCTGGGAAGACTTTCTACAAGATTTTGGAGTTTGTGGGAATTTTTGCCCATTCATCCAGAAGATCATTTGTGAGGTCAGACACTGATGTTGGAGGAGAGGGTCTGGCTTGGAATCTCCCTTGTAGTTCATCCTAAAGGTGTTTGGATGGGGTTGAGGTCAGGGCTCTGTGCGGACCTGTCAAGCTCTTCCACACTAAACTCACCCAACCATGTCTTTATGGACCTTGCTTTGTGCACTAAGGTACAGTCCTGCTGGTACCGAAAAGGGCCAAACACCAAACTGTTCCCACAAAGTTGGGAGCTACGATTGTCCTAACATGCTGTTTTCACTCTTATCTGAAACTCCTATCGTATGCTTCGTACCTGACTTTGTTTTGTACTTGACAGGTGAAGGTTGGAAAGTGCACAACATCAAAACCAGGATTCTTTGATTTTGAAGGAAGGCAAAAATGGTAAGATAATGAATGCTGACTATTTAAATGTATTTTTTAAAACGTAAAAGCTTTGCACGCTGATCATTTGGACCAACGGATGCCACATCGTCGTGGCATCAGTTTATTATGGAAAACACAACGTCAGGGCTTATTCAGCCGAGACGGTGTATCCTAGCTCACTCCAGGGAAATAAATAATAAAACTGGCAAGGAAATCCTTTGCAAAAATTGGAAAATCCTGTCGATAACAGTCAATGGGGTGTTGAGGTCCATATGATGCTAGGACCTGTCATGTCTATTGTAGTAATTACTTATATTCCCCATAATATAACCATTCTGGAACACATTTTTTTGTAGAACTCTGCATTGTAGTTCCTCTGTAATTCATAAGTTTCTACAAGGATTAAATTGACAACTGGGTGTTACAATTCCCCCTCGTCATTTTGTCAGTTTATTTATATATTTGCAAGAGGAATAACAGGAAAAACACAATTAAGGCCCTGTTCCATAGGCAGAAAAAAATCTCAGAAACAAGTGCCGTGGCTTTTTTCTGCCTCCCATTGATTTCAATGGGTGGTCAGAGGTGGAAACCACTGCAAAAAAGGACAATCTCCCTACCTCGCACCGCCCATAGGCAATATGGCAATAGAACTTGCATAGACAGCAGCCGAGAACAATCCAAAAAGTTAGGCGGCAGTTTTAAGGCTCATTTGACCGTTGGCCTCCAGTGACCGTTTCATCATGCCTGTATTGGGTTCTGGTTTTAGTGTGAAAAAAAGAACATTCTACTTTCCAGAATCCAGTCACCATTGGAATATGAGTAGTGCTTTGAATCGTCAGCCTATTTTTTAAAATCTATTCTGTCAGGTTAATTCATTGTGACAGGTCCATTTGAAAAGAGAATTGCTCATTCACCCTGAATTATAGCTTCCATTTAATTAATTTCCAAAAGCCAAATTAATTTCAGGTTGTTACATTTTCATTTACGTTCCCTATTTAATTTGTTTTGTTATTAATTTCGTATTGTTCTCAATATTCCCTCATGCTATTGAAGTACCACTTATAAAGACAACCTATAAATGATATTGTGGAGCCAGCTATTTTGTAATTTGCTTGAAGGAAGTGGTGTTTTATATACATTCAGCAAATGTTATGGGGGGAAGGATCAATGCTTGTTGCAAATATGCTATGCCTTCCATCATCTAGTGTGACCTTTAGGGCTCTTGCACACACCAGTTATTTTCTTCAGTGTGCCATCCGTTTTTTTTTTTTTTTTTTAATCAGTTCAAGTTTATTCAACAAACTTCACATCAGTACAGGTCATTATACATTCTCATACATTGTGAAAGCATATTTCCAAAGACCCAATTATTTCTTTCCAACAAAACATTCCCTTCCCCCCAGCTCCCCCCTGTATCCCCCAGCCGGCCCTCCCGTTACAAGCTTCTTTATCTCCTTCCCATTTCCACTCCCCATCTCACTTCCACTCCCCGCATGTTCACAACCGTCAGTAGCTCTATTCCTGAATGTGTGACCTTGCCCTCCCTGCTCCCGTGCCCCCCGCGCCCTTAGTATTCCCTTGAACCCCAGGATCAGTTAGAGTGAAACCAGCGCGCGTAGCGTCATTAGTTCCGAGGAAGCATACCCAGAGTGATCAATCCACCTAGCCCATTGTTTTTCAAACTTAGTCTTGGACCTCCTCTTGGAGTATATCCTATATTCCATCAGAACCTGAGAGTTAAGTGCCCCTATAATTTCTTGCTTTGAGGGTGATTCCGCATCCAGCCAGTGTTTTGCTATTCCCTTCCTAACTTGGATCCGTTTTTATTTTTAACGGTTAGCACACTGACCCATTTATTTGTATGGGGCCATGCACACAACCATTATTTTATTTTTTTAAGCCGTGTACCTGATCCATGAAACTCGGAGCAGATCCTTTTCCTGCCATTTTTCTGGATCTGTCTCGCCCATCATCCGTGTGTGGTCTGTGCAGTTCGTGTTTTGCGGATCCGTGTTTTTGCCACCGTATAAAAGGACAAGGATGTGTGCGTGAGGCTTTAAAATGTTCCTCCAACCAGGAAGGAGAACTTGATCCTGGGACAGGAAGTAGTTGTCCGCCAGCTACCGTTGTCAGCCGTATTGGTTCCGATGGGGCTGCTTTTTCCTTCTCCCGAATACCAAGACTTTATTTTTTTTATTTTTTGTGGGAAAAATTTTCTGTAACACTTTTTAAAAGATCTCTAAGCAACAGCTCATCTTGAGCTTCTGCATCTTTATCACGCTGCATCATGGATTGATTAATTTGTGTAGAACTCAGAGATGATGCAAAACTCTTTTGGAAGTGATTGTGGCAAGACAAACTATGTCCAGAACAATCCAGCTAAACCATACTCCACCTCTACTGAAATGTATTTTTTTAGTAAATATTTGTATTTCCCATGAACTAACCATTCTGAAACATATTTTCTTAGAATTCTATGCTGTGACATTCCTCTGTTATTCCTCCTAGAAATTTGAGTAAATTGACAACTGAGTGTGTCGTCGTCCCCCCCCCCCTCAGTCTCACTCCATGAGCACTGATTGGACAGTATCAGTTTGTGTGACAAACCCCCAACTGGTAACTGTTGTCGAGTTATTTATACATTTCTAAGAGGAATAATGGAGGAACTGGACAACATAGAGTTCTAAGAAAAGATGTTCTAGAATTATTTCATGTGGAATACAATTATTTACTAAAATAGACATGTCCGGAGAGGTGACCGGTCCATTCAAAGATTATATTTGTCCACGTATCCTTGAATTAATAAGTAAGATGCATATAATCCTCCTGTCTATAAATTTGACTCTCTGGAATAGATCTGTAGGCTTTATCTTAGGCCTCATGCACACGACCGTATTTTTTCCCACCCGTAAATACTGGCGTAAATACGGGTCCGGTGTCACACGTATTCGACCCGTTTTGCACCAGTATTTACGGGCACGTTTTTGGCGGCAAAATTAGGGATGCACGGTGCATCGAAACTTCGATACTGTTTCGATACTTTGCATCCCTAAACGGTTCGATACCGCTATTTCCTGTATTTCGATACTTCGCTGCGCAGCCGCACAGCTCAGTATAGTAATACATGAATGTATGGGAGCGCGGCTGCGGCTGTGTAATTCAGCCACAGCCCCGCTCCTGAGTCCTGATAACATGTGCGCACGGTCAGGATGATGCGATGTAGCCAGCGCTGTACTTATGAGCGGCGGCACTGGAGACAGAACATGGCGGGCGCTCTGCAAAACACCCCCATGTTCTGTCCTCCGTGCCTGAACCGCCGCTCATTAGTGCAGCGCCGGCCGCTTCTCCTCATGCTGACCGCGCGCGCACTTCCTGTCAGGAGCGGGGCAATGGCTGTATTACACAGCCCCGCTCTATAACGGCGGAGATCAGAGAAACCTCTCATCTCCGCCGTTATTCCCCTGAATGCTGCGATCACAGCTGACTGCAGCATTCAGGAGAAAATGAGAAGGGGGGATGCCCCTGGATCGCGTCACAGGGAATTCCTGTGACGCGATCGAGGGCCATACCATATATGGGCAGACAGCCCAGGGTCTATTGACGGACACCAGGGCTGTCTTACCATATTTCTTGTTGTTAGGACATACCCAAGTATGTCCTAACAACTGCCTTTGTGCTATCCGTCCACAGGCTAATGTACTGGCACATATCTGATATATGTCAGTACATTAAAGTTTAAAAATAAAGTAAAAACAAAGTATTGTTAAATGTAAAAAAAAGACACATTCACCTTTTTTACAATAAACATTAAAATAAGTCTCAATACATAAAATATTCACACATTCAGTAATGGCGCGCACAACAATTTTTTTGCATTTTTTATGATGTGTACGCTGTAAAAAAATGAAATAAACACGGCTTTCTATCACTTATTAATGTGAGGCACGAGGCGCGATGAATTTACCCTCCATGTTCCTCACATTAATAGTAATTAACCCCATCATGTACCTCGCACATTAACCCATTATGACTGAGAAACATGATGTATTAATTACTATTAATGTGAGGCGCGTTCAAAATTCATCATCACACCTCGCGCCTCACATCAGAAAACGGAAGAATTTTTTTTTTTTATTACTGTTGGCAAAAGTATCGAAATTGGTATCGAAATCGCAATACTAAACGAAGTATCGGTATCGAAGTCCAAATTCTGGTATCGTGACATCCCTAGGCAAAATAGCACTGCACTAATCGGCAGCCCCTTCTCTCTATCAGTGCAGGATAGAGAGAAGGGACAGCCCTTTCTGTAATAAAAGTTAAAGAAATTCATACTTACCCGGCCGTTGTCTTGGTGACGCGTCCCTCTCTTCACATCCAGCCCGACATCCCTGGATGACGCGGCAGTCCATGTGACCGCTGCAGCCTGTGATTGACCTGTGATTGGCTGCAGCGGTCACATGGGCTGAAACGTCATCCAGGGACGGCCAGGACGTCGGGCCGGATGTCGAGAGGGACGTGTCACCAAGGCAACGGCCGGGAGACCGGACTGGAGGAAGCAGGAAGTTCTCGGTAAGTATGAACGTCTTTTGTTTTTATTTTTTACAGGTTGCTCTTTTTATTCTGATCGGTAGTCACTGTCCAGGGTGCTGAGTTACTGCCGATCAGTTAACTCTTTCAGCTCCCTGGACAGTGACTATTTACTGACGTCGCTTAGCGACGCTGCCGTAATGACGGGTGCACACATGTAGCCACCCGTCATTACGAGAGCTCCATAGACTTCTATGGACTGTCCGTGCCGTTATTACGGAATGAAATAGGACATGTTCTATCTTTTTTAACGGCACGGGTACCTTCCCGTAAGAAAACGGGAAGGTACCCGCGGCCAATAGAAGTCTATGAGCCCATTATTACGGGTCGTAATTACGACCCGTAATAACAGGAGTTTTTACGGTCGTGTGCATGAGGCCTTAGTTTTACTTTAAATTAAGCTTCTATTTCTACTCTGCCATTTCATTTTTAAAATTGTGTTTTGTTTTTTTTTCTTGTAGGGAAGCGTGGAAGTCTATGGGCGATTACAGCGGTCAGCAGGCCATGCGAGATTACATTGAAACTGTGCAAAAGCTAGATCCGGACTGGAAACCAAAGGTGCAGTATGAATGTAATTGGAATTCTATCTTCTATACACGAGCACAACCTCCTGCCTTGTGGCTTCATACGGCCTGTGATTACTTTCTATGTGGTCGTCAACAGGAGGGCCAGTCACATTACACAATTTATCCTTCCCAAGTGGTTTCTCAGTGGGACAGATTGCTTGTCCTGTTAATGATACTTGTCCAGGAGGCATTGAACCAGGGCTATAGTGTCCCATCACATTGCATCTCCCTTGGAGACAGATGTGATGTAATTCTTTGTCTACAACATAATGTGATGTTGCTAGTAACAACACTGCACCCCACATCTCTATGGAACTCCAGCCTTACTTAGAATAGGTTTGAAGGGGTATTCCCAGAATTAACTTTAACTATCACCTATCCACAGCATAAATGATAAGTGTCTGATTGCTGGGACTCCCATTGATCACTAGAACTGGGGTCCCGTACTCCTGATGAGCGCTTTGAATGGAGCGGGAACGAGCATGTGCGGTGCCGAACCAATAAAAGTCTATGGGACTGACTGAGACAGGTGAGTACAATGCTCGGCTGTTCACGTCTGTTCCATAAACCATAGTTAGAACGGCAGCGCACGCTTGACGTCCTCTCCATTTAATATCCTCCTCACTGCTGGGGTTACAGTGAGGAGGGTGGGGGGGGGGGGTTTACAGTTTTAAAGCCGAACAAAATGACACTGCTACCACACCAATGTAACTTCTGCCCCTCACAATAAAATAACTGCAATAGCCAAAACACAAGATAAGTGGCGCTATAAACACGTACCAAAAAGTTGAAGCTGTTGCCTTAAAGGGGTGTTCTGGTTTCAGCAAATATTGCTTGTTCATCGCATAATAATATGTTGGGGGCTATTGAATATTAGAAAGCTGCACGTTTATAATTCAGTTTCGCCAGGATTTACAGAATTCTCACAGGTTAAAATGTGGCATCTAAATTTGCTCACACCCAAAAAAGAAAACCAGCAAGAAAGTGGGTGTGGTCAAGCTGTAAATGACCTTTTAGACTCCTTTATCAAAGGCTAAAAAAAAAAAAAAATGCAAACGTACGGCTTCTGATTGTTGAAAAAGAAATCCAAACGGTCAGACCGTTCCAAATGCACCACATTTATTAAGAGGCGTTCATCTTTTAATAACTTAGGTTTAACGACAAGTACCTTCTGCAATTAAATTGATGCAAAATACTCCGTTATTAATACATGCAGGCCTTTGTGTAATATTTTTTCATGGTTTTCGAGATCTCTGCTTGCAGTTTGAGAATTGTAACCTGTAGGGTTGCACGATGCATCGAAACTTCGATACTGTTTCGATGCCGTGCACCCTTAAACGGTTCAATACCCTTAATTCATGTGTTTCGATACTAAGCTGTGTGGCCGCACAGCTTAGTATTGTAACACATGAATTTAGTCTGAGCGGGGCTGCGGCTGTGTGATACAGCCATTGCCCCACTCCTGAGTCCTGACAAGCGTGTGCGCACGCGGTCAGCAGAAGGTGATGCGGCCGGCGCTGCACTAATGAGCACCGGCACTGAAGACTGAACATGACGGGCGCTCTGCAAAACACCCCCATGTTCTGTCTTCAGTGCCTACGCCGCCGCTCATTAGTGCAGCACCGGCCGCATCCCCTCATGCGGACCGTGCGCGCACACTTGTTGTCAGGAGCAATGGCTGTATTACACAGCCGCAGCCCCGCTCTAAAGGCGGAGATCAGAGAAACCTCATCTCCGCCGCTATTCCCCCGAATGCTGCGATCAAAGCTCACCGCAGCATTCAAGTTGAAAATGAGAGGGGGCTATGCCCTTTGGATCGCGTCACGGAGAATTCCTGTGACGCAATCAAGGGACATACCATATATGGGCAGACAGCCCAGGGTCCATTGAAGGGCATTCTGACCATATTTCCTGTTAGGGCATACTTGGGTATGCCCTATCAGTACACAGGCTAATGTACTGGCATATAGATATATGCCAGTACATTAAAGTTTAAAAATGTAAAAAAAAAAGTTATACACACACATTTTTTTTACAATAAATACATTAAAATAAGTCTCCAATATATAAAATATACGCATATTTGGTATTGGCGCAGCCGTAATAACAAATTTATAGCGTCATTTATGATGTTTAAGCTGTTATAAAATAAAAACCGCTTTCTTTCACTTATTAATGTGAGGCACGAGGTATTATGAATTTTTAACCTCCATGTGCCTCACATTAATAGTAATTAACCCCATCATGTACCTAATACATTAACCCAATGTTGTCCATTATGACTGAAGAACATGATGGGGTTAATTACTATTAATGTGGGGCACATGGACGTTCAAAATGTATCACTCCTCATGCCTCACTTCAGAAAAAAAAAAAAGTTCTTCCATTTTCTGAAGTATCGTTTTGGTATCAAGTATCGCAATACCACACGAAGTATCGGTATCGACGTCCAAATTCTGGTATCGTGACAACCCCAGTAACATGTATAGTTTACTTCCTGCGGATGAAAATCTGTCCTGGTCATGTGATCACCACACACGTGCTCATTACAGTTATCAGAGATCTCTCTCGTGGCCGAGCACCTGTGTGTTAACATATGATGAGGACTGGTTTCTATTCTCTGGAAGTAAACTATGAAGGACTGACAGCAAGAGAGTACAATTCCTCTACTTTGTCATTTAAGGATGTATTTTATTACATTTTGGGCCGACCTTGGAGATCTATAGCTCCAGCGAGGGATTTTTTGTTTCCATGTGTTACATTTATGGATGAGAATGTAGATACATATAGACCTAATTAATTGCTCTTACAAAGCATTATATGATTAACCCCTTCCCGACATCCACTGTATATATACAGTGCTGTCGGGTAGGGCTTCCCACAAAGCGCAGTACTATTACGTCACGGTGATAGTGTGGGCTCAGGAGCTGAGCCCGCACCATCACAGCCGGGTGCCAGCTGAATGTTACAGCTGACACCCTGATGTAACGGCCAGGACGGGAGCTAGCCTCCGATCCGGCCGATTAACCCCTCAGATGCTGTGCTCAATAGGGACCGCAGCACGTGAGGGTTTTTTAGGCACTAGCACCCCAGCAACATGATCGCTGATTTGTTACGGATGTCGCATCTAGGGAAAAATTAAAATTTACTTTGCACCATCCGCAGCGCAATCATTTATGGAAAACACCTGTGGGTGGAAATGCTCACTATTCCCCTTAATAAATGCCTTGAGGGGTGTAGTTTGCAAATACTTTGTAAATCTCCAAATTAGGCCTCAACTTCGCATGGTACGCTTTCACTTCTGAGCCCTGTCGATAGTCCAGGCAAAAGATTAGGGCCACATGTAGGGTGTTTCTAAAATCAAGAAACACAGCATAATAATTAGAGAGCTGTCTTATTATTGTGGCACAAGCTGGGCACCACATATTGGCAGATCTATGGAAAAAATTAAATTTTCACCCTGCAACATCGAGTGCACACTAATTTCTGCAAAGCAACTGCAGGTTTAAGATGCTCACTAAATACCTTGAGGGGTGTAGTTTCCAAAATGGGGTCACTTCTAGGGGGTTTTGGTCCCACAGGGGCTTTGCAAATGCAACATAACGACCAGAAACCAATCCAGCAAAATCTGCACTCCTTCCCTTTGGAGCCCTACTCTGTGCCCAATTAGCAGTTTATGATCACATATGGGGTATTTTCGTACTCCAGAGAAGTTGCTTTACATATGTTGTGGTTCTTTTTTTTTTTTCCTTTATTTGTTGACAAAATGAAACATTTTGAGCTAAAGCTACGTCTTATTGAAGAAAAATGATTGTTTTTATTTTCACTGCCCAATTCTAATAAAATCTATGAAACCCCTGTGGGGTCAACATGCTCACTACACCCGTAACTGAATTCCTCAAGGGGTGTAGTTTCCTAAATGGAGTCACTTTTTGGGCGTTTTCTCTGTTTTGGTCCTTCAGGGGCTTTACAAATGTGACATGGCCTCCGAAAACCATTCCTGTTAAATTTGAGCTACAAAAGTCAAATGGCGCTCTTTCCCTTCTAAGCCCTGCCGTGTGTCCAAACAGTCGTTTATTACCACATGTGGGGTATTGTTTTACTCGGGAGAAATTGCTTTACAAATGTTGTGGTGCTTTTTCTTCTTTAGTCCTTGTGGAAATTAGAAAAAATTAGCTAAACCTACATTTTCTTTGAAAGAAAGTAGATTTTAATTTTCACGGCCTACTATACCCCTAGGTAATTTCCTCAAGGGGTGTAGTTTCCAAAATGGGGTCACTTGTGGGGGGTTTCCACTGTTTTGGCACCGCAAGAGCCCTTCAAACCTGACATGGTGCCTAAAATATTTTCTAATAGGAGGCCCAAAATCCACTAGGTGCTCCTTTTCTTCGGAGGCCGGTGCTTCAGTACATTACCACACTAGGGCCACATGTGGGATATTTCTAAAAACTGCAGAATCTGGGCAATAAATATAGAGTTGCGTTTCTCTGGTAAAACTTTGTGTTACAAAAAAAAATTATTAAAAATGAATTTCTGCCAAAAAATAATAAACTGTAAATTTCACCTTTACATTGCTTTAATTCCTGTGAAACATCTAAAGGGTTAAGAAACTTTCTGAATGCTGTTTTGTATACTTTCAGGGGTGAAGTTTTTAAAATGGGGTGATTTATGGGGACTTTCTAATATATAAGGCCCTCAAAGCCACTTCAGAACTGAACTGGTCCATGAAAAAATAGCCGTTTGAAATTTTCTTGAAAATGTGAGAAATTGCTGTTAAAGTTCTAAGCCTTGTAACGTCCTAGAAAAATAAAAGGATGTTCAAAAAACGATGCAAACATAAAGTAGACATATGGGGGATGTTAACTAGTAACTATTTTATGTAGTATAACTATCTGTCTTACAAATAGATACATTTAAATTTAGATAAATAATAATGATGTTTGAGCCGTACACTGAAATATCTATTATTTTTTAGAGAGCATGAGTAGCCACCGTTTCACTTTTCATAGCATTGTGACCTCCTTCACACACACTTTTTGACAGCGTTATTAATGGTGTTTTGTATAAGGCTATGTTCACACGGCTTAGCAAAATACGTCTGAAAATACAGGCGAAAACAGCTCCTGATTTTCAGACGTCTTTTTAGCAACTCGTATTTTTCGCTGCGTATTTTACGGACGTTATTGGAGCTGTTTTTCAGTGGAGTCAATGAAAAACTGCTCCAAGAACGTCCCAAGAAGTGACATGCACTTCTTTTTCACGCCGTATTTTGACAGCATCGCGTAAAATTACACTTCGTGGGAACAGAACGCCGTAAAACCCATTGCAAGCAATGGGCAGATGTTTGTAGGCGTTTTTTCAGGCGTAATTCGAGGCGTAAAACTCCAGAACCACGTCTTAACTACGTCTTAAAACCGTGCGTGTGAACATACCCTGAGCGGTTTTCCTGGTGTTCTTGAAGTTTTGCAGAAAAAGCACCATACCCAGAGCATGCAGCATTTTGAAAAAAACACCACTGACCACAAAAAAAATCACAAACCAAAAACTGTATATATGTAGTGTTTTCTCATATTTGATTATAGACTTTATATAAGTCAAAAAGTACACCAAAAGTGTAAGTAAACGCTGTGTGAATGAAGCCCATAGGATACCCTGCATATATTATTATTCCACAAACAGTAAACCAAAGAATCCAGTGCTCCGCTTCAGATTTCAGACCCTGCTGGTCTTTGGCCTTTTTTTATCTACAAGACAGCCGTGTCCTGGTGTAAAGTGGTTTTGAATTCTCCTACTGTATTAACCTTTGGCCACTTTGTAGGAAGCTTTCCCATTAATCCTGCTCTTAGATCATCTGTAATTATTTCTTTATCTGCAGTACCAGTTGTATCCTCTAAATGGTGCTCTAGCACCAAACAAAGCAGGGAATTTGCCAATCCTGTAGATCACATATGTCTTGAGGTATACAGCAAAATATGGCGTGTGACGTATGGCGCACATCTTGTAATCGTCCTTATTGTAGAACTGTGTAGTGCGACTATTTTCACTTGTGCTTTTTACTGTATTGCCGAAATTACTGTCTGTAAGTATTCTCCAAACATGTTCATGAAACCCGTAGTTCTGGTTACCTGCAGGGGGCAGTAGAATCCTTTCCTTTTTTTTTCTTTTTCTTATACTGTCCTTTCTGTTTGATTTCTTATTTCTTATGATTCGAAATTAGATTTTTAGTCCGTTGACTTCTGCTGTTATTTTCTATTGACCAATCTTATTTCCAAATCTTCGTTACATTTGCAAACAAGTATATTTCATATTGAAGTGTGTGTGTGTGTGTGTGTGTATATATATATATATATGTGTGTGTGTGTGTGTGTGTGTATTTTTTTTTTTTTTGTAGCAAGACGTTGATACATTTATTTAGAAACCCGAATTGATTGACCTACTAAGCTAGTTTGTTTGTAATCGGAGCTAATCCAAACTATGTTTACTACTCTAGTTTTATGGGACTGGTAGCTGTTGGCAGAGTAGAGATAGACCAGAAGACTCATCTGATAAAAAAAATATCTGTATAATTCATTGTAAATTGGCCTGTTCATGGGGGCCACGTATATTTCTAAAGGACGTCTATCCATCTTCTACTGGCACCAGGTCATGACTATAAAAACCTTTAAAATGTCATCTAACAGCAATTACCTGCACATTCTTATAGCCATAATTTTGGATTTTTCTGCCAATGAAATCCATTGCAAAAAAATGAAATAATAAAAAAAAAAAATGCTTTATTTGGGGTCTGTAATATGGGGTACAATACACATAGAGAGATATAGATATATCTCTCTCTCAGCCTCAACCTTATAGATTAACATTCGATCACTTACTGCTGCATGATGCCTTCCTGCAGCTAGAACAGAGGATTAATCTATGGCTGGATCGTCAAACTGATTAAAAAGGTCATTACATTCAATCACTGATTAACTTTCTATATAGAGAGGAGGAGAGCACATAGTGACGTCAGAGTTGCTATAACAAGATGCAGAAACAACGATCCCAGCACCTGTGTGTCCATCACATGACCATGGACCGGATTTTATCCATGGGAGTAAACAATGAATGTTCTTCATGACCGCAAGCAGAGATCTTGAAAACCATGAGGAATTAATGGAGAAAAGTATATTGGATCATTTTTTTTTTAAAACTCTTTTTATTGTACAATAAAGACAATACAATTAGTGTATCAATAGAGAAATAATGGCATCACATCATGTGTACATATATTAAATAAAATACAATGAAGAGATAAGAAACAGAGTATCCGGTCACTCCAGAAACAATACTCAATCTCACATATATGTAAAGTGCACAGCATAAATCCGGATATTACATAGAAATCTAATACATATTGTATGGAAAAACTTAGTAGAACATAGTTTAATTGAACTTCCGCACATGTGAGTTTCGTACTTCACATCATTATCACATCCTGAGCATTAAGCAGAGCACTGTATATAGGATACGAAAGTAGCAACACATTTCGTGAAACAGTCATGTACAGCAACGGGACCCCTTCCACACCCAAACACTGGCCACTTCAGCAATCCTAAAGATGAGAGGAGAGGCCCGCTCCCCATTATCTCAGAGGAAGTCCAAACATCCCAGATCCCCTGGAATTTGTGGGGACAGCCTCTGAGTATATACCGTTCTCTCATATGGAATTGTCGCGTTTATTAATTGTATCCATTGGGCACAGGTAGGAGGTCTATCTCCCATCCATCTGATCGCAATAGCTTTTCGAGCAAAAATAATGATTCCCTAAGGAAGATCCTGGTATAATGTAACCATATCGACTCATCTAATAAGCCCAGAAGACAAACCTCAGGGGTGTAAGGCAGCGGGATCGCCAGAAGAGATGACAACTTTGATATTACATCCTCCCAGAATGACTTAATATATGAGCAGTCCCATGCCAGATGCCAGAAGTCAGCCTGTGGTTCCGAACACCTATGACATCTAGTGTGTGGGAGTCTTCCCATTTTATGGAGATGCGTTGGGGTCAAGTAGCATAAATGTAAAAAGTATAGTGGAGTCATATGATTGTTAATTGCAGGAGATGCCAGTGCTCCCCCCCCCCCCCCAACCTCCACAGATATACCTGGAATAAGAGATCTCCATCTAGTCTCAGAGACCAACTGTGTAGAGTCCAATTTGTGTCCCAAAAGATATGTGTATAATGCTGATATGATGCCCCTGGGGCCTTGTGTTACAAATATGCCAATCAAGGGATAGTCAGACATTGGGTATAATATACCCAGAAACTGTCTTTGGAGAGCGTGCCTTAATTGCAAATGTCTGTAAAATGATGTGTGGTATGTGGTATAATTCCTGTATCTGTGTAAATGATCGAAGAGTCCCATCGCTGTTCACATCCCACAAAGTCAACACCATGTGAAAACTAAAACAAAGAATCCGTAAGCAAAGAGTTATGAGAAAACATGGGGTTCCCCCAGAGAGGCACCGTGGGATTAAGGCCGTGGTAGTGAGATCTCTCCTTAGCCGCCCTCCATACCTGAACAGTCAATTTGTGAAGTAGCAGTAAACGGCGAGGAAACAGTCCTGACTTCTTCAGGACTGGCCATAATATACCCATCCCCAAATAGTGTGCTAGGTAATATTCAACAATGCTTGGAGTAAGATGTTGAGTCCAGACATGAAGGAAGCGGAGTTGGCCAGCCAAGAAATATAAATAAAAGTCTGGAAGGGCATGCCCCCCTGAGTTTTCGGCCTCTCTAAAATATTCACACCCAATTTATGTCTGGATTTACCCCATACAAATATAGTCAACAGAGACTGTAATTTGGGGAAAAAGGACCTAGGAATAGGACCTGAGGCATGTTCAAGGAGGTATAAGCCTTTCGGGAGGAGAATCGTTTTGATTAAGTTGATGCGTCCAGGGACAGACCGAGGCACAGCACCCCAAATCTTACATTTGGATTCAGTATAAATATTTTTCGCATGGGATTTATTAGCGCATTTAGTAATATAAATACCTAGACATTTAAAATCCTCCACCACTGGTAGGTTATAGTACTCAGCAGGCCAATCCGATTCCCATAAGGGCATCAAAGCAGATTTGCCGCAGTTTATGTGGAGGCCCTGAAAATGGTGCAAATGTATCCAAGAGATGACTAGCTCTACACAAGGACACGTCTGGGTCTGCGATAAATAGAATAAGATCATCTGCATATAAGCCGATACGCGCTCTGCCTGGGACTCCACTCTGGGGAAGACCCTGACACACTGTCCATATATGGACAGCGATGTCAGGGAATTCCACAGAGTCCCGGAGCAGAGCCGATACTCGCGCTCTGCGCGGGTCTCCGGCTCTGGGGAAGCCCCAGACATCGCTGTTCATATGTGGACAGCGATGTCAGGGAATTCCAGAGTCTCGGAGCAGAGCCTATACTAGCGGCTCTGTGTCCCGCGGGCCGCAGATGACAGCCCCAGGGGCCGCGTGCTTGAGACCCCTGATCTAGCATATACCTCCAATGGGAGACCATCATGTCCTGGGGATTTACCTCTAGCTAAATCTGAAACCGCCAATTCAATATCCGCCAGAGTAATATCTGAATCCAAAAGTTGCACATCTGCCTCAGACAGCTGGGGAAGTAGATTTCATTCAAATTGGTGTCTAGTTCAACCTGGGATTTATAGTATTGGGTGGAGTAGAGTTGAGTATAAAATTCTCTGACTCGATTCAAGATTAATTGATTATCCAAGAGAACCTCCCCCTGGGTTGATATTTTAAGAATAGCTGGTGAGGCATTATTTTGGTGCACTGTATGGCATTATTTTGGTGCACTAGATGAGCCAGTATTGGATCACTTTTAACTATACAAAATATGTATGGAATTTAGTTTGTTGAATCCGGATAACCCCTTTAAGGCCACGTTCATACTTGCGTATTTAGGACAGAATTTTACATCTGTAATTGCACGCCAAAACCAGGAGTAGAGAATAAACAGAAGAAACATATTAGAAAGATTTGCACCTCACCTGGTTTTGGCTTACAAATACTGATGAAAAATATTGCTGTTTGAAAGTGGCCTAATACACCGTGCAGGGCTAAAAAAAAAATTCCTGTAGCCAATGTGGCTAGAAATGCGCTACCGGCACGTAATATTTAAATTGTTTTCTTTGGAACAGGTTACAAAATGTCTGTATGGTCTGACCCAGCAGCCATGTTGTAATCCATCTGTCCACATTTTCTTAGTATCTCAACAAATGTATCTTGGTAAAAAGTAAGGGACAGATGGGGGGTGTATGACTACAGGATCAGTTTTGTTTGTTGAATTTTACCATGGAAACAGAATATTTACAAAGTTGCTTCATTTTTAATTTTAGATGCTTTTTTAAAATAAATAAAAATGGTTGTGATGGTGGATCTTTAAGTCTTTAGTAGTTTGTCCTTCACGCTATAATCTATGAATATCATAAAGACTGAATCCATCTGACCTGCAGAAGAATCTTCTCAATCCCATCGCTGTGACGATCGGAATGATCAGAGGGGATCCAAGCAGATTCCTATGCAGAGCTTTGTCCTTTAAGATGTTCGTCTGATGGGAGTGATCGGTTTCTGATTATCATCGCGTAGACCGCAGGGTACTAGTGTTGTCTAACATGAAGTAAATTCATCTTTTCCCATTACGTGTGTTGTATACAGCAAAAGTCCGAAGCCTGAAGTCTGGGACTCTGTTTTATGACATATTTGGGTAGACTATACCATAGTAGTGCCGTCCTAATATTTTGGTTTCTACTGGAAAAAACTTGGACTGTATTGGCATATATAATAAATAAATCACAATCTCCCATATATGGACTGCAGTGTTTTTTCATGGTACCGATTTCTCCTTTTCGAAGATCCATCTGGTAGGGAGTCTTAAGGGCAATGCTCCTTGGGAAAAAGTATGCAATATAGGTCTCCACAAAGAAGAAAACAGTCTCTCTAGCGCCACCTATAGGGGTCTTAAGCGGCAGACATTGACTTACAGGGTAGTCCTCTATGGTGGGGGCTGGATCATGTATTTTTTTTTGTATACATTGTGCTCAATTTAACTTTGCTGCCAGTTCTGAGACCAGTGAGGAGGTGACACTGCCTGACATCGCTCTGATCACGCTGCTCTTTAATCTGGAAAATGATCCCGCAAGACATTGAGCCATCTGCTTGTGCTCGCCCCCCTCCTCTTCAGAGTCGGATATTTCACTCTTCGTGCCCAGGGGAGCAGTTTGTGAATTAATGTGTTATGGTTGCAGCGGGAGTTAGTTGTCTCTCTGTGTTTTGTTAACTGCCCATCTCCGGTCTGTGCACATCATTTCCCTTCTTCCCTATGGGACAAGTAAAAACCTGAGAGGGTAAGTGGGCCGTCTCATTCCACCAGGCAGACCCTGTCACTGCCAGCTTTCTCTGTGCCTGTTTGATTCTCCCCAGCACACACACACTCGCCCGCCTGTCATCTGCCAGAGAAATGCAGTGATTTGGGCCAGGAGAATGCTACTCCTGGGGGATCCTTTGCTCTCCAACTAATTGAATTATGGCTTTGGTGTCAGTATGGTAGGAATACAAATCATATCTAAGAGGGAGGGGGAGAGGAGTAACAAAGGATAGGGCTGGGGAGCCAATGGTAGTGGATTGCTTTGTAGCATAAGTAAGATACCACTATAGATATATGTTACACGTTTACTAATCCATACATATACATTGTCGATCATTGGACGGTTTCCATATTGGATTCTTATACAATGGCAGAAAGCGATGAAGTACTACAATGCTGTAGTTATTGGTCTCTACTGCTGTGCTATTCTCCTATGCAGAAGTTACTAATATTTTCCATAAACCTCTCAATGGCCCTGTCAATAGTTTCCTTGTAAATAAATAAATTCATAGTCTGTTGCTTCCAGTCTCTTATATGAAGCTCCAGATCCCCTGCACACGACGTATGGTTCTATACAACAGCGGATATTAGGCTCTGTTTACATTTGCCTTGGAGGGTTCGTTAGGGGCTTCTGTCGCAAATCCAGTTGAGGTTACTGGAAACAGAGCAGCATGCTGCGCTATTGTTTCCGGTAAACTACGGACTCCCTGACGAAAAGCCGACAGAACTCATTGTCAATGGGTTTCGCCGGCGTTTGTGTCCGTGGTGCAATGGAGCCATCCCTTCCAGTATTCCCCTGTACTGCTCCTGGCGGAGTAGAACGACGGAATGACCAAACGCAGGTGTGAACATAGCCTTACACATTGTGTGCCGGCAGCACATTTCTAGCCACATTGTGAACATAGCCTTGCATTTAGAAAAAATAATAATATATAGATCAACTAATCGTATATTCTATGAACTATCAATATTTATCGTTGTAAATAGAGGAGTCTGTTGCTTTTTCTGCTGGACCATTAATAAATGAATCTATTCTGTAGGAACCAGGGACAGTACTGAGGTAGTTTGTGCCTCAAGCCTCCGAGAAGAGCTGGAGATTGGGTGAGCCTATAAAGCACAACACATGGTTTTGTCTTATCCTGTTATGTCATTGTTGTTCTGAACATTTAAACAACGTTTGTGACACTAAAGGGTTGATATAACCTTTCCCCGTGTTTTCCATTAACAGATTGCAGCGCCTTCTTTACTGGCAGCGAGCAGCAATTTATAGGAATCGCAACCAAGTGTATATAACATCCCTGGCACACAAGGAGTTACACAACCCCCTCCGTATACTCATTGAACATTGCAACCGGTGGCTATAATTTTGCTTGCTAGTTTATTGCCAAGCTCTTAGCTGCTAGTATTCAGGTATGTAAATAAGAGACCAGAGCAGACGTACATTTGCATAAAATAACAGCGCCATTTAGGAACATCTGTCACCAGGGAAGTCTGTAGAGACAACACCGCATTATTGTTTATCAGGGCTGCATCGGACTCTCTAATCCATGTACCCCTCCCTTTGCTCAGCTGGGAAGTGTACCAAGTCCGTGGCAGGCACATCTCTTATAGGAAGGAAACCTGCCCAGCACGGATCAGCAGGATGGATGATGGCACCACATGAAGACATGTCCCAGATTTTAGCGTTACACGCAAACCTGTGATGGCACTTCTACTGGGTCACTGCTTTTATGAGTGTCATGGCCGCCACCTGCTTTATACGTGAACACTGGAGGCGGACAGGGCAATGTCAGCCAATGGACCCAATAATTTCATCCTGGAATTACTTAGTTATGGGAAAAAAATCACTGAAGTCCTTGAGTTGTCCCTTCCTATCAGGATATTAAAAATGCTTTTTAATGTCATGTCTGTTTCTGGCAAAGCTGGGTGACTACCCTTGTTGGAGCGTTAATGGTGGCCTCTTAAATTGTCACCCAACTTTCCTAAAAATAGAAACATTTTCTATATACCTGTTGTTTTTTTTTTTGTTTTTTTTTCTTATTTAAAACTTAATCACAAACTGGTCACCATTACTGTCCCCGCTTTACGGGAACAGCCGATCCAAGATGACTGATCTATTTCCTGGTAGACCTCAGTGCAGATAATGTTTGGCTAGGGGGACTGTTGAGGGACATGAGCTTTCCAGATTGCTCTTTCTAGCTGTATTATAGAGAATGTATTCAGCAGTGCTCATGTGCTATGTAAGTAACTGCTTCATAGAAATCGGCTATAAGATTTTATTAGGAGGGTTTGTTACGCACTGAGGTTAATGTCACCGGCTCGGAGAGCGTTGTATGGGCTGAGAAATGGTAAGTGGAATCCATAATGTATTCTTCTTCATCCCGTACTCTGCTGGTTTCCCTTTACCTGACTGCTGCCTTTTAATGTCCTGTGCGCTGGGAATTTACAGCTCTGCAGCTTTATTTATTGCTCGGCGTCCGCTGCAGATGGACAGTTGAAATATAGCATTGGCTGTCACTGGAAATGTGTGTTTTTAAACATGGGACCAGTCACATTCTTATTCCGGTATTACAGAGTGATGGATGGCATTTAAATGTTTTGGGAAATGCTGCCTCAGCCATGCCTGCCTGAGCACCTAGAACCCCTATATTTCAGCCCTATGGATAAAAGTCTGAGGAGGGGGCTGTAATTTCAGGTTTTCAATGAGCAGTGTTCTTACATTGAGCTCCATGTGAAATATAAGCAAAAGTCTGATCATCCAACAATGTTGGCGTCGTTTTTGTTCATCCGATTATATACAGTGAAAATATTCAACCCGACCCCCACCTGTCAAGACTTTTCATTTTTTGCTGTTTAACCGAAAGGCACTACAAATTAATCTTCATCTGTGATTTCCTCAAGATTGTGGTTAAACAGATTCATTTTGCCCCGATTTAGAAAAAGTTGTTGCAAAAATAGTTCTATGACCGCAATGTTTGGGAAAAAATCCTCCTCCGCTTTTTTCTATGTACTCCTGTTGGAAACTTCCATCCAGTTCCATTCATTTGGATGAGGCTGTTTCTGCAGCGGGTGCATGGATGTCTGCAAGTTCCCTTCAAATACATGGAACAGATTTTCAGTCACTCAAATTTCTGCAACAAAATCTGCCAGGTGTGACTGCACTCTTGTGTTGCAGGGAGCTATAAAATAAATGAATACATAAATATTATCCCCCCCCCCTTTACTGTGACACCCCTTAATCCATCACTGGAATGGCCAATTGGAGTACAGGTATATTCACGAACAATAGTAATGGTGCGACTGGACCCCACACAACAAAAGTAGGTGGTGCTTACAAGTTTTTGTTGCGGTTTTAATTGGTTCCAGTCCCTTTAGTTAAAATGACCACGTTACAGGAAAAATTGTGTACAAATACACGTGGGGTTTGCCATTGATTGGTATTTAAAGGTTGTGGGGATACTGCATTATTTGCTGCTGTTTCCAAACAATGTGGCCATTAACCATCAGTTTAAAAACCACATCGATTTGCGGTAAAACTGCTGGTCAGCGTGGATCCGGACGCTACAGGTGGCCTCCCCCATAAAAGTAAGATATTTGGTCAAATGGTTATTGCCCGTGTGCACTCCATACTTTTATTAATGCTGTCTAAGATTTAGATAGTGTAAAGTTAGACCAAGCATCAGAAGAAGCACCAAATTTATCACAGTGGTTCATGCTGTATGATAGATTTGGAGCATCTTGCTAGACACGTTAGACACTTTTTCATATACCACCTCTTGGTTGGCGTAGTTCACGCCAGTTTTTTGTGCACACAACGGTGCATTTAAGCCATGCCCCTTTTGGATAGAAACCCCATCCCCTTATGTCTTAAGCCACCCCCAATTTCAGACAGGCACAAAACTTTTCCCAATCAGTTAAAAAATGTGCCTCATGTCATGTGTGCCAGAATTCTGACACATTTTGAGTAGTAATTCTGCCCCAATTTGTTGAAGCTGTTTTTTTTACAATACATTTTGTATCATTTTTATAAAACCGCAAAAACGGAAGCAAAATGGCACATTGGAGCCTTGGAGACCATGTAAAACAAATTCACCTGTATCTGGAAGGCTTAATTGCTGATGAGTCGTTTACTGGCAAAATTGCCCTCCTGAAAACAAAAAGACTAGAAAACTTTCCATAACTGGGATATACAGGTCCTTCTCAATGAATTAGAATATTATCAAAAAGTAAATTTATTTCAGTAATTCAATTCAAAAAGTGAAACTCCTAATAGATTCATTCCATACAGTGTGATCTATTTGCAGTATTTTTTTCTTTTAGGCCTCATGCACACGACGGTAGTGTTTTTCTGGTCCGCAAATTCCAGGACCGTGTTCCGTGAAATGTCCTCCGCAGTTCATCCGTATGTAATCCGCAGAATGCGGATAAAAAAAAAAGCCTAGGTAAAACAGGATGACGACAGAACTCATTCCCGGTCGTCGCCTAGCAACACTTCCGCAAATCCGAAACTGCGGTTGACACACGGAGGTGTACCCGCATTTTCCACGGGCCCATTGACTTCTATTGGCATGTCCGCATCGAATTTGCGGGCCGTAATAAGACATGTCCTGAGTTTGTGCGGCACGGATTTGCGGACATGCGGGGACCCGTGAAAACACGGATAGTGTGTATGGGTCCATAGAAATGAATGGGTCCGCAATTCTCCCGTGGATTTTCGGGGGAATTGCGGACGCAAAAACACGTTCGTGTCCATGGGGCCTTAATGTTGATGATTATGGTAACCGTTAATGAAAACCAAAAATTTCATCTCTCAGAAATTTCGAATATTAAATAAGCCCAATTTCGAAAAAAAAATTTAATACCGAAATGTAGGCCTAATGAAAAGTATGTACAGTATCTGCCCTCAATACTTGGTCTGTGCTCCTTCTGCATGAATTACTGCATCAATGCGGCGTGGCATGGAGGCGATCAGCCTGTGGCACTGCTGAGGTGTTATCAATGCGGCGTGACATGGAGGCGATCAGCCTGTGGCACTGCTGAGGTGTTATCAATGCGGCGTGGCATGGAGGCGATCAGCCTGTGGCACTGCTGAGGTGTTATCAATGCGGCGTGGCATGGAGGAGATCAGCCTGTGGCACTGCTGAGGTGTTATGGAAGCCCAGGTTGCTTTGATAGCGGCTTCAGCTCGTCTGCATTGTTGGGTCTGGTGTCTCACCTTCCTCTTGACAATACCCTATAGATTCTCTATGGGGTTTAGGTCAGGCGAGTTTGCTGGCCAATCAAGCACAGTGATACTGTGGTTATTAAAACAGATATTGGTACTTTTGGCAGTGTGGGCAGGTGCCAAGTCCTGCTGGAAAATGAAATCCGCATCTCCATAAAGCTTGTCAGCGTGTTCAGGGTGGATATGCTGCGTCATGCTGCGCAGCGTATCCACCCTTGACACCGCAGGGAATGCCGTCCGAAAAATCGCACCACATTCTGGTGCGGTTTTCTGGCAGAATTTAAACCGCGTAAACCAGCGCCGGAAAAACAAAATAAAACGTTCATACTTGCTCTTACCCTCCCTCTTCTCTGCGCATGTTCCGGCCTCCTGGGATGACGTTGAAGGCCATTTGACCGCTGCAGCGGTCACATGGGATGTAACGTCACCCCGGGAGGCCGGACTGGAGAAGAAGCAGGGTACTCTGGGTAAGTATAATTTATTTATTTTTTTCTTTGTTACTTGCAGTTGGGTGTTTTTTTTCCGGCGGAATCTGTGTCGCAACACACACTACCTTGTTGCGGGTTTAAGCACCCCATTGAATTCAACGTGGGAAAACCCGCAACAGAAGAGCTGAGATTCCGCAGCATTAATTGGCATGCTGTGGTTGAGGAAACCGCACCGCAGGTCAATTTTATGTGCGTTTTTTTTCGCGCCTTTTTTCCGCTGTGTGGGGACGAGATTTATTGAAGTCTTATCCACACTGCAGCTACTGTAATATGCTGCGTGTGTTCGTACCCTTAAAGAGACTCTGTCACCAGATTATAAGTGCCCTATCTCCTACATAATGTGATCGGCGCTGCCATGTAGATAACAGCAGTGGTTTTTATTTTGAAAAACGATCATTTTTGAGCAAGTTATGAGCTAGTTTCGATTTTATGCTAATGAGTTTCTCAATGGACAACTGGGCGTGTTTTTACTTTTTACCAACTGGGTGTTGTGAAGAGGAGTGTATGAGGCCGACCAATCAGTGACTAATCAGCGGCATACACTTCTCATTGTTCCAGCCCAGCTTCTTTCACTGCACAATCACACTGTCCTGTGGATCATGCTGGGCTGGAACAATGAGAAGTGTATGACGCTGATTGGTCACTGATTGGTCGGCCTCATACACTCCTCTGTACAACACCCAGTTGGTAAAAAGTAAAAACACGCCCAGTTGGCCATTTAGAAACTCATTAGCATAAATCTAAACTAGCTCATAACTTGCTCAAAAATTATCGTTTTTCAAAATAAAAACCACTGCTGTTATCTACATTCCAGCGCCGATCACATTATGTAGGAGATAGTCAAGTTATAATCTGGTGACAGAGTCTCTTTAAATTGCAACGAGCTCCGGTTACGAGCCATTTTGTTTGTAGCTACTCGTGTATTAGCAGATACTCGCTATAGTTTATTTGTTTCTGTTAATATTACTTTATGTAGTGTACGTATTAAATATATTTTGTTTTAGCATACAGTAGGTGCATTTATCAATATGGTCCAGGTGTAGAAATTTTGATGCCAAGTTGATGAGAATATTTATAATATCTAGTCGCTCTGAGGGTGTATTCACAAGTGCAGGTTTTGACCAGTGGTTTTTAGCCTGTTTTTAAGGCAAAACCAGATGTATATTATAAAAGGACAGAAAGTATAGAAGACAGATACTACTTGAACATCTCAAATTATTTGAATCAACTCCTGGTTTTGGCTTTAAAAAACGGCATTAAAATCTGATCAAAAACTGCACATGTGAATACACCCTAAGGCCCTGTTCACACAGTTTTTTTTTTATTTTCTGCGGCAAAAACCGCCCAAAATTGCCTCCTATTGATTTCAATGGGAGGTGCAGGCGGTTTTTGTTTTTTTTCCCACGAGCAATAAAAAATGCTCACGGGAAAATTAAGCGACATGCCCTATCAATGAGAGACGGAAACACGCGTTTTTTTGCCGCAATTTTTTTACGTGTTTTTTGGCAAAAAACGCTCGCGGTTATTCCCTTTGTCTGTTAAAAAAAAAAAAACGCCTCAAAAAATCGCGTGTGGTGCAAAACCACTTAAAAAAATGACCGTCAGCACAGCACACTGTAAAACCCATTCAAATGATAGGGCAGATGTTTGCTGCCGCTTTGGAGCCGTATTTTCGGACGTAATTCGGGGCTAAAACGCCCGAATTACGTCCGTAAATAGGGCGTGTGAACATACCCTAAGGGTATGTGCACACGGTAGCAGGCTTTTACGTCTGAAAAGACAGACTGTTTTCAGGAGAAAACGGCTGCCTCGTTTCAGACGTAATTGCTCCTCCTCGCATTTTGCGAGGCTTCTCTGACAGCCGTAAATTTTGAGCTGTGCTTCATTGAGTTCAATGAAGAACGGCTCAAATTACGTCTGAAAGAAGTGTCCTGCATATAATGTATATAAGTGTCCTGCATATAATGTATATAAGTGTCCTGCACTTCTTTTGACGAGGCTGTATTTTTACGCGTCGTCGTTTGACAGCTGTCAAACGACGACGCGTAAATTACAGGTCGTCTGCACAGCACGTCGGCAAACCCATTCAGATGAATGGGCAGATGTTTGCCGACGTATTGTAGCCCTATTTTCAGACGTAAAACGAGGCATAATACGCCTCGTTTACGTCTGAAAATAGGTCGTGTCAACATACCCTTAGGCTGGGTTCACACGAGCACATTAACGTCCGTAATGGACGGACGTATTTCGGCCGGAAGTCCCGTACCGAACTCCGTGCAGGGAGCTGGGCTCCTAGCATCGTAGTTATGTACGATGCTAGGAGTCCCTGCCTCTCTGCAGGACAACTGTCCCGTACTGTAATCATGTTTTCAGTACGGGACAGTAGTTCCACGGAGAGGCAGGGACTCCTAGCGTCGTACATAACTATGATGCTAGGAGCCCGGCTCCCTGCACTGAGTTCGGTCCGGGACTTCCGGCCGAAATACGTCCGTCCATTACGGACGTTAATGTGCTCGTGTGAACCCAGCCTTACTCCTACATCTGAGTACACAGACTTCAAGCAGTGAGGGTATGTTCACAGCTTAGCAAAAAACGTCTGAAAATACGGAGCTGTTTTCAGAGAAAGCAGCCTCTGATTTTCAGGCGTTTTTTAAGCTAAAAATGAAGCTTCTTTTAATTTGGAGCTTCTTTTGAGGCTTCTTTTCAGGCATTTTTTGAGGCGTTTTTCATAGTGTTCAATGGAAAATGCTACTTTTTTTTACGGAGCGTCTTTTTACGCTCCGTTTTTTAAAACCGCAGCGTAAAAAGACGCCTTGTATGAACTAAATGCTGTTTTTCCCATTGATTTCAATGGTCAGATGTTTGTAGGCGTTCAGCTTCCGTTTTTACATACGCCTGAAACCACTGAGTGTGAACATACCCTAAGGGTAAAAGCCATTAGATAACCTCCTCACCAGTCCGTGCTGCTCTCCTCCTCATCAGGGACAGAGAGGAGAACTATCGTTCAGCACAAGCAGTGAAGTGCATAACTTATGGCTTTTTTTTCCTCACTGCTTGTAGTCTGTATATCTCTTAGGGTATGTGCATACTCAAAATAAAAAAAGTCTGAAAATACGGAGCTATTTTCAAGGGAAAACAGCTCCTCGTTTTCAGACTTTTTTTATTCAAAGTCGCGTTTTTATCTGCCGTTTTTGGAGCTGTTTTTCTATAGCCTATGAAAAACGGCTGAAGAAGTGACATGCACTTCTTTTTCACGGTCGTTTTGAAAAACGGCCGCGTAAAAAATGCCCCGTCGGAACAGACCGCCATTTTCCCATTGAAATCAATGGGCAGATGTTTGGAGGCGTTCTGCTTCCGATTTTTGTTTTTTGCCGTTTTTCGACTGAAAATAACCCGTGTGAACATACCCTGACTGCCCATGCTGGGCTTTCTTTCTCTTTATTTCACTGGTAACAGCAGAAGCTGCACATCTAACGGAGCTTTACTAGAATGATGTGCAGAGACCTATACATTTGAACACCAGGGGGTGCTATTACAAGCTGATAATTGGCCTATTTTTGTGAGGAGACCTTTTTTTTTTTTTTTTTTATAACCATACTTTACAAAGTTATTTTAAAATGTATATTGAGTTTATATATTGCCATTTCTATTGATGGCACAGCCCCTTTAAAGTCTATGGATACGTTAAAAAAGGGACCGCACACGGATGACATCCCTGTGCTTTGTAGCTTTTACGGATCAGTTGCTAAATGTAGAAAACAAATCACGTGTATTCATATTGTCGTTAAGTTTGCATTGTCACTTAATTCTTGTTTTTCCCTTATTTTTATTTCTTACAGGAATCTGAAGAACCTGTTGAAAAGCACAAGACGACATTTGGTGGCCCAGTGGTCAGCTGCCTGTACAAGGTGCAGGAGACACTCCGGTAACGGTTTTAATGTTCATTTATTTTCTCACTTTTTATTTTGCCACTTTTGTTGTCTCATCTTTATCTCTGTCTCCATTTTTATGCTTCATTCTCTCCACATAACAGGTCTCCCACATTCCTCTGTGCCTCTTCTCCTCCCTCTCTTCTGTCCCATGAGGCTTTGCAGTAATCTATCAGAATTGAATTAATCCTTCTCACTCGGGCAGCCATCTGTCCTCTTCTCTCCGCTCAGGCCCGACTAGTTCCACCAAGGATGATTGATGGGCTCTGCAATTGATTAGTTGCTCTGCCAGATAAATGGACTGTTTTGGCATGAAGTATCACAGGTCAGTCAGTGTGGTCAGGCAGTTAGGCTTTTGCTTTTAGAAGGAGATGTGCACAGACTAGCAGAATTCATACCCACTTCAGACCATACACATGTTTTCTGGAGCATGTGCGTGATAACCCATGGATTTTGGGGTCCATAAACCTTTGTCATCACTGCTAATATGAATGTCAAATATATTGTGAAGGTCTCATTATTTTTCTTTAAGCTTCTTCTGTGGAATATGTTCCCATGTATATACATTACTACCCGTCATGGGATATAACACGTTCCTTTTGTGTGTAGGATCCGGACACTTGTAGAAATGAAAGCTGTTTGCCAAACCAAGAAGTGAAGGGTTTGATGTCCTGGCAGATCTCCTGCCTACTTAACATACTGGCACACGCAGGATAAGTGTGTGCCACTATTTCCCCCAAGACCCTGTCTCCCGACCCCCTGCAATGTGTTTAGGACGGTGTTCATGCAGCCATGGAGCAGCTCAGCTGGTGTGAATAATTGCATAAGTGTAGGGTGTGCGTGCTGCAAACCCTGGGGACGGCAGCCCCCCATCATCTCGCATTCCCCCATTCTTATGAAAATGATCCTCTCGCACCATTGCCTAATCACACTTAGCAATTAAAAGCTCACTGCGCTACGGAGGGCTGCGGACGCTGCTCTTAATGAGCTTTTGCTTCTCTTGGCCCCTGAGAGGCGTTTAGCATCGGCTGATTAAAGACTGGAAATAATTACAGGTGATGTGATTCTCGGTCCCAGGAGGAAAGGAAGGAAGTTGTTAGGACCTTCTCATACATTTCCTTTCTCATTTCTTAGTTAGGGCCTCTCGTCGTAAAGATATTTTTTTTTCGTGCATGGTTAATTAGAACTTCATATTTTATATTCTGCATATTTTTACTCCTCTAAGATGTTGATTTACACATGAATTCTGTTCTGTCCTTCACTCATTTTTAAATATAGTCCCAAAGCCGTTACCAGTCAATTTAAAGGAGTTTTCTGCTATGGACAATCCCTTTTTGTTAGCAGGATCCCTGCCGCTGGGACTCCCAGGATTCGCTGTAATCTGTGGGGGAACTTGGAAAGAAGTTTTAAATTTACCTGCAGTTTCACCACACAGGAATAACCATAACCCAAACCCAGTCCATGATGTTAATAAAGGCTGACAAAATTCATGATCTATTCTGTTCTTAGTGACCTACTAGATGACTTTGCCCGCGAAGGAAGGCACTTGCCCTGCCCCCAAACTTTAATACTTTCCTGGTCCCAGCTATGACAGCCATCACATATCTTTTTTTTTATTTTTTTCATCAATGTAACTGTGTGAGGTCTTGTTTTTTGCATGTCGAGCCGTAGATTATTTTTTTAGGAACCATTTTCAGGGAAAATGTATGTTGCATTCGATGTATTTTATGACAAAAATGCCTAAAACTGAGATGAAAAAACAATGTTTTTCTTTTACATCACTCATTGATGATAGTGTGTGTGTGTAATAAATAAATATAGATAGATTTTTTTTTTTTTTATTAATTTTTTTTCCTTTATTTTGTAAGGAGAATTTTTTTTGATATAGTATGAAAATAGAAAAAATATATTTTCCTGTCATTTTTACAAATTTATGACGTTCTGTGTTGTTTTTTCCTCCTCCCTGAGCACAGCTCTAGATAATCAGTGAGAGTGTTAAAGGGGTTGTACAGATTTAGAAAAACATGACTGCTGTCTTCCAAAAATAGTTCCTTACCTGTCGAAAGGTTGCTTGTGGTATTGCAGCTGATGTCCATTGACTTAGATGGAGCTGAGCTGCAATACCAAACACAACCCATGGACAGATATGGTGCTTTTTCTGGAAGAAATAATCTGTTTTTATAATCCTTTGCAACTCCTAAATGGACACTAACTTTTCAAACAACTTATGCTGATCGAATAGTATATCTGATATATATCAACTCTGTAATTTACTTACTGTTCAAAGTTGGTTATTTTATCCATCTAAATTCTGTGTGAAGTTACTGCCACTAGGTGTCTCCCTTTCTGTAATGTGCTGTCTGCGCCCCCCGACCCCTGTTTTCAGACAAAATCCATCCCTTGTTACTCACTTTTTGAAGTTTATCTCTTCTGCTCTGTGTGTGTCTCTTCACTACCTGTCCATGGGGAGGGGATGGGAGCACGGTGAGAAAGAGACATACACTGCCTGTAAGTCTATGGAGAGGGAAGGGAGGACGAGCAGGGAAAGAAAGGGATACAGACACGCTACCCAGAAAAGTCTATGGATGGGGGAGCAGAGTGGAGGTACAGGCTGCTGGTAAAAGTTATGTCACCCCAGTGCTGGATTCCCAGCTACACTGCTCATTACTGCTGTATAATCTCCATGCGGCTACTGCTTCCATATATATAATGTGATCGCTAGAGATGGATCAGGATTCTCCTCTTCTATGTATGCAGTGTATAGAGACATCATAGCTGTTAGACTCCGCCCGCTAGTACAGAGAAAACGGAGAATAAGAAATAGAGCCTAACCGGGGTAAACTGCTAAATACTGCAGAATACAAGTCATATAATGGCCAGAAATAGTGTTACTCCTCGTGTACACACATACAACATTTTATTCTGAAAAGTTAGGTACGCTTTAAGACTACATACAGAGGGGAATTTATCATACATTCTATACAGTCTTTTAGTGTAGAATTGGAGCAAATGCCAACATTTTCAGGCGGAGCTTAGCAAAAGGGGTGTGTCCTGTAATTGCCTGACAAACTTGCTGCACACCAGAAACTGGCATAAATGAAAGCGTATTTTCCTTTTAGGCACGTGGGCAGCCATAGATGCGCCCAATTTAATAAGGCGTGCACCTCATAATAAATTAGGCGCATCTTACTCCCTATTGAGTGGGACAGGTGTATTAAACACCAGTCTTAATAAATCTTCCCCAGTATCTTTAGTCATACCAACATTATAGTTGCAGAACTTGAGGCTTCCATAAATGAGCATTGAATTGCACAATTTGTAGGACCCCATGCTTCTGCAACTTCTGGTTGCAGCTGACTTCAACTTTGGCGCAACACAACTCAGTCAGAGATTCCCTTAATTTTAATGAGACTTGTGTGAGTTTTCCGTTGTGTGATTTACCAATACTCTAGCATTAAAACAAAAAAGACTGACATTCAAGGCTCATAAAAGTTGCGCTAAAGTCTCATGTGCAACTTTGATATGTGACTTGGAATTGTGCAACCAAAGTTGTTGTGTAGCCCTAGTCTAGTCTTTAGGGTGTATTCACATGATTCACCAGGAGCCACCTGACTACATCATAGCAAAACTGCATGATCGAAAGGATGGGCTTTTCTGTAATGTAACACACAGTTTTTTAATGTTATTTATGGCCCCGTGTTTTTTTTGTTTTTTTTATTACAATGCTATATAGTCGCTAGTGCTCATTGTGCCTCAATGTCAAAGTACGAAAAAAGAACTATAGGGTACGGCAAATAGCATGTTTTTCAGCAATCCTGTCTCTTGTTTTCCCTTTGCTGATTTTTGTTTTGTAATGTTTGATAGATATATTTATATATATATAGTAATAAAATAATTTATCTTTATAGGGATGAAGATAAAGACATCTTTGACTATTGCCGGGAAAATGACATTTCGCGGATATCTCAAGCTTTGGCTACTGGGTCCATTGATGTGAATGTGGCAGACGATGAGGTGTGCAGTGGCTGTAACTATATTTTGTTAATATATCGGATTACTATGAACTTGTTAGTTGAAAGTAAGGCAAGGAGTGTACCACATATGTGCATGTATAGTTTTTCAAATTCAAAACTTTGGAATAAATGGCACAGGTGTTTGTGTTTTGTCACTTAATTTTTTTTTTTTTAATGTTTTTTTTTTTTTTGGCGGTGCACTGAGATTCTTTATTCAAAAATGGCCCAGACTAAGCTTGTCAGTTTTGTTGGTTTGAAAAATGAAACCACCTATTCAATAAGTTAGATTGCTAGGAAACTGAAGAGTTTATACAATGTTGTCTACTACCTGATGTAAACAGGATAATCTTTATTCTGCAGTACTTACGGGCCGCAATCTACTTGGCACCTGTCTGAAAATACAGGTGCCTATATATATATATATATATATATACACACACACATATATACTGCAAAACGTCATTGTCAAATGAATCCGTCCGTGAACTGGTCTGACAAATCAAAGCTTTTATCAGTATTCGGTCTGTTTCACACAGCAGTATTTTGGTCAGTATGTTGCATCAGTATTTTTAAGCCAAGCGGGTATTAAACCAAAAGTCACCCCTCTATTCTCCATTCTACAACATGATGCCATACCCTCTGGTCAATTCTTGTTAAGTGTGAATTTCATCATTCAACAGGACAACCATCTGAAGCGATCATCCAAGGCGCGGCCCACAACGTGTTTTTTGCTTTCTTTACAGTTTTATACGTCATCCATAGTCCACAATTGTAAAAAAAAAACTACAGAGCAGTATAATTTTTATTGCAATGTCCAAATGAACATTAAAAAATAAAAAGGCACAATAACGTATATCTCCCATGCTGATGCCACATGGACACTCTTTGGCATTTGTTGACTGCATATGCGAAACGTACACTCAGAACGCGATGTGAACATAACCTAAGCTATGCAAAAACTATTTGGGGACAAAACACAGAGCCAGTTACTGACCTTTTTAATAAAATGGATTCGCCATAAAGTCCGGAAAAATGCCCCATTAGCCACGAGACCAAAAAGGTAGAGTGGGTTAAGATTTCCATTGAATGTCTTCAAAAACTGACACCTAGAACGACCGTGTCTACAACGCTGTAATCTGGTAAATTTAGTGATCTAATGTTCAGCTTTCAAAAACGAATTCATTTTTGTGGACCCAAACCTTTGTTTTCTAGTGTATATATTTATATGCATTTATTGTGTATGATTTGTATGTGCTCTATCTATAAATGTTCTTCACTTTCTGTATTACAATGTAGGTTTTTGTTTTTTTATTCTCCTGATAAGTAATGTGCAGAATACGACTCTATAGACGCAGCGATGTCCTGTCAGGCCGCATGTTTTCAGATTTTTGGCCTGCCTGTTTTTCTCTCATCAGTGACTCCCAAATATGTTTCCTTTGAATAGGGAATGTAATTATCAATTCATAGCCTGAGACACGGGGAATTAATGGGCATCGGGAGGGGCTACTTTTACGCTAACCTCTTATATAGAGCTCCCTGAAGTATGTACGATACGATCTAGACTTGGATATTAAGCTCCCCACCAGCTGCATATTTTATTTTCGATAAATTTGTGATATGTAGTAATTTTATAGGAATACTGTTGACTCGTTCAGGTGTGGGATATGATCTGGCTGTTGATCTAGTCACTGGACTGTCATAAATGTTGCCTTATAATTACGCTTTATAATCCCCATGTTACGTGTGATACAGACTATATTGTAGCTGGTGGTAATAACACACATGTCAAAATAGTTGTTGGGGGCACGGTAATTGCAAAAGACTCATGATATATTAGGCCCCACTCACGTCACATTTTTCCTATCCCTTTAGCGCGTACGTCATAAAAACTCTCAGCATACGCGCTAAACTTGTACATAGGGCTCCGTCAGCCCAACGGAGGCCAAGAGAGTGTCCTTTTGGCCTCTGTCATGCTGCTATATGTCAATGTACCATTTTTTTTAGTTCGTATGGAATAGCACCGTAAACTACATTTTTCCATACAACGGAATCTCATAAATTTAAAGTTTACCGCATAGTATACCTTTTTTTTATTTTTTATTATGAGGGCCAATGTGTGACGTATGCCGCTGTATACAATTTAAGAAAACTATCAGCTTTGCATTCTAAACAGTATTTTTGGTAGACGTACTATTTGAGTTTATTTGTAGTTCAGCACCGGTTTCCCGGGGTGATAAACCTTGCCCCCTTGTTATGACCGTTGTATCTTTCTTGTGGCTGCGGCTCCCACCCATAATATGGCTGAAGATGGAGGAGCATGTGACTAGACACGTTACTCTGCATCCTCCATTGTAACACTGCACTAGTTTCCAGGACGCAGTGTGTTATAATAGAGGATGCAGGGTAATGTGTGTAGTCGCATGCTCCTCCATCCTCGGCCATATTGGGGATTGGAGCCGCTGTCATAAAAAGGGGGCATGGCCTATGACCCCAGGAAAACGGCGCTGACCTGCAAATAAAGTAAAATAGTACTTTTACCAAAAATACTGTTTAGAATGGACTCCTCAACGTGTTCTTGAAGCGGCCAACCCCTTTAACGTATTATACAGATGAGTTGGTAAGATTTGTCTTTTTTTTTTTGTCTGCAGGGTCGTTGCCTACTTCACTGGGCTTGTGATAGAGGGCGCACAGAGCTGGTGTCCATTCTTCTGTTTCATAACGCTCATATAAATATGCAGGTAAGGATGTTATCAAAATCCTAAAGCAACTGGAGAACAAACCAAGATAAATTTACAGCTACAAGTGACAGCAGGAAGATAGATCCCGGCTTGTTACTGTCATGTCTTCCACTGTAAAGCCTCCGGTGGCCTGGGGGCGGGGGGTTTAATACAAGAACCTTTCTTCGTGTTTTTACCCCTTCTTACCAATAAGAGAGGATATGTTCTCTCTCGTTGTCACGTTTAGTTGGGGTCCTTTTTTATTCATTTTTTTTTTCTCCACTCAAGGGCAGATCCGATCAGCAGTTTCAGGCCATTTGTCATGACTTGGATGTTCACTGGCATCTGGATTGCAGATATTTTATAATCTGGTACCTGTCAAGCCCCCTGGTTACTGGCGTTCTGGATTATCCCTTCTGCAAGGTTGTTGCGATTGGTAGTCATTTTTCTATTTCGGGTTATAAACCATCCTGCTTTTATTGGTATATAACCTAGAAAACTATAAACATGGTGATTGATGACCTTTAATTGAAGCACCGTGAAATGTATTAAGAGCTTTTCACATGAGCCTTGCAGTTTGTAAACCGCATACAATTGTTTGATCATGATTATGAGTGCAAGGCAAGTGTGTGACATTGCTTGGCTATAAAGAGTCTAAGACCTAAATAAGAGGGTTATATAATGAACCTAGGGCCGGCCATACACATAAGATAGCTGTCGGCTGAACACTTCATCATACAACTACCATATAAATATACACGCTTTAATCTGTCACCGGTGCATATTTAATGGAAAGAGTGGAATAAGCCACTGCCAAACACCTTTAATCTCCTAGGGGGGACAAAGGATCAGGTATGTTGAATTACAAAGTGCCCCATCCTGCCTTTCCCCAACATCTGCTGTCGAGGATTTTTGGGATCGTCAACCAACCACAGTTAGTCAGTAGGTTTGTCCAGCTCTAATCTGATGTGTATGACCTGCTTTGGTTATGGATTTCACAACCGTTGTGTATACAGCCAGCTATGCACGTTATATTGTTCTCCTACTATGCGGCAGAGGTACTAATGTATCTGCAATTTGTATGTGCCGTTAATTTCGTTAAAATCTGGCACATCTTGGTGCAGTTTGGCGCATTTCATGATAAGCCAGGTGTTTGCGCTTCACTAAACACTTCTTAAAAGTATTCTTAAAAAGAGGCGTGACTTAACTGAAATGGGTGTAGCTTTAAAATGCGCCATGGTGCAATAAAAAAAATTGGCACCAAATTCTGGCGCAGACAAAGCCAAATAACAGGTGGTGTAAGGCTATGTTCACACGGAGTATTTTGACGAGTTTTTTGACGCGGGAACCGCGTCACAAAACTCGTCAAAAACGGCCCGAAAATGCCTCCCATTGATTTCAATGGGAGGCATCGGCGTCTTTTTCCCGCGAGCAGTAAAACTGCCTCGCGGGAAAAAGAAGCGACATGCCCTATCTTCGGCCGTTTACGCCTCTGACCTCCCATTGACTTCAATGGGAGGCAGAGAAAGCGTATTTCGTGGTGTTTCAATGGCCACAGGCGAAAAACGCATCGAAAATCAGCGTGCAGGGAGAGGAAAGTCTGCCTCAAACTTCCAAACTGAATTTTGAGGCAGATATTCCTCCTGCAAAAAACTCTGTGTGAACATAGCCTAAGAAGGAGAAAAATTGTCTAGCAGATCAAGTAAGATGCGCTAAATACAGTGTCCACCACTGTGATAAATGTGGTGCTTCTTCTGACTGGTCTAAGGCCTCATGCACACGTGTTTTTGCTTCCGCAATTCATCCGCAAAAATGCGGATGAATTGCGGACCCATTAATTTCTATGGGCCCATGCACACGACCGTGGTTTCCACGGTCCGTGCATTGGCCGGGAGCCCGGACCGCAAAAAGATAGAACCAGTCAATATACGGGCCGCATTTGTGGTCCATGTACATTTACATTACTGTGTGCACGGTCCATGAATTGTGGACGGCCTGTGGATGACACTCCGCGGCCGCACATGCCGCAATCGCAGGCCATCCCGCAATCGCAGGCCATGCACACGGCTATGGCCGTGTGCATGAGGCATTCATCTTGGACTGCGTTAACACATCTGCTCCATTGTGTGTTTAATTTTTTTGCTTTCAAGAAACTTGTTGGAAAAAAAACAAACCCCTCAATATATGTGGAAAAACCACTGAAACAGCTCTGTGAATTCCTATGAACTGATGTGGGCGATTGTAGCTGCAAGCAAATACTGTATACTTGTCATTGTTGGCAGGATACAGGCATATTTCCAAATTAATCTATTCCATTGATGTGTATCTTTAATTTTTTGAAAAAATTATTTTTTTACATTTTCACAATACTAAAAAAAACAAATAGAAAGAGCTCACTAGACTAGGAAAAGGCAATCGTTATTTTTTAATTAAACTATAGATTGTACACCATGAAGGCAACTGTGAACCTGAGTAATCCGAAACCTGTAGATTGGAAAGTATCACATATCCACACTAAGGTGGCCGTAACTGAGAGGTCTGGTGAGGAATGGAGTTTGGGGGGGGGGGGCCCGAGCGCAAGGGTGCAGGATGAGGAGTGATAGAAGAAGGGAGGTGGGGGACACGTATAGAAGAAAAGGGAAGGTTGGAAGTTGAACAAAGCAGAAAGTGGAGGGGTGGATACTGTCAAAGTCGGGATGTGTCCCTCTTTTATGGACAAACGCATGTAAACAATCGCTGCCATCTCCAGTCCCCTCCTGCAACAACTATCTCTAAATAAAGATCTAGAGATATTCGTTATAAGGCAGTACATGTGTAAATATGAAGGGAGAACTTCCAGGATCATCTTTCTTACCATCTGTCTTGTCTTGTACCAGAGTTAGTGGTGTGAGGTGTGTGTGTGTGTGTGTTTTTGTGAATTGTGCTGATCATCTTCAGGACTATAAACGCGCACACCACCTTCAGATGGGCATAATGCAGTTCTGTACAGCAGTCGTATATTTTGCGCAAATAAGGGGATAGGATCCAATCATAGAAGAGCAAGGAAAGCTTTCTCAAAGGTTTTGCTTGGGAAAGGTTTCCCTGCTTTGTTCTGTTGGGATATGATATTGTTCCTGGAACACAATGTTTTATCATAGCCATCTAAATGTGATGAGAAGACTCTTAGGCCTAGTAAACATGAAGGAAAATGAATGCGGATTACGACGTGCTTTCTGCATGGGCTTTCCTGTGAATTCCGCTTGTAAAATACTACTGTTGTTATCGAAGGGAAACCACCCCATTGTTTATATGGGGTGGAATTTTCAGCGTGTCTAATTAAAAATGTCACTTCTTGACGCGGTTTCTGTGGGAAGACAGCATCTGGAGGCCACTTGCCGATCCGTCGCATGAGTCGGCCTCAGATTTTTGCTGCAGTTTCTTGGCCAAATCCACGCTGGATTTTTCCACATGAAAAATGTGCCGTATGAACATGGACTTACCTGCTCAGATACTCCATTCTGTAAGTGGTTCTAATTTACCTGCGGTTTTTGTTTTTTTGAGATTCTGCTGCAGATTTGTTGTTGCAAAAAATCTTCAGCGTCTCCGGTCTGTGGAAAATACTCTAAAATCCCTAAAGTGCTGGTAAGAAATTTAAAAAAGTGAAAATCTTTAACAATTGTAAAACCACACCATATACTTCTATAGATTCTTGGTTTTCCATGAGAGTCCACAGTTTGCATGTTTTAATGTTTATTTTACGTTTTAATTAGTGTTTATTATAAAATAAAGAGAATTGCGTGGTTTTGAAAAGATGAGCGGCGTTTCATGCCTGTAGCCCATACAAGTAAATTCACTTATGCTATCGATTGTTTGAAGATCGGTGGGATACAGGTAGCAGGTACAAAGGATCTGATTAGTAAAGGCTCTCTGCTGGCTAAGGGATTCTTATCGTTTTTAGTCCAAGTCCTAAGTGCTTTGTTATGTTTGATTACAGCTCTTTGCTGGACCTTTTTTTTTTTTTTTTCCATCATAACTTACATTTTTGGGAGGATGGGAATTAACCTGTGGACTGATCTCATTGGTCACCCCAACACTAAGTAGCTTGCAGGGAACCCCTCCTATAAAACAGGGTTGGTAAAAGTGGTTATAAATAGATTTCTTGGAGGGGAGGGATGAAATAAAACTTCAGGGTGGGGGTCTTTTTGAAGCTTTCAGAGGAAGACAATCCAGAGATAATAAATAGCAGAGTGAGCGTCTCCACGGGGAGAGATTCTCACAAACAACATTATTATTGAGCGCTCAATCCATTGCCAAATCCATCTCATTACTGACAACAACTTGCAGTCGAGACATCTTGAAGTCTTAAGATTTCCCTGCTCCAAGACCTCAATGCAGAGCTGTACGCTGTTTTGCGTGTTATATTGTTTAGCTATATTGAGGAGTAGATCAAAATACTAGTGATTTTAATATCAGATCTAATGTCAAGTTTGTGTATGTTTTAGGCAATATTCGCCTATAGCATAATTTCAGCGGATTTGCAGTTCGGATATGCGAGCCAAAATCCACAGCCTGTTAGAGTAGCAGCGGAGTGGATGAAATGTAACAAATCCCACACGCTGTGAAAAATATCTGCAGCTTGTTCATTTTATGCTATGGAATGGTTGCGCATTTGTTGCAGATTTTCCCTATTGAGTTAAAGAGGCTCTGTCACCAGATTTTGCAACCCCTATCTGCTATTGCAGCAGATAGGCGCTGCAATGTAGATTACAGTAACGTTTTTATTTTAAAAAAACGAGCATTTTTGGCCAAGTTATGACCATTTTTGTAGTTATGCAAATGAGGCTTGCAAAAGTCCAAGTGGGTGTGTTTAAAAGTAAAAGTCCAAGTGGGCGTGTATTAGGTGCGTACATCGGGGCGTTTTTAATACTTTTACTAGCTGGGCGCTGTGAAGAGAAGTAACATCCTCTTCTCTTCAGAACGCCCAGCTTGTGACAGTGCAGATCTGTGACGTCACTCACAGGTCCTGCATCGTGACGGCCACATCGGCAGCAGAGGCTACAGTTGATTCTGCAGCAGCATCAGCGTTTGCAGGTAAGATCGACTTACCTGCAAACGCTGATGCTGCTGCAGAATCAACTGTAGCCTCTGGTGCCGATGTGGCCGTCACGATGCAGGACCTGTGAGTGACGTCACAGATCTGCACTGTCACAAGCTGGGCGTTCTGAAGAGAAGAGGATGTTACTTCTCATCAGAGCGCCCAGCTAGTGAAAGTATTAAAAACGCCCCGATGTACGCACATAATACACACCCACTTGGACTTTTACTTTTAAACACACCCACTTGGACTTTTGCAAGCCTCATTTGCATAACTACAAAAATGGTCATAACTTGGCCAAAAATGCTCGTTTTTTTAAAATAAAAACGTTACTGTAATCTACATTGCAGCGCCTATCTGCTGCAATAGCAGATAGGGGTTGCAAAATCTGGTGACAGAGCCTCTTTAAATGGAGAAGGGAAAATCCACTATGGGTGGCAAGTGTTGTGTGTTTTTGCTGCGGAATAGCTGTATTTCTTCCAAAAATCAGAACTAGAAAAAAAACAAAAAACTTTTTCCACTTTAAAATAAAACCAAAATGACCATACTCGGCTGTCGCTCCCGTAGCGATATGTCCCTTTTTCCCCGGCTGGTCTCTGTTGAGTTGGCCTACTGGGACCACTTTTTGTCGCATGTGACCACTGCAGCCAACCACAACCTGCAGCGCCACATGGCACGAGACATCCCAGGGGGCTGCCACAACAGAGACCAGCTAATGGGACCAGGGACATGTCGATACAGCAGTGCCAGGTGAGGTGAGTATTGTGTCTTATTTTTATCAGCTCTTCTATGCAATTGCAAATCCGGCAAAAAAGAATACATCATTTGGTGCAAACTTTCTGCTGGAGTTTCCTGTAGAATCTGGGTCGAATTTTCAGTTTAAACTTACCCTTCGGTCTTATTCACACGAACGTGTCCGTTTTGCGCGCGTAAAAAACGCAGCGTTTTTCTTGCATTGCAGTTCCGTGTAGTATCCGTGTACGGAGCGCGTCTGTGTTTTTTAGACGCGTCTATAATCCTTAGGTCACGTGTTTTTTACGTCCGCAAAAAAACTGAAGGTGTTTTTGTTTTTCTCATCATTTCTTTAGCAACTGTTGCGTGAATCACGGACAGCAGACAGATGTGCGTCCGTGTACTGTCCGTGATTTTCACGCACCCATTGACTTCAATGGGTGCATGATGCGCAAAAAACACAAGTATAGGACATGCAGTAAGTTTGACGCAGCGGACACGCTGCATGAAAAACGCTGAATGGTCTGAATGGCCCCATTGAATTGCATAGGTCAGTGTGACGTCCGTTTATTTTAACGCGCGTAACACGAACATGAAATACGCTCGTGTGAATAAGGCCTAAAACAGGAAATTTACACGTGTCCACATTGATGGAGTCTGATCAGATGGTTCATTCACTTCATGTCAGACGTTCTGAATAAAAGGCCATTCAAGTGTGAGAATGATTTCCGTTCATTTCTTTTTGGAAATTGGTGCTGGTCCGAGCTCACGGACTACAGTAGATGTTGATCTTTATGATGTCTTTTGATGTGTATCTGTGACAGGTCAGAAGATCATTTATAGATGGATTTTCTCCTAAAAAGACATTTCCCTCTAAGATCAGAAAAAAAAACTGGTAGTAGAAGTCCCTAGTTGCAAATATATTTTATTTAACTATGAATCAGGAACTTGGTCTACCATACTGTTACAGATGCATGGTGACAATCACTAATGGAAACCACTGTCGGTCCCTTCAGGACTGTCACGCAGATTTTCTGAATGGCATAACATTTGTAAATGTGCAGCAATATGGCATTTAACCTGGCCTAACATAATGCAGATTCATTTACCAGTAAGGGTCTTGTGCGCTGTAACAGCTGCTATAAGTTCCTTTTTTTTTTTTTTTTAATTCCATAGGGTCCTTAAGGCAGGAATTTTGATGTCCATAGAAGTCAATGAGTAATATTTGACATTAACGCTATGGACTACATGTATAGCTCATCATGAGGAGATCATCTAAAAAAATAATTGTATTTCTATCAGTGGCATTTGTTTTTATGGGATATTTGTCTGTAAATGTCTGTGTTCTGGAAGTGCACTTTACTTGATGTATTTAGTTTGCTGTGCAGTTATACATTTCTTCATTTGTTTGTTTTTTCCTCTCAATTCCACGGAAGTTGCCATCTGACTTTATAAAAGTGATGTCATGGCGGTTTAGTCAATTGGTATTGGCAGTGAGTGAGTGATGCCACAGGCCCGCTATCAGTCAGGATCCCAGTCTGCTGCACGGATTATGTCCGGGAGGGGGGTAAAGAGGTCTTGGTAACGGTAATGAGCACAGGCAGAGCGAGGCACGAGGTCAGAGCTCCGGCTGTATTGGATTCAGATTCATAAGTTAATTGAGGGCAGAGCCCCCCCCCCCTAACTGCTCTCACCGCAGATCAATAACCATAAATATCTCTCCCGAAGGACCCGGCTCCACCTCGCAGCTGTACCTTCCCAGCACATCTACAGCCTGACCTACAGGTGGAAGTCCAGTCACCCTGGTGTATGGTTCCTATGTAATTGTCAATGTGTTTGTTGCAGGTGACTTTTCATCCTTAGACATTACATATAAAAACTACTGATGATAATGAGCTGCTTCCCTTTCCTGGGGATCAGACAACAGGCAGATTCTGTGTGACACGACGTTAATCTGGTGTAAGGGCTTATTCAGACGAGCGAGTTCAGCCGATGAAAAACGGAGCATTTTGCGTCAGTGTTTTCTGTGATTGCCTATAGTTTATTTTTTTTCCTGTCCGGGTGGCATCAGTGTGACATGTTTTTCCAATCTGTACAGAAAAAAAAAAACCTGACGAATACCCTTTAATTGCCCCAACCCACTGAAAAAAAACCCAGGATTGTCACATGACTGCAAAAACACAATTTTCTATTGCTTATAGTGTAGAGTGCGTTGTGAGATTTTTCTCGTGACTATGGCTGACTTCTGACCGCGTCTTATATTCAGGGCCACATTGCTCTGACTCTACTGCCAGGTTTTACTTCTCAAGTTTCTCCAGACAACCATCCGTAAAGAACGCAACGGATGGTGTCAGTTTGTGAAAAGGGCATGTCTTCCCAAAAGGGAGCGCGGCCACAATTTATTATAATTTACCCCAGAAAAAGTGCATGAAATTTAGTGGAGCGCTATGCCAGCTCCTAGCTGACGTAAATTTCACTTTGTGGGGCGTAGCAAGGTAGAGGCCTGTACTGGGCTCCATACCTTCCCCCCCCCTCAGATAGCACTAATATCCCCCACTCCAACCCTCATCGGACAATTAAATAAAAAATATGTATACAAGACATCACCGCTTCTCTTCTCCCGTTGAGGACCGTTCAGCATGACGGGGCTCATGCAACGTACGGACGCTGGGCAGCATCAGGACCTTGTGTGAGTCGCAGAATGCTGTGGAAGCCTCATGGGACCCGGAGGAGAGAACAGGTGAGGTGAGTATACTTTATTATATTTTTATGGCCCAGAATTGTAGCGCGCGCCGCCACGGTCGTTGTCTCAAAGATTCATTACGTTGTCTCAAATTCATTACATTTATTAAGAAGTGTTCACCTCTTAATAAATGTGTTGCTTCTTACTCCAACGTTCTTCATATTGAGTATAATAAATTCCCCCCAAAAAAGTATGTAACAAAAATTGAAGCAGCAAAATAAAATCTGTACGAAGCCATGTGGGGTCTTCCAGCGCACCACTAACACAAGGTGTGAACGAGACTTGGATTTAAGTTGTGAGCTGTGCCACGTGCTAAAGAATATAACACAACTTCCCTCACATTAATAGATGATGCTTGTGTCTACAGATGAGTGATGTCGCTTCTACAGTGCACCAAAACTTCTCCTGTTGACCTGATTAATAAATCTGCCCCCGTGATTGTTTCCTGGAAGTTCGGCTTGTGGATGGAATGATGTATAGCAGTGTTTTGGGGGTTGCCTTGTGATTAGGATGGGGTGAAGGACACCCTGGGATTAGTGTGCACAGGCATGTTTCCGTCCCTTTCTGATTGGCAAGGTTACTGCTGAGAGACTGCAGCTTTCCCAGCTGATTTGATTAGACCTCCAGCTTTATCCGTTCCCCAGCCCCCTCCACCCAGCACCTCCTGATCCTTTTAGCACAGACCCTCACTCCAATAACCATTGCAGCATCTTCTGCTCCCTTTTCAAGCTCAATTCTGACATCTCACAAGGCAGATTAGGAAACTCTCAGAGAGGATTAGGAGGCGATAGCAAAACATGCACCGTGACACTCCCTCTGAGCCTCTTAAAGCCTCTTGCCATTGCTTTTTATATTTCCAAATCCCGGTGGAGGCCGATACTGTTATTACATGTTGTACACAAAAAGCTCTACAATGATTCTTCTGTCTCAGATCTGCTGGTTAAATAGACACTTACTCTGCCGGCGCGCTCCCTTTACGGAGCGTTTAACATTTGCTTCCTGGAATTATTTCCTATAAGAAATTTCACACTTCCATATCTGAAGTGCCATGACAGCCGATTGAACTCTGTGATAACCCTCTGCGCTAAGTTTCCTGCCCGACGTGTACTATTCTGTCTAACTTTAATTTGTCTTGTGGGGTATAAAATTATTCTACTGGGGTAATGTGAAGTTTTGCTGCTGTGTTGCAGCACGTGATTTTGTGATGCATGTCCCCTGTGGGAAAATCTTGCTATAAAGCTGGGGCTACAAGGCTACTTTGACCGCAACACGCATGACTAAAAATGAATGTGCTGCCCTGCCTGCACCGCAGGTAATGAAAGTGAATGTAGCCGCGCTGTGAGTCGCAACACAGCCACACTCACTGTAATTACCTTCAATGCAGGACGACACAGCGATCTCTGGTCGTGCGGCTTGTGCCGCAGCCAAAGTCTCCGTCTAGCTCTAGCCTAAGGGTCTATTCACATGGTGCAGTCAAATGGCAGTTTATTGCTCCGATCAAAAGCCACAAACATTTGTCAGATGGTGCCAACGCAGCATGAAAACCACTGTGAAATGCAATGTGTGGGCACTTGGAGGCCATGCACACGGCCACATTACTGATCTGGATTCTAAGGATCCATAATACCATGCCAATTCCCTGATGTGAGCTTATAATTAATTTTCTTTATGCCGCTAATTGTATGCAGATTTTTTTCTCATTGACTCTGCAAGAACCATCTAGAAAAAAATTGTAGCGTGCTCCATCATATACCGTATTATTATGGATATTTTCGATGCTTCTAGGGGAGGATATTGTGCTATTTGGAGGCACACAGAGTACCTATGGGTCCATAATACTGACCTGTCGAGACTCTGCATGTGGCAATGCCGTGTGCCTGGACCTCAGTCTGCCATTTAAGACGACAACTAGTTGACAACTCGGTCTTACAATATGATTTTGATGACACTTGCACTGTAGTCCTTTATTCAGCAACTGTGGTCTCTTCAGTTTTGGATTGTATAATAGTTGATGTCTGCTACTATTGGTAAAGTTGCAGAAATATTGAGTTAAAGTAGCAGCCTTGGGTCCAGCTCAGGCGACAACCTTTGCAACATTTTATGTTTTTTGTTCGTTTTGTATATTCATTTTTTACACTTATTCTATACGTTGCACTTGCTAATACAATTGACAAAACAATTTAATTGTTTTCCAGTGTATATGTTCTTTCACAATTCAGTCTGAGATGTCATGTCCAAATATTGGTCTCTATCGGATCTCCATCCTGATAATTGATTTAGACGAGGTCTGATCTGACCATGTAAAAAAAACAGGTATAGTTCATAGGAGAAATTGTCATTACCAAATAAATCTTTGCTCTATGACCTGTAATGGGGTTTTCCGTACTACAGTCATAAAGATAAGGGTTTGGGTCATAAAAAAAAATGAATTGAGGTCAAATAACCGGATCTGAATGATCCAGTCATTTTGTCAAATTAGCAATTATTGATACAAGACCACTTTTTTGTGTTGGATTGCTGAGAACATCACACAACTTCCACCTAGTGAACACAAATAGAGTTTTGGTTTTCTTCTTAACTGTAATACCCAACACTATGATCTGTAGTCTCTCAGATACCTAGACCTTTGCTCCGCTGTGCTGCTTAGTGGCTGTGACAGGTTTGCTGGGGGCCTAGCACTCAGCCGCTGCGGGTGGGGAGGGGGTAATGGAACTGCTCTTGCAATGTCCCTGGTAATAGGATAAATACACTGCTTTACTCCAGGATGGTAAATGGGTGCAATCCAATTTCCCTGATTCCATCAGCACAGGCTGAGCACTCTCGGCTGCCACAGGATGAAAGTTATTCTCCGCTGACCCCTCAACCCACTACCGAGACAGACGGGGAGAAGGTGGGACAGTTCTTGCTCTGATGCACATCTTACTATTCTACTAGTTTTTCCACTTTACTTGTCGCCACTTTCTTCAGCTGCACTTCCATGCAAGTCACCTGCTGCCTGGTATATTGCAACACCATCTCATCCCTAATATACGGCTCTAATAGGCCTCCCTGCCTTTCTCCCGGCTTTGTTAATCCACACCCTTATCCCCCCCCCTCCCCATTACGCTCCCGCCTCTGATATGGCACAGCCGGTCCTGAGCTGCGATTGTGCTGGCTTTATGCTTTAGATTATACAAAGCAGATTAACCCTTCTAAACCCCTTAGATTTTAATTATTTCTGTATGTATTTATAAAAGCTGCAGTCTGCTCTCTGCAGGTCCCACCTGTCCCCTCCTTCCATCTTCTCTGTGTCCCCATTCCGTGTCCTGGATTCGGAGATGGGGAGTATGGCAGATTAGTGGGTGTGTTGCGTGGTGACCAACAGATTCTCCATTTCACTCCTTCGAGCCTTCTTTACGAACATTAAACAGATTTGACGAATTTGACACCAGTATTTAATATGGTGTTTTGTCCTTTTTAATGTTAAATTTTGGATGATTTTTTACGTGCATTGTAGTTTTATACATGTTACGTGTAATGCAAGGTATTCTTTTATGTTTTCTCTTTGCATATAACACTTAGTCGGAAGTACCAAAAGCTCCATCCCCTACTTGGCACCAACAGATGATTTTCTTTCAGGGTTATACATTAACACGTTTCTTAATCTGTCACTGGCTGACTACGCTTACGCTACGTTCAGACGAGCATGGGCAACCTTGGACGTGAAAAAGTGCCGTATTTCACGTCCGAGGTGCATCCGTGCGGGTCGCGTTATATTTGACTTTCTGGCCATGTTTGCTTAGTCAGTCATGCTCTGTATTTCATGGGGAGGTGGAGTATGGGACGTTTTTTGGTTGAGATGGCTTGTTCAGTTTACCTCTGGGTATTACATCTATACCACTGATGCTGCTCTTCGTATATGACCTATTCTACTTTGTTCATTCATATATTTAGGTGAAACCATGTATTATTATCTATTATTAATAAAGATTTCTATTGTTTGATACGTGGGAGATACATATTCTTTCTATCTATTCTGGGTGTTATGTTCCCTGCGCTTTTTGTGCTTTTTTAGGTTGTTCTATGCTAAAGAATATGACGTTCTATGGCCCAGTTCACACAGTTTTTTGGAATCGGCTGCAATAGACGTCCAAAACCGCCTCCCATTGATTCTGCCTGCAAAAAATACAGGTCCTTAATCCTGTTTCACTATACGAACATGTAGCATATACACAGGTAATTGTGTTCAGTATATCCACATAGACGTGAACGTGCGCACAGGGTACCATATGTTATACAATGTCACTTTATTTACCAGTAAGGGCTCGTCCACACGTAACAGAATTGCTGCAGAAAATTTCTGCAGCAATTCCGCAGAATCTAGCAGGATTTCCGCTGTGGAAAAACCGCACCATTTCCTGCGTATTTTTACTGCAGAAAATGGTGCATATTTTGCTGCGTTTTTCTCAGTGTTGGGAGATGGTGACATCTCCTCTGAAAAACGCAGAAATTCAGTCCACTTTCCGCCGCAGGAATTGACCACCTGTAGTAGGAAAAATAGGCACCGTAGGTCAATTTCTGATCTGAATTTTTATGCAGCGTGTGGATGAGATTTGTTAAATGTCACCCACTTGGCTGCTACTGTATTCTGCTGCGTATTTTCTGTCCGCAATTCCGGATGGAAAATAGGCAGCAATTCCGCTACGTGGGGACAAGCCAGTAAGCAAAAAGTAATATTCACCAGGAGGCTCCATGGGGCTGCGTTACTTGGACCCATTTAGTGTTTGTCGTGCCCTAGTCTCTGTCTCCACATTACCAATACCTTGGTTTTAAATTTTGTTCAAATATTACGTGCTCCTATGTAGTGGTCTCCATTATGATCTCATACTACTTAGTCTGGATCATGGTTTGTTCTGTGGGAGCAGAAAAGGCTTACTACTTTTTTTTCTCTTGCAGACTTCTCATGTGGTTTCTGAAAAATGTCCTAATAAGATTACCGTTCTATGATAAAAGTCGTGTGCCTTTAAATTCAACCTACTGACATTATCTATTACAGAAATGTACAGAATTTGTTTTTACAGGACGGGATGGTCTATCCAGAGTTTTTATTCTGGGTATTGTGATCTAGTTGTGGCAAAGATATAAGAGCAAATAACCGTAACTCCTCCTCATTGATAAAAGTCCTCATCCATCTAACTTTATTTACTTCAGGCTTCCTTACTGCAGCGATAGATTTCAGAGCTCCAAAGAAAAGCAGGAAAAGTAGTTTTACAATCCTTCCAATCCTTCCAATGAATTATTTTGTGCTTAACCTACAATACCGCTGTGTCCTTGGAGAAATGAATGACCGTAGGAATATCCCCATACACGATAGACTGTTGGCAACTTTTCGATTTGCTTATTTAAATCCTGTTGATTTTGCATATATTTTCCTATTAACCATTGTATCCTGTACCTTCCCACATACATAATACTGCACTGTATATACTGGGGCAGATTTATTAATGTCTTAAAATTGGAAAGCGTAAAACTACTAGAAACTGAGAAATTGCGCCAATGGCGCACACTGATAAATTTGGTGAATCCGGTTAGACATGTTAGGCACTTTCCTCTTCCTTCCACCATCTCACGTCTGGCGTACTTTACACCAAGATTTTGCACCAAGAGAATGTCACTTAATAAATCTGACGCATTTTACAACACCCTGCGTTTTTTCAAATGTCAAGTGAGGTGTAACATGTCTAAAACACATAATAAATTTGGCGTTTTGCTTTGTACATTTCTGAGTTTCCTGCTTTTGTCCAGCAGAAGACAAACAAATTCCCCTTTAGCACTGCCAAAGTCATTGTCCAGTCGCTCTATCTTTGAAATGAACAGTTAATAACAACATTGTTAGGAATTTATTACGGTAGTTGTTCTATTCCCTAATATACTTAATAAAGCGTATCTCCAATTATACTGACATTCTATAGCAGAACAATTATAGAGCAGGAGTTTGTACAACAATAGTTTCTCTAAATAACTTGTATTGGCGATTCTTCATATAACAGCAGCATGGATTGTCTATAATCCGTGTCGGCGGCGGCTCATAGCTCGGCAGTAGGAGAGAGCGCGTCCTACTCGTCTCCTTGGCTCCCGTATCCAGAACGGCCACCGGTGCTGTAAGATGTAATGTGATCCTGCAGCACTGGAGGCCGTTCTGAATACGAGAGCAATGGAGACAATTGCAATGGCGCTCTCTCTCTTCTACTGCAGCGTTATGAGCCGCCGGCAGTACGGATTATACAGAAACGGTAATACAACTTAATCAGAGAACTATTATTGTGCACGTTTCTGCACTATAATAGTTTTTCTATGTAACGTCCGTATAATTGGAGGTAAGCTTCAACTGGTTCCCAGCCGGCAGTCGAGGTAGCTTAATGTCGGGGAACCCTAAAGAGAAGACAGAAGCCGCTTTCACTGCTTCTATATTCTCTGATCGATTGTACACCGCGCTCAATCAGCGCTGTGTATAGAATAGAGGCAGTGGCGCTATTGGTCCTGGTGATCATGTGACTGGTCACATGATCACCGGAATGTTATTAGTAGACCCAGCACAAGCCCTATCAGTGATTATAAGGCTACGTTCTCACAAGTGCAGATATGCTGCGTAAAGGTAAACCGCAGGGAATTCGGGCCGAAATACCGTACCAAAATGTGGTGCCGTTTTTGGCAGGAATGCCCGCTGTGAAAAACTTCACGTTTAGAAAAAAAAATTACCCTTTAACGTCCTGCAGACCGGCCTCCTGGGATGACATTTTATCACGTGACCGCTGCAGCCTGTGATTGGTTGCAGTGGTCACTTGGGATGAAACGTCAGGAGGCACGGGATGGACGAAGAAACACAGAATTCTGGTTAAGTTTAAGATGTATTTTATTTCTTTTTTTTAGTTGCGTTTTTGCTGCGCAAAAAAATGCAACATCTGCTATTTGTTGCTGGTTTTACCTCCCCATTGAATCAAATTGGGGAAACCCGCAACACAAAAGCATCGATTACACAAATGCAATTGACATGCTGCAGATTAAAAAAAACGTGCCTCGGGTCGATCCCTGAGCGGTTTTTCCGCTTATTTACGCAGCATGTGGTTGAGATTTTTTCAAACCTCATCCACTTTGTTGCTACTGTTTTATGCTGTGGGTTTTTCGCCACAAAATCCGTTGCGGAAAATCTGCAGTATTTACACTACGTGTGAACTTACCCTTAGAGGGCTGATTACCACTGTAACTGGGGCGGTTATGCAACCCCAGCTACAGTGGAAAAACGCGTAATGAAAATAAAGTTCCCCAAAGGTCTTTTCTGACATTTTGAGGGACAGACCATAATTATTAGGAAAATAAACTAAATAATAACTACATCAAAAATACCAACCCCCCCCAAAAAAAAAGTTCCCCCCCCCCCACCTCGCCAAACAATGTCTCAATGCTAGCCCTGACCCAATTACCCGAAAATAGACTTGTAATATATCGAAATTTACGGTAGACAATGACTATTACAAAGAAAAGGGCTTTTTCAGGGTAAAACTATATTACCAGAAAAAAATAGCTGAAAAGGAAAATAAAATGTATTTTTTACTATTTTTAAACTAGAAGCCTGAAAATTCTAAAATGGCAAAAAATATGTGTATAAAAAAAAAAGAAACCTGCGTAGTCTACGAAAAAACGTTGCAAATATCATGTCGATAGCAAAACAAATAAAAAAGTTATATCTGTTATAACAATTGGAAAGAAATGTACAACCATAAAATATACGCTGCCGGTTAAGTTGGAATCTGACTTCGGCCTCTGTTCAACTGGTGTCACGGAATCCAAACTGTCAACGGACCCTATTAAATTATATTGGGGTCCGTTGGGGTTCCAGCAATTTTTGACGTCCAGAACATCGCTTTATTCATATCCTCAAAAGTGGTGTAAACCCTGATGTAACAGGGTGGTGTGAACGGAGCCTAAGACCAGCAGTGACAGACATCATACACCTCTTATGTATGAAGCAGTTAATAAAAAGGTTATATCACATATAAACCTGGACGTGCAGAGGACAGTCTGGTCTCTAGTATTTGTCAAATACAAGAGTTTTGAGTGGTCGGGTTTCACTTGATCTGAAAAATGTTGTTCTGATGTGTTTTATGTATTAGGTTTGTGTATTTCTCTATCTTTATAAACTATTTTGAAATGTTTTTAGCTGCTATTCACATATACTAAGGATGGGAGAAGACCTTTGTTACCTCCTTTGATCCCATCAGACAAACTACTCATCTGTTGGGAGCTAAGATGTTAATCCAATCAGGAACGCGTGGCGGGCCTCAGATGCTTGGTTGTTTAAGGGCTGGCACGAGTCTCCCAGTCCCATCCTCCCACCCACATCATCTGTCCCCTATTCTCTCCGTCTCTCTGCCTGGGTCAGGTGGAATTCTGAAACACTCTGCAGCTTTGTGTTTCTTTGTATTCATTAACCTCTGTATTCATTCCCTGGAGACAACCTATTAAGGGCACTGTCCGTTTAATTTAACCACTGCACTACTGGGTGGTCTGCAGTTTATCAGCATTGTCACTTGTCGCATCCATATTAGTATACATCACTTAAAACTAAAATCTCCTCCACTTATTAACATATATTTTTGTTAGTGGGACCCGTCAGCTTTTTGTAACAATAGTTGTTTTTTTTAGAGTTTTTTGCATTGGTTTAATAGTCCGCAAACTTGAACATAAATACACAGGGTCTAATAAATAAGGAAGGAAACCTGCAATGGCCTAAGACGAATAAGAGTGGAAAGCTAGGGCTATATCCTTCAATGGATACCAAAGGCACCGAGGGCAATAGGAGTGGACCAGCATGTAAGAGCGCACATAACATGGGACCGGTCTACTTTTAACATCTACGATCGATGACATCCCGAAAGTTTTATTGTTCGGTACTGGAAGATCCACTCAAGTGAACTAAAAGAAAAATTGACTTTTTGACCTTTGGTATTTGTCATAATTTTTTGGTATTCAGATCGGATGCCATTTTCGTCTTCTGTGATGTTGTATTTTACACTAGCACTGTAGTGGTTGTGCACTATTTTGGGAATAGTGAATGGCGTGACTTTTCCCTATCAGTTATACCTTCTGTGCTGTATATGGACTAATCCAAAAATGTAATATTATATGAAAAGGCTTTGGTTTTTCTATTTATTAGCCTCATGTTTAGCCCTTCAGAATGCATTAATGCTTTCCTGGCCTATGATGTGATGGTTTATCAATACACACTCAAGCTGGAGGACACTTATAGGGATCTTTAGGAGTCCTGCCAATCAATTTACACAACTATATGTAGGTTTATAGAATCAATTGATCCATTTTTTTATTTATTTCAGGACGCTGAAGGGCAGACACCGTTGCATTATGGTAAGTGGGATTTTCCTCTTTCTTTAAATGATCGGTTAATCTAATTTTTAGATATTTATTGCATATCAATGGAATATACCATAAATGTCTGACAGAGGTGGGTTCCAGCTTTGGGATGCGCACCTATCTCCATAATGAGGTACCCAATCCCTGTCCTGCCTGTGACTTGGCTGCAGCATCCAGGAGGAGAATCAATGGAGAAGTGGCCACGAATTATGGAAATGGTTGAGCACTGAGCTCTGCTGGTAATTCCCAGCCGCCTCTCCATTGATTCTCTGGCTAGACACCACCCCACCAGGCGGGATAGGGCTCGGGTGACCCCTGTTCTTGAGATAGATGCAGGTCCCAGCTCACCTATCAGATCTTTATGACATATACTGTGGCTATGCCATAAATGTCTAATATGGGAATCCCCCTTTTAACGTCTATTCTTTTAATTACCATCATCACAATATATGAATCTGTTACTGATTCATCGTAAAGAGCTATTCGCACCTTGTGTGTGGGGGAGATTTGACCGCTTTCCTCGGCCGCATATCTAACATGGCCGGAGCGTAGTACACAGCATTTAATCCCAGTAAGTGCAAGTCTTTCTATGGCTTGTAGAGAAGATGTGGAGACGCTCCTACTTGTGTAATGCCCTCTTCAGAGGACTGGCTTTGTGTGGCCTGTTGCTGTGGAGCCTGAGGAACATCTGCCTGTCCCTAAACTCTTTGTGCGGGGCAGATCCTTTCTCATGAGTTATCTGAGACCTGACAGCGAGAGGTAATAGCAGAGGTCAGGCACCCTATAAAAGGCTTGTAAATCCATCTTTCTTGCTTGTGCCTGTCCAAGGTCAGCATCCAGCTCCCTCCCTCTTGGTTGCTGCCTCCATTCTGAAGATGCCCTGGAATAGGGGTATAAAATACTATTTTCCACATCTCCCAGTGGAAATCAGTCGTCTTCAGTCAGCGAGAGAGGTTGGAATCAGACTAGTCCCCATCTGGTGCAGGGGAGGAGGCGATATACATCTCTCCTGTCATCACGGT